>NC_136070.1:524588006-525188006 GCF_964261635.1 Lissotriton helveticus
AAACGCTCGGGGCTCGAAAAGCTGAGCGTATCTCTCATTACCTATTAGGCGTCCTTGTATTGCCGTCAGTGCAGATCGAGTCCTCAATTACTCTGAGACTCCTCGCGGTGCCGCAGCTTTATGCTCGGTATCTGGGGGCTCGGCACCGGCAAGCCAATCACCTAATCACTGCCTGGGACGCCGCGTCATGCTGAGGCGGGTCCTGAAGGGAGTGTGTGCAAAGGCGTCAGTAGGTTCTTAGGGATCGTCCGCTCAGGGATAATTGTGTAATGTAAGGGTTGAAACTGTTGATGCATGAATACGTGATGTTGCACCCCACAGGTTGGGTCTGGCTTGGGTCTGAAACGCCCAGCTACCATGACAATTGGTGTAACACCTTCCTGCATACATTAGATATTGTATCAATATTTGAAACACAAACAATGGTTCATAATTAGGTGATTCTGCCAATCTGGTTATCCATAGTGTTGAATGAACAAGAGATATGAATACACATGTATAACAGAGGTCAGTGCCAGCATAAAACATATGTGTAGCATTAGATTCAAGTTAATAATTGTAGGTGGAACCCTAAGGGTTCCCAAATAGCAAGACCAATTAATGTAAACACTTTTTCAGCATACATAAGATCATATCGATGTTTATAGCAAACACAGTCATTCCAGTCGTACGTGATTCTGCCAGTCTGGTTGTATATAGTATTGAATAAACGGGAGATATGTATACATATGTATAACAGAGGTCTGTAGACCGCATAATACCTATGTGTTGCATTGGATGCAAGTTAATAATTGTAAGTGGAACCCATGGAGTTATGGATTCGGGCAACCTGTATATCCCTGTGTAGTAAGTACTCTGTCTATTGATTAATGTTCTGAAAAAGACAGTGACTCCCCCACTATGTAGGTCCCAACACGTGGTTTGAAGGGTTTAATTGTAAGGCAGTCATTCAGGTTCAAGGCCCACCATCTGGGCAAAATTAGCATCTAGTTAATTGAGGCCCCTGGTAATAGTCTTGAATTTGTGCATCCATTCGCACTCCCTGATGTTGAGAATCGAGTCCAAGTTCCCACCTTGTGGTCCCAGGGTAATCTTTTCTAGTACGACCCATCTCATAGATTCAGGGGAATGATTTTTGTCCATGAAATGTTCAACCAGTGGTGCTCCTGCTGTTTGGTAGCGGACTCTGCTGCAGTGTTGGAAGATGCGGTTCTTAACCCTTTGTTTGGTTTGCCCAATGTACATCAGTTCACATGGGCAAAGGATTGCATAAATTACTCCGCTGGTGTTGCAATTAGTGAAGGACTTCAGGTCAACTGTTAAATGGTTGTGGGTGATTTGTTTGGTCTCCCAGCAGGTAGGGCATGCTTTGCACATCGTACATCTGAAGTGGCCTACTACCTCTGGTAGATTCCAGAGTCCTTGGATGGTTGGTGCCTGAGGTGTGTCTAATAGAGATCGAACAACGTGATCCCTTATGCTTTTGGCTTTTTTGAAGGCATGCATCGGAGGCTCAGGGGTGTCTATAATGTCTGCGACCAGGCCCCAATGCTTGTTAATGATTTTCCTTATGTCATTGCTCTTATTACAAAATGTTGTGACACAGATCATGCGATCCTGAGACGGCTGGCGTTCTTTTGGCGTTAGAAGTGTGGATCTATCCTGAAACCAAGCTTGTTTCCTTGATCTCTTGACGAGTCGCTTCGTGTACCCCCTCTCTATCAAGCGGGTGATTAGATCGTCAGATTCTTTATAGAAGTCTTCCTTCAGGGAGCAGTTTCTACGGATGCGTAGAAATTGGCCAAATGGCAAATTGTCACGTAAAGCTCTTGTGTGGTGACTGGTATAGCTTAAGAGCGAATTTCTTTCTGCTGGTTTCCTATAGAGGGTAGTATAAAGTTTACCATCCATATTCTTGATGCTAATGTCCAGGAAATCAATGTGTCCTTTGCTCATGTTCATGGTAAACTTTATGTCCTCCGATTGTGTGTTAAGCCACTCCATGAAGTTCTTTAGGTCGTGTTCCTCCCCAGTCCATATTGTCAGGACATCATCTATGTATCTATTCCAATTGGAAATGTTGTTGTGGAATGGACTGTATTGGGATAGAATACAGTCTTGTTCATATTCGGACATAAACAGAATAGCCAGGTTCGAGGCGAATGCAGCACCCATAGCTACTCCTTTACTTTGGAGTAGAACTTGTTTTGAAAGACAAAAAAGTTTTTTGTCATAGAAATTTCGAGTAGATCAATGATAAACTCAGTAGGGACCCCTGCTGGTTGCACCCTTTTGTTTAGAACTCCCCTCATACATTCCAGAGCAGGTCGTTGGGGAATGCTGGTGTAAAGGGAGACAATGTCCATTGTCACCAAAATCTGGTTGTTTCTGTCGAATGGCATCTGGTCAATCAAGTTGATCACTTGCATTGTGTCCCTTAGGTACGTGGGTGTTGCTTCCGCCAGTGGTTTCAGAAATGCATCCACATATTTGCAGAGTGGTTCGAGCAGGGAGCCACAGCCAGATATGATGGGCCGTCCCGGTGGTTTAGCTGGATTTTTATGTACCTTGGGTAGTACATATATTGTGGGAACCCTCGGATGTTCCACATTAAGGTAATCGAACTCCTTCTTGGTCAGAAATCCCATTTCCAGCGCTTTGTTGGTAATGGCAATAATCTCAGTCCTTATCTCCTTAGTCGGATCCGACGCCCCTGGTCTGTAGCTCACCCCATCCCTCAACTGTGAGTAGATCTCCGCCTTGTAGTCTTCCACATCCAGCATCACTATGGATCCCCCTTTGTCGGCTGGTTTGATTACAACCGATTTGTTATTCCTTAGTGTGTCTAAAGCTGTCCGTTCTCCTGCGGAGATATTTTATCTCACGTAAGATCTTTTGTCACATGTTCTTAGGACGTTCCTTAGTACCACACTCTCGTATGTCAAAATCCTGTGTGATACTGAAGCCATTGTGGGCATGAATGTTGACGGTGGATGGAAATTGGTGAACGCCGTCATAGTCGGTAATGGTCGATTTTTAAATTTTTTTTTTAATCGTATCTTCCTGAAAAATCTCGTGAGTTCCATCTGGATATTAAATCTGTTGGCCAGGGATGTGGGTACAAAAGATAGTCCTTTGCAAAGTACACTAGTTTCCTCTGCCGTTAGAGTATGGTTTGATAAGTTGATTATAGGGTTGGTTCTGAATGTGGTCATGGGGGGCCCCTCGGTTACCATCTGTACCTCTTCCGCCTGGTGCTCCTCTCCCCGTGGTCCTCTGGTTGGAAGCGCACCTGTTTCGAATTCTGGCCCTGTTGTCTCCCTCCGTCCCAGTTTTGTTGGTTCTGTCCCCGAGTGGGGCGATTGTTCCAGGCCCCTCCTCAGCCTCTGCCTCTTGGTGATCTCCACTGGGTTTCGCCTAAAAAAGGCGGTTGAGCACCGCTCATGTGGTCTTGAGGTGGCTGGTACCATTGGTCTTGGTGTGGGTACACCAACGAGGAGCCACTGATTTCTATAGCTCATCCTCTAGCCTTCCAAAGCTGAAATACTAACACCGAACAACCCACATACAGCACTCACACAGAAACACCGAGATAAAATAAAAATGCAACAAACTAGGCAACATACCGAACATGCTGTACTTGCTTTGAATGATACGTCTGCAAGAGAGGAAGAATTGCTCAATAGTGAGAATGTGCCTTATTACTCACAGACAATGAAGTCAGATAGATGTAGCAATAGCACACAATTGCGATCAACTGAACAGAAAAAAAAACACACATGTAGATTGCCCTCACTCACATTCAGTTATACACACATGCATTTCTCGACACCAGATGCACTGAGCAGTCACTCAACCATAGGTATATTACTATCACCAGCAGGTCTGTCGCACAATCAGCTATACAAATGCCATGGACTTTCATACAGACACACAAACAGCTCTGTCACACTGTGATACGTTACAAAAACAATCAAACGTTATTATTAGCCACCCACCAACATACAGATAAATATTCCAGTTCCATGACTAGCTGAACACAATAGCCTCTCCTAAAAAAGAGTTCTGATACACTCAATTACAAACACATCCATGTTTAAAAGACAAGCCATTAATAGAATCATTGTTCTACACACCGAGGTACGCCAACACAGTGAGTGCTTGCTCCCACATTGCTCTGGTATTTGTAAACATAGCTGAGTAAAACATTCATTCAAGCATACAATACTTACACACACGGGTATTGTCTGTTACAGACACAGCCATAAATAAAATGCCCCTTTTGCACTCCACCACACACTAACGGTATGCTTCACATTATGGCAGATACAAAACGTTCTATTAAAAAAAACACGAGGGAACTGACCTGCTCCCGCTTGCGGCTCGGTTCTTGTGCTCAGGATGGTAAAAGCCTCCAGCCACACTGTTTTGCCCCTTCCACCTCTGTGAACACTATCACACACTGCCAGGCAGGACCCGGGCGTGCTCCACATCAGAAGCAGGGGTCGTTCTATTCGTCTCTATGACCGCCGGGGGCGGAGCACAACCAGGAATTACCACGTGCAACCTACCTCTCCTGTGGAGGGACTCAGGTCGGTGAGTGGTCGATCCGTTGCCTGGTCACTTAACGCTCGCACTGGACCCTAGAACCACGAGATGGTTTGGAGAAAGTCTAACTCACGCACACGAACGTTACAATCGCTACTATAAATCTGTGTTCCAGGTGTGCGCTAGTATTGCAGCAAACTGGAGGCGGCCATCTTGAAGAAGTCCCTTTGGACAACTTGGGAAGAGGTTACAGACGCGGCCATACTGAAGTGGCACAGCACCTCCTGGTCATCCAGGCGGTATGGCTACTGAATGAACAATACTTCAGCAACATATTAGCAAGATAATGGTACTCCTTGTCCCGTTTGCGAGCACAGTTAGGGTGACCAAAGCCATGGACAGAAGTATGACTACATGTTGGCGTCAACGAAGGAGACCGATGAAAAACCCCGAAGACAGTTCTAACAAGTCGGCCTGGAGCGCAGAACAGCCTTGGAAGAGACGCGGGAGGGCAGGAGCGTGACGCCGTGAGCGTGCACGTTGGCGTTCCCTGCGGCTCGTGCCAGTGGCGGTGCCTGCAGTCTTCGGCCATTTCTGGAAAGGGCGTCTTAGAAGCGCGTTCACAGACCGGAGTCTGCTCGTGCACCGGTCTGTACCAGTTGGTGAGGCAACACAACGACAATAAGGCTCGCTGGCGACAGCGTTTCGCGCTGCAACACCAGGCGAGCCCTAACAAGAAGACGCAGGCAATAGTTTCCGCGTCTCTCTCCACCCCCTTGGAAGTCGTTCTGCAGAAGAAGAAAAAACACACAAAAGCGTGTTTCTGAAGAACAAAGGAAGGGTGGAGGCTGCAGGTTACACAGCGAAATAAGGAGACCCAAGATGAACCTGTAGACATGCGTGTGATCTTAGGCAATTCAATGTACCTCCATGCACCAGGTTCTAAAGTATCTGAAAATATTAGGAGCGATTTGAAACGTGCTACACACTTTGTAAGACACTATAAACCTGAAGCAAAACATCGTATCCGATAAAAGCTTGCAGTGTCTGAGGGTGCCCTCTGTCCTGAAGGCGCTCACACAGTGGTACATGGAGAGTCAAGGGCCTGTAACAAAGTCCAGAACACAGCACAGAATTGCTTGAAGAATTTAGAATCTGGATTTGTGGCAGGTGAGATGAGGCAGACAAAGGGTACTTTGAATGAAGATTCTGAAAGTTTTCAGTTTGTCACACGGAGTACTGTTGTGCCTCAAAACAGCTCCGATACGTGAAACACATCAGTTTAGATGTTATGCCTATTAATTTTTTGTCCCCTCTAGAGATTGCCGATAATTATGTTGTTTTGTTGGAAACTAACTGGTCAAAATAGCCGTATTCCTTTTAATAAAATATACAATGTTTTGCTCAAATAAATTACTTTGCAACCAAGGAAGATGTACGCATTCACCTTAACATATGTATCAGTGTGTTTCAGTCTGCGAGCTGCCACGTCCAGAAAGTGTTTTGACGCATCTACCAGCAGCCCCGTTTAGCTCCATGCAAAATAAACAACGTAAATCATTTACTTTACTCCAGTATGTAGCAGCTAAAACCCGCAAAGTGTACATCCGTCTCTATAAATGTTACTAGTTGCACATTGTTAAAATAATTCCGCTTACCCACACGCACTGAGGGACCAGCTCCTGTTGTTGTTCGACCTGTGCCTGCACGCCCAGTCCGACCCTCAAGCCAATCACGGGTGCGGAAGGCGGGGCAGAGCCAGGAACATCCAGGGAGGCGAGCGGTTAGCGCTCTAGCTCTCCCAGACTCAAGGGCTATAAAGGTAGCGAGGAGGCTGTCGACCTCGCGGTAAGGGGGACGGTGGCAGCTTTCCCTGAACCCGCTTGGCGCCATTCTTAAAGCATTGCTGCTCGCTATTGTTTTAATTGTTTTAACTGTTGAAAACCAGCTGCGTGAGCCTGTGATTATTTTTACTCTGCTATTTGGAGGAGCGTTTTAAAAAGGGGAATAATTGTCTGTCTGTGTGAAAACTGATTACTAGTTGCACATTGTTAAAATAATTCCGCTTACCCACACGCACTGAGGGACCTGCTCCTGTTGTTTTTCGACCTGTGCCTGCACGCCCAGTCCGACCCTCAAGCCAATCACGGGTGCGGAAGGCGGGGCAGAGCCAGGAACATCCAGGGAGGCGAGCGGTTAGCGCTCTAGCTCTCCCAGACTCAAGGGCTATAAAGCAACTCGTCGGCTCAACGCGGTGTTGACGCGCAGTGTGGCGCCTAATCCTGCGCCTAAGACGAGCCAAAGACCTGCCCGTCTGCGCCCGTCCGCGACAGGACGGGGCCAGGGGCAGGGGGCTATGGCGGGCACTACCATGTGCTCGGAGTCATTCTGGCGCCTTGCTCCCTCGTATACCAGCCAGACTCTAATGGCCATGGGCAGGGATGTTACAACACTGTGCTCCCATAAGGTAGGGAGTAACCTGGAGGGACCGTCACCACTGCATTAGCCAGTTTTAATGAAGCTGTAATTACAACTATAAATCATGTTGTTCCTCTTAGGACATATAAACCAAGGCCTGCCCCTAAACAAGAAGTCTGGTTTACAGACGATCTCAGACAATTAAAGCTAACTGCGAGGAAGTTAGAAAAACGATGGAGAGCCACACGCAAGGTAGAGGATAGAGATAATTACAGGACTTCCCTAAAAAGCTACCATAAAGCTATTCGGACTGCCCGGAAACACCATATAGCAGCCCAATTATCAGCAGCCGGTAAAAATGCTAAAGTCCTCTATCAAATTTTACAAACGTTTATTAAGCCCATAGCCTGTGAAACTGAGGGGATTGAGTCCCAGGAACTCTGTAATAACATCTCACAGTTCTTTGTCAGAAAAATTGAAGGTATTTATACTAAGATCTTGACTTCAAAAACCACCTCCAACAACACTGGAACTGTGGATAGTTTGGTTCATCCACACCTTAGCACAGCAGATAACAAGGCTAACAGACTTGTAGAATTCCCGCCAATATCTTTGAAGGAGATAACCATTCTAATCACTCAAATAAAAAGTGGGTGCCCTTCAGATATTATTCCTGCACGGGTCATGTCACTTTTGAGTGATGATCTGGGTGTTGGAATTCAGCAGGTCGTTAATCTATCCTTGAGTACAGGGGAAGTTCCCCTTGACTGGAAGCATGCTCTGGTGAGGCCTCTACGGAAAAACAATTCTATTCCGTGGACCGACCTGACAAACTTGAGACCCATTTCTCTCCTCCCTTTTTTAGGGAAGCTTACTGAGAAGTTTGTAAACCAGCACTTATCCAAATATATTGAAAGTACGGGGGGACTAGATCCCTCCCAATCAGGGTTTAGGCCAAGGCACAGCACTGAGACCGCCTTGCTGTCCGTCGCTGACGATCTTCATATGCTACAGGATAAGGGTTATTCCGTTATCCTGGTGCTTTTAGATCTGTCAGCGGCGTTTGACACTGTGTCACATGAGATCATGACCTCCAGACTAGTTGACATCGGTCTAGGAGGCAAGGCGCTGGCCTGGTTAAGGAGTTTTTTCACCGAACGTACCCAAAGAGTCATACTGGGTCCCTACCAGTCTGAGGAGGTGGAGATCTCTAAGGGGGTGCCACAGGGCTCCTGCTTGAGCCCAACGTTATTTAACATCTACGTGGCACCCCTAGCCAACATCATGAGATCCCATGGATTCATTCCCGTATCGTATGCAGACGATACCCAACTCCTTTTTCCGTTTAAAATCATGACTCCGGAAGTACGTAGCTCCTTTTCCCAAGGGATGAAAGAAGTGGCACACTGGATGGCAGCAAACTTTCTCCAGTGTAACGTCTCCAAGACTGAGGTGATGCTCTTTGGGGAAGCCAAACGCTTGTGGACTCCTGACTGGTGGCCTCAAGACCTAGGCCCAGTCCCCGAACCCAAAGTGGTTGTGAAAGATCTAGGAGTTAAACTGGATCAGGAGCTCAACCTTAAACATCATGCTAATCAAGTAGTGAGCTCCTGTTTCCATGTAATTGGGCTTCTCCGACGTGTATTCCCCCTGTTACCTGATACCACCAGGAAAACACTAGTTCAGTCGCTCGTGTTGAGTAGACTGGATTACTGTAATGGTTTGCTGCTAGCCGCAAATGAGGGGATCACTGCCAGACTGCAAGTGGTGCAGAACACGGCTGCCCGCCTTGTTCTCAATGCCCCGGCTCGTACTCCCTCTAAACCATTACTAAATAAACTCCACTGGCTTACAGTGAAACAGAGAGTGTTGTTTAAAACTGGTTGCATTATCCACAAGTGCATCACTGGTAATGGTCCTCATTACCTAACACAAAAATTTAGTCCTTACATCCCCTCAAGATCTTTGAGATCTGGAGATCGTGAATTGTTAGTTGTCCCCAGGTTCTGGAAGACAAGACAAGGGGGAAGGGCGCTATCAGTAGCAGGCCCGAAGTTTTGGAATGAACTTCCTTATGAACTCAGATCACGTAAGGAACTCTTTCCCTTTAGGAAAAAATTAAAAACTTTCCTGTTTAATTACTAGCTCTGGTTGGACAATTAATAAATTATAGGATAGGCTTTTTGCTCTGAGATGCTGCCAATGGCGCGGAGATACTCCTTTGGGAGTCGATTCCCAGCGCGGTACAAGGGTGCAAATGAATAAATAAATAAATAAATAAATCACCAAAACAATCCTTTGCAGCCCTCAAGTAGGTCAAAGCAAACTGCCTAACATATAAACTGTCGATGTAGTACCAAATTACATGGGCTGTAATCCAGGCTATGCCCTGTGTGATCCTGGGCAAATAGCTATATCAATGTGGGCTTTAGCTCCCACGTCCGCAAAACAAGGGAGATGATCGCAGCAGGTTGCAACACCAGTATTTAGCTCTTTCTATACCTCAGGTGCATTGCCCAGGTTACGTTACCTTTCGGGACGGAGCCGGTGCCCGGTAGCTGGAGGCAGGCGAGCAGCAGCAGCAGGGCCCACGCCGCCCAGTCCATGCTGCCAGCACAGGAGTGAGTCAGGCACAGGTAGCGGCAAGCCTTCCCCCCTCAATGCCAGGCTGAGTGGGGCTCAGATTTCCGACATCAGCCAGACCTCGTCCCTCGGGGAGCGGTGCAGCCTGACTACATGCAGAGGGCTCTAAAAAAGTCTTCTAACACTCATCAGGAATCTCCCAATGCGCCGTTTAGGGTCGAGTTAACCCTTTGTAGTTTCCATTAGTCGGAGCTGCGCAGAGAATGGTGGTTCAGCAAACACCTTCCACTGAACACTAAACAATCATCCGCGAGGCACCGAGAGGACGTGCCCTCGAGGCACTGCGCACTGAGTGTAAGCCGGGCTCTTTAAATGTAAGACGTACAGATCGCACATTCCAGGCAGGGGTCGCTGCAGGTGGCCGGTGGGTTCCGTGGGCGCGGTGACCCCAGTGCACGCCTGTCCCTTCCAGCAGCCCGCGACGCACGGACGAGGACGACCCAAAAGAGACATTCAGCATGTCTGAAACTATGAGCAACATTCCTTCCTCCCTGATCGCTGACCTGGCAAGAAATCTGGAACAAGTCGGGCCTGGAGCGCAGAGCAGCCTTGGAAGAGACGCGGGAGGGCAGGAGCGTGACGCCGTGAGCGTGCAAGTTGGCGTTCCCTGCGGCTCGTGCCAGTGGTGGCGCCTGCAGTCTTCGCCCATTTCTGGGAAGCGCGCTCACAGACCGGAGTCTGCTCGTGCACCGGTCTGTACCACTTGGGGAGGCAACACAACGACAATGAGGCTCGCTGACGGCAGCGCTTCGCGCTGCAACGCCAGGCGAACCCTAAAAAGGACTGACTTTCAAGAAGGAGTGAAAAGACCAGTCACTGCAGGGGTTTTGGCGCCTCCTCCCTAGCCCTAGTTGTCATTACAAAGGGGTAAATTGTGGCATTGTTTTCCTGCCCTTGAGCAAAGACTGACCTTGGTGGGTAAGCCCGAGGAGACAGTGAATAGATTCAGGCAAGACAGCATTAGGATACAGGACCACATCTGTCACTTTGAAGGCAAAGCAACAGATGGCCATCAATGGGGAATGGAACAGCCGAAGGCAGCCACATTGAGCTATGACCAACCCGGCACACCTCCAGAAGCAGTAAAAAGGTGCAAAAGTGCAAAAAACAGAGCAGATCAGGATTCCGATACTGCAGATTTCCAGATGCAAACACAGGGGAACCAGCCCATCATGAGTAGCACTCAAACACAATAGTGGGTTTGCAGCAGGATCAGGTGAGATGAAGATACAACCGAGGTCACAGAGGACCGGTATGATGTAGTGGTGCACAGTTCTGCAGATCTCCATCTACTGTGGAGAGAGGAAAGTGTTGATGGGAGGTGCTGATAGTAATTGTGCCTTCTGAGGGAAAAGCTGCTTATACCGAGATGGAGAGAACAGGCACACAGAGGTTCCCTGGGTAGGATGAGCTCACAAGCAATAGGAAAGCTAGTTGCCTGAAATATGCTAAATCATTCCGACATTGAAATGCCTCTGAAGAGGGGAAGAAAGGTGAGAGCAGGGAGGAGAATCTCTGAAGAACTGCAAAATGATACAGGTTGTTCACCTCGGTTGCGGTGATCTCAATAGTACAGTGTTGAGTACTTAAATTGTAAACACTTTTGGAATTTCCTAAATGACAAATTAAAGCTCTGAATGAAGAAGTGAGAAGAGGCATCATATTAACTTTTGCCATACAGTGGACGAGGTTTGTTTTAATCCATATGCGGCTAGTGTTTCTCAGCAACAATTATTATGAAACTCTTGGACTTAATAAATAAATCATGGGGTTACCTTATCCTGGGCGATGTTTTTAATTTGCTAAGGAATTCTGCCCTAGATCACTCCAGTTTTGTGACCTGGACCACCAAAAAATGCTAACAAAAAGTTAGAGAGAGTATTCACCAAACTCAGATTAATAGACGCCCTTAGATATTTGCACTCTAATGGGAGGGACTTCATGGTTTCCCTCCCATCTGTCAGGGTCTTTGAAATAATGTTTCTGATATTTGTTGTGAGGCATAGGTTACACAAGCTACAAAGGTGCTGAGATCGCCACTGTATCAGTCTGTGACTTATTAATAATAATAATAATAATAATAATAAAGCTTATAAAGCGCCTGGTTACACTTAGAACAGTGTGTCCCCGCGCTGTGGATACAGACCAAGAAAGCTACAAGAAGTGTCGGAGAGAGAGAGCAGAAGGGCCAATGAAAGACCAGAAACCTCAACTATTTAGGAAATAGGTACGTCTTGGGAATAGAGTGCACTTGGGTGAGATGAATATGGTTATGCTGACATCTCCACCTCCTGCGCTCCAATAGGGCGTATCTTGTTCTACTAAGATTGATATAATACGTTAGTGGGATAAAACAAAGCGGATACATTATTGCTGCTGAGGCTCAATAGAACAAGCCATATATGGCTTTGATGATGGAGAGTAACATAATCATAGACAAAACAGAAACTGGAAATATGCCTTTTTTATTAAGGGTTGTATATTAAAGGGCAAGAGTGAAGAGGCTCTATTGAAGAATATTTGGCTCGAAGCCTCAAGACTCGGGACTAAGTGAGCAGACCGATAGGGAAAAAAAGTAAATTACTTATAACTCAACAGAACAAAGGGCCATGATTGGTGTATAACTGTCTTTTATAAGATATTTTAAGTACCAATCCTTAAACACCAGTTTTCTCTCTGTTACATCAGTTAGTGATTAAATAAAATATAAAGGAAACCTGATTGTGTTCGAATTAAATCTATGGTTCTCTAGAATGCACTAAAAAGTTGTCATCTTTGAGCATAGTTTTTATAATCCATACGACATCTAATAAGGTAGTTATGTTTACCCTTTTTCAAATGTTTAGCTAGCTCTTGTTCTTATTAGAGATCAATGCGAACCGTTCATAGGCTCTCATCAATCAAGGACATTTCTGAATCAGAACTGATCTTTTATCTTTGTTAGTGTGTGATCACTCATCAATTCACTAACTTGTCAAACACGGACAGTGACTGAGAGCTCTGTTGTTCAGCTTGTGTGCAGGAGAAATACAGAATACATTTTAGAGCATAATTGTAGGTATAAATCACCATCCTCATGTCATGAAGTGAAATCATAGAAAGATGTCCAGAGATCAATCGGAGGAGCCCATAATGGGGCTACAAGTGGTAGCACTGGAACAGGTGGCTTTCTGTCTCCTAAGGAACAGAATGAGGAATTACAGCAAGCTAGTATGGCCATTTTCTCTGTGCAGAAGTCTATGTACTCTGGTCCTCCTTTGGGAGCTGCTCTGATGTCTAGCATAATCAGCTCAGTCTTGGTTCAACTTGGCACTGGTGATGGTTATTGCCGCTTCGACCAGCTCTCAAACCGAGCTGACTTTGCCTATAACTGCATTGAGAAGCCTACCCATTTCTGTCTTGATAACTAGGTGCCTAGCAGCATGTTAAGACCAACAGCAGTTTTGGTGGCATCAACAATATTGCAAAGTCCAGTAAACCAATCTGATTGTAAAAATAGCAAAAATAAGTGAGAGATGACCTTCATGAACAAGGGATGCAGATAGTAAAAAGATTACAGGCCCCATAACTTTCTTAAGTTTACATCATTTTACAAATCTAGAAAACTAAAAACAAGCAGTCAGCAAAAGTCTAGATTCAGGGTATTTGTATGGTTGCTAGTTGATATAAGGTCATGTTCAAAGGCAGGGACGTTTTTGCTTATTCTGAGAACGTCTGGTAAATATGTAACAATCAACATTGTGAAGATTATATACGTTTGATATATTGAGATATTATAGGGCTGGGGTAAGTTGTGCTTTTTTAGGTTTATTTAGTTGCTCTCTGTTTTCCTTCTCTACATTTTTTGTACGAATGTGAATCAATAGAAGCCCATGTCCTTTTTGCATTCCTAATGATTCCACATACGTTTTTTCTCACTGACAATAGCGTTGGCATAAGGTGCTACAGTGCTGTTAAAAACGAGCATCAAAATAGTTGGTAGGAGTTGTCAGGTGAATTAATTGTGGGCAGCAAATACTTGATTAATCCGTTTATCTGAAGTCTTAGTTAAATCTTATACTACCTGAAGAGGTTTTATTATTTTAGAAAGTAGCCATTCTTTGTGGTCACAGCTTTATCTTCTTAAAGAGTGTAATTTTGCTTCATAGTTTAGCATTTTTACTCTCAGTGGAATCATCTTCTTTATTAATATGATTCATCATTTCATATGGAAGGCACTAGTCACCAAGCGATCGATGCAATGTATATTTTTTTTAACTGAACAGTTTTGTTTTATCGTTGCAGGGCCAAAGCTTTAATGAAACCTGCAGAATTCAATGGCAACAAATTTCTGCAACCATTTTAAGCTGTATTAATAACCACTAGCACTTTGTATCAGAGTAGGAATTGTGTTCTGTATAGCTGCAGTGATAGTGCCATTAGCACAAGGAAAATACAGACACACTCTCAGGAGTACCGGCTTATTCAATTCCAGCTGCAGTATGCTCTACCCAAGGAATCTGCTTAAATTCATATATTAAAAACTGAAATGGACTGGTTAGATGTATGTTCAGCTTGTGAGCCCTTTAGGAGACTGCATTCAACTACTTCCAAGTAATTTTCTCTATGGTGAATTGTCGGGTGGAATTTGCAAAGTCTTCTTATGTGACAAATGAATACTTATTTTGCTATCGTGAATGTGTTTGCATACATTTAAAATGTCAAACTGTTACTGCAATAATGGTGGCTGAAACAGTGTCTGTTTGCAGTGAGACTATTCTTTATATCCTTTTCACTGCAAGCAAGACTGTTTTTATTTAAACTGTTATTTTGAATTTCCTTGAAATGGCATTTTCTGAGTAAAATGGGAATATGGTTGTAAATCGGTTCTTCTTTTGAAATGTGTAGTGGATATGTTTTTTATTTATTAATTTAGTACTCATTTTTTAAATTAATTTAGTCCTTATTAACCTCATTAGTGGATACGTCTGTATTAACCTGGTTTCCATGTATTCATATTTTAGAAAAGGGGAGATTTTTGGAACAGATTTTAAGGCATCAGGAATCTCCTGCCAGTCAACAAGCTTTTGGCGAGAAGACTCCAGTAACCATAACAAAGCTTAGTAAGACCAAGTAAGCAAATAATCGCTTTATGCTTGTAACTACTTAACTTAGTTCTAAAGTGATCCTTGTTTGCTCAACAAATCTGTCTATTTTTGTTAAATCAAGTATGTCACATTTTAGTAAAACTTAACATTCATTTATTATTACTCTGGAGTGCCCTAAAACTTTGAAAGCTGTATTGTTTTTTATATTCTAATAAAACAATTCTCTTCCTCCTCCATTGTGTCCAATTGCATCTTATTTTGAGCTTGAAGCAGATCGTTACTGTCACATATGGATCAGACCTCATTATCTGCTACATATTACGTTTGTATTTTGCATTCTTTACAGTACTGTTGTTTAATGGGAATGAAAGCAGAAATATTTTCCAAATGTACGTTGTTTTCACATCTTCATGTACAATTTTATCTCTGTTTTTCTTTTCTCTTCTCTGTGTTCCATTTTTCTATATCCTGCAACCATTTAATGCACTTTGCAGACCACTATTTAATCCTTTTGAAGTTTAAAGTGATTACCACTCACCAAGAACCTAGAGGTAAACGCCCCTTAACCACCTCTACTTGGAAAGCACGATATAAGACCCCAAAATCTGCAGTACTGTATAGGCATATCTTTAATTCAGAGCAACTGGAGGTTGTTAATACTAATCTCACCTCCTTGTTGGCAAAGATCCTAGATGTGTGCCTTCCCTTTAAGACCGTGCACGTTCCTTGCAAAGAACTCAACCAAAAGCTGGTTCAGTGTCACGTTAATGGCTTGGGGTGATAAAAATGGATCCTGGTATGGTAGCAGGGGTGTAGTTAGGACTCTGTGACAGTGAATAGAAAGCCAAATTGCATTTAACACAAAACCATTGCACCACCCCACCTAAGAATATGTATTGCATTCTCATTTCAAAAGGAATTATTGTGGATTGTAAATGAGTTCCTCCTCAATCCTGTCGTGTATTTCTATAGGTTCTGATTCGATCCCCCTATTCCTGACCCTATTCTGGTTAAACTTACTAGCTAGTTAACTAACAGTCAGCCCATGAGGCAAGAAATCCCCCATGATGCAGATACCGTTATCTGACGCAGTCACACTACGGCACAGGAACGTGTTATCTGATTAGGTCATAACGCTTGAGATCTAATTAGACAAGCGACATTCCTCCAGCCCCTGATAAGGCATACGACGTTCTCATAACAAATCAAACCTATGACAACCTGGATAATCCGTGCGGCCATTGTTTTGATTTCACAGAGAACTTTAGTAAAGAATGTGCTAACGAGCAAGTCGTATGACATCTTTATTGACGTACCTATGTCCATCCTTACGTCAATCCCGGCACCTTTAAGGTATAAATATTGCCGACCTTGCCCTATGCAAACACACGCGTGGTGACAAGACGGAGCAGCCATACTTGCCGAAGCCGAGAGCAGAAGCAGACCCCGCAGGCAGCAGCCCCGCCTTCCTGACGCGCTGAGAGACGCGCTGCTATCTCAAGCCGAGAGACCCAGCACCGGCGCTTCTGGGCAGCCCTCGCAGGCAGCCTGGAATATCGAGAGCAGAGAAAGAGATACCATTCCTCATTCATCCTAAATTCCAGGTACAGAACTGAATAACCCCTCCTAGAGAATTCTTTAGTTATTCACTTGGCAAAAACAAACTTAACTTAAACTGTAACTTTCTATTCCCGCCCACGCATTAGACTTAGGTCAGGTACACGGGGTAGGCGTGTTTAGAAACACCAGTTGAGTACGTTTAGTCAAATGTATATGTGTATGTAAATATATTTTAATCATTTTAAACATCATATGGCTCAGAAACCATATCAATGTTTTTACAGTATTATTTTATACTATTGCTTCTAATGTATGCACTTTACTTAACTATAAGTATTGCAATAATATCGATCCATTTCTCTTGTACGAGAAAAGAGACTGATCAATAAATAACATCTTTTATTGAACACGCCCGTCTCTTCCTTTTCTCTACATTCTGATGAGACTAAGAATGCACGTACTGACTGAGTAAAATAATTGCCTTGTGCTCACACGACTCTCGAGATTGACTCTTGATTAGGGGAGAGCAAAGTTGTCATGTTCTATGGTTGTCAGAAACTAAATCCCTTCTTGTCTAATCAGGGGAGTTCATCCTTCCTTGAACATTCGAGAAAGTTTCTAGCGAACTCTGAGCTTAGCTGGCAAACCCAAAAATTAAGTCTAGTATCGACAGTAGTAGACCTAGTTAACGTCTGGCCTAGGCCTTTACTGCTGTAGGTACTATTCCAATGCGCAGAGCCTATTGGGAAAATAGGAGCTACACTACATGGCGCCCAACGCGTTTGGAAAGGGCGATAAAACTAACGTAAGACATTTAGAGTAACTCAGTCGTGCTTTCTCACTCAGACCCCTTTTCCCAAATACTCCAAAGACGTCTGGAGTGGGTGAAAGGTTATTATATCCTCCAAAACCTCGCAGGAGGGAACTCCTATGTATGGTTCTTGGTCTAGTCAACGTTGAAGGATAAAACAGTTCCAGAATATTGTGCACCTAATCTCTGTTTCCATAAAGAAACCTGATCTGCAAATAAAAATAATACCATCCTGTCAATAAAATGGGAGACAGTGATGGAGAAAGAGAGGCAATTAGATTAGCTACTGAAATAGCAGCAGCTGATATTACAGCACTCGATGCAGACCCGGATATAATACTCATCCAGGTCGCCAAAAGGAGAGCTATAACTCTAAAACTTATAGAAAATGGACTGACACCTAGAGGTGGTACAGTCATATTCGTAATCGAGGCACACGAATATCGGCAGACAGAGGTATACTATACATGGATACATTTTCCAGCAGCAAATGCTGTAACAAAGTACTTCCACTATTACAAAGTAGAGGAACCTCCTAATGAGTACACTCCTTTCGAGGAGGTGGAAGTACCACTCAAATTCCAAGAGCATTTGCTCTTATTTGATGGCGCCCTAATACATAACAATCACATTACAAGGCTCGGTCCTTTAGGAAGACCAGGAGCAACGTGGCCGGTCCTAGCCGGATACACACCACATCCAGACATCGAAAGAATGCCTGCAGCAGAGCTGTTAATACAGCTAAAACAACTACTAAAAATTCACAGACAATTAGTTCAGTATGTAATGCGGACTTCAACAATTCAGCCAGCGATTAAACTTCCACAGCTGACCCCTCACCAGGGGAACACAAATAAAATTACACCACAGAACATCCAATCCTGCCTAGGTAAAGTTCCAGCTAAACGGGAACAAATACCATTCTGGTTGGCACAGAAAATTACCCAAATAGAGGCGGTGTTTCCTGACACCACCCCGCTGGAAAAACACAGGATTCTGACTATATGTCTCCCAATGGGAATCGCACCACACATTGAGGACTGTGACACTTGGGGTACAGTCTTTGCTTCCATCTATACAAAAACGCACGGTGTTCCATCCATTTCGGTAATACCAGATGTGCTAAAACAAATTCAAGATGAATACGGTCCAGAACCTGCTTTAACTCTTGGTATGAAATTACTGAAAGACTTCAAGCAAGTCTCGGCTATATTACTAGCCAACATAAAAGGTGAAGCAGCAAACGTGGCGATCCGCCAGAGGTTAAAAGAGACAGATATAGCAGACCAACCAGCTGAAATTGCCAGAATCATAGAAAAATCCTATGAAGAACTAGGCAGAGATAGTCTAGGTGGAATACCAGTAAAACCGCAACTGACTACAAGTCCAGAAAAAATATTTTTTAATAGTAATTCACCAAAAAAGAACTGGGATGGAAATAAACAATCCAATCCTAAAGAAAAGAAATTCCAGTCCAGAGGAAGGTCTCCTAGGCGAAGAGAGAAATCTCCAAACCCGAGACAAAGGTCACCTCAGAGTGAACCCTCTGGGAATAGATATAACCTTAGAAATAGGGATAATATTAAAAAACCTGATAGATATCAAGACATTGATACACGTCCCTCTCAATCTTTTCAGAATTCCTCGCAGAAATCGGAAAGAAGAGGACGATCAGAAGAGCACGCCAAGTCCAAAGACAAGGAACCTGCTCAACTGAAAAAGAAATCACAATTTCCAAAAAAGAAGGTAGCCAGTATCAAGGTAGTTAACAATGCCGAGAATACTGAGGACACAACTGAAAAACGGAGAATGGGCTCAGACAATGCTAGACAGCGCAGCAGAGGTGAGCATAGCTCGCAAAGTCCTTATGAATCATCTGGAGACAGTGGACACGAATGAATACCTTCAAGTGGAAACTGCAGACACCAGAGTTAGCAAGCCCCACAAAATATACGAGATAACATTACGTATAGAGGGAGATAAGACTAGGAAAATAAGGGGACTATTTTGGGATAACCTATCCAAGGGCTATGACATCCTTCTAGCTGAAAAAGACTGGCCACCAGAGTTTGTCAGGGAGTGCCCTCATGGCGAAGAAGTAATTATGCCTGCCTTCTCGAATCAAATACCGATTCATAAAAAATATACACTTGCTAGAAAGTGGGCAGTGGCCTTAGCACCTGCTTTATATAAAAATCATGTAGGATGGGATGAGGATTCTCCTCCTCACAAAGTCCAGTTAAAATCACAACCAACTGCACAAAGGCAGTACCCAATTAAGCAAGAAGCTAAAAAACAAGTAAATGAAATACTAGATCAGCTAGAATACCAAGGGGTGATTGAAACTTGCACCTCACAAATGAACAATCCTTTGTTTCCGGTCTCCAAACCAGACAATTCATATCGTCTAGTTTTGGATTACCGACACCTTAACACATGTTGCAAAACTTTTGTAGTGCAAAACTCACACAGTGCTGCACTAATGAATAACATAGTGCGCAAAAAATACAAAACAACCTTGGACATCTCCAATGGATTCTTTTGTCAAAACATAGCACCAGAGAGCAGATATTTAACTGCATTTTCAGTAAATGGCACTCAAAAACAATTCGGTCGGTTAGCCCAGGGGTACAAGAATAGCCCGGGGGTATTCTCAGCGAGAGTAACAGAATTACTACAACTATATGATGATGAAGCATTATCTTATGTCGATGACATTTACTTAACAGATGATGACTTGGAGACTCACTTGAAAAGAGTGAACACCATAATACTTGGTTTCGCTGCAGAGGGTTACAAATTCAACTTCAAAAAGTCCAGAATTGCCCATCTGACGGTCCTATTCTTAGGATATGAGTTATCAAGTGAAGGCAAAAGCCTGGCAGACAATTTCCTAGAGAAATGTGCCGTAATCCAAGCTCCTAAAACACTAAAAAACCTACAGTCAATTCTAGGCTTCCTAAATTTCGGAAGAACATATATTGCAAATTACGCAGAAAGGGTCAAACCCCTTTACGATCTAATTAAACCAGACTTTAAAAGATCCAGTTGGACTCAAGCACACACAGAAATTTTGAGATCCTTACAAACAGACATGCTAATTAAAACAAAATTAGAAACCCGTGATAATACACGCAACCTTGTGATCCGAGTCATCCCAGGGAGATGCGGATTCACATACCTGACCTCTAATGAGGGAGAAAAGGTACCAATTGCATTCAAATCACACTTGTACACTAAGGCTGAAATGAAATTTAGCCCAACGGAAAAAATTCTTACAGCAACACAGACAGCTATAGCAAAAGAACGAGCCCTGGCACAAGGTAAACGAATAATAATCGTGACACCAATACCAGCCTTAGAGGCGGTAACAAAGGCAAGCATTCCAAATGCTAAAGCACTCCATCCAAGATGGATACAATGGGCTAACTCTCTTGCTGCAACAGACGTGATGTACGAATTTGATCCTTATTTAAAAACACAAGAATTTCTCCAATATGAATTTGAATGTCCTCCGCCAACCGAAATTCTGCCTCTAGATGACTACGGCTGTATAATATATACAGACGGATCAGCACAACCCGCAGTAGGGGGTAAACAAGCTTACAGTGCTGCGTGCGCGATTGTTAAAGGTCGTTGGCACGAAGGGAAATTTAAACCAACCCTCACTAAAACACAATCCCTAGGAGATTGTACAGCTCAGCGAGCTGAATTACTAGCATTCAAGATGGCGCTTGAAAATACCGATCGAGAATTCCCCACGCTCATAGTGTGCGATTCGTATTATTGCGTTCAATCTTATAATGAATACTTGCAGATCTGGCTTCAGAATGGTTTCAAGGATGCGAAAGGTGGCACAATCAAGCATAAAATGCTCTGGGAACAAGTAGCTCTTTTACAAAAAGAACTACCAAAGACTCACGTAATACATACACTGAGTCATCAACGTGATGGCGTTCACGTTGCAGGGAATTCATTGGCTGATGAGGCCGCGAAGGCAGCTGTGCAAACGGCTTCCGTAGCTGCCGTCACCCGGTCAAAAACAAAAATAGACAGCGAAATATTACAAGCTGTCAGCGCTTCAGAAAAGGATTCGATAGAACCACTCCCTAAAGGCTTTCCAGTAAAATACTCATACATAACTGATACAAACAATGTTCCTTTTGCTCGAATCCCTGGAGTGGGGGATAGGGCAATTCCAAACATGGAACATAGGTTAGGACTGATAATAGCGGCACACGAAGGGCTTGCTTCTACCCATGCTGGCGTCTCAGCCACTGTATCATTATTAAAACAGAGATACTGGTGGCCACAAATGAGAAGACAAACAAGGAACTATGTTCTAGCATGTGAAATATGTCAAAAAATGAAAGTATCAACTGTGAGACGTCCAGCACAGACGCCCCTTCTAATCTCGGATAAACCATTAGCCTGTGTTTATCTAGACCACTGCGGTCCCTTACAAAGGGATGGTAACTATAAATATATCTTGGTCGCAGTGGATTCATGCACGAGATTCATATGGATGTGGCCCCAGCGAACGGCTGACGCCAGAACTGTTATAAAAGATTTGCGAGTCTTTATCGGCACATACGCAATTGGCATTCTGCATTCGGACAATGGTCCTGCTTTTAGCTCTCGGGCTTATAAGGAGGCCATGGTCAGCATGGGCGTGCAATTGCGGTACTCTTGTCCATTTCACCCTGAGGGTATGGGATGGTGTAAAGAAAAAACCAAGACAGAAAGCAATCTATAATAGAAAGGATATTAGGTTCGGGAGCTGGGTGGGTCAAACATCTAATAAGTGTCCAACGTAGTCTAAATAACTTGCCAAGAAATTCTCTGAAGGGATTCAGTCCGTACGAATTATTATTCGGAACTAGGATGTTGATCTCTGACCTTGATAGTCAGACTTCAGTGGTAACAGAAAAAAGCTTTGATGTCAAAGACCGTTTGGCTATTTTGCAGGAATTAAACAAAACAAGAAAAGACCTGAGCAACATACAGTTGAAAGAACAGCCAACGACCACTGAAGAATCACCACCTGTCCCAGCAAGACCTGTCTGGATTCCAAAAGTCGGGGATCTAGTCAGGGAGAAGATCGCGGTAAAGAAGGAATTTGGGCCTTCTTACAGAAAAGCAGTTCCTGTATTGTCTGTCAACGGGACAAGATCAGTTGTACTACCGCCACTTGCTGGAAAAAAGGAGAACCGAGTTGTATCCATCGACCTGGTAAAACCACAACATGTGGCCGATAACCAACAGTAGGCCAAGTGGACTCCCAATAAGTAGCAGAACACCAAGGTTTGCTACCAGTACAGAGGTCCTATCAAAGAGGCTCATCACATTCGAAACGCCTACAGAAGAACAACAAGGACTATGCAACAATGCAATAGAACTTAGACCTCTGAAAACCCAAATAAAGACATTTAGCAGAGACACACCAATCTATACAGAAGTACCAAGTGAAAATGCGAGAAACAAAAATCCTGAACCAATTGGAACAATTGACAGAACTGCATCCGGTTACTTCATCAACTTCGATGATTCCTCTGAAGGCTTCAGCGAACAAAAGACACAGCCATCATCAAAATCCTTTAAAGACAAAGCTAAGGAACTTTTGAAACAACTGAAAGAAACATATCTAGTTTCTCCATGGATTGAATTTTGGGTGGGTTTTGGTGCATTTATCCTCATACTTTGGCTCATCATGGTATTTACCTTGGGACGCTTCATTGAGGGAAAATATGCTAAAATGGACACAGCAAGTCAGAACATCAACTTGGTCCTCAAACCACACACATCTTCACACGTCGAGAAAAGAGAACTTTCTTCAGAACTTTCTTCAGCCAACTTCACAGCAATTCCAATATCTGGTGGGGTAGCCTGGGACAACACTGACTATGAAATTTATGGTCCGGTCGAGATCCTGAAATATCCACACCAAATCAAGATCTCCTTGAGTGACTTTGCAAAACCAAACTCATTTGCTGATGATTGGGACTTTGAAAGTATAAACAATATGATGTCTGACTTAGTAATGTCTGCTAAATTTACAAAACATGATTATTTGCAGGGTTCTACAAATTATGACAGCATGTTCTGCTATAACCATTATGGTAACCATTTCTTGCATAAATCTGCACAACCTAGAAATGTTTTAAATTTTAATCAATGGGAACATTGTGCTACACCTCCAAAAGGGAGCTCTAGAACCGTGTATGGCAAATATTCATATTTTTCAGGTTTTAACATAACTAATGCTGAAACATTTTATTACAAATTGTCAAACAAGACAGGGATGAAAACCATGATAACCAACACAAAATTGATATATTCAGATTCTTTCTTTGAAAAAATGTATACTTTTGGATTTGATTATTGGGACAAAAATGTTGATTTGAAAAGTGTTTGGGGTACAAAAGAATGGCAAGTACAGGGTATAGAAGCTTTGTTTAGAGCCTGCATGATCCCAGAACAAATGATATTTTTAAATGACACCGTTCAACAAACCACCTGTCTTGGCTTAGCCAAAATCAAAGATTTAAATAACCTGTCTATTCCAAAGCCAATAATGTTTAGCAATAACTCTGAAACAGATGAAGAAATAGACATAAACCATATACTTAACCAAAACAGAACACATCCTGATTGGAAACAATGGTTGATCTGGCCCACAGATACAAATAACTGTCAAGATAGATTCCTGAATAAGACACAGGGTTTCAAAATGACCAGGCCAGACCCTAGATATCCTCAAAGACATCACCCAGGGATAATAACAACCTACAGTGTGGGCAAATTATGCCTTCAATGGCTACAAACTTCCACACTGCCTGAAATTAAGCAACACCTAACTTTACTTACTGATGGTGCTGACTTGCGTGATTTCATAATGGGACCACGCAAACAGCGTCAAAAGCGTTTCATAGCAGCCTCTGTATATGCAGCATACAATGAGGCCTGGAAGGTTACTCAAATTGAGACAGCAGAAAGAATACGGGAAATTGACCGTATTAATTTGGAAAAATCACTTTCTGTAGTGGACAATGGGTTAATGACTCTGTCCTCCAGAATTTTTTCATTGGACAGCATTGTGTCTTCAGCAATCGATATATTATCGCAAGACTTACTGTTATTACAACATGGTCAGTCACAATTGCGTTCTATTGTACAGCTTGGCTGGACGTTACAAAATCTGCGTTCAGGCTATGTGCCTTGGCGTTTAATCAACACAACGTCACTATTTCAAATCTTTAACCTTACTGATAGACAGATCGGTATGGCGCAGAAGGGTGCTGATTATACAATCTTGAGCATTGAAAAACTAGAAAGATTACCGTTGACAATGTCAGAACGACCTGTCAGTGAATGGATAATCCACGGAATCATAAATATTCCAATCTCAACCTTCAGGTTTCAATACTGCCAAAAATATATACAGGCTGGCATGTACGAGAAATTGGGAAAGGGGTACCTTAAAACAACATGGAACCTGCCCTATTCACATGCATGTGTCAGTAACAAAGGACAGAAAGTGTTTCTTAGTGGCAACAATTGTGCTATGTCACTAAGCGGCACGCTTCTGTGTAACGGTATTAGTTTGCACGGAGCCTGTGAAGGGAATTCATACAACCTTTCATGTCACCAGCAAGGCGCACCTGCAACTGAAATAGAACCATTCTTTCAAAGACTCTATAATGGGAGTTACATTCTTATTGTAGACCGCAGATGCTGTAGTCTTATGCCCGGGACTCCTTATCTCGTCACTACGACGGCGAAGGTCAAGTGCTGTGGACGTTCTTTGTTTCCCAGCTCCTTTCCAGACAGGGAGGCAAGGGCATGGCCCGGTTTGAAAATTACTTCTATTCGAATAGACACTTTAAGCAGAATGAAAACAGTGCTTCTTCAGACGCCTACAAGGCTCACGTCATCTAAAGAAACGTATGATCTACAAGTCGCAAGGACGACTGCAGAGATACATACATTATTATCAACTAATTCCCCCGTACATTTCGCGGAAATTCTGAGCGAAATCTTAAATATTTCTGATACCACTGGGGTCTCAAAGGTATTTAAGACAGTATTTTCGATGGCATTAACACCATTCAAAGCCATACTGGGTATTTTTCCAGATTTCGTCCATTCGATTTTTGGCGGACTTCCCTTGATCCTGGGACTAATTGCAGGAATCCTATTCCTAGTCCTTATTTTTCGTTATGGCAACCCATGTCACAGATCAAACTCTCGCGACAATGGAAGATACGATCCTAGCCATTGGATACCGGGACCGGATATCAAAAATCCTGGGACTCTCCCGGCTTAGAGACCTAAACATGACTTGGTTTCTATCATTTCGACCAATGTGGCAAAGGTGTGTTTTACCTGTACTAAGGTGTCTGCTATGCGGAGAAGAATGCGTGTTAGACACCTGTCTGACGCTACAATCGGATGCGCCGGTGGATGCAGATACACTGTTGGTTCCTACCAAGGTTCACGCACTGTGCTGCCCTCAAAGGCTGCCAATTCTGATGACGGCATTCCTGGAATCTTCACCACTGCGATTGAAGAGTAGTGAAGTTCAAGATGAAAGCAGCATCGAACAGGTACGACCTTCTGTCAGCAATGCAAATCAGAATGTCAATGGAGACAATCATGCGCATGAATGCATGGTTACCCCTATTTCCGACTTAGAGGAACTTTCCCATGAAGCTGTTGACAGTTTTTTCGAAAGCCTGAATGATATGATGTTCTCTCCGGAACAGAAATAGAGACTTTTGAGTAAACTCGCACACGGCGTTCCCTGAATTCGGCCTTCAACTTTAAAAATAAAGTCACATGAACAATTACAATCCAGTTCACGGACAGCAACTTTTTTCAGCAAGCCCCTAAAATATTTTTCTATATATTTTTTCCCGGGACACTGATTTTCTGCTTAAAGTAAGAGACTATTCCTAGAGAACTAAGGTTTCTATTTTAGATACTTTATAGACTTTATAGACTTTAGCTGCCCGCTGGTATGTTCGCAATAGATTTTATGTGATGAAATGGTTTCGACTTTTTTTCTGTATAGCCATATTAAGAGCCATTTCATGTGTATTTCTCATATACCAACAAGCAATAATACATAACAATGCGTGTTTACTTTTGCATTTAATTCATAGCTTAAGTGCATACAATATATATGACTGCAATTTTTCAGTATATTTGAAAATTTCGAAATGCATTTATGTATTTTGGGGTGGTAAGGTATACACTATACTCTATAGTATGTTGTACTATGTTATACTATGCATAGATTAGTAGATATGACCATAGTTAGCGTGGAGTGGGTGTCGTGTATTTCTATAGGTTCTGATTCGATCCCCCTATTCCTGACCCTATTCTGGTTAAACTTACTAGCTAGTTAACTAACAGTCAGCCCATGAGGCAAGAAATCCCCCATGATGCAGATACCGTTATCTGACGCAGTCACACTACGGCACAGGAACGTGTTATCTGATTAGGTCATAACGCTTGAGATCTAATTAGACAAGCGACATTCCTCCAGCCCCTGATAAGGCATACGACGTTCTCATAACAAATCAAACCTATGACAACCTGGATAATCCGTGCGGCCATTGTTTTGATTTCACAGAGAACTTTAGTAAAGAATGTGCTAACGAGCAAGTCGTATGACATCTTTATTGACGTACCTATGTCCATCCTTACGTCAATCCCGGCACCTTTAAGGTATAAATATTGCCGACCTTGCCCTATGCAAACACACGCGTGGTGACAAGACGGAGCAGCCATACTTGCCGAAGCCGAGAGCAGAAGCAGACCCCGCAGGCAGCAGCCCCGCCTTCCTGACGCGCTGAGAGACGCGCTGCTATCTCAAGCCGAGAGACCCAGCACCGGCGCTTCTGGGCAGCCCTCGCAGGCAACCTGGAATATCGAGAGCAGAGAAAGAGATACCATTCCTCATTCATCCTAAATTCCAGGTACAGAACTGAATAACCCCTCCTAGAGAATTCTTTAGTTATTCACTTGGCAAAAACAAACTTAACTTAAACTGTAACTTTCTATTCCCGCCCACGCATTAGACTTAGGTCAGGTACACGGGGTAGGCGTGTTTAGAAACACCAGTTGAGTACGTTTAGTCAAATGTATATGTGTATGTAAATGTATATTTTAATCATTTTAAACATCATATGGCTCAGAAACCATATCAATGTTTTTACAGTATTATTTTATACTATTGCTTCTAATGTATGCACTTTACTTAACTATAAGTATTGCAATAATATCGATCCATTTCTCTTGTACGAGAAAAGAGACTGATCAATAAATAACATCTTTTATTGAACACGCCCGTCTCTTCCTTTTCTCTACATTCTGATGAGACTAAGAATGCACGTACTGACTGAGTAAAATAATTGCCTTGTGCTCACACGACTCTCGAGATTGACTCTTGATTAGGGGAGAGCAAAGTTGTCATGTTCTGTGGTTGTCAGAAACTAAATCCCTTCTTGTCTAATCAGGGGAGTTCATCCTTCCTTGAACATCCGAGAAAGTTTCTAGCGAACTCTGAGCTTAGCTGGCAAACCCAAAAATTAAGTCTAGTATCGACAGTAGTAGACCTAGTTAACGTCTGGCCTAGGCCTTTACTGCTGTAGGTACTATTCCAATGCGCAGAGCCTATTGGGAAAATAGGAGCTACACTACAATCCTTGTGCAGTACCATTCCCAAGCGTTTGTGGCAATGAAATCCGAAGCCTGTACCTAGACATTCAAGCCAGAGCTGCTGTCGCCAACTGTCAGGATAAGAATGCCCCACTCTTCAAGAATGGGTATCCTTGTATGACATTGTTATTTTTAATCTATCAGCAACATCATTATAACTTAAGAACCACTGGTTCTTTTAAACATAAAAACATTACAGCCACAGCCTTCACAGGTTAATGGCAAAGTACAGAAATGTGATGAATCAATTGATACATATTAAACAACTTACTTTCTTTTTTACTTACTCACTTCCCCTCTCACCATCGTATAGCCATACCATCTTCAAAAACCTAGATATTTAACATATTGCACTATAGTTGGTCTAGACAAATAACAAAACAACAGTGCTTCGTCTTGAGAACACAATCAAAATCTCCTAGAGAGTGAGATACACTATCTTGTGCAAGGGCCACTGTACAGGGGACAAAACAATTTAAAGTGCTTGATGTTTTCAGTTACCTTTTGTTACAGATACAGTTGCTTTAATTGATGGTACCATCTCTTGTCTTCCCAACAGTAGTGTGGCAATTTAAAGAGAAACCATTGGACATGAATGTTATATAAAGTTAACATAATTGGAAAGGAACTCACATTTTTTAGGTACATTTCAATACCTTCTTCATCTGCCTCTATATATTCGCATATTGTTTGCCTTGGAGGGCTTCCTTTAAAGTACTTTAAAGCTTGTTTTTCCAGTACCTTTCTTTTTACACCATTTGCTACATTTTCACTAGTGATATATCGTTTTGTCCAGTAAATATTAAACCCAATACTTGCAGAGTGTACCTCAGGTCTCCAAAGTAGTTTTGAGGCATCTCTCAGTTCTTTAAGTATTACTAAGGCTAACCTACATGAAGAAGTTGACTCTTTCATACAAATATTCAAGATTCATTCAACCAAGAGACCAGGAGCTTCAGCATCGTAATTTTTAGGTCTCGCCTGAGCCAGCGCATCCGCTGGACTGGCGAGTCATTTAGCGAGTGGGGTCTTTAGAAATGCGACCACAAGCTTTTGCTTGTGGCCTAAAGCTTGCTGTTACACGCGCGGGCACTCGCACAGCCACCTTCTGGCTTTCCTCTCGCTTTCTCTCCAGACCAGCGCATGCCCCTCCCCCACCAACGAGCGCTTCTCGCGGCCGCAGGTCTGTATTCCAACACTGCTTGCTCTTTCACTGTCCCACTTTCACTTTTGCGGCCGCGTCACTTTCACAGCCGCACAGCCAATGCTTGTTTTCGGGGCAAATGTGACATTCCGGAGTGAAAATGTGTGTTTTTTGTCGAGTAAAGAAAAATTTTCGGATCGATTTACAAATCCTGCTATACAGTTTATGAAAGATTTATTTTTGACTGTAAAGTATCGTCATTTACCACCAGGTGTCATGCGAGTACAGCTCCAGGAAACGAAAGACACATGCGATTTGTAATTCATATAATATAATTTATTCAGTCCACTCCCTGCTCCGATTTTTAATTCACTAATATGAAAACACCACGGGCTCTGTTGGGAGTTGTGGGAGGGATAAGGGGTAGCCTTGAAAACCAAACACCAATCTGCTGTGAGTGATGGAAAGACACACATGTATTCAACATCGCCAGCCTGCCAGCCCAGAACCGTAAATCCTTAACCGGAGTGATGTCAGGATTGTGTATGTCAGAGCTGCAGTCCGGTTTCGCCGTTATCCGGCAGCAAACAAGACATTCTAATGGCACAGTATCAGCTCAGCTGACATTATTGAGAGCAGGCTGTCCCCAGCTGTTTTCTGCTTTCCCTCGGATTTCTAGACCTGAGCCAAATTCCTTCTTTCTGTCACGTGGCAGCTATTTCTTTAATTTCTTTTTCACTTCGCTACATGCTACCCAAAGCTGCTTAAAAGGCTCCTCAGTCACTGGGTGTGAAAGTGCACTACAAGCATCTTTACTACCTTTTCATGCCCCTTCCTTTTCAGGCCTCTGATCCTCCGGCCAACGGTTCTACTGCCTGAGGGCCTTATTTGCGGTTTATTTTAATATAGCTGACTAGTGTTCGCAAGACTCCGGTTTATAGGTTATGGGTATTTGTCCGAACACCATTGGCAATATGTATTAGAACTAGCGGCACTTGAATAGTGAACAGGGCAATAGTCTGAGCGAGAGACTGAGCTGCACTTGACAATGCTTGATGATAAGAGCAAAACTCTCACTGTCCCTGCGGGCCTGAACTTGGAACCAATAGCAGACCTGGCGAAAAAGGTCCAAAGTAGCACCAACACTTCTTCCCCACTGTCTCTCTTATTGTCTGTGCGCGGTCAGTCTCTCTCCATCTTTTCTCAATTTCTCTCTTATCTCTGACGCCTTTTTTACTTCCCCTCTCACTCTTTGCTTATGTCTCCCAGTGTGGCCTACTGCAGTACAGTGACAGAGACTCCAGGCAGCAATAACAGGACTTAAAAATCGCCCTCCAAAGGCTCCTCCAGCCCGTCGGGAAAATGCTTGTGCTGCGTAAAGATATGCAGGGGCGCAGGGTCGGCGGTGGCTCTGTCTCACATAGTCACAGGTGCAATAACCACACACTCTGTACTGGTTGGGACTAAACCATCAGCGGTTCATTCCCATTTATTGATCACCTCGGTCGCGCCCAGCCAAGGTGTCAGGGCGCACTGAAAAGCCCGGGTGGCTCAGTAAATCCCATCCAATATTAGATCTCCATGATCTGAAAACCAGCCCTGGTAATAAAAACAGCCTCCCTCCTACTCAGAGCAAGCAGGCAAACACCCTTCATTAGTGCATGTGCTCATCATGGGCCCCGTATGCTGCCTAGCGGCCAGGGCACAAGTTCTAAACAAGCATTGGCATAGCCAATAGGTCTCTCTTTTGGGACCTTAGAAGTATTTAGTTATGCAGCACAATATCCTTGGTGCAACATCAACTGTTGCATGGCTAAATACTTATAAGGTCCCAAAGGCGAGACCTATTGGCTGTGCCAGTGCTTGTTAATAATAATCCTTATACTTTGCTTCTTTCATAATTGCTGTAGCAGCCTCCCTGGTCCAAACAGAAAATATTTGTAGCATTTCTTTTCCACTTCTTGCTGTTTCCTCTATAATATGGTTCCAAAGTTGGCTCCCATGTATACAGCTGAAGTAACTGCTTTGGCATTGAATACATCCTTTTTAATCTTGATGTGGTAAGACATTTCTATTTTGAACCTGATTTAATACAGTTGTAGATTTCTCTATTTGACCAATTTAGTTCAGTGAGCTGGCAAATCTAATGCCTATGTAATCAAATTCCTCTTTCTGTTCTTATAATGGCTCACTGGTCTGATAATAGCCTTTTAAATTTCAACCACATTGAGCAATCATAACTTGCTTTTTGATTGATTTATGATTAGCCCGTTCATGAAAAAATAATTAGTTACTCTGCCAAGTAATTAGAGCATAGTTACTTCTGTTAGACATGGCCATATGCAAATCAGTCTGACCCTGTCCCTCATGGGAACAGTCCAGCCCGAACTGCCCAGCCATGCCTTCCATGGACCGGAAACAAGCGTCCTAGGACCGGTTTCTGGCATTCCAGCCGTCTTCAGCCAGGCTTGCTTGAATCCAGTGGCAAAGTGAGCAGGGGACTCGCGTCTGCGCAGACTGATTTGCATATGGCCATGTCTGAACTGGGGTAGCAGAGTGGGCTAAAGAACGGTGATGGATTAAACCCAGATCTGTTGACTGGGTGTGAGTGTTTGATTGGTTCAGATGCTCCGTCCACCACCACCCCCTTTTGTACCGCTTTTTTCGCCATAAGTTGGCAGGGTATGCTCAGACGTGAGTCCCTTGCTCACTTTGCCACTGGATTCAAGCAAGCCTGGCTGAAGACGGCTGTAATGCCAGAAACCGGTCCTAGGAAGCTTGTTTCCGGTCCAGGGAAGGCATGACTTGGCAGTTCGGGCTGGACTGTTCCCATGAGGCACAGGGTCAGACTCATTTGCATATGGCCATGTCTAAACTGGGGTGGCAGATTGGGCTAAAGAACGGTGATGGATTAAACCCAGATCTTTTGACTGGGTGTGAGTGTTTGATTGGTGCAGATGCTCCGTCCATCCCCCCCCCTTTTGTACCGCTTTGTTTGCCATAAGTTGGCAGGGTATGCTCAGACGTGAGTCCCTTGCTCACTTTGCCACTGGATTCAAGCAAGCCTGGCTGAAGACGGCTGTAATGCCTGAAACCGGTCCTAGGATGCTTGTTTCTGGTCCAGGGAAGGCATGGCTTGGCAGTTCGGGCTGGACTGTTCCCATGAGGGACAGGAGCAGACTGATTTGCATATGGCCATGTCTGAACTGGGGTGGCAGAGTGGGCTAAAGAACGGTGATGGATTAATCCCAGATCTGTTGACTGGGTGTGAGTGTTTGATTGGTTCAGATGCTCCGTCCATCGCCACCCCCTTTTGTACAAATAATTCTGCAAGCATATCTCAAAATTTAAATTACTTATCTGTTTCTCATACTCCTTTCACTCAACACACTGCCAAGTGCTGCACCCCAAACGCGATAACCACACCTCAATGGTTGTGATGACCTTTGAGGTATGATTATCGCTTATGTGGAAGGTGTATTAATGTTGTGCGTGATGCACAACATTAATACACCTTCCACGTATGTTCAATAATAAGACAATACTTTCCAACCATGCACCCTACATGCTGCAGTATGTTACTCATGTGCGCCACACCTGTGGGTAGTAAGTGTTACAGCTGTGGGTGGTAAATACTAAAGTATAGTAGAATGCACTTAAGCCCATGTCTGTTTTGTTGTTGAATTTGAGATCCCACTTAGGCAGGTCTGTCTGTCTTTCTTTCTTTCTAAAAGATGTTATCAGTGACTCAAGATCACTTTCTGGACACCTGCCTATTTGTTAGACCATTGACCATATGCCAGGCCGCTACATGAAATAAACAGAATCTCAGCTCTATTTTCTGCCTACTATGGAAATTGTAACTAGATGGCAAATCAAACTTTGTTCTCCCTATTAGGACTCCAAACCATTTAGTCTTCAGAAGTTCCATCAGATTTTTACCAGCTCTTTTTCTTCTCCATGGGCCAGATATCATATGGAACCCCCCAAATCTCACTTTGTATTTTCAGAACATCAGCATCAAAATCTAGTGTCACTATTCAAACATTACAATTACTGCAACCAATTACCAAAATTGGCTTTGATTCAAACTCATCATTCAAGCAGAATAGCTACAAATTCCAGTGCATCATCTATAGGTGGTATATCCGTAGGAGCCTTTCTGTCTTTATTACAGTAATATTGTAGAAGAGAAGTATCAGTTTGGCTATGTGAAGGCTTCGAGCTGTTGATTTTCTAGAAGGTGTTCCTATGGTTGCAAAAAACAACAGAAAACAGACAGTAACAGAGAAGTTTCTTTTTTTTGTAGTCTCATATCTCCAGACATAATTTTAAAGTAGTTAGTAAATCACACAAGGTGGTAGATCCTTCCAAAGCCTAGCTTCATAACGCAAAGTAGTGGAACAGTTTTCATTCTGCTTGAAGGGCTTCATAGCCCAAAGGGAAGTACTAAGGTAGATTCCTGGAGCAGAAGAACAGATTGGATGAGACTAGCTATCACATTGATCAACCCTGTCCTCAACTGAGGGCTTTTCTCTTTGCAGCCAGCTTAAGGCCCTGTTGGCCAATCCTTAAACATGGATAGCTTTCCATGCTTGACAAGCCTTGTCCTAATCCCAATGAACCAGTTGGTAATCTTACTACTGGGCCCCCCTACCACTTCTAACCATCTTTCAACTTCGAGGGAAGAAGGTGGTTGTGTTTAGTAGGCCCAATATTGTTAAAATCTGTCCCTGTCCAATGTGTAAAGAGCAAGTATTTATTCAATTGCATGTATCTGAAAAATGAGGTGTGGTTACTGGTGCATCGGATTTGTGTGTGAAACCTATGTGCCTGACTCAATAAAATTGTTTGTAGGTTTTCCTAGATTCATTCAGTGAGTAGGAGAGAACTAGATTTAAAGAGGGTATCTTTGTTTTGTTCTCTCCCTAGTTCCGTTACTTTGCCTAGTGAGTCAAGAGCTGCTGTTGGACAAGCCTTTCAAGGAATAAAGCATTCTGGACATGCAGAGAGCTCAGCAGTTCAGAAAGCTAATGATGTGCTACAAGAAATTAGCCAGTTGAAGAAGGAGATGCAAAGCATGCTGCAGGTGAGTAAAATGCTGAATTGTCCAATTTAGCTGCAGGGGGCTAAGCTTGCCCTCTGGCCCAGCCCACACCTTCTGTCCTCCTTGCATTCCCCCTACGGCTCCCACAACAGACCACTCTTGGTACCTGCACTCCCCAGCCACACAGGCCTTGCTCTACTTGCAGGGTGACTGCACAACAAAAAGTGCCTGCATTGCCCACTCTGGAGGAACCTAAACAGGATGGGGGGGGAGTAGGCTCTCCACTTCTTACTATCACTAAAAGCAATCTGCTTTTTCCATATTGGGACAGAAATGCCCCCTGCACGGTATACAGGTTGGTGGTTGGTATTCTTGCCCCGAGTGCCCGCCTGCATGTGAATGTAATGTGCTGACTTTTTGCTAATTTATCATACTCACTGAAATCTAGTCCTGGCCTGTGCGCGATAAATATCCCACTAGAAAGGGAAAGGAGGAGATAATGAACGTCGAAGGCACACCATCCCTTTCAAATTACTGCTGTGGAGATAGAGTGCTTGGGTGAAAATAAGTAGTGGAGTCTCATACTATGACTCGTTACTCTGGTCCCTTACAATTTCAAAGTTTGTTTCTCTCCATCGTTTTATTTCTGACATCCATCCCTTGACTCCTGCGGCCCAGATTGGCTTCTTTGATAGGGCAGCATGTCTTTTAGCTGCAAATAAGACCAAATTATTGTTCAGCAGGTCTGAGGTTTTTTGAGGCCTTCTTTCCCTGTCAATTCCGAAATTTGTCAGAATACTACATTCTGAATGACATCCAGAAAAACAAGAGGGCGAAAAGGGAAAGGAAAACACAAAATAACAAAAAAACTAAAAGCCACTGCAGTAGAATCCCCATCATTTTTCATACAGCTCATTAGGTATACCCCACGTGTATTTATATATCTTTTTTTGATTTTTATTAGAAAATATAATTTGTTTGTTATTGGTCTAAGATTGGCTTAGCTAAAAGTCAAACGTTAATTGTGGGGACAATTCTGCTTTTCCATTTCCTTAAAACACATTTTTAGATAAAACTAAAGCAATCTAAAGAGTATTGCTTATAAGTCATAAGAGGGGAGCATATGAAGAATATAGTCTTAATAAAATGAATATGGCTACTGTTTTACACTGATATATATATATCTGAGAAAAGATTGACTTCCCGGAAATTAACATTTTTTTTATAGCTGTATCACAATCTTAGAGGGTGAGTAAATACAGGCTTTTTCAAGAGAAAAGTTATATGATTTTTCCCTCAGTGTAGTATAGTGTTGCTCACTCATTTTTCCTTTCTTATGAAACTAGTATCAGATTTCCAATTAAATCTGGTTCTGTTTAGCTGTGTTTTTTTTTTTTATTAATTCTTTTTATTGAAGAGAAACAAGAGGAAATATTACACATATCAGGTGCCATACTATAGAATACATTACAACCGTAGGTAGGTGAATAGGCCAATGCAGAGAAATCAATACACAGGAGTATGAGACGTGAATGTAGATAAGTATATGAAAAAGGAGAGACAGTATGATCAACAACCTCGTTAAGCTGCAGTCTGCAAGACCCGTCCACCCATGATTCAGGATAATTAAGACCAGAGTAGACAGCCAGATAAGAGAGAAAAATCGATTCAGGATAAACAACCCACCTCTCGTAAAAAAGGGAAAAAAGGGAAGAGAAAAAGGCCATAGAACTAAACAAAGACAAAAAAAAAAAAAAACTCAAACCCCCCACCCTGCACCCCTGCAATGGCTACGGCCTAACCCCACTAGCCTGTCACCCAAGAACAAAACCTAAAAGAAGGAAAAGAGTGGAGGAGGAGATATCAGACAGGCTCCCGGTCTCCCTTACCCCCCCCGCCAGAAGCAAACCACCCCTAAATATAATCAAGACAGTATAAAGCTACAATTACAAGCCAACCGGGGGAGTTTGTGAGAACCACCCGACTCCCACATCATTATAGGCTACAATTCCCGTATCAAATGAAGCCATTTTATCAAACCCAGACAGTCGAATTCAACCATGGCCACTCCGATTTTTCGTGCGAGCCCTCTCCGCTCGAAGCGCCATCTCAATAGAAGAATCAAAACGTTCAAAAAAGTCAAAGTCAGTACGGTAGGATCGAAACCAAGATATTAGTACTCGAAGTCCACAAGTCAAACGGAGATAACTGTCCACCAAAGATAAGACACAAGAACGTGGTTGAACCAACTGGGAGGAAAAGGATGATGAATCACTCCGATAGTCACTGAAGAACTTATTATGGCGTATAAGATCGTCTATGTCCATCTTGGGCGGTATCGGCCTTGAGCATGATGAGCTTATGGTAGTCCCAGGCTCGCTAGCTGTTATTTGGAAGCCGACAGAAAACACCAAATCTGGCTTCCGCACTGGGCCCACAGTCTCAGGCACACCCTGCTCCGCGGGTAACAAAGCTTGTTTCAAACCTATCGAAGGGTCGTAGTCGGTCTCAGGCAGATATTGTCAACTGTTACGACCATTTTCTGGATGATGGCGGTGACCTGCGAGTGGAGCGCCCCAATGGCGGCCATTACGATCTGCAGCGACGGCGTACATTCCGCCCGCTCCATCCCCTCTCGCGAAGTGACAGAGCAGGTCTTGAACCCCGAAGGTCGACTACCCCGGGGTAGCAGGTACAGGTGGGGCCGGTGGCAACGGTGGGCGCTCTCAATCTCGCAATATCAACACCTTCACCGCCAGCGAGGATCCAAGCCCGTCGACCCCGGGAGCCTAGCAGAGTCTCCGGGCAACGGACCCCCGACCACAGCAACCGGTGCGTCACACCGCTGTATCTTTGGAATCAACCGACCACAGTATCGCCATCCAAAGCAGTCAGGATATCCTCCACTTCGGGAGAACGGACGCCGCCCAAGTCCCGCGGCCGATGTTGTTCAACTCCAACCCGGATGGGTTAGAAATCGAGCCCCCGGCTTCCACGCTGGGTTAGGCCAAGAATGAAAACACGGCGTATCTTCATCATTCGAGAAGATGGAAATCTCGGGATTGCACCTTTAGATTCAGGAACACCTCAGTTACACGGGAGTCCGGTGCGAATTCAGGATCAATACCAGGATTTACGAGCTACTGGCGGAGGTCGGCGGAGCCGGGAGCTTACGCGGCCATCTTGGTTGCTAGCGTAGCTCCTCCTCTTAGCTGTGTTATTTGATGATAAAATTTCCATTGATGAGATGTTGTGCAACTTTCAGCAAACATTATTGTTGATGCTAAAACAAATTTCCAATGGGTAAGCTGGTCTCAAGATTCTGGCCCCTTAAGTTTTTTTCCCTGCATCCAAATACTTCTTCATTTGTAGGTTTACTGCATGTGTTCTGCTCTAGTGGTTAGTATATGAAAATGTTCTCGTAAAAGAGAAGTAAACATTTACTTGCCTATAATTGTAGTTATTCATCAAATTAATTTTCATCAGTGACAACCAAAGCACCCAGCGCATTCTGCATATAAAATGTAGAGATTTTCTTACTTCAAATTGAAATGAAGGCTGTTCCTGGAGTCGAGAACTCTGAGGTTGCAAGACTGGAAGCCTTAAAGTATGTTGGAGAGGAAATGAAACTTGAAGAAATTAACTACAACAAACATCAGTAGAAAACAATATAAAATTATATATGGTGAAAGAGCAGTGCAGGCCCAAAATCCTGTGCTGATGCAAGAGAGGTGAAGAGTTCACTAGAAACTAGAGTGCAGGACCTGCAAGGTCTTAGTTAAAGGAAACCCCATATTTGTAAGCTTGAAGGAATTTATGGTCTTAGTACACAGGCACATATTCTGTTGTCCCAGTAAATCAAAAACATGATTGAAGAATAGTAGCAGGACATTTAGCCAAGGGTACACCGAATCTGAGAAGAGTGATAAAACACTCGCACAAATACACGTACATTCACAAGAAGTAAATTAGTGGTTTGTCAAGCATTGTTAAAATTACAATAAATAATTTGCATAGAGAAGTCATAAGGTTAGGGGCACAGGTGACAAGATGTTTTCTGTAACCACTATGTAACTGCTAAGTAACTTATTATTTGACCTTTTGTAGTAAGCATTGTTCATGTTGTTATATGAATAGCTGCCTGTAAAGCAGCACATTGACAACAGCTGTTTACCAGTGACGAAATAGCTACTCTCCCTGCCCTGAGAGTATATAGCTGTGTTTGCCTTGCCAAGAGGAGTCTTGTCTTTTTCTGTTAAGTTACCCCACAACAAGAAGCAGCCTACCAGTTCGTATGTTTTATTGATTGTTTTTTAAAATCAATATTTAAAATTCTTTGTCAATTGGTTTTCCCTTTCAATTTTTTTTTTAATTAAATGGTCCAAGATTCAGCTTGACCCCTGGAAATTAATCATGACTTAATATGATAATTGTACCTAAGAAACCTTTTGTTAAAACAACAGCAGAATGAACATTTCGATGTGATTGCTGTATATATTTTTTATTATTTTGTTTCAGTATTACTTTTTGGAACTTATTTTCACCTTCCAGTTGTATAATAATAGGGGAGCTGATTGATAGCCTAAGAAACACCGCCCATTTCCTTCCTAAATAGTTACACTATATTCTTGAACAAGAGGATTTTTCTGTCTTGAGTAGTGTAGGTGCATTTATTTTCGAACAGATGTTTTTTCTTTTTTTTAGGTTAATAGTGTTAGAAATAATGAAAACATATAATTACTATGTTATTTCCTTAATGGTTAAAGGCTGTGGTCCCTGTTCACAAAGATAAATGTACATGTGGGTAAATCTTCATTTGTAAATTTACTCGTACACTTTGCAGTACACTTGCTACTTTGCCTATTCATCATTTAGGATTCTCAAGTTACTAGAAAGTGTAGACTTGCATGTCTTCACGCCCTGAATTCAGGGTGTAGTCCAATTTATGAATGGTAAAATTATTACTGGTAAATTTTCACATGTAGACGGAGGTCTATGCCACAGGGGCGGAGCTCTCTTTATGGTATAGTACAGTAAAAGTAAATTTTATTAAAAAATTGAAGTATAAATGCTTATACTCTTAATGTTAATTAATTTGATATTATTATTTAGTATGTAGGATATATTAACAAAACATACGGCACTATTGTTAAGGTTTGATTTGAAAATGTCATTAATTTACATATTTTAAATTAACAATTATTTTTAAAGTTATTAAGCAAAATTCTGTCCTAATGTAAATGTTTATATTTATGCATTACAAATTAATAAGTTTTTATACATTTATTTTGTATTAAAATTATTATTTAAATATTTTATAATACATTTTTTTTAATTTCTATATAATTTTGTTTAGTTAAATCCAAATTATGTATAATTTTAAAACGTCAACATAAATTATTTTAACATAATTTCCTATTGGTTCTTGTTAAGTCCCTCCCTCCCATTATTTTCTTTGTGACTGTGTTGCAGTACCAGTGGTTGACCGTGTGTGGTGCTGGGCTTACTTCGGTGCTGAGGTGGAGTACATTCACAACTGTTTTGGGTCATTTTTGGCTGTAGTAACTATAGAAGAGCAGTTTGTGAAGAGCAATGTACTTACTCTTTTGTGTTTGGTACCCATCCTTAACCTTCCCTAAACCTCTCCTTACTCCTTCCTTAACCCCTACCATTTTTTAGTAAGTAATCCCCATTTTCCAGCTTCTCCCTGTACCTTCGCACACTTACTAATAAAGCATATATGTACATGTGCGCAGATCTCTACTGTCTGGTAGAGATCTCTGCACTGAAAACATAGGCGAGATGGAGACATCCAGACAGAGATTAGTGATAAATATTTTTTAATATGGGAGTAGTATTATTGTAGTATTGCTAAACGCAACATAAAATGCAGTTTGTTTTTAAGCCCCTGTGAGTTTGGATTTAATTGCAATGTTTGGCAACCCTTTTAGGGAGGGGTCGTCCCCTTCATGGTAATAGGCCATTCTTGGCCCCGCTGATGTACGAGCGGGCGCGAGACCTACCAGAGCGCTTCCTGGCGCTGTGCTAACCTGACGCGCGATTTGGCAGCGTGTTTTAAATACCTGTTTGGATATTTGCTTTTTTGTTTAATTTTGGTATCCCCTGTTTTTAATTGTTAGCGCCCTCACTTGCACCATAATAGTGTGACTCACCGCGTTTTGCGGGTCCCGGTCTCCTGTGGGCTGGCTGTAGGAGCCCTGTGCTTCGGTGGCGGCCATATTGGGTGAGGGGCGCGGGCGGTGCGGTCTAGTGGCGCAGGCGACAGACTGCTTATTAGAGAGTCATGCTTACGCGCAGCGGTCACGCGCAGCGGATGCGCCGGATCACCGCCGGAGTCACGCCAGAGTCCAGCCCGTCTGCGCCCGTCAGCGTCCCGGAGGCGGGCGGGGCGGCGGGCTGGGCTCCACCACCGTCCGATTCCGTTGTAGGGTCTTCCTGGCTCCGTTATACACCATGTGAGCTGCGCTTACTTCGCCCTTCCCCCCCTCCTTTGGGGGACTGCCGTTCCGTTTTCCCCGGTCGGTTTAGGGGTAAGTGTTGCTGTCCCGGATGCGGTTGGCGTCCGAGTTGTACTGTGTTCCTTTCCCCTAATAAACCGATCGAGCATGTTGGCCATCTTTGCATGCTGCTTAATACCAGATCTCTGGCTAGGCATGCGCAGGATATCCTTGACCTTTTAGATCTGGAAAAGCCCCTCTGTCTCATGTTAACTGAGACCTGGTTGGGGGATTTCTCCAACCCTGATGTGGCAGCGGCTATTCCTCCTGGCTACAATATCTATAAGCAGGACAGGCTCAAGGGCAGGGGCGGAGGAGTGGCTTTGGTGGTGCAGGAAAGTGTGGCTTGTTCCATTCTGCCGGTTGATGACATCCGTGGCTCTGAGTCCCTTGCTTTCTCCATCACCCTGGCACCTCACCAATCCTTCAAGGGTCTGTTGGTTTACAGACCACCTGGCCCTTTGGGCACCTTTTTGGAAGATTTTGAGTCCGTCCTATCTGGGCTGGTTCTCAAAGCGGATCAGTGTATTGTCGCTGGAGACTTTAACATCCACATGGATGACCCATCAGACTCGGATACCATCAAACTTTTGGAGGCCACCGCCCCCTTGGGCCTGACTCCGTTTCTCTTGGGACCCACCCATGTGAAGGGGCACACCCTGGACCAGGTTTTTCGACCTCTTCTCTTGAGGTTAAGGAGATAATACCGGTGCTTTGGTCGGACCATAGGCTGGCCAAATTTTTGGTCAAAGGCACGATGAGACCTGTCAACACTGGGTCTCTGCAACAGCGTCGCGCCCACCGGGCTTATCACTCTGTAACTCAGGCAATGCTCGCGCAGGCGGCGCTAGATCATCCGTGCCCCCTTACAGGGGATCTCGAGAAGGACTTGGAAGCGCTGCAGGGCTGGTTACTGGACAGACTCAACGATCTTGCTCCAGTGATGGCCCCCCGTTCTACATCGAAACGGGTTTCGGCCCCGTGGTTCACGGCGACACTGGCGATCGCCCGACAGTCTTGCAGGGTGGCGGAAAGAGTTTGGCGTGCTCAATATGATCCTGAGGCAAAACTGCTTTACAAGACTGCGGTTAAGGCATATCAGCGGGACATTCGTCTTGGGAAAAGGGTTTACCTTGCTGGGAGAATAGAGGCTGCCTCTAACTCCTGCAAGGAAATCTTTTCCATTGTGAGGGAATTTACAGCTCCTCGCTCGAATGTTTCCCATGATATGCCCCTAAAGTCCTGGGCCGCGGACCTTGCTAAGTTTTTTACTGGCAAGATAAAGCTTATCCAGGACTCTTTCCATCTGGCGGTGCCTGCTGGTGTAACCTGTATAGAGGAGAACCCGCACCTGGTAGCTTCACCAGGCCCGTCGCTGGTAGTCTTCCCCCTTCTTTCAGCCGCTGAGTCGTTAGGACTTATGGGCGCGCTTAAATCCGGTTCGCCCCTGGATCCCTGCCCGGCGAACTTTCTATCTAGAATGGCGGAAGTCTTAAATCCCCTGGTCAACCCTCTTCTAAACCTATCACTGAGCCAGGGTCTGGTCCCACTAGCGTGGAAACAGGCTATGGTAATTCCCCTGCTGAAGAAGCCTGGCCTCGATCCTGAGGCGCTGGTCAATTATAGACCAATTTCTCTCTTGCCTGCCCTGATGAAAATTTTGGAGAAGCACATTCAGATGGTGCTCTCCAACTTCTTGGAATCGCATGAGCTTTTGCATGCCTCCCAATCGGGCTTCCGCCCCAATCTCAGTACTGAGACAGCACTCCTGGAGGTGTCGGAAGACATCAAAGGAGTTCTGGACTCCGGAGGCAAGGCCATGCTGGTCATGTTGGACCTGTCGGCGGCGTTCGACACCGTCCCCCATGATGGCCTTCTCTCGAGACTTTACGAGATAGGCCTCAGGGGGACGGTGCTCAGCTGGTTTTCATCATTTCTAGCCGACCGCCGACAAACGGTCTGGACCCCCCCGGACTCTGCTGTGATGCCGCCACTGGGTGTTGGGGTCCCTCAGGGCTCTATTTTGAGCCCGACCCTTTTTAACATCTTTATGACCCCTTTGGCGGCACTGGCGGAGTCTTTCGGGGCCCGGATCGTGTCCTATGCCGACGACACACAGCTCCTCTTCTCCTGTGAGAGGGGAGGAGATTTTAACTGGGAGAGCATCCGGGATTGCCTTGGGGCTGTTTTCAGATGGTTTCATTTGAATGGCCTCAAGTGCAATTCTGAGAAGTCTGAGGTGCTCTTCTTTGGGTGTACGTCGGACCCTGACTGGCATGACTGGTGGCCTATCAACATGTTTCCACCTTCCTCCCCATCTTTAGTTGCCAAGAATCTGGGGGTCAAGATGGACAAGGGCTTGTCGATGAGAGCCCAGATTCTGGGAGTGACGGGCACCTGCTTCGGTCTCCTCAAGGTACTAAGGAAGTTTCTGCCCCTTCTGTCGGAAGAACACCGGAAACTGACTGTGCAGACTCTGATCGGGTCCAGGCTGGACTATGCCAACGTCCTGTACCTGGGCCTGCCGGAGTATCTGCTACAGCGCCTCCAGGTGACGCAGAACGCTGCGGCAAGAGCCATTTATGGCTTAAATAGGCGAGCAAGTGTGACGGACCTCTTACAGGCCCTACACTGGCTGCCTATCCGCAAGCGTATTATTGTCCTTTTACCATCCGGCCCGGGTGCTTAGATCGGAGTCACAGTTTCTGGCTGTGGTGCCTCGCGTGAAAAGAGCTCGTATCGGTGGTCGCTCCTTTGGATTGCGGGCACCCCAGCTGTGGAACTCTTTGCCGTTGACACTCCGGGGCGCTACCAGCCTGTTGGCTTTTAGGAAGGGTCTAAAGACTTGGTTGTTTACTCTATAGGCCTTTCTTTCCCTCTTTTTTATTTCATTCCTTCTCTGTTTTTATTGTCGTGTTATGTTATTCTACCGTAGGTCTCGCTGTTAAAGCGCCGGGATACTCTTTTTGAGTCGCCGCGCGCTATACAAAAGAAATATAACATAACAACATAACATAACATAACCACTGCCCGGAGTGCTGGACTGTTTTTGAAACTGGTATTCTGACTTTTACTTTGCGATGGCTTCATGCTAATCAAATGGTCATACAGAGACCTAGACCTGTCACTGGTAATGTGAGGTACAAACCGTGTCCTGTGTCCTGTGTCCGGGAAGGAGCACAGCAAGTATACCCTCATAGTGGGCATTAAAGTATGGTCCTTACCCTGGTTGCATTGTTGGCAAAAATACTGTGCTTTTTAAATATGTACTGTGAAAAGGCTTTTTCCTCTGTGTCTTAGAGAGTTTGGTCTAATGATGCCTCTCATGTAAAGTTCTGCTGTTGTGGGTACCCAAGAACCTTACGTTTACATTCTGTGTGTGTGTGTGTGTGTGATGTAGGTTTGTAGTAGCACATGTATGTTAGTAGGGCTGTGTGTGCGTGTGGGTGCGGTATGTGTCTGAGTACTGGGGCCAGTGGGATCCATTTTGGATACCCCTGGGTTAGCATGGCACAAGATGGAGGATAAGGACAGCTTCCTCAAACAGTGGAAGTGTATAGTCTGCATTATTGTGGCTGGAGAGTCGTGTTCCAAACACTGAAGTGAGGGAGGATAAATATTGGGCTCCCCGTTAAAATAAATGAGTACCTCGTTAGCAAAGGGCTGATTGGTTCTTCCTAACCTCTGCCATTTGGTAGATGGTCAGAATGAGGATTGGAACTACAGTTTTTGTTCAAGGTGATACAATTTCTATCCTGTGCCTGCAGATTTGTCTGCACCTGATTGATGGTTCATGAAGGACAGTGATAGCCTGGTGCAGAGATATCACACTTCATTATACCCTTGTTTTGGATACTTCTTCCTGGAGCCATTACCATTGCTACCTGCTCCAAGAGCCTTCAGCTTGCACTATGACTGTGTTAGAGGAGCAGCCTGAAAAAAGATTTGTGAAAGGGATCCAGCCCACACCAGTTCTGGAACCTTGGAAGGCGGTTCCACATTCCTTGTCTATAAAATGTGTATAAAAGTGGTATCGAAACCATTCCAATTTGTTTCAGTTCTTATTCTTAATGACCAAGGAAGGGAGTGCTCTGTAGAGTACTGAAAGCAGTGCTGTTTGTCCAGGACTGGTGTATGCATGAAACTTTGTCTCCCAGAGGTTAGTGAATATAACCCAAAGTCTGCATTTTCTACTGGAGAAGCTTAAGGTCTGCTAGCACCTAGAAGCATACCTGTCTGTTCAGAGAGGGAAAGAAAGTCTCTGGACTGCAGGAGCAGATACTATCCATGAGGAAAAGCCAGCTATGTTCCTGGTGTGGGGAAAATCCAGAATGTGCCTTTTGTCCTTGTGAGCAAATCCATAGCTCATACATTTCATGATGGGTCTCCCATCGTGGCCCATGCAGGGGACCGCAATCACAAATCAAGCCAAAAAGTTCTTCTCTGCTGTGCCGCACCTCTGCGATGCCCAACAGCTTGATGCTGCTGTCAACCCCCAAATGAATCCTGCAGAGGAGCCGCAGGCACCACTGAAACAGAAGTGAATCCTAGCCCAGAGGCTGCAACTTCCTGAAGCAACGCAACCCATTTGTCGACCTAGCCTGGAGGTTGGTATTGCCTGCAATGAGCCCCCTTTGGATCTCGGCCTAGGGGACCCACCGAGCGTGCCTACAATGCTGCCCCTATACTGCAGCTCTTATTTCAAGTGAATTCTCAGCTTAAGCTCCGTGTCAGTGGAGATGCTGTTGGTAGCGCCAGTCATAAGGGTCCGTACGAGCGCTGGCTGACTGTAACCGCGTGAGCAGTTAATGTGGTCTCTCACAAAAGTCTGAACTAGATGCGCAGATTATGTTCAGTAGTGGGAACAGAGACTGTTGCCTTAGCGACCCCTTTAATTTAGGTACGATCTATTGACTTGAACAGTGAACAACTCAGAATAAGTACATACCTAGTGAACTGCATTGGTGCCAAATCTTTGCCTATAACTATATGAGAGTAGAAGATCTACAGACTTGATAACCACTCATAGAATGGCAGGAGGCACCATAGCAGGTAGATTGCTTAACTAGGCTTTTTAGTTGGACTTACTACCTTCAACTGAGCACCACTGAATTGTCATATTACGTTTTGTAGTGGTAATAAAGCACTGCGCAGGGCAATACCTTTATCATGTCTGTTATTTGATTGTTGAGTTCTGAGCTTCTCCTCAACCTTCCTCTTCCTCACTCTGCATCCCTGAAAGGCCCTTGACTGCTTGCTCTCACTACCCTGAGAGTCAAGTGCTTGGCTCAATTTTCACAGCTGTAATAGGTCAAAACCCTTGACACCAGTGGCATCCAAGTTCAGCGACCAAGGTGAGGGCCCAGTTGCCAATGTCTGCCCTGTGCCCCCTGAAGAGGATCTGCAAACCACATAAGACTACTTTAAAATTATTTAGTTTATAGGACTCATTGAAATGGTTAATACTTTAAGGGAATTTGAAATTATTTTAAATTCCTACAATTAAGTTCTTATCTGAGATGTGGGATAAAGTGCAATTGCAGCCAGTCTTCAATAGCTTACCATGATGTGGCAGGAGTGTGATATTTCTATAAAAAAACTGTTAGTTATGGGTGATATCATGTCGTTTTACATAATGTTGGAAGAATCTGGGTCATCATAGATTGTTAGTTCCATTTTTCCATATGCTCAATTTTGTTAAAATCTTTACAACTAAATTGGTTCAAGGAAAGATCTGAAACTGCAAAATGTATTCTAGTATTCGAACCCAAGTTTGATTTGCTTGTAGTGCTTACAGTTATACGATGACGCAGAAGTTAACATTTCTAAATGGGAACATGATGTAGAGATTAAGGAGTAAAATCCCTGCAGACATGAATCTGCATATGCAGTATTTAAGGATGCGGATATTATGTTCTACGCTAAATAGGTTAACTAAATAAACACTAGTATATCAGTGGGCGAGTGCATGCACGATTGATGTCAGGATTTTGAATTTGGCTATGTATGTTTTAGTTGTGTCCAACACTTAAGCAATACCCGTTTTAAATATTTGATTATTCTGGACAGGTCATTAACTTTTCTGTTCACATTGATGTAAAATTGTGATGTGAAGTGCTAAGTGACTCATGTATTGTGTGTTTGAGTTGCCAGGTGGTACATTAGTATACTCTGCTTCTTTTATTCAATTTATTTTTAGTATGCATTTATAATGTTTTCTGTGTATATCTCCCTTTGAACTGGAATATTGTCATTTGTTTTATTCCATTATTTTGTATGCATTGTACCAAAATTATTTATGGGATTGTTATGTCGCAATATGTAGAAGTAGGAGAGATTTGGTTTCAAAGGAATGTGTTGTACTATCAGACCTGACTTTCCCTACATGTATTTGCACATAATAAACATGGTTTTAATGGGAGAATATCCTGAATGTTAGACCTGTCAGCTTTAGCGCGGTCTTCCCCCAAACCTTTTGCCTACTTAGCTCCATTTGTGGGGCTGAATTTCGTTTTTGTTGGCCTTAGCACTCTTGCGCACTTTACCATTGCTAACCAGCTCTAAAGTGCTTTTGCTCACTCCCCTAAACACTTGATTGGCCTACACCCGATTGACATATTTAATTTACTTATTAGTCCCTTGTATTGTGGTATACCATGGGGCCGGTAAATTGAATGCTACCATTGTGCCTGCAACACTTACTGTGCCACCCACTTAAGAAGCACCTTAAAACATGTCCCTGGCCTGCCATTGCAGCTTGGGTGCAGTTTTAAACTGCCATGTCGATTACAACACCCTTGTCAAGTCTTGAATTCTCGTTTAAGCCCTTGTTAGCCCACAGGGAAGGGTGCTGTGTAATTAAAAGGTTGGCTATGTACTTTCAAGTTTTACATGTCCTAGTTGTGAAATTTGTTTTTTTGCTACTGCAAGGCCTGCCTCTCCCAATTTCTAATATTAGGAGTTCCTTATTACCTTTAATAAGCTGTAATTTCCATGTTTGGTATCTATGGAATTATAATGATAAATCCCCTTTAATGTTAAAGTAGGATTTTTCATTACAATTTGGAAAATACCACTTTTAGAAATTTGGCATTTTTCTGACCTTAGCCCTTTGTGCCTGCAGTCTGTCTTGGGTCAAATGACTGGGTGTAGCTGACAGACTTTGCAAATTCCTCTTGGACAGTCACACAATAGAGGGATTCGGTGTGCCTCGTTGGGCCACCTGCTGGCAGGAGAGGGGGTGGCAAAGCTTAGTACAGACCCAGAGAAGGCACTGGAATGGATCACCTCCTTCCTCGAAGGAAGAACACAGAGAGTCCGCCTACCACCGTACAAGTCAGAGGCCACCGAAGTCATCTGCGGCGTCCCCCAAGGATCCTCGCTGAGCCCCACCCTCTTCAACGTCTACATGAGCCCCCTCGCGGCCATCGCACGCAAACACAACCTCAACATAATCTCCTACGCCGACGACACCCAGCTGATCCTCTCCCTGACCAACGACCCCGCCGCCGCCAGAACCAACCTGCACGAAGGGATGAGAGATGTAGCCGAGTGGATGACGACCAGCCGCCTGAAACTGAACTCAGACAAGACGGAGGTCCTCATCCTGGGCTCCTCGCCCTCCGCCTGGGACGACTCCTGGTGGCCCCCCGCCCTGGGCACCGCACCCAAACCAACGGACCACGCACGCAACCTGGGCTTCATCCTGGACTCCTCCCTCTCCATGACTAGACAAATCAACGCCGTCTCCTCATCATGCTTCAACATCCTACGCATGCTACGGAAGATCTTCTGGTGGATCCCCACCGAGACCTGGAAGACCGTCACCCAGGCCCTCGTCACCAGCCGACTGGACTACGGCAACGCCCTCTACGCCGGAACCACCGCCAAGCTCCACGAGAGACTCCAGCGGATACAGAACGCCTCAGCCAGACTCATCCTCGACCTCCCACGAAACAGCCACATCTCCGGACACCTGAGAGACCTGCACTGGCTCCCCGTCAGGAAAAGAATCACCTTCCGTCTCCTCACCCACGCACACAAAGCCCTACACGACCAAGGCCCGAGCTACCTCAACAACCGAATCAACTTCTACGCTCCCAAGCGCCACCTCAGATCAACCAGCCACGCCCTCGCCGATGTCCCACGCATCCGAAGAGCGACAACAGGAGGAAGGTCCTTCTCCGACCTGGCCGCCAAGACCTGGAACTCCCTCCCGACCGACCTGCGCCTGACCCAGGACCACCTCGCCTTCAGGAAGAGGCTCAAGACCTGGCTGTTCGAGCAGTAACGGCACCCCCCCTCCTAGCGCCTTGAGACCCTACGGGTGAGTAGTGCGCTATATAAATGTCTTGATTGATTGATTGATTGACCCACTTGCATCTGAATAGGGTGTACTCTGCCTAAACAACTGCATTGTCACTGCAGCCACCTCGAGCCAGAGCAGGAGAGTCAGGAAATTCCATGCACTTAAAAGAAGCTTTTCTAGAAGCTTCTCCCACCTTCCAGATAAAAAGGCAACAGGCTTTAAAAGTAGAACCCTCAGACCCACTCCTCAGCTCACTACTGGACCTGTGGAAGGACTCTCAGAGGACTGGCTGTGCTGGGACCTTCTGCAAGACTGCTGATGTACCTGGAAGGATTGCTTTTCTATTTGGAGCCTGTCTTGAACCCTCAGAGACATACCTACTGTTGATCCCTGCATCTTCACTTGTTCCCAGGACTACCAGTGTGACTCCAGGGGCTAGTTTGCTGGCCTCCTGTTCAAAACCACGGTATGCAAGAGACTCCCACTAACTTCAAACCGCACGTGAACTCGCCCTGAGTGAGTCCTGAACCCCCAAGAATTGTCCCACCAGTCTTGGACCCTTGGATCTCATGTTAAAGGTCCCAGATGGCCAAAACCCAAAATTGAGGAATTAAAAAATGTTGACCCACAACTGCTCTAAGAACCATGAGGAGACTGGGACCAACCTGCTATCCTATCCGTCTAAGTTGCATAGCTGGTCAGAATGACTTCGCAGCTTCACCTGCTATGTTCTTCTCTGGAGCAACAAATCCTTTTCAGCGGTCCTTCGCCAGAGAGGTATTTGACCTTGTGGAACTGTTTTCTCCTCCAGCGCTCTCCCTCATCCTGCAGGAGATTTTCGACTTTCATTTCGGGGAATAAATCCGAACATAGAAATCTTCGTTGTGGATTTGACCTAAGGCCATCCAACGATGACGCCTTCTGCAGCCTTGGACCGCTGAACTTTACGTTGTCAGACACTTAAAAGTCTTATAAGTCTGTAGGTAAGTGCTGACTGGGCCTAATCCACTTCTTGTATCCGAACTGTTGTCCATCGTGGTCGGACATATTTTCAATTATGACCCCGTCTCGAGCGACTAGATGTCCGCGGTTGGCGATTTGATTTTTTAGGAGCGAGTTGTTGCAAAAAACTTTAAGAATGAATAATTCCGGTTCTACTGATTGGATTTTTATTGTTTTGATTTCAAATAATTTATTAAAATTACTGTATTTGACTAAATTAGTTTGGGATTTTTCTTGTTACATTTTCACTTTATTACTGTTTGTTTGCTGCAGAAATACTTTACACTTTGCCTCGAAGTCAAGCCTTACTGCTTTTTGTGCCAAGCTACCCTAGGTTAATTTAGTCAGTTTTTGTGGTACACCCTGCATGGGATTGTAGCTGTTGCCAATCGACCAACGACCACATTTCTTACACTGAAATATAAATGCAAATGTATACCTATAGTGGCTATCACTGCATAGGAGATTTGAGTGAACTATGGAATAGTTAGCTGATAACACTGGATTAAAATATGTAGTATTACGTTTTGAATGTGTGATAAGGATAACATAAACATGATAATTTGAAAATTAGAGTTAAATCTGTAATGAAATATATGAAAAGTTGTGTCTGAAATGAACATTTAACTTTGAAATACTTAACAATCTCATACAGTACCCATTAGTAATAACATTCATTTAAGTGAGAAAATGATTTGAGTCTAAAACACTGAAAGCAACGCTGGCAAATATTTGTGGCAAAACACTCAAGAACTTGATAGCGTGCCAGAATCTACAACATCCCTCATTGATCCTGTGCCATTTCATAGTGGACCAAAATTCATGTGCTAAAAAAAACAGGATTAAAGTTGCTCCTGTTTTCTGTGTGTATGTTACCAACCCCATTAATCGGTAAGCCTGTCAGCTGGCTACTCATGGTGCTAGAGTCCAAGGAGATTAAAGATTATGCCAGATAATAGCAGATCAGCAGGGTTTCCTCCTGATTTGTATACAAAAAATGGCGTTAAGCCTCAAACTCTATACCTATCATGAGTTAGTAGTAGTTATGTTTTATCCATTAGTGTATCCTCATTTGTTTTTAATTCAAAGGATTTTATCATATTTCAATAAATAATAACAAAATAAACCATATAAATATATTGTGACCAAGTATTCAATAAAAATGATATGTTTTTTCAAGGACATCTGTATGTTTTTTAAAGAGAAGTATATCCACCCACATGTACAATAATTCGATATCAATTTTAAGCAACCAGATCTGTACCAGCCTCAATAGTTTTCTATAGGCATGAAGATGATATAGATATAAACTGGGTGGCTATGTGGCAACCTTCACACTGTTAATGATAATTGTACTCTTAACGCTTTCTTTCTAATAAGTGCTACATTTGGCAGCAAGGCTTGTACAACCAGTTTGCCTAGTGCAACCTACCTGACGCAGCCTCACTTCCAATTCTAAATTGCTGTTGACTCTACCAACAAAGTTGAGAGTGGGAGAGTCAATCTTACGAAAGAGACAAGTGTAGTCTTTAAAATGGATATAATGCTGTAGAGCTCAGCTGTCTGAGGCCTCTTTGCCTATGTTCTGTGTAATTTAAGCTTAACTCTGGTTCTAAGTCCTGAGTTCATGATATCTCATAAACGCCCAGTCAACCTCTCTTCAATGTATCATTCTCCCCAGGCAAACTGAGGTGCATGTGGCCTGAGCCTCACAAATCTTTATATGATGACGGTTAGATCTGCAGTCCGAGATCTGTTGCTTCTCCAACAGCTGCCGTTTTTTGTCCTTCCCCAGAGCATGCTCATCCTTAAATTGCAACCTGATATTTATCGTATTGGTTGAAGTGTATGTTACCCCATTGAACTTTCTCTTCCTCCCCATTTTCCTCCTCATACCCAGAGGGCAAACAGCTGCTCCCGCAGGCCTCCCACAGTACATCACAAAAAGCTGTGGCTATATATTGCAGATTGGGCCACACAAATTTGAAGGCTTAATTGGCATTTTTATATTCTGCATGGTCTACCGCCTATGACTTTATTTTCACTTACCTTTTTGCATCTATTGTTCTTTCTCTATCCAATATTTATATGTATTATTCTCAAAGCATCTCTGTTCATTGAGATGCAAAGTTGTATGAGCCCCACAAAACCCAAAGTGCTGAAATATATAGCAAATTCTCCAATTCACCTTAATACCAATACATTTCTTCTGTGTCGTTAATGTTATATTACTATGTAATTACAAATGTTTTAACTTCTTGACTACAGCTGGTCTCCCTTTTAGGCTTATCCTCCCACATTTAGCAAATCAGTAAGTTATCTCTTCATTATTCTCACCAACTCTCCATTCAGGCCGAGCCTTTAGTTAGATCTAAACTTGAATCTTGAATTCTCCATTTATTTATATGAAAGTTTCTGGTGATCCAGTTTTGAGGCCACTGGGTCATCACCACTTTTGCTTGTGATCTTGCAACTTAACATCGCCTTCCTGCAGCCCTTGATCAAAGTGTAGCAGTGGTGTCCCCCACTGTAAACATTGATGTGCCACTTCTAGTTTCTTTCCCATCTGGTCATCTGTTTTTGCATTAATCTGTAATTGTTATGCTTTTACCTCTCTCTTGGTCTTAGGTTCTTTAAAATTGAGCATAGTATCCACTTTTTACTTCTACTTCTCTCACAGTTTGTTTACAGATTGTACTACTGTTTTTGACCACTATTTGGAAGGTGACACTTGTGTGGGATGCTATTGATTGCAACAAAAACATATGATGGAAGCAAACTCTGCCAGTGATAATTTGAAAAGAGTAAAATTTGCTGATGGTAAGGGAGGGGTTGGCGAGGGTAAGCAGGGAAGAATATGAATGGGCAGCAAAAGCAAGTTTTGTAATTTCTTTAATGTGGAGTGTAATGTATAACATGGGTCAGATGGCATATCTCTTGTTCTTTACAACATATTTACATGTTGATTAACCAGTAAACATCAATTTAAAAATGATCTGTAATCCTGATAATACTAGAGCCGAAACAAAATGTACTAAAATATGTTTAAATGATAACCTTAGTGTTTGTGCACTATTAGATTTTACAGAGAATACTTTTTCTTTTACATGCTAGACCAAAGATACTCTTCAACGGACCATGGTCCCTGACCATCATTATCTTGGCCAGTCATCCATCTTGCAAATGAGTAAAGCTCCAAAGTCAATGTTTGAGGATGCAGAACGGATTCTGCGGGAAGTGAAAAATGATAAAAAGGTTCTTGAAGACAATCTAGAAGCTATTATCCGTACAAAAGATGGATCTGCAGTATACTCACTCATCAGTGCTTTGACCACAAATGGGTAAGCTTTTGATTTTTGCAGACCGTACCAAATGCCGAGATTGACAAACAATCTAAAATCACCACCTTGCCAAGTAAATTTACTTTCAGATCATTCTCTAATTGTTACTAAAATACTGGAATTGTTAAATTGCCTACAGTTTGAAGGTAATGTAAGCTGTTTCTCTACATAATCCCATTATTTTGTAAGCAACTAATATATTTTTAGAGCCTGCTTTGTATCGGATAGAGTTCTACTGCAGGTTTTGTGCCAATGAAAATTGTGTCTGAAACCTTTTCCCAGAGGTTTTGCTTATTTTTCCTCATTGAAAACGGACCACATGAAAGGAAAGTGATTCAGTCCCTCTTGGATAAATCAGTTTCAGTAATTTGTGGGAAATGATCACTAACAGACTTTCTACACTTACACCATAATTCTGTCTTTACAAAGGTTTAAGCTTCAGTGGTCATGGATAACGTTATATGCCTGTCATAGTGTGTCAGCAGGTCATATGGGTGATGACCATTCTTTACGCCTATCTGGTTTCCTAATAGGTCCTAGACAACCATTCTATCATTCAGAGTCAATCCTATCTGATTCGTTATGAGGGACGGTATGCAGATATTCTCAAGAGGGTCCAGCAGTTTTCCTCTTTATTACTGACTATCTGATGTGGATGATGATAAAAGCAGTGAAAATATATAGCTGAAGTTAGGCGTGTGCAGAAATGTTTATAGCATTCAATATTTGAATTAAACCTGTTTCTACCTGCTCCCGGTATTTATGGACATGGAAATGAAGGCTCAGTTACAGTAATTTGGCCAGAATTGGTGCTAGGTCAGACTCTGATTGGCCCTGGGTTGAGGGCAGTATTGGTTAGATTTAGTGTTGGACCTGCATGGGTCTGGCTGGGCTGGTCTATGTTCTCTGGGCTTTTATGTAAAACCAGATTAGGCTGGTTAGTCCGCTGGGCTGTAGTGGCGATGTTCTGAGTCGATCTCTGTGACTGGCTATGGACTGCAATGGTTCGGGTTCAGCACACATGGAGTTTGTAAAAATAAATAAATAGGAAGCCTCTTTGATCTTGAGAAGAATAACATAAAGCACCTAACAGCTTGGGCGCAATGTTGTACATCATCTTCCATAACTTTAAGAATTACATTTTCTGGAAAAAGGAGACTCCTTGTGTCTTTTGTGTGCTTGGCAGAGGCCCAGCCTTTTAGGAGTACAGCACCCTTCGGAATTAACCAGTGCCCCCTACAAGACTGTGTGATGCAAGGTATCATCAGTGAACCAACTATGCAATATGACCCCCTCCTTCCTGCTGTACGTATGTCACACCCTGTATTGATTTTACATGTCATTTTCTATTTTTCAGTATATTTGTTAGCCTTCTACAGTTTAGCATGCATGATAATGCACAATCTATGTATGTGTCTAACTTGTGTCTCCAACAAATAAAATAGTTTGCAGCCTTTCTTTGTCAAAACCAAACCTACTTATTTCATATACTTCTCTGTTGGTTCATGGGTAGCAGATAAATACAATTTGGACTTTGGACTGTTCAGAGATCCTTTGAAGACAATGGGATCATTTAGGGCTAGTAATGCCTGGTACAGACCTTCTCCTCCAACATTACATAATTTGTTATTCTGTTTACCCACTTTAATTTAGGGCATTGATGCTCAGTGGGTGTAATGTTCTAATATCCTTTTAGCCTTGGGCTGTACCAGTTGTTAAAGCCCATCTCCCTTGTTACAGGCCCTCACCTGTGGCTCAGACCAATAACTCAGGTTCATGGCTTTAGTAACTAGTATAGCCCTTGGCAGCAGACTACAAGGCTGGATTGAATTCCTCCAAAATGGAAATAAAAACGGTTTCTCCCTATTAAGAACAAACATTTGCAATAGGTCTCGCATTTACGTGAGTTTGAGCTATTGGCATTGTAAATGACAATGCATTTTTTAAGTTTTGGCTTAAACTCGCGTAAATGCATGACCTATTGCATTGCAAATGCTTGTTTGGGAAGGCACGAGGGTCGAGTTCTGCTGCAGCGCACTCATCTAAAAAACCCACAAATGCAGTTTATCTTGTGTTCCTCACCCGTCAAGGAGTGAACGGATATGCTACAGTCCCGCTCGAGGAGCTGAGGAAAAGGGTGCACTATTTAAAGGTGGGCTGGTTGGCTGTTAGACCATGCATGCTTGCAGCGCTTCAACTCTCTAAATCTACAACAGCATAAAATTACATTTATTGACCTCGCAAGATGTGATATTTTAGGCAACAACAGGTGTAATTTTCACGACCTCGGTATAGAACTCACTAACTAGTTTCAGGACATGTACAGTGGTGCTACGATTTCCTGCATTTAGGAGTCATGTGGGTGACAAACTGCAGGCTGCCACTTGAGGAATAAAAAAAACTGTACCTTCGGGCAGGCCCCTCCGAAGGCCTAGATACAGGGAAAACAAACACCCTTGTACAGTTTTAGAACAGACACATCCCAGGGATTGAGCGTGGGGCCACTTACAGAGGTCATGCCTGCCTGTCTGACCCAGGCCAGTAGAGCTGCAGCCCCTCCCTGCACTAGAAGCCCTATTGAAAGCCATTGTAAGAACGAGTAATATTGTGCACAGTCCCATAAGAGGCCACTGCTGAACACAGAACATACCACATGCATGGGCTCACATAAGCCATGGGGTCCGGGAAAGACCACACTAGAACTGGAAACCGATTAGAAAAGTGTAGTGCGGCCACTGCTCTCTCGTTCTCAAAAACAAGGCAAAATTAAACCACAAATTATCTTCAGCATTTGATCTGAGGGTGGCAACACCATAGGATATGCACCTAGGGGTTCACCTGGACATGTGTACACAAAGAGGGTATAGACCGAGAGGCGAATGTCAGCCAGATTATCAGTTCCTATCCTTCTCATGTGTTCTCTCCATGTTCAAGGGGTCTAGTTAGTTGGTAAAGGCTGAATACCCCACTACATCCCTAAACTTGAAAGTACAATTTCGTCCGCTCAAGACCAAAGAAGTAGATAAAAAAAAAAACCTCTAATATTCAGTAATCTTCAGAGTCAAATGTTTACCGTTTCTTAAAAACATTGCATCTGCGTAAACGTGCTTGAAATCGTTCGGAACAGTACAATGTTTGCCCGGACCTTGTTAAACAGAAAAACAGAGAAAATACAGTATTTGGTGTTTAAAATGTCAACTACCACGAAAAGCTCTACCGAATGGCAGTTTCTTGTGCAGAGGTGTCATGAAGATATCAGTTCACCTCTTCATAAGCATGCCCTACTTTCACTCGCCTGTTTGAGTAGACTAATACAAATGTCTTCACGCTCCGAAATAAAGTAAAAATAAGTAAATAAACAGAGCGTGGTGTCCCTAAAGCGGGCGCGCGCTCCGAAATAAAGTAAAAATAATACTTTAGTGGTGTACGTAAACAAGCTGTCGACACATTGGATGGTCCCGGCAGAGCCCGAGGGAGATGGCGACAGGAGGACGCGGCGCTGCCTGGGGTCCGTAAACAAGCTGTCGCCATTTTCAACAAAATATAGTGCCTACCGACTGATTAAGGAGACAGTGTAACACCGAAAGTGAAAGATCCAGTCCAGATGGGTCATCCGAGAAGGAGACAGGGCGTAACAAAGAAGCCTAATTTTGAATCGGAAGCCAGCGTTTAGCATAAACGATGACAGCAATAGGAATGATGGGTGGGGCTTCAAGTCCACTTCTGAAATCTACTCGATTACAAGAAGCCTCGCAGAGTGAGCAGCGCATGTGCGCTGCAACGCAGGTCTGCGAGACCTAAAAATGTGAGAATTTCTTGGGACCTGGGTGACCCATATGTGGGTCCCTGTTCATGAGTTTTCTTTAGAATTCTTGGTAGCCTAATATATAGTTGGACATTTTGAAATGCCTTTCGGCTCACACTGTCTTTTGTTTTTCTTTTTAGGGATGCTGTGGAGGAAATTCGCATTAAAAGCACAGTTGATGCCTGGATTAAAGATATCAGTACTGAAATTCAGGTAATGACACCACTATCAGCATTAAGATCACCAGTTATATTATAATTGCTGTAGAAAGTTCTTTCAAAAGGATAGAAGATACTTGCGTTTTTATTTTTTAGTGATATATAATTGTGTTTAGATTTTGTATTTTCATAAGATAGGACTGAAAGATATATTTGTGTCTGTGGTACCCAGCAATTATAATAAACACGTGCCATTCCATCTTGACTCCTTATGTAGCTATCCTGACCTTAGTATAACTAACAAGCACACACGGTACAAATGTTGTCATTGTTGTGATTTTGAAAATGAAAATGAGATTCTCCAGTATTGGGGTGTCTTTCATAGATTCACATGCCTGAATCATTCCCCGTCATCGGAGTGGTAGTCCCACGGTACATAAAAAAGCAATAATTATGCCCATAATAACTAAAAAACTTTGGTAACCTGGAACCAGGAAGTAATGTAGCCCTAACCTACAAGGAAAAAACTTCCACAGCTATGACTATCAAAGTCATTATATACAGTCCAAACTGCAGCCAATCAGGCGACAGCACCCACCAGAATGTTCTCCCCAGAGGCTCAGGCTCTCAGATTTTCTACCGCACGTCGTGTGAAGGGAGTCTCCCTGAGCTCTGCTCAGTACTTCACTTTTCTTCTGGAATTTCTTCACTTCAGAATGTCATCTTCAAAGAAATCTCTCTTTAGACCGTGTGAATCTTGTGGGAAGCTCCGGCTGTTCTCTGAAGATCCCCACAAGAAGTGCATTTATTGCCTTTATCCGGATCATGAGGTGAGAGATTGTAAGATCTGCAGGACCTTCCCTCAGAAGACCCTCAGAGATAGAGAAGGGCGCATACTTCTGTGGCTACAGAAGATTAAAGACCAGGATAACCCTTTATCTGAGGTGGGAAGTGTTGCCTCTGGTTCATCTAAATCCTCTAGGAAGAAGATGGCTGAGGAAGATATGTCTTCTCCTGGGGCTAAGGTGTCGAAAGTTTAACCCTCTAAGGGTTCTGACTTGCCTTCTTCCTCAAAAAAGGCTCTTCCACCTTCAAAGTCTAAGACTCTGCCTTCTACGCCCGAGAAAGACTAATAGAAATACGTATATTTTGAAGTCTTACATGCAAATTTATGCTATCCAGTTCCATTAAGAAACAAAATATCCCTGGGCAGATCCTGGCAGTAAGCTGAATGGCTGCTCAAGCTTTAAAGTCCAACTACATTGATTGCATGTGGGATTCTCTCAGTACTCTTTGGTCTGAGGGAAGCACTGCATGTAGGCAGAGTGGTTCAGGAAAATGGCTGGTTCTGTTTATATGGGTCTACTGCTGTTGAGTAGTGTTGGTGGGGTCTCTTCAAGCATTCAGAGTTGTAAACATGGTGGATCATGCTACTGTGTGGACACACTGGAAATCCGGGCATGATCTGTGTTAGAGAATTGCTGAGGGGTTTTGAATGCTAACAGGTCATTACAATTATGAGGTGTATGGATGGTGGTGGATGGCATCTGCACCATGGTCAATGTGAAACTCTTAAGCAGATGCAGCTCAGCATCATTGATATGAGATGCATAGGACCATTCCTGCATCCTGTAGCTTCTTCCAGCAAGCTCTAAACAGTACTTTGCTGCTGAGTGTTGGTTGCGAGTGAGTCCGGGAGGGAACCAATTCCAAACAAGCAGTTGAGGATTGTGAAACAAGACTTTTTCCAACATCGGACCTAGGGTAGAAATGGATGGCAGGACGTAATCAGACAGTGAAGAAATAAAGGGGCAGAAGTAGACGCTAGCAGTATTAATTGAATCAAAGATGGTGATCAGTGCCACTGTAGTTGAGACAGCGACTGTAAAGTTGGAGACTATGTTGCCGAGGGTCATGCTGACTACTGAGCTTCAGAGTCTGGTGGAGTTTTAGCATGGTGCAATTTTTCGCCATATTGCAGCTAGAAAGCAGACTTGAAATCCTGGACAATGTCAAGAGGGATACTGATGTCAAAGCTCCTGGGTTATACCTGTAATGTCTCACAGGTGAATGTTATTGGGGTAATTCAGGCATTTCTTTGCAGGGCACTAGAAATGGTGAATTTATGCCTTTGCCTTCTGATGCTTCCTTAACCCCCCCTCCTTTTCTCTTTCACATTTTCTTCACTCCCAAGCACCCCTCATATTTCCTTAAAGAAGACTACATATATGTCTTTTCAATGATGGAGTACTTAATATTTTCAAAAAAATTGTGACTTCCTATTGGAGTTATGGCATATTGCCTTAGCCCTTGCATCGCGGCTCTTTTGTGCAGTTTCTAGCTAATGTTGTTTTATTTGGCTCCACCAAGCCTGACTTGTATTTTTGTTGCCAATAATAAAAATGTACAGAAACTATCTAATTAGGGTGTTGTCAAGATCAGGAATATATGCTCGCACCAGAAAATCAATGGTCCCATGCAAAACCCCAGAACCTACTGCATGGATAACTCACTAGTGGTTCAACACTTATTTGATCTCAAGCATCACTTTAGGCTGTATCAACACTTTCATTTTTCTGATAAAAGGGCATAGGATGAGAACGGTTTGCCTCTCAGACTGCTGTTTGCCTCTCAGACTGCTGTTTGCCTCTCAGACTGCTGTTTGCCTCTCAGACAGCGGTTTGGAGAAGTAGAGCAACTGCATTAGGGTGGAGGCAGGCAAGCTGATTGTGTTTTTTTTTTTTTTACAACCAATTTTATTGAGTTTTGGATGTAACAAACAGCACCATTCAGAGCTACATTGTACATTATCAGAATAGGGAGAAAAGCACTTTGCAGTGACATCAAGGCTACATAAGGAAATCAATAATAGCGTATCCACGTGTACCTGAAGAGCGGACCACGCCATCTCAGTCGTCTAAATTCCCCCACCCATTTGCCCCACATGCGACGAAATTTCTCAGGACACCCTCTGGCTACATATAAAGGCCGCTCCTGCGCAACGTACCAATCCACTCCCCGGCACCAGCGCCCAAAAGTGGGAGGAGCAGTGTCCAGCCAGTGCGCAGCAATGTCCCTCTTGGCAACCACCAACGCTGTATTGAGGAAGAGCTTCTCAGCCCTGGAGCCGTCCAATCCGTCGGTGACGCCGAGCAGAACACGCACGGGATCAAGGGGCACCTCCCAGCCCAGGACTCCTGTCAGATCTTGTGTTAAAGATTCCCAATACCCCTGAATCACAGTACATGACCAAACCATATGGTTGAATTCAGCGTGGGGTTGGGAGCAGCGGGGGCAGTGGGCGTCAGGCCGAAGTCCAGTGTGGTGGAGACGCAGGGGTGTAAGGTAGGCGGCGTACAGAAAATAGACTTTGACAAGGCGGAGCCTCGCCGATAACGCAATCATCCTGGGGGCCATCAGGGCGTCCCTCCAGTCCTCATCCTCCAGAGCCCAAGCCAGCCCTCCTACTTCTCGCGGAGTAGGTAAAGGGAATTAGGGGTATTGTTAGTGAGTGAGCGGTAGATCCGAGGGACTCCACCTTCCCTAAATCCCCAGTCAGAACTTGCGCCTCGGGCGGGCTATATTCGGGCAGGGACGTGCCATCTGTAATATGGGATTGAAGGGCGTGGCACATCTGCAAATACCCAAAGAATTGAGAGGGATGGAGGGAATGTCTAGCCTGTAAGTCTTGAAAGGATCGGATATGAGTACAGCTCCAACCGTCGCCCAACAAGGTTACCCCGATGAGATCCCATTGCCGGAACCCTGACAGGAAAGCAACTTCACGGAGCCTAGTGCCACACCACAAAGGAGTGTAGCGAGTCAGCCTGCCTGCCATTGAGTATGACGTAGTGATGCATGCCAAGCCAGGAATACGCCTCGCATGACCTCGGGGAACCGCGGTCCCATAAAGCATCCCCTGGATAGAAGAGAAGCCCAAGATGTGAAATTCCAAACGATACTCCGGGTCGGACCAGCCGCCATTAAACCAGTCGTGAATCGTGAGGAGGCGAGTCGCTAAGTAGTAGAGGTAGTGGTTCGTCATTCCGAGACCTCCATCAAAAGGTGGGATTCGGCATTGGGCCAGGGGAATTTAGTAGCCATGCCGTCCATGTCCCGGAACCAAGATCTGGCAAAGGAGAGGTGTGTGTTCTGGAGCATGTACAAAAACGGGGCAAGATCATCGTTTTGTACAGGGCAATTAAGGAGGTCGTGCACCATTTAAGGAGGTTGGCGCGGACCCGCCTAACCAGTGGGGTGACATTGAGTTCCCATGCGAGGTCAGGGAGAAGGGAAACCCAGATCCCCAAGTACTTGAAAGACAGCCGCCGAAGAAAAATCAACGGCTGCCAGTCAAAACGCTCGCATGATAAGTGTAAGGGGACAAGGACGGACTTGGCCGGGGTAAGCCGCAGGCCGGAAACTCGTTAAAAAATAGCCTATGCCTGAAGGCAGCGAGGTCCCGACCGGGCTGCGTCCGCCAGGAACAGCAGCACATCATCCGCGTATAACGCGATTTTATCCTCTGCTAGGCCGGGCCACCTCCAGCCAGTCAGGGAGTGGTCACTGCGGACAAGGCAAGCGAACGGCTCCATTGCCAGAGCAAAAAGGTTTGGGGAGAGGGAGCAGCCCTGCCGCGTACCCCGTCCAATGGGGAAGGTGCAAGATAGAGAGCCGTTAACGAGGACCTGTGTCCGGGTACGGTGATAGAGGAGTCTCACCAAGTTGCGGAAAGGAGTGCCAAAGCCCATCTGTTCCAACACCGCATCCAAGTAGCTCCAGTCAACGGAGTCGAAAGCCTTCTCAAAATCAATAAGGAGAAGGGACAAGTATGGATTTAGCAGGTGTCGGTTCTCAAGGGCAAGGTGTTGGAGACAGTGTTTAGTCCCTCGGAGAGGCATGAAGCGGCATTGGTCAGGGTGGACAAGCTGGGCTAAATGCGGCCGTATGCGATTGGCCAATACGGAAGCGAAGATCTTGAATTCCGTATTGATGAGCGAAATGGGACGATAGTCCGAGCAGCACTGCGAGGGGGGCTAGGACTTAGGGATCACTACGATGGTAGCAAGATCCGTCTCTGGCCGGAAAGAGCCGCACTCCGCCACCTCCCTGTACATCGCCACGAGAGATGGAAGCAGGGTATCGCCATAGGACGAATAAAATTCCTGGGAGAGTCCGTCCGGCCCAGGAGTCCTACCAGCCGCCAGGCGCGAAATGGCGTCTGACACCTCCGCAGGAGTGAGCGGAAGGTCCAACGCAGCCGCGTCGGAGTCGCTAAGACGTGGAAGAGAGAACTCCTCCCGTTGGAGGAGGTCAGAAAGAGAAAGATCAGGCGACCGCACTGAGTAAAGAGTAGCATAGTAGGAGGCAAATCATTGGGCCACCACTACCAGGGCGCGGTGGAGCGTTCCATCTGCGTCTGCCATTTCGGGTATGATACGGTTGGCCATGGGGTAGGTGGCGAGGCGGTGGAGGAGTTTCCCATTTTTGTCTCCCCAGCCGTACACTCGGGCCACGGACGAACGCCAAAGAAGCTTGGCAGCTTCCAGAGAGGTCTGTTTAAGCTCGTCTCGGAAGAACGCCAGTCTCCGTTCCTGGGCATCAGATCTATCGTCGGGGTTCAGCGCCTCAATCAGGGCGGCTTGCGCGTCCAAATGTGTGAGCTGGGAGTCACGTGCCACCCGAGTGAGTTTTAACTGGCCCTTGGCGAACCCCCTAATAGTGGCCTTACCAGCCTCCCAAAGGGTGCGAGAGGAGGACACCGAGCTTTGGTTAGTGGTAAAGTAGGTATCAAGTTCAGCATCAATGCTGTCCTTGAACTCCTCGTCTTGGAGGAACCAGGCGTTGAGTCGCCAAAGCGGTCGGGAGGATGGGGGAATGGTCCCTATATGAAGTAGCACTGGGGAATGGTCCGATAGGCCCCTCTGGAGGATAGAGATTGCCTGGAGCGCTCGGCAGTCCTGAACCGGCAGGAAAGCATAGTCCTGGTGTGCATGGGTGTGGTGAGAGGCAGAAGTGTGGGTGTGTTGCCTAGCAGTCGGGTGACACAGTCTCCAGGCATCTCCGATACCCAAGCTGGCCGCCCATGAGGAGATGAGACCGGATTGGACAGTCCTGGAAGTAGAGGGAGGGGACACAGTGTCGAGGCCAGGGTCCATAATGGCGTTGAAGTCGCCCCCCACCACGGTCAGTCCAAGGGGCAAAGCCGCGATCAGTGGGGTAAGTCCACAGAGCGTAGGGGCCAGTAGAGCAGGAGGGGAATAGACAGACAACTGGTTAAGCGGGCAATCCCCAAGGGTCCCTTCTAAAAGAATAAAGCAGCCCTGAGGGTCGTGCACCACTTTACGCGCCACTAGGGGAAGAGTACGACGTACCAGAATTGCCACCCCTCTGGACCCCCTACAAAACCCAGAATGCCAGACAGCGCCGGGCAAGGAAAGGACAACGTTGGCCTAGCAGATGGGTTTCCTGAAGCATGAGTATGTCTATCGCCTGACGCTGGGCGTATTGCAGGACGGCTGCCCGCTTGATCTTGTCCAGCAGGCCGTTAACATTCCAGGACATTAGGCGGAGCGATGAGAGCGCACTAGAATCGCCAAGGAGGAGGAGGCCATGGGGAGAGCAGGTCCGTGAAGCAGCTTAGCTGGGACACGGGAGGCGTGGTAACGCCCATAGCCCGTGGATAGGGTAGCGCAGCAGTGTGTGGGAAGTGTTCTCCCGAATGTAATGGAACAAAGGTGGTGCAAAAAACATTAACCCTAAAAAACAAAACAAACAGGAGCAGAAGCTCCAACCCCACCCAACCCCCCACCCCACACTTCAGGAGCGGAAGCATCTGTCGCCCGAACAGTAGCAGAGAACTGAACCCCAAGCTAAAAACGCTTGGAAATGGGGAAAGTCGTGGAGGACCCCTCCTCATATTAGGATGTTCATGTCATACACCATCGGTGAACAGTTAGTGACCAAATGGGATACTGGTCTCAGTCTCAGCCACTGGTCTCGGACGACCCCAACCAGGAACCCAAACATCATATGAAAGGCTAACATCGCTGCGATGTGGTCAGGCCGACCTGGTGAGAAGTGTCGGGCTGCGGGAAAGATCGGTGTCCGGAAGATCTACCAAGGATGGTCGAGGCAAAGCCGAACTGGGGTTGGGGGGGCCTAAGGAGCCAGAGCTCCACCTGACCGGAGAGGTCTCCCCGGAAGGCCGAGGCGTGTGGCCCTGTTAGGGGCCCGCCAGAGAGGCAGAGCGCGCACGTCGCTGGCCCCTGCGCCTCCCAGAGCATCTGCGGAGTGGGCGGAGTACCGGCACATCCTGCCGGGCGCCGCCGGTGGCAGTAGGTTGAATGCGGTCCTGGGCAGGCATCCGCAGCGGGCGTTCCTCTGTTGTCCATGTCCACGCCTCCTCCGGAGTCTCAAAGAAAATGGATTTGTCCTGAAAGAGCACAGGCAGCCGTGCCGGGAAGAGGAGCCTGTATTGAATGTTAAGTGAGCGCAGCTTCTGCTTGACCTCACCAAAGATGCGACACTGAGATTGGACCTACCAGGTGTAGTCAGGGAAGACCATTATCCTCAGATTTTCGTATTTGAGCGGTTGTTTCTTCTGGGATTCGGCCAGGATAGCGTCTCTTTCCCGGTAGTTGAGGATTCGCAGGATAATTGGACGCGGAGGGGCACCCGGCTGCGACCGGGGGGCAAGCGATCTGTGCGCCCTTTCGATCGTGAACCGGGGGAGAGCACACCCTCGGGCATCCAGGAGCGTACCCAACGTTCCACAAAGTCCGCTGCCCAACCCTGTTCCACGCCCTCGGAAAATCCAACCAGGCGAAGGTTGTTGCGGCGGGCGTGGTTTTCCGCATCTTCAGCCCGCCGGTGGAGCTCCTGCGTGTGGTACTGGAGCCGGTTCACCTGGGTCTTGAGCTGCTGAACGTCGTCTTCCACGGCTGACACACGGGACTCCGCTTCCTTAATCCGGGTGTTGGCGTTGCGAAGGTCCTGTCGGATTAGATACACGGACCTCCGCAATCATGCCCTCGACCGAGGACTGCGACGTCTGGATCGCCTGAAGAATCACGGAGAGGTCGGATGCGGCAGGGGCACCCGCGCCAGCAAGACCACTGGCAGCCTCAGCGTCCGTGGTGGTGAACCGATCTATCCTGGTTTGGGTAGCCGGGGTCTTGGGTATCTTGTCCCGGACCATGGTGACCTCGAGGCAGGACGGAGATGGGGCAGCGGCTCCCTGCGGGTAATCTGGCCAGCCGGGAGGCAAGGAAAGAGGATGGAGGAGAGATTGGCCCAGGGTGCAGCCAGCCCTCGCCGCCCCTCGCCAATCGGATCGTACTCCGTGGGGGCCTTAACGGAGCACAGAAGAACGCCAGGTTCGCCAGCTTGCTGAGGATGGACGCCAGGGGTGGCGCCGGCCACCGGACCCGCAGCACAGGGGGCCAAGGTCAACCACGAAGGCAGGAGCAGGCATTCACGGCCTCAGATGACAGGAGCCAATGAAGGGGGCCCGTGCGGGCCCGGGCAGCCCAGGCCAGCGCCGGGCCCTCCCCAGGCGTAGAAGAAAGGCGGAGCCGCTGGGCCACCCACAGGCCCCTGCCGAGAAGCCCAAGCTCCACTGCCCGAGGTGGCAGTCGAGGAACCACCGACCCTCCGGGACTCCAAGGGTGAGAGGAGGGGGGGGAAGAAGCCCAGGCGGGCCTGGAGCAGGCCCAGGGCTGCGCACACCTTCCCCCCTGCCACCCGATCGACGACCGGTACCCCTCCCAGAGGTCCGCAGCAGCGTGAACACCTCCTCACCTCTCATGTCGCAGTCGTTGCCGGGGGGGGGAGCTCCTCAGCGGCCCACAGACACCAGTGTAGCCCAGTACAGGCCCCCAGGAGGTCCAAGCAGCGCCCCGCCACCTCCGAGAGCCACAGTGCAGCTCCACTCAGGACCCAGCCGACAGCCAGTCCATCCCCCGGATTCACGGCAGCTCAGGGGTGGGGGGCACAGGAGCAAGGTGGTGGCCCCTCCAGCGGGGCTAACGCAGATCCTCTTCAGGCCAATCCGGCAGGGCCCGAGGGCGGCTTCAGGCAGGTCCGGGCTCCCGAAATGCAGGGGGAGCTAGAGAAAGCAGGCAGGGTCTCTCAGGCCTCTGCAGCGTCAGCCGCATCAATGCCAGGAAAGGGGCGGGTCCGCAGTCTCGCCGGCTGGACACAGGAGGCCAGTGATCCAGCGTCCGGGTTCTCGGCAGCCCGGGGGGAGCCACGGAAGCAAGGCGGCGGCCCCTCCAGCGGGGGGGCCAATACCTCAGCCACGCCTGGGGCAACGGAGACAACACAGCCTCTCCCCAGGCCGAACAGATGGGATTCGAGAGCGGCTCAGACAGGTCCGGGCTCCCGAAATGCAAGGGGAGCCCGAGAAAGCAGGCAGGCGTCTTCCAGGCCCCTGCAGCATCAGCCGCATCAACGCCGGGAAAAGGGCACGTCCGCAGTGCCACCGGCCGATCCCAGGAGTCTGGTGATGAAGCACTCTGCAGCGAGGCAGTCAGGGTGACAGACCGGGCAGGGAGCCGACGGCCGCAGCGTCAGCCGCCATTTTAAGAGAGGCCATGAGGAGGGTCGGAGAATAAGAGGCGTACGCAGCCCCAAGGATCACCAAGCAGCACCACAGCAGGGACCTCCAGACCTCTAGGTGAGCGGATGAAGGATTGCAGGGTCACCGGGGTCCCGATGGCAGGCGGATTCAGAGCGGATGACGAAGGGGTCCGAAGCACTCCTAAAGTGCGACCGCCATCTTGACGCTCTTGGCCACGCCCCCCCGATTGTGTTCTTATAGTTAATTCCATCGCAACATGTGAAACCTATGTACTGGTTGGTGCACAGTACAGTGTACATTTTTGCTGTGTTCTTGCTTGTTTATTTGTCAGGGTCATCGGTAGCATAGTAGTTGAGAACAGATCTTTTTTCTATGCTAGGTTTCGCAGTAGGATGTATGATTAGACTGAATCATGCATCTGAGATGTCTCGTAATGCTATTCAAGGTCCGGAAATGCCATGCCCCCTTCTCGGTTAATATCTCCTATTGGGTCCTTAGTTGCTTGTCCCTGCAAGATGCTTCTGCTGAATTCTGAGTTTTACAAAGGCCTCTGTAAGTGGCAAATATTTTTAAACCGGTATTTGGAAAGCACTTCCATTTTGATTAAAACTCTTTTCCCAAATAAGAAGAGTGGGACCCTATCCAGCAATCTCTGGAATGGTTAGTTTATCCACTGCAGGCCATATAATGCAAGCAGGATTTTCAATAAAACCTGTAGCTCAGAGTAAACATACAATCTGAAGAGGATGGGCATGTTCGCCCATCAACGAGTTGTCATGCGGTGAGTTAAGGTACTCTTAACATATTAAACACGACTAGTTTGATGGTGATTATGGAATCGCTCTTCCTGTGTAAGATGCCCATGCGGCTCTGCATGTCTAGCAAGAAAATTTTTACTTAGAAACTGTTATCTGGGTGAGCCGCCTCTAGAGGTTGAGATGTACCAGCCTCCGGGATTTTCCAACTCATTTATTTATTTTTTTTATTTATTTAATGTATTTGTATGGCGCAACAGCTACCCAGAGGGTTTCCCGGCGCCTTGGATCTGTGTTTGACTGAACAAAAGAGGAGTGGATACTATTGATTATACAGCCAGGCTTTGACTCCCTTCCGATATTGGAGGTAGATAGGTTCCAGACGTAAATTGAGCGGGAGTGAATTCCACAGGACTGGGGCCATATATGTGAATGAGCGTCCGCCCAAGCGTGCCCGCTTATACCTGGGAACAACAAATTTGGCCTGAGACATGGATCGAAGGTTCCGGGGGGGTATATATTTCTGGGCCAATTTACATAGATATGTAGGTGCTTCTTTCACATTGATCCGGAACATATAGCAGAGTGCTTTGAATTTCACTCTGTTGGCGATGTTCAACCAGTGCAGTTTTTTCAAATGTTCCGTCCTACTCGTGCGTCCTGGAAGACGGAGGAGCAACCTAACTGGGGCATTTTGAATGACCTGAAGTCGGTTGATGGTATCTTTGTTCGCTCCTAAGTATAGGATGTTCCCGTAGTCTAATCTTGAGCCTATTAATGCCTGTACTACTGTTCTTTGTGCCCCTTCCGGGAGTTGCCACAGTATTTTCCTCAACCATTTGAGGATTGCAAAACATGTTGAGGCCGTTTTAGCAGTTTGTGCTCGCATTGACAACTTCTCATCAATAATTACCCCAAGGTTGCGAGCAGATTGTACCGCAACCGGGGTCGGGCCCAGTTCTACCGGCCAATGAGAAGGGCCCCACAGGTCCTTATGATCACCAAAAAGAAGCAGCTCTGTTTTTTCCCCGTTCAGCTTTAGTTTCTTAGAGTGCAGCCAGTTTGCCATTCTCAAGAGCCCGGAGTGAAAGGGAGAGACACTGGATTTGTCAGTAGATGTCAAGGAGAACACAAGCTGTGTATCGTCCGCGTAAGAATAAATAGTGAGGCCTGTATCCTCTGCAATTTTGGCTAGCGGGGTAACATATATGTTAAACAATAGCGGACTCAGTATTAAACCCTGTGGTACCCCGTAAGGTGCGTCCAGGATATCGGAGGAATTGTTTTTAGAAAACACCTGAAAGGTTCGATGTGCGAGGAATTGTTCCAGCCACCTCAGTGCTTTCCCTCTTACTCCTATATCTTCTAGTGCCTGTACCAGGGTTTTGTGGGAGATGGTATCAAAGGAGGCACTCAAATCTAAAAGAATGAGTGCCGCCGTGCCACCGCTATCCAATTCTTTTCGGATGGCTTCAGTAACCCCTAATAGGGTAGATTCCGTTGAGTGACCTCTTCTAAACCCCGACTGAGAGTGATGCAATAGATTGTTATCATTAACAAAGTCTGCTAGCTGTTTGTTCACGTGCTTTTCTAGGATTTTCGAGAATATTGGCAGCAGCGATATTGGGCGAAAATTGGAGAAGACCTCCGGGTCGCTGTTTACCTTTTTTAGTAGTGGGATTACCATAGCGCGCTTCCAGTCATCCGGTACTATAGCTTCCTCTAAGGAAGCGTTTAACAATGATCTGATCACATCCAGGACGAAAGAATCCAGCTGATTAAAAATAAACGCTGGAATTGGGTCCTGCGGTGAGCCTGATCTGATGCTATTTAGTATTTGCACAAAAGTCGTGTTGTCTAAAGGTTGCCATCTACTAAGTATGGTCTCAGAGGAATTCTCTCATGTAATTCTATCACTAGGGATTGAAGCAATTGCTAACTAGTCTGTAACATCATCATTTTGACCAAAGTTAGAATAGATTTTAGTTATCTTCTCATTAAAAAAGTTAGCTATGAGATTACATTGTAAAGGAGACATGGACGGGGGTTCTGGTTGAATAGCCGCTCCTGCAAGATCTTTTAAAACTTTAAAAAGAGTGCCAGGGTTGCTTTGTGCCGCTAGGATAGTTTTTTTAGTATAGCTTCCTTTAGCTATTTTACAGGATAGATGGTAATCGTTGAGCACTTGTTTATATATTTCTTTAGTGGCCGAAGCATAGTCTCTTCTCCACTGCCTCTCTAATTTTTTGCACTTACTTTTTTCTTCCCTTAATTTCTCTGTGAACCACGGAGCTGGGGGGTTGCATGATTTCCTTTTGCTCACAGTGAGCGGGACTATAGTGTGTGCAGCACTGGCTAGCCAGCTATTGATTTCTTTGTGATCACTAATTTTTAGTTCCTTAAAAACAATATCAGGGCTTGTGCGAATGATCTGTGTGTTACTCTCATTCATATCAAGTTTATGCCAATTCCTGGACCAGACGTCCGATCTGATCAAGTTTTTGATAGTGGGAACCCAGACATTAAAATAGATAAGGTAATGGTCGGACCATGGGATAGGTAATGCTCATTCTGTCTGAATTCTTGATGTGAATGGAAGCTTTGCTTGCTTCTGGCTACTTTTCTCATTTTTTCTTGTTGACGTGCCTGGTGAGCTTCTAAGCTTTGCAGATACCAGCAAAGTATTAGCAAAAAAATCTATGATCAGCCATGTCTTCAGATGAGCGGTCCCAGACGAGAGTTTTGAGCTACTGTGTTCTTTCTTAGCGCCAGGGAATGCCCACTGCATGACTGTCTTACTTATATTCTAAGCTTGGTAGTTTGGGATTTGTAATCACTCTAGTTTGCTCAGCATTAGAGATGAGTGAATTACTGTAAGACATTCAGTACAGTACAGCAGCAACATCTATGTGCAATTGCGGGGCTTTTTCACTGTTGGAGTATGTGGCAGTTCTCACTGTAGCAAGGTGGCTGAAGCCCAGGAATTAAATTAAATCAATATTAACAAAGTGCCACAAAACCCCAGGGCACACAATTGCTAAAAGACTCCTGAAGCCTACAGCCAAATAGATGGTATAGCTCCTGAACTGGAAGAGCTATTCAGGTTGTTAGAGATCATCTGTAAGAGATATTTATCCACAGAGAGCTCAAAATGTTTGGGAACAACTTCCCTCAGTAACTCCTCAAGAGGACAGTGTGGGAGCAGGCTGTGACCAGACCTCATCGTGAATATCACTCGCTGTTATGCCCTTAGTCAGTCCCTGTGGCGCAGGGAGCTCAGTTATTATCTCATACCTCAGTTGTATATAGTGTAGAACAGGTGCCAGTGGAGCAACTGGGGCCCACCTGCCCCAGAGATCCCTTTGATTGCTTCTCCACATCTCTAGGCCAGTGTGGATCAACTGCAGATAAATGGTGGTTTCATGGTATATTATTTTCGCAGCTGTAGTTACTTTACCTAGCGACCACAGATGTACAATTACAGTGTATGTATTTTTTATTTCCATCTAGGAAGAAATGATGAGAAAAGACTCTGAATCTCTGAAACCTAAACAAAGTAGTCAAGGCTTGGCTTTGAAGAAAAATGCCCAGACTATAAAACATACAAAGGATTATCTTGCATGGGGCATTAGGCCCTTACCAAGGACTATAGGAGACGCAAAGAAGCCTCTAAACTTAAGATGGGGTCTCTTTGGCATAACCCTGATCGGATTAAAAAGGAGATTATACCTATATTGAAAAAAAGGTTTTGGCACTATCAGGATCAGTGTAACATAAACATGGATTGACATGGCATTTTGGCTTTAGCTTTTTTAAATATTAAATCTAGCTATAGTTTGTGAACTATTCTTGGATCATGTTGAACCACCTCAAGCTAGAGTGTTGTTCCTACAATTCAGGTATGACACCTTGCCTCTCAACTCAGTCAAGAGCAACTGGGGAAAGGAACCATCTTTATCGATTTGCCCTATGTGTTACTCTGCTCCAGAGACCAGCGACCATTTTATTTTCTATTGTACAGCTTATGCAGATCATCGCAGAAATCGGATTGCTGCAATTTGCCATTTGCTGTCATGCCGACGGCCAGCAGATGCAATAAGAATTTTTAGGTCTGATACAACCAGATGGTTGGTCTTTGCACTCTCAAGATTTTTGTTATTTGCTTGGTGGAAGAGGACCAAAAGTGCTAAAAGTATCTTGGGGAGCAAATTGTGATTATGAGCTTGGTTGGTAACAATGGGGAATAGAAAAATGATTTGCGACTATTATTCTAAGAATTTTGAGCTGAGCTCGTCATGAGTTACGCCTCTCGTACACTCATGACGAGCTGAGCTCGTCCTGTAACGCGGGTTTTTCAAAACCGCCGCGTACAGCGGGAAAACCGCTAGCGCGCATGCGGTTAACAGCTTTTAAAGTTTTAAAGAGGTACCCGTTTTAAAAGGGGAGAAGGAATATGTGTATAAATATTTATTTATATATATATATATATATATATATATATATATATATATATATCTCTGCAATACCTCGCAGCAGCGCTCCACCCCTCAGGTGAAATACGAGGCAAGAACCAACTTTGTTGCAGCATACAGTTTATTTCCCAAATAAACAACTAGCCATGACGCGTTTCGACCGTCCCTGCGGCCTTGATTACATGACAATGCAATATGCTCAGCCCATTTTAAAGTGCAAGTGCATCACATGACTTACTGGACATAGAAAAAATACTTTCAGCATAAATACTTTGAGAGAGTACAATGTAATATCTCACTTCTGTCTGTATAAATACGATAACTTATTTGTGCCGATGACAGTTTATAAATCACTTCAACTGTCAATCATTATGTTTGGACAACAATAATAGCATGTTTCATTCACATTTGTGCTATTTCTTACTACTTATATATATATATATATACACACACATATATATATGTGCATATATATGTCTTGGGTCTGGTTTTATTGTGTCAATGTAATGTTCTTATTTGTAAATGATCACAAAACCGATCGAATAAAGTTTTACTTACTAATTTCAGTATATGTATTTTTTTATTTCCATCTAGGAAGAAATGATGAGAAAAGACTCTGAATCTCTGAAACATAATCAAAGCAGTCAAGAATTTGCCTTGAAGAAAAACGCCCAGACTATAAAACATACAAAAGATAATCTTGCAAGGGGTATTAGGCCTTTACCAAGGACTATAGGAGACGCAAAGAAGCATTTACCTGCTAGCTCAGTGAAGGCTTCTCTAAAGCAGCCTGAAGACATTTCTACAAAGGCAAATGTGAAAACTCAATTGCAGAAAAAAGAAGTAATGCCTAAGGTGAGAAGTTCAATCATTATTCATTGTACATATGATCTATTTGTGATTTTTTAAAAACCTTTTCAAGGTGGAATGTTTTACATAGAACTTAGCACCGAATACCACTCCTAGGGAGCCACAATCCCCCCCCCCGCCAAGTCTTCCAGGAGTCCATGGGCAGTGCAAATAAACTCCTTGCTTCCTCATTTGCATACATGGGCTTTATTTGCGTTAGTCATATACTCATGGATAAGTGAAAAGGTAATACAATTCTTAATGTGTGTATTTTATCCGAACAGCTACATTGTGACTGCTGAAGAAAACTGGACAAAGCATGGCTAGATAAGGGCTTGTTAGAGTTAATTCGGAATTAAACCTCATCCAGTGTACTGTGAGCTGTGTGTGGCATTTCTTTATGCTCTGAGAGAAGTTGCAGAACAATGTGAGCTGTTAAAAATGCTTTACTGCGTCACATGTTAATTGTAGTAAACATCAACAAATACCGTTCACTTTTTTACACTGATGGCTATTTTCCGAAGCAATGACTTTCCTTTAAATCAGTCAGTGTTATGATGCCACACTGTGAAATAATGTCTGTTAACGATGCCAAATGAGGAAATTCCAGCTGTTTTCCCCCCTCAGAAAACTAAGCAGTGAATTAAATATAAACAAGCATTTACAATGCAACGGTTTCGCCTATGCTAAAGTTTGAGCTATTGGCATTGTAAGGGGTAAGCTCTGCAACTCCGGTATATGTCTGTAAGGAAGGAGGTGAACGCTTCTATAAGGCTCTTACAGATTAAGGACAGGTATTTTTTAGCTCTAGAATCGCTGTGCAGGCTGTGGGAGGGTGGAGGCCGGAGACTGAGGGCGAGCTGGATCGGCCGCGGCCCGCCATGCGGAGATAGATCGCTGCACCCGCGGCGGAGGTGACACAGGCGACGGCGCATTATAGCCGCGGGGGGAGACCACTGGTGCCCGAGGAGGCCCCGCACAACTGCAGCTTTCTGCCGGCGCGGCCGGGCACGGCCGGGCGCCGGAGGTCGCACGATAGCGTTGCACAAGTCACCCACTGCTCCCGGAGGCGGCAACTTCCAAAGCTGGCCCCCCACGTCAAGGAGGACATTGTGACCGGTCATCAGGGGTGAAGCGGCCTGACGCAACGCGGCAACCGGGACGTCGAGTGGAGGCTGCTCCCGGGCTCTGAAGGGCCGATGCAGGACTGAGGTAGGCGCGACTGACCGGGGAAAAGTTAAGCAGCCACCACCGTGCATCGACAAACCGTAGTCGGCCGGTGCACCCGAGGTCGGGGACATAAGAAGGACCACCAGTGTGCGTAGTGCTCCGGTGCGGCTGGGGCCCATTGAGTCAGAAGACAGGCAGCAGAATAAACAAACAAGTCAGGTCCCGGGCCGGCAGCCAATCACAGCGCGGCCCGGGGAATGACGTCACGGGGGGGGGGGGGGGTCCCGGGCCGGTAGCCAATCACAGCGCGGCCCGGGACACACAGCAACAAGAGGCGGGACTTAAAAAAAGAGTCAGAAACGCCCACGATTCGCGTTCTGACTGGGAAAGAGTGATGGACAACCATGTCTTCCAATGGCTAGCCTCCATTTATGGAGCTAGCCAATGGAAGAAGGGGCGGTTTCAAGTCCCCACTACTGAGATAACATTAGATTTCGCCCTGGGCGGGGCACTGCTTCGCAGTGCTACGGCCAGGGCGAAACCTAAAAATGTAATCATGCATAGGCTCAGTGAAAGGCACGTAGGGCTAGAGAAGATCCTAGGCTGAGCAGTATATGTGGCTGTCTCTACCCATACCTCATGTTGAAGGCAACACCTGACTTCTAGTATTCCTGGATCTCCAAGCAGCATACTAGGCTGTCAAAAGTACTTGAACACACAATGGGCTTTGGCGACCCGGTTCTCCTCCTACCACCCAAGTATAGTCAGTTGGTAAAAATTGGTTAGAACTTATCGACATCCAGCATGAGTTGACAAAGGATCATTTCTAACTCCTTTACGATGCAACTTCCATTTTGATTTGCAATCCAGTATATTAGGAGTTTGGTGTCGGCATACACCAATATGCCAGTGTCATACCGATCTACTTGAAATGTACTTGAAGGACATCCACACACTTAAGTCCTGCCTCTTAAAACGACTGCACCCTACCAAAACTGTAATGCACCACCTCAACAATTTGGCACAATCTTCACATTTCCTTCTCATTCCTTGTGAATAATCAAAGTTTTGTTGCTTCCTATCAACTCTGAATTGCAGCCCAAACACTGACCATCTCCCGTCTGCACTATGTCAGTATGGCTCTTAACGGGGTCCCTCAGTCCTCCCTCTCTTTCCTGAAGGCGGACTACAATGCAGTGAATCATCTGATCTCTTTAAAGTGGAAAAACAGTGTCATTTCAATGGTGCTAAGGGAAATTCATGGACTATCCATTCATGCCAGAATGCCATTCAAAATCAGTTGCCTAGCTCACAAATATTTTCACCTAAGTACCCCTCCCTTTCTAGCTTCACTTCTTATCTCCTAAGCAGGAAGAGAACGTTGGGTAAAGGACTCGCCGGTCTTTAACACTTTACTAGCCTTGAAGCCACATCTAGCTCATTGACCTTCCTTCCACAGTCACTCAGGACCCAACCAGGTTAGTTCACCTTCTGGAAGCTATTGAAAACCTCCCTGTTCCGGCTGTACCTTAACCGATTGTGTTGAATAATTTCTCCTGTTTGTTACAACCCACCTTTCCTGTTTCCTTATTACGCCCTATCTCTTTCATGAAATATCTTTGCTCTTGCATTAGATTTCTCTGGTTAGTTGTTAAGCACAATTATACCTCTAGGAATAGTTGTGCTATAGAAAACCGTAAATAAAATAAATAAAAATAAAATGAAACTATCCATACCTAGAGTACTGAAAAAAAATCCCATTGATTTAGCAGGAGGGCAGCTTATATCACTTCAAGTGTTGTTAGGTGAATAGTAGAGCAAAAAAGAACAAGCAAAGGCAAAGCTAGTTGGTCTGGCTCTTTATAGCAAGGGCACATTGGTTGGTGATGTTACACGGATGTTCTGATTGGTGACTGAATGAATGCGAGAAGGAGTCAGTGGGTAGGTGAATAGTTGGATGAGTAAATGGATGAGTGACTGGCCTCTTAGAACGATTAATGCATTGGTCTGTGTACAGCAGCAGGAGATTGAAGTCTCCTGCAGTCTCATCTCAGCCATCCATGCTTTCACTCATCATCTTACCCATTCATCCATTAACTCATCTGTCACACTTTCATACATCCATGCATGCTCACTCATTCATCAATCCAGCCTTTCCTCCATATCTTTAGTCACGTATTCTCCCATCCATGCACTCATCCATCCATCCATGCACTCAATTTTTCATCAATGCACCCAATTCTTCACCAATCCGTTTACCTATTAACAATTAAAATGTCTGAATTTTATTATATAGAAAGTAATTTCTTCCCTGATCATTCTACTTGATCTGTTATACAATAATAATCCTTCTTCCATCCCTATTTTCTTACCCACCTCTTATTCTCCTGAAGCAGTCAGTTGAGTCTGAGCACACTGTGCTCATCCTCCTGTTGCCCCTGAGCTTGCAACACTGCTCTTCCAGCTCTGAGTGTGCCCTGTTCTCTCCTGCCATCTTGGTTGTGGGCATGGTGGCTTGTGTTCCCTGTATGCATCTGGCAGTGTGGCACCCACTCTTTGTTTGTGCTGTTGTGAATGAGGTAGTAGACACAAGGCTCTGCCTGTGATTCTGACAAGATGCCAGACATAGGTGAAAGAGCCATCCCAGCAGTTGGAATGGGGTTGTCCAATGCAGTTGGAGGAAAGATGGATAGAGAGCTGTAATGGGTGATTACGTAGCATGACCGTAAATATCCACATTGAATATAGCCGCTGCATCTAATGTATAAAAAGAGATGCACTCAAGCACACACAGTCCAGTTTGCAAAGGTAGATCTCTTCTTTGTAAGGTTCTGTTGTAGTGATCAGATCCAGTCCACACAAGTCAAATTCTTCCACATCGTGTGTTACTCCAAAAGAAAATTTTCATACAGTATTGTCCAACAAACACCGCAGCCGACACGTGTTTCATCCCCCTGGACTTTTTCAAGGCTATGCATATGGAAACAAGTCCATATTGTTCCTGCAGTCTCTCCAAATTTGGTGTGTACATGGTATAGGAGCGATTCTGTCTATCTGGAGCCTCTGATTATTAGTTGTCCCAGTAGTGGACAAACTATAAAATAATTCCCCAGCTTGTATTTACTTCTGTTCTAATTCCTGGAGGGAAAATGGCACAACCCTGATAAACCAGCTGTTCTACAGTTCCCAGATCTGTACAATGTTGTATGCACATACAAACCTTAAAAAGGATTACCAAAAGTTCAAAACTATCTGTTGCTACTACGTTCTGTGACTTGTGGGACTTGCATAGCAAGATAGCAAGGAAGATGGAGGATTGGCCTATCTAATGCTCCTATGTCCTCTAGAGAGCTGTGGCTTTAGGAAAAGGATTTGTAAAATAAGCATGTATGAATAATTAGGTGATGCATCTCAGTGAGACTTTCCTTCTATCCCTAAATCACTGACTGTGTTAGAATGTACATTGGGCAACAGTTGTGACACACCGCCCCGTTCCACCGCAGCCACTTAGGCTGTTTGTTGTGGAGGGCTGCTTGAACGCGTCCCGCTGGAAGCCCTCACTTCCGGTTTCCCTCAGCTAGCCGCCATCTTGGTCGGCGGTCTAGCTGGTGAACACTCCTTTATTAGGGACCATGAGGTGGGAGCGCAGCGGACACACGCAGCGGGCGCGCCAAAGGCAAGCCCGTCTGCGCCCGTCCGTGCCTGTACATCGCCTCTCGCCAGAACCCCTGGCGGGACTCGGAGAGGTAGGCTTACTTATGGGAGGGAAGTTCTATTAGCCGCTAACGAGGAGTCTATCCGCTGTTGGGGAACTCTTAACTTGGGGGAAGAAAGCCATGGCTGTCCGGTGTGCAGCTATATTATACCGGCCCCGGTTTCTATACCTTCTGCTTTGAGTTCACAGCCATCACCTGGCTGAAATTCATGCAGCTTAATGTGAGGTCATTGGCGAAGCATTATTTGGAAATCTATGATCTCATCTCGGAGGAAGCTCCTGATGTGTTCTTCCTGTGAGAAACGTGGCTTAGCGAAGACATGGTAGGGGAGACAAATTTAGCCCTACCTGCTGGATACTCTATTTGTACTGTCAATAGGGAATCCAGAGGAGGAGGCATTGCAGCTATCTTTAAAACCTGCTATTCCTGTGTGTTTTCTAAGGTACTCATTGCAGGCTGTGAGTCTGCCCGTTTGAACATTTCTGTCAGCCCCCATTCGACCTTTTCTGGACTTTTGGTATATCGCCCTCCCGGTCCAACCGCCAAGTTTAAAAACGCGTTTCTAGACACTGTTAGTTTGCTTGTCGTGGAGCCGGCTAACTTCAGTATTTTTGGGGATCTTAATTTACATCTTTATTCTATCCATGACAGCTAAATTGGCAGTTTTATTGCAGATCTGGCGGCTTTTTAATTGATCCAATTGATAACAGGCGCTACTCACGTTGCAGGTCACTTATTGGATCCAATTTCCTCTAATATTCAATCTTCTAAGGTAGATACACCTGTACCTATGGGCTGGACCGACCATGCTTTGGTTGTCATGTCTGTTCCCCTAGCTGAGCCCTGTAACATCGATACCGTAAAATCGGTCTTTAAACGCCCTTGGCGTAAATTGAGGCTGAGGAGTTTCATGACTTCCTCACTTGTCATCCTCTGGGACCTTTGTCTTATTCAGATTCTGACTATGGTTCGTTCTGTGATTGGATAAAATCTGGCCTTGACTCTTTGATCCTGCCAAATGGTTTAAGGGTTGCTCCTCTGCTACTAGTCCGTGGTAGAACGACTCCTTGACTGCTTTAAGGAAAACATGTAAGAAAGCTGAATGGAAGTGGAGAAGGGACTATGACCCCGATGAAAAACTATGCTATCTGGCCACCATCAAGCAGTATCATAAAGCCATCTGTCAAGCTCGTGCTGCATATTATGCTAGCGAAATCAAGCTTAGCTCTAATCCAGCAAAATGTATTTTTAAGATTCTTAAAGACCTTAGGTCTCATAAGGCCACTGAATCTGTCATATCTTCGGCACAACAGTGCGATGATTTGGCTTCTTACTTTGTAGAAAAAGTCCATGCCATCTATCTATCTTTTCCTCCTGTCCCTTCTCATCCCACTTCTGTGCCCCCAGACCTCAGCAGTTGCTGTCAGCTATTCCTCTTGTGTCTCTGGAGGAGCTCACTCGTGTTGAGTGGGGGAATTAAATCATGCTTCCCTGCTGACCCCTTGAGGCCTTCACAGTTCAGAGAATCGTTCTCCATTTTTCAGGACCCACTCTGTCACATTATTAACACTTCCTTTTCCACCGGTACTTTACCTGCACTTTGGAAACAGCCTTGGGTGTCTCTGATTCTCAAGAAACCCACACTGGACCCAGCCAAATTGGAAAACTTCCGGCCTATTTCCCTGCTCCCTTGGGTGGCTAAGGTGGCAGAGGCACACGTTCACAACGTGCTCACCCAATTTCTAATTTCCAATGATATCTTGGATAGTTCCAATAAATGAGTTTCGATCGGGACATAGTACGGAGACCGCTCTTCTGGCCACTACTGAGCACCTGCGGTACATTCTTGATGCCGGTCAAAGTGCGGCACTTATTTTGTTAGATCTTAGTGCTACCTTTGACACGGTTTCGCATGATATCTTACTACAACGGCTGGAGAAAGCAGGGGTGATGGGGTCTGCTCTGAAATGGTTCAGATCCTTTCTGACCGAAAGATCATTCAGAGTATCTGCACCTCCGTTTCTCTCTCTGGCCCATTCTATTGATCAGGGGGTACCCCAGGGCTCAGCTTTAAGCCCAGCATTATTCAATCTATACCTTCAACCTTTGGCAGCGGTCGCCAGGCAAAGGGATCTGGTGATGGTCTCATATGCGGATGACACGCAGCTGGTTGTTACTTTGGCCGAAGGATCCTCCCCTAATGCCTCTAGGTTTAGAGATGGGATGGCGGCTGTGGCTCCATGGATGGCTTCCAATCGTTTACAACTTAATGCCAACAAAACCGAGGTTTTGTTGGTTGGGAAGAACACCAACCTATGGAGTCAGCAGTGGTGGCCCACTGTTCTGGGTGAACCCCCTACATCCAAGACGTTGGGTAAAAATCTTGGGGTGTTGATGGACTCATCCCTTAGTTTCCGAGACCACACTAGCAAAATTGCGGGTACGTGTTTTGGGCTGCTGCGGGGACTTAAACCCCTCCTGAAATTCTTTGATTGTACTACACGTCAGCTAGTTATACAGGCCTCCATGCTCTCTCGCCTTGACTTTGCCAGTTCTCTTTTACTTGGGGCAAACAAGGCTGAGATCTGTCGGCTGCAGCGTGTTCAAAGTGCTGCTGCCCGAGATTTGGTAGGCCTGCGGCGATTTTGCTCAGCTGCTAACACCCTTCGGATGCTGCATTGGCTTCCCATTAAAAAACTGATTCAGTTCAAGGCCTGGTGCCTATCTTTTAAGATCTTGAAATTTGCTAGTCCCAACCTGTTGTGCAACTTGCTTACTGTATATGTACCTACGCGCAGGCTGCGGTCCTCAGGGCATCAGCTGGTCACTGTCCCGCGGGTTAAGCACAGTCGCGCGGGAGGTCGCTCGTTTCGCTTCTTAGCTGCGAGGCTATGGAACTCTCTGCCGGAACTTATCTGGGGTATGGAATGTTTACTTGCTTTCAGCAAAGCTGTTAAAACTTTCCTTTTTCCTCCATCCTAATTAGACATTTCTACTAGCTTTTATGATCTGTGATTTCTGTGCGTTTCTTCACACTCCTTAGCCACAGCGCCAGGTATGCCCCTTTGCTGGGGCAGCTGCGCGCTATACAAGTTGTACTAACATAACATAACATGATATCCTCTTACAAACCCAAGAGGACCTCAAATCAATGTGGCGTGATTCAGTATCAGATTGTGTCTGTTTCCCTTGGCTAAGCTACTTGGCCTGTGTGATCCTTTCTTCTTTGCTGTTGTCCCTTCTTGTCTCTCCTCCCTCATTGGGATGCTTCTTCAACTCTTGCGTACCTTGTTTTAATAGGACAGGAATTTGCTTTACCCAACTTGAAGAGAGCACTGAACTTACATTTTTTTTAAATTGGGTGCTCTGATGCTGTAATAGCACCCCATCTTAAACTTTCTAATTAAATTAATTTTACTAGGTAACCATTTGTGAAGGTCACAGCATGAAGGCTGTTGCTTTTGACTTGAAATGAAGCATACACCATCCATATGAAGGTCCTTTGTGAAGTACAGGTCCTTCTCATCCCTACTAGTCTGAAAGGAAAGATTCCATGAATGTTTAAGGACTTCTAATGGCCTTTTTTCAGTGTGTTAACCTGATAATACTGTTTAGAAGCACTGTTCTGTCCTCCAACTCAGTGATGATAAACTTTTGGACAAAAGATATTATATAACAGAATAAAGTATGATTTCCAGAGTGAAATCTCACTAAAAACAAGACATTTAAGGGTGGTGAGGAATGAATTTCCATCAAACAGTGAGAATCTCAGTTCACAAGTAAGATTAACATTATTATTGCCATAACTGTAGTTCTCATGTGATTTCAGGTGCATTCTACCATGAGCACTACTATTGCTCTACCAGAAAAATGCTTCCTTGCATCTCTATGAGCTGCATTGTGCCCTTCACAAAGATGGCAGCCAGGTGGGAGTACAGCGTTCAGACATTTTTGATTAGCGATTGGGAAGCATATATGTCATTCTCATTTTAAGAGTGTACATATTTCCATTGCAGGGAGCCAGGATGGAATGCTGGGCCATTTATTGCCCATGCTGCTGAAGTTCAATACCTATTTCTTAAATTCTTTGAATTTTTGAACAGATGTATTAATAATGAAAATTCTCCTCTGATTTAGCCACAGGCCCTATGGTCTCTTCGTCCGTCACCAAATTAAAATTAAATATTTAATTTTGTCTGAATCATAAACTTAAAAAGTACATTTTTAAGCAATTAACTGAATATCAAATGATTCATTTCTTTGTGGTGGTCTGCCAGTCTGCAGGTGGGTCCCCAGACGTGAAGTTACAGGCCATGTAAATTCTTATGCTTCAGTTTTAAAATAGACAATTAGTGTCCTATAGAAGTCCAAGGTCCTTGAAGGTTCATGTCAGAGGATCTTTTGAGCAAGGTAAGTACCGAGATCATCCGAGAGGGCTGTGAAGGCCACATCAAACTCTGAAATATCTTTCAATAATACATTTGATTCCACCTATGATTGTTGGTAAAGGCTTATCTTGCCATGTGTGTGCCTAAAACAGCTTTTCTTTATGTACAGGCACCTAGAAAAGTAAGCGAAGTAGTTCATCCCACCGAAGAACATCTCACACAGTTGTATGGCAAACCAATTTACCAGAGCCATCGCAGTACTCTTAAGAAAGGACCATACCTCAGATTCACTTCTCCATCTCCCAAATCCAAACCTCAAAGACCCAAATTGGTAGAGTGTATCAGAGGTAAGTGATTCTTTAAAAACATAACTACTACCATCTGTGTGGTATTTCAGACCCATTATTACTGGTTGACTTGCAGTATGGGCTTTAAATACTTTGATGTCAAATTGGTCTTGTTTTGGGTTATGGAGACATTATAGTTGAGTCTTTAACATTTATATGTTTACCTATGAAGAATGATTTTAGAATCCTGTTTGAAATAAAAAAAAAACACCTATATGATTTTACAAAGTAGGTATGAAAATACAATGTATGCACTTAATCACCGACATCATATGGTTCCTTCATAACTTGTGCAGAACTTTGTTTGTCCTGGGTTCACTGCCTCCTCACCACCTCACCCTCCACCCCTGCCCATTCATTAGTGCGATCAACTAGTGCCATTTGCAATACAAAAAAAACTTAGGTCACATCTTCAAAGTCATTTAAATTGTATGTAGTAACAAAAATTCCTCGCAAAGGGAATCAAATCCTGCCCGCTGATGCGTTTAGCACTGAAATGCTTTCTCAATGTTCCCAATTACATTTTTGTTTCTCATAGATTCACATGCTTGAATCATTCCCCGTTGAAGAAGTGGGAGTCCCACAGTATTATGTCAAAGCAATTGCATTAGTAGCATAGGCTAAGATGGCACTAGGTCATGAATTTAATTGCCTATCTATGACTTAAAAAAAAAACTAAAAAAACTTAGGCACCAGCCAATCAGGCTACAGCACCCTCTAGAACCTTCAGAGGCTAGTTCCCTAAGATTTCCTACCGAATGTTGTGTAAAGAGAGTCTCCCTGAGCTCTGCTCAGTTATTTCTTCTGGTTTCAAGAACCTTCTATCAGGTCAGATATATATTGCTTTCTGTATCCCTGGGGATTTTCTGAACATGTCAGACCATTCAAGAAAGGGATTATTCAGGTCATGTAACACCTGTAGCAAAAAGGGACTTAACATTGATGATCGTCATAAAAAGTACATTTACTGCCTTTATCCTGACCACACAGTCAAAGACTGTAAGATATGTTGCACTTTCTCACAGCAGACCCTCAAGAACAGAGAAACTGCAAAGACTTAAACCTAAAGACAACCGTATGTATGATGAGGCAAGTGATGATTCCCTTATGTCTGCCTGGTCTCAAAAAAGGTTGCAGAAACAACAATTTATAACATTCACAAAAATGAATGAATCACTATTTAAATAGCAAAGAGAGAACAGTGTAAGAAAGAGAAGAAAAATATAGAGAGACCCATATACAATAGTATTTTCTGAAAAGATATAACAAATGTATTCTTTTTTATACATTTTAAAACAGTTGAGACAATGGCGCTCAATTCAGTGTGCTGGTACAAAGACAATGTGTAATACAAACCAAACCGGTGGCAGACAGAAAATACATGTCACATAGAACAAAATAATGTGACCTTCATTAATTTTATGGCCACAATGCGTCAACGGCGTTTCGACCTCTGTAGAATTACACGGTCATGATCAGGATTGGAATTCAAGTGAACGTCCAAGGATTTTATTCAAAATAACACGGCCCAACCCATCCTTTGTTCCCTCCTCGCAGAAGAAAATAAATGTTTTGGAAAGTCAGATTTTTTGGGACGTTTAGAGGACAATCTCCCTTCTGCAGCCCGGACACCTCCACCGGGGTCAGGTGGCGGCCCCAGTCGGTCACATCGGCAGGAGGGAGCGAACACAGACCTTGTCATCCACTTACGAGTGGGACAGGCGGACGAGCTGGAACTCCTACCCAAATTACGACTCAAGGCGCAGAAGGAGGGTATCAAGGGGCACGTCGTCTTACCAGCCCATTGTGGCATTGCAGTATCTTGGTGATTTTATCACCTCGGACCGGGCATGATCTGTTGATTTATATGGACAGATGCACCTTCTTGAAATTTCCCAATGTATTTGGACGGCTGACTTTCATGCCTGCCCAACTTACGTTTTAATGAATTTTGGAATCCTATGCCAACCTATGCAAGTAAATAGTGGGTTGGAGTGTTATTTTGAATAGAATCCTTGGACGCTCAATTGAATTCCAGTCCTGATGATGACTGTGTAATTCTAAAGAGGTCGAAACGCCTTTTACGCATTATGACCATAAAATGAATGAAGGACACATTATTTTGTTCTATGTTGTTCCCTCTATGTGACATGTATTTTTTGTCTGCCACCTGTTTGGTTTGTATTACACATTGTCTTTGTACCAGCACACTGTATTGAGCGCCATTGTCTCAACTGTTTTAATTTTTATAAAAAGGAATACATTTGTTACATATTTTCAGAAAATACTATTGTATATGGGTCTCATTCATTTTTGTAAATGTTCTAAATTGTTGTTTATTGGACCTTTGTTAAGATCAGACACTAGTTGCCCCTGGTTCGGGTGGTTTGGGCTGCCCCTGAGGCTGCTAATAATGAGGCCTCAAAAAGAGAGAAAGCATCAGAAAAGGAGCCTTCTGAACATCCTAAAAAGGCCCTTAAAAAATCTTACCATGAAGCGCTTGGACATTCCAGGAAATATCAGGGAAAGTCACCACTGAACTTCTTCAAAGGTTACTCCTGAGCCTTCTGCGCCTTCTGAGAAACATGTTCTGGACAAAAAGTCTAATATATACCTCCTGTTGATGACGGTGTCATCTCATCCTGAAAAAATCAGGAGTTCTGCATGTTTTTCTCCATCGAAGACGACGCCGTCGACGATCGCAACGTCGACGCTGACATCCACATTCACTACAGCTTTGTCGCCTTCAATAATGTCATCAGCGTCGAAGACGATTGTTACCTGTGGGCTGTTATCGTCTACGGCTTCTAAGTATCCACCTTTGTCGTGGAAGCGTTCTTCTAAGCACTCCCCGTCGTCAACGGTTAAGGATCCTGCTCCATCGACGAAGGCGCCCATGTCAACGGATATCCTAAAGAAACCAACGTTGACCGAACATTAGTCGAAGACATCGGCGACAACACCGACGATGACAGCCTTGTGAGTTATTGTCGACGAAGGCCCAGAATCTGTCTTACGAGGCACCGTTAACTCCTCTGGTGTCAGTGTCACGTCTTTCCTGTTCTGAAGCGGACGTACTTCTACCAGTTCACCCGTCTCCAAGCAAGGTGTTGCCTTTCCCACCAGCTATTCGATTGGAGGAAGAATCTGATAATGACTGTCTTTTTAGAGCGACTCGTAGCCTTTCAGAATTGAATGTGAAATGTCAAGACTTTGATGATGAGGAATATTATGAGGAAGAATATCGACATTATCCTCAGTATATTCCTCAAGAGCGCTCAATGCAAATGCCCTTGGACTTGGTAACCAATCTACAGGAAATGTTGCAGGACTGCAATAGACTGTTTCTGTAGTAGGGGATCTCTGTGTATAGTCATAATCTAGTGAATAGTCCCGCCCATGTGCGTGGACCCCGGAGCAATCAAAAATAATCTCTTACAGTATCGAAAAATGCAGAACTGCACAGACACTTAAGAGAGAATTTAAAGACAGATAATGCAGCCTAAAAAGGCTACACTGTCCAGTACTTCAACTAGAAATTCCACCACAAAAATCCACAAAACAGCAAAGCCTGTACAGATTTACCTTGCTTTAACAGCAAAATCCCTCAGGAATGATAGAGAGAAGAACCTGGACAGACAAGCCCCATAGGCTGCCATTATGTGGCTCAGAACAGGATACTGTGCCTTTAAGAGAACTTTCCAGAACTTCACAGTATCCCAGAATGTACTGCAGGTCCCAGTTACTTTCAGTTCTTTTTTCCGGCTCCTGCAAGCAGGACCCTGGAGCATTGAGCTCTCCCTTTTCAAGAGTTTATTGGTGTTTTTTCACTGTAAAATCGATTTGAGTACTTTCTAAGTACTTTTAGGCTTTTCTTCTTGGTTGTTTGCACTCTTTTGATGTCAAATATGCCTGCATTATTTGACAAATGCCCGGAGTGCTCCAGGAAGAAGGCAAAGTCAGACCCTCATGAGGTGTGTATCCTCTGCCTGCCCTCTTCCCATATTCCAGAGGAGTGTGAGAACTGTCAAGGCTTCTCTGGCAGGACCCTGAAGGACAGAATGAAGATCAGACTTCAGGGCCTCGAGGAAAGGAGGCTGAAGGCGCAAGGTGGGTCTGGAGGGGCTTCATCTGCCCATGCTGAGGCCTCTGGGGGGCTCCCCAGGGGCAGGAAGTCCAGCAAACGTCCACATTCTCCGTCTGGGTCAGTTGCACTGACCGCGACGTCGAGAGGGAGGTCCACGGCCAGCTCCCAGTCTCCCCAGGGCTCTGGGTCGAGAAAACGTCACCCGTCAACGTCGAGGGACTTACACAGGCCGCCGTCGAACCCAGTGACGATTTCATCGTCGTCGTCTTCGACGTCGAGTGATCGGCGCGACGGGCCCGGCGTCGGCGCTCGCCTTCGAGGCGACACCGCCGATCGCCGTCGACGGACAGGACATCGTCGTCGTCGTCGAGGGGATCCTAGTCGTCGAGGCCGCCGTCGAAACGGAAGAGGTCGCCGTCGAGGCAGAAGAGATCTCCGGCGAGGAAGAAGTCGCCGTCGTGGCGGTCGAGGTCGCCGTCGAGGCGGACAAGGTCGCCGTCGAGGCGTTCGAAGAGGTCGCCGTCGAGGCGGTCGGGGTCGCCGTCGAGGCACAAGAGATCGCCTTCGAGACCTAAAGGATCGTCGTCGAGGTGGTCGGGCTCGACGTCGAGGCATGGAGGCCGTTCGACGCCGAAGCATAGAAGACGGTCGGCGCCGAAGGGGCGCTCGACGTCGAGGGACCTACGTTCGACGCCTGGTCAGCGTTCTTCGGCGTCGAGGGGTCGTGCTGACAGGCCTAGGACTGTGGGGGGCTCCCCTCAGTCCGGACAGGATGGCGGGTCACCGGTATCGGTGTACTCGGAGGTGTATACCCCGAAGAAGGCTGTTCCACCTCCTCCTCCGTTACCAGGAGGTCTACCTCCGTGGGCTCCAACCCCTCCTCCGTTGCCTCCTCTGCCTCCACTTCCAACAGGACCTAGGACCCCTGTGCCAGACAAGCCGCCACCGGTTCCACCGAGGTCGGTCTCGTTGCCCAGGCTTCCGACCCCTCCCAAGAAGACTCCTAAGTCTAAGGAACCGCCCAAACCCAAGACGTCCGCCCCGGGAAACCGGCAGAACGTCCCAGACCTAGGCAGTCCAGGTCGCGCTCCAGACGGAGAGACAGATCGAGGAGCAGACACAGGTCCCCCACCAGATCTAGACATCGCCACAGGAGGCATAGGTCCAGTAGCCTTGGAGAATTGAATGTGAAATGTCAAGACTTTGATGATGAGGAATTGTGAGAAGTTGGCCTGATGTGCAGTGTTCACTATTCTAGTGATCACTATATATCAGTCCAAACAACCCTTATTGATGATTGGTTGTAAGTCAACCTTATAGACCAGCTATCCTAGTAGCATGGATACGAGCAGTCTAAGGCTAAGACTCTAGAGGGCGTGTTAAGCCAGCTGTTTTACCATCACATTACCCCTTGAACACCCAGTGGAAGGACACCACACAAGTGTTATGAAAATAAACAGTGTATTTATTAGAATCACAACAACCCTGTACTCTTTATGAGGACAGGGTGCTAGGCACACAACAAAACTCTTACGAAAATACTTAAGTTAGCACGTTATCCACAAATGCCCGAGGGGCACGAAAAACCATATACTTAAAAAGTGGAATGCGAAATTACTAGCAGGTAAGTACAGTACTAATAGGCTTTGGAATCGCTAGGACTTGACTAGGGAATCGTTAGATTACTTCTAGGAGACCTAGGGGACTCGGGTGCAGAGTGTGCACTCTCACGCGGGATGCGGGACAAAGTCTATGGAAGCTAGTAAAGGCAAAGTTATTGTTCACGGGCGAACCCGACCTGGTAGGGAGAAAACGACAGTGGATCCTGACCCTAGGATAGTGAGGCTATGCTGGGACACCGAAGTGCCGAAGTTACCTAGCCCAGGGGCTGCAGCTGCATAGGTCTGAAAAGACGTCGGGGATCTCGTTGCCGGACCAGGAGCCTGGAAGAAGGAAGTTGCTGGCAGGCGACCAGTGAAGGAAAGTTCGTTGGATCCAAGCCTGGATCGAGGAAGAAGAAACCTGAAAGCAGAGGGGACCAAGTTCTTGAATCACTAGCCAGTGATTAAGTGGGCACCAGGATGGCACCGGGCGAAGTCACCTCGACTAGGTGAGTGGGCGACGCTGGCTCTGCAGATCTCACGGACCAGGAGGCGTTGTCGGCGACCAGGATGGAGAGGCGAGCTGTCCCACGATGGATGAAGCTGTCGGCGTCGAAGTTACCCAGGATTGGGCAACAAGCCTTGGCTAGTTCAAGCCCACGCGGTGGACTCAAAATGGCGTCTTGAGTGGACCAGGAGGGTCCGGGGGGCTCCTCTTTTGGAAGGGAGCAAGGGCCAGCCTGGAGCAACCAGACCAGCAGTAGAAATGTCGTCGGGCGTCGTTCAGAAGGCCACAAGCCAGCGGGCTAGTAGCCAAACAACGCGGTGAGCAGCAAAAAGCAGAAGGGCCCCACGCAGATCGTGGAGATGCTGGGAGGCTGCACTTCGGTGCTGGAGCTGCTCAGGGTCGGGGCTTCTCGGACCCCAAAGCACTCACCAGGAAATTACTCGGCGGGCTTGCTGGAAAGAAGTCGTGCAGTCTTGAAGATGGCCGGTCCCTCGAGGTCTCGTCACACCCACGAATCTCAGCGTGACTGATGATGCAGGTAGAGGTCAGAGGTGCCAGGGAAGCCGGTTCTCGTCGAGCTGGGCAGTCTTGATCCGGAGGAGAGACTTGCAGCAGACCGCAGTGTTCTTTAAGATGGTGGCTGCGGATGCAGGGTGACTACTCCTTAGTCACAAGGGAGAAATCTTAGGAAGAAGTCTTGAGTTCCTTTCGTGGAAAGTAGTTTCAGGATTCAAAGATGATCTGATTTGGAAGGGGGCCAGTTCCTACCTTTATCCTGTAAAAAGGGGCTGGCACGCGACTAAGTCCTGCCCTATGGGTGGGACTAGGAGGGGGGTGGTTACACCCACTTCCTTGGCGGGCTTTTCCCCAGCACAGGGTCTGGAGTGACCCTGGAACTGGTTCCAGCCAGCCTATGCACAGTGAGCACCGGGGTGCCACGTGCAGTCACCTTCCTCTAAAGCCCTGCCTACCTACAATACACAAAACCCTGTCTGGGACGGTGCTGGCACCGCCCCTGGCAGGAAACCCTTTGTCCTTATCTCCTGCTCTGGGAGGACTCCCAGCAGCAGGAGGGCAGACTTGTGTCTCGGTGGCAGCATCCATTTTGTGGAGCTGAGGCTCTGTTTGACTTTAACCGGGGTTAGGGGTTACATACATGTCGTGTCCCTCTAGAAGGGTGGAATGCTAACCCCGTCGCCAGAATTGGCGAGGGGTTAGTATTCCAATTCGTATGACACCTTACTCGACATGTTTTGATAAAGCGATACCAGAGTTGGCATATAACCGCGAGGATTACAATGCACCTAAGAGTATATGGTATGCGATATCGTGGAAACGGCTAAGGGATGGATCCCGAAAGCCGCAGACAGGCTTAGCTCATGCCAGAGCACCATCTCACACGATTCCAAGCACTCTGCCTTCAGGATTGTTAAGGCCTGCCATAGGAGTGACTGATAGGAGATCTGTGTGTCCATTTTTAGGGTTAGATATAGGTATACTATATCTAAAGCAAAGGGTGATTACACCACCTTGCCCCAGCTGTCAAGCAGCCAGTTGTGTCAGATTTGTATGGCCAGCCAGGGGTGGCATAATACATGCTGCAGCCCCTGGTAGGCCCTGGGTACACCTATGCCCTGGGTACCTAAGGTACACTGTACAGGGACTGATAAGGTGACTCAGTATCCAATTTAGATATGTACCTAAGGTACATGGAATCCATTTTACAGAGAGAGCAGTAGGCCTGGGGCCCTGAATAGCAGGGTCCCAGGTCAACTAAGTCAGAAAACCAGCAAAACACCAGGCAAAAAGTTGGGGGCAACCATAGTCAGGGATCTACCTTCCTACATAACCCCCCCCCCCCCAAACGAAAGGAGATAAGGCTAGCCTTGCCAGGTAAGCCTATATTGCCTGAGTGGCCATATAAGGAAGGACCAGCACTGGCATGGTTACCCCCTATCTCATGGTCCACTAAGCAATCCCTCACCCTAAGGGTGTCTGAGGGTCTCCACCATAGGGAATCTCTACCTGTGGTGTGTTTTGGCAAAGTAAAAGGCTGGTGCTGAAATGGAGTACTGAAGTGAGGCTCCACTAATTTTGGGCTCAGCTTCCTCCAATCACTTTCCACCATAGAGGCCTTTCTTTCCAAGACTGAGTTGTTTTGGGCTCTCAGGGTCAACCTCTGGCTACCTACAGCTGGAGGTTGGGTCCCTCTGTTTGGCTTACTGGAGGGACAGGTCAGGTTTGGGGCCCTCAGGTCCCAAGTTTGGCTGTGCCCAACAGTGTCCATCTGTGGGAGGTCCCTAACTAATTTTAAGGGGGATCCCTCAGGAGTATGTGTTATTTTCACTTGGCTAGGATTACTAGCTTCAGTGCCCTTAATCTGCTGATTGGGGAATTCTTTTGGACAGGGGGCCCTTTGGGGTCCAACACTGGCCTCCCTGACCTCTACAGCCCTGGGCTGACTGAGGCAGGGTAGAGAGGGGCAGGTTACCTGCTCCAGACTGGGTCCCATCTTGGAAGGGTCCACTGACATCAGGGGTTCTGCCAGGCTAGGCCTGACTACCTCTGTGGCAGTTTCTTCACAAGGGGTCAGATCAGTTCCCTGGGGAGGCTGATCTTTTCCTAAAGTCTGGTGGGAGGGAGATTTCTCTTCCTCCTCAATGCTCTCTGTCTGAGTGGAGTGATCCATAGTTTCAGGCTTCACAACACTATCATCTGTCTGAGTTTGAGCTGTGGCCATCACAACTCTCCCAACCTTTTCAGGAGGGGGCTCAGTTTGGGTGTGGGCTGTTACCATGACAGCCTTGACAACCTGTTCTGGGAAGGAAGTTGTCTGAGATTGGGTTGTGACTGGCACAACCCTCCTGACCTGTTCAGGGAGGACATCTTGGACTGGGGCTGTGGCTATCACTGCCCCACTAACCTTACCATGGGTGTTTACCATTTTAGAATGGGTTTCTTGCTCAACTTCAGCCCAGGCTGAGAGCTCTAAATCATTCCCCAGTAGGCAATCTACAGGCAAGTTTGGTGACACTGCCACTCTCTTGTGGCCAGTGACACCTCCCCAGCTGAGATTGACCACTGCCATGGGATGATCTCTCTGTACTCCATCAATATTGGTCACCTGGTATGTGGCACCAGGTAAAAGTTGCCTTGAGGGGACTAGACTCTCAGTCACCATAGTGATGCTAGCCCCTGTGTCTCTATAGGCCTCAACTTTTATACCATTGATGAGGGGCTCCTGTCTGTACTTGCCCAAAGTGTTGGGACAAGTTGTGAAGTTGGCAAACCCCATGCCAGTCTCACAGACAAGAGTATCTAAGTTTGGGGACCTGGTTAGGCCAGAGTCCCCAGGAACTCCCAAAGTAAATGCACCCAAATTCTTGGGGGCACTCCCACCACCTGGGGGATTACTACTAGTAGTAACAGGAGGTTTGGGAATGTTACTTGGGGGTATGTTTTCCTTATTGTTATTCTTTGGGCAACTGCTGTCAGTTTTTAAATGACCCACCTGTTTAAGGTTTCTTCTGGTTGTTGGAAGGATTCTGGGACCCACCCCCCTCAGAGGATTTTTGGGGCCCTGATGTGGTTTGATCTGTAGATTTATTCCCACCCTTCTCTTGAGGCTTGGTTGATTCCTTTTTCTGGTCACCACCTTGGTTCTTGGGCCTAATCCTGGTTCTGACCCATTTGTCTGCCCTCTTACCCAATTCTTGTGGAGAGGTCAGATCAGAGTCTACCAGGTGCTGGTGTAATAACTGGTTCTGACAATTATTTAAGACTTGCTCTCTCATAATAAGATTATACAATCCTGTGAAGTCAGTAACCTTGCTACCCAGTAGCCAGCCTTCCAAAGCCTTAGTGGCACAATCAACAAAGTCAGACCAGTCCTGAGACTGAGTTTTCTGGGTGTCTCTGAACAGCAACCTGTACTGCTCAGTGGTTAAGCCAAACCCATCAACCAGTGCATTTTTCAGGACCTGGTAATTATTAGCATCCTCCACTCTTGTAGTGAGGAGCTTATCTCTACCTTTACCATCAAAGGAGAGCCACAGTATAGCTGCCCACTGACTCTGGGGAATGCACTGCACAGTGCAGGCCCTCTCCAAAGCAGCCATCCATTTCTGGATGTCATCCCCTTGTTTAAAGGGGGGCACTATCTTAGTCAGGTGTTTAGTATCTAAACCCTTCTCTCTATCTCTTGGGAGATTGCTGCCACCAGTGGGAGCTAACCCACTCATCTGCTGCTCTCTTGCCAGGGCAAGCTTCTCTTTGGCCAGGGCAATTTCTTCCCTTTCAATCCTCAGTTCAGCTTGTCTCATCCTAGCTTCATGCTCCCTTCTCTGAGGGGAAGTAAATCTGCTCTGTGGAGGATTCCTTCTCCCCTGAGAAGAGGCATTAGAGTGCAGAGATCTATTGGAGTCCCTAGAAAGAGATCTATCTCTCCTAACTCCAAGGTTAGGCCCACTTCGGGTTAGTACTGGGGGTCCCCCAGATCCTAGCCCAAGTAAGTCTAAGTTGGCCCTGGTTAGCCTTCTGACTACCTCAAGACCTTTGTCTACCTCATCCCCAGAGAGTTCCTCCTGATCCTCCTCCTCAACTGCAGTAGCAATGTTGGGGAGATCTGGATCCCCAGAGGTTCCCTCTAAGGCTGGCATGTTCTCATGTAACTGAGAAAGCTTTCTGGCATCATATGTCTCCAAGAGACCTATCAGAAAGGGAATGGTGGGGTTAGACCCCTGCTTCAGTTTTCTGGAGACACAGATTTGTCTCATCTCCTGGAAACTGAGAGCTGCATATCTTGAAGTGACCTGTGGAGGGTCAACACTGACCAGGGGAGTCTCAGTAGATTCTCCCTGGGTAGACATGCTTTTCTAGTGAGGTGTAAGTGGTGCACTTACCTACACTATATGTTTGCCTACTGATCCCTTGCTAGAGTTGTAGTTTAGGGTGTGCTAGGCCCTAGGAGCTACAACAGCTGGTTCAGTAGAACTCAGAGTATTCTAAGCTAAGTTATATGTACCTTTAGTACTTATGTGATCTTTCACAAGATATTCTTAGGGCATGTGTGGTAAAACAACAGCAAGCTCAAATCCCAACCGCTGCTCACCAATGTGAGAAGTTGGCCTGATGTGCAGTGTTCACTATTCTAGTGATCACTATATATCAGTCCAAACAACCCTTATTGATGATTGGTTGTAAGTCAACCTTATAGACCAGCTATCCTAGTAGCATGGATACGAGCAGTCTAAGGCTAAGACTCTAGAGGGCGTGTTAAGCCAGCTGTTTTACCATCACATTACCCCTTGAACACCCAGTGAAAGGACACCACACAAGTGTTATGAAAATAAACAGTGTATTTATTAGAATCACAACAACCCTGTACTCTTTATGAGGACAGGGTGCTAGGCACACAACAAAACTCTTACGAAAATACTTAAGTTAGCACGTTATCCACAAATGCCCGAGGGGCACGAAAAACCATATACTTAAAAAGTGGAATGCGAAATTACTAGCAGGTAAGTACAGTACTAATAGGCTTTGGAATCGCTAGGACTTGACTAGGGAATCGTTAGATTACTTCTAGGAGACCTAGGGGACTCGGGTGCAGAGTGTGCACTCTCACGCGGGATGCGGGACAAAGTCTATGGAAGCTAGTAAAGGCAAAGTTAGTGTTCACGGGCGAACCCGACCTGGTAGGGAGAAAACGACAGTGGATCCTGACCCTAGGATAGTGAGGCTATGCTGGGACACCGAAGTGCCGAAGTTACCTAGCCCAGGGGCTGCAGCTGCATAGGTCTGAAAAGACGTCGGGGATCTCGTTGCCGGACCAGGAGCCTGGAAGAAGGAAGTTGCTGGCAGGCGACCAGTGAAGGAAAGTTCGTTGGATCCAAGCCTGGATCGAGGAAGAAGAAACCTGAAAGCAGAGGGGACCAAGTTCTTGAATCACTAGCCAGTGATTAAGTGGGCACCAGGATGGCACCGGGCGAAGTCACCTCGACTAGGTGAGTGGGCGACGCTGGCTCTGCAGATCTCACGGACCAGGAGGCGTTGTCGGCGACCAGGATGGAGAGGCGAGCTGTCCCACGATGGATGAAGCTGTCGGCGTCGAAGTTACCCAGGATTGGGCAACAAGCCTTGGCTAGTTCAAGCCCACGCGGTGGACTCAAAATGGCGTCTTGAGTGGACCAGGAGGGTCCGGGGGGCTCCTCTTTTGGAAGGGAGCAAGGGCCAGCCTGGAGCAACCAGACCAGCAGTAGAAATGTCGTCGGGCGTCGTTCAGAAGGCCACAAGCCAGCGGGCTAGTAGCCAAACAACGCGGTGAGCAGCAAAAAGCAGAAGGGCCCCACGCAGATCGTGGAGATGCTGGGAGGCTGCACTTCGGTGCTGGAGCTGCTCAGGGTCGGGGCTTCTCGGACCCCAAAGCACTCACCAGGAAATTACTCGGCGGGCTTGCTGGAAAGAAGTCGTGCAGTCTTGAAGATGGCCGGTCCCTCGAGGTCTCGTCACACCCACGAATCTCAGCGTGACTGATGATGCAGGTAGAGGTCAGAGGTGCCAGGGAAGCCGGTTCTCGTCGAGCTGGGCAGTCTTGATCCGGAGGAGAGACTTGCAGCAGACCGCAGTGTTCTTTAAGATGGTGGCTGCGGATGCAGGGTGACTACTCCTTAGTCACAAGGGAGAAATCTTAGGAAGAAGTCTTGAGTTCCTTTCGTGGAAAGTAGTTTCAGGATTCAAAGATGATCTGATTTGGAAGGGGGCCAGTTCCTACCTTTATCCTGTAAAAAGGGGCTGGCACGCGACTAAGTCCTGCCCTATGGGTGGGACTAGGAGGGGGGTGGTTACACCCACTTCCTTGGCGGGCTTTTCCCCAGCACAGGGTCTGGAGTGACCCTGGAACTGGTTCCAGCCAGCCTATGCACAGTGAGCACCGGGGTGCCACGTGCAGTCACCTTCCTCTAAAGCCCTGCCTACCTACAATACACAAAACCCTGTCTGGGACGGTGCTGGCACCGCCCCTGGCAGGAAACCCTTTGTCCTTATCTCCTGCTCTGGGAGGACTCCCAGCAGCAGGAGGGCAGACTTGTGTCTCGGTGGCAGCATCCATTTTGTGGAGCTGAGGCTCTGTTTGACTTTAACCGGGGTTAGGGGTTACATACATGTCGTGTCCCTCTAGAAGGGTGGAATGCTAACCCCGTCGCCAGAATTGGCGAGGGGTTAGTATTCCAATTCGTATGACACCTTACTCGACATGTTTTGATAAAGCGATACCAGAGTTGGCATATAACCGCGAGGATTACAATGCACCTAAGAGTATATGGTATGCGATATCGTGGAAACGGCTAAGGGATGGATCCCGAAAGCCGCAGACAGGCTTAGCTCATGCCAGAGCACCATCTCACACGATTCCAAGCACTCTGCCTTCAGGATTGTTAAGGCCTGCCATAGGAGTGACTGATAGGAGATCTGTGTGTCCATTTTTAGGGTTAGATATAGGTATACTATATCTAAAGCAAAGGGTGATTACACCACCTTGCCCCAGCTGTCAAGCAGCCAGTTGTGTCAGATTTGTATGGCCAGCCAGGGGTGGCATAATACATGCTGCAGCCCCTGGTAGGCCCTGGGTACACCTATGCCCTGGGTACCTAAGGTACACTGTACAGGGACTGATAAGGTGACTCAGTATCCAATTTAGATATGTACCTAAGGTACATGGAATCCATTTTACAGAGAGAGCAGTAGGCCTGGGGCCCTGAATAGCAGGGTCCCAGGTCAACTAAGTCAGAAAACCAGCAAAACACCAGGCAAAAAGTTGGGGGCAACCATAGTCGGGGATCTACCTTCCTACAGGAATATTATGAGGAAAAATATCAACATTATCCTCAGTATATTCCTCAAGGGCGCTCAATGCAAATGCCCTTGGACTTGGTAACCAATCTACAGGAAATGTTGCAGGACTGCAATAGACTGTTTCTGTAGTAGGGGATCTCTGTGTATAGTCATAATCTAGTGAATAGTCCCGCCCATGTGCGTGGACCCCGGAGCAATCAAAAATAATCTCTTACAGTGTCGAAAAATGCAGAACTGCACAGACACTTAAGAGAGAATTTAAAGACAGATAATGCAGCCTAAAAAGGCTACACTGTCCAGTACTTCAACTAGAAATTCCACCACAAAAATCCACAAAACCGCAAAGCCTGTACAGATTTCCCTTGCTTTAACAGCAAAATCCCTCAGGAATGATAGAGAGAAGAACCTGGACAGACAAGCCCCATAGGCTGCCATTATGTGGCTCAGAACAGGATACTGTGCCTTTAAGAGAACTTTCCAGAACTTCACAGTATCCCAGAATGTACTGCAGGTCCCAGTTACTTTCAGTTCTTTTTTCCGGCTCCTGCAAGCAGGACCCTGGAGCATTGAGCTCTCCCTTTTCAAGGGTTTATTGGTGTTTTTTCACTGTAAAATCGATTTGAGTACTTTTAGGCTTTTCTTCTTGGTTGTTTGCACTCTTTTGATGTCAAATATGCCTGCATTATTTGACAAATGCCCGGAGTGCTCCAGGAAGAAGGCAAAGTCAGAACCTCATGAGGTGTGTATCCTCTGCCTGCCCTCTTCCCATATTCCAGAGGAGTGAGATCTGTCAAGGCTTCTCTGGCAGGACCCTGAAGGACAGAATGAAGATCAGACTTCAGGGCCTCGAGGAAAGGAGGCTGAAGGCGCAAGGTGGGTCTGGAGGGGCTTCATCTGCCCATGCTGAGGCCTCTGGGGGGCTCCCCAGGGGCAGGAAGTCCAGCAAACGTCCACATTCTCCGTCTGGGTCAGTTGCACTGACCGCGACGTCGAGAGGGAGGTCCACGGCCAGCTCCCAGTCTCCCCAGGGCTCTGGGTCGAGAAAACGTCACCCGTCGACATCGAGGGACTTACACAGGCCGCCGTCGAACCCAGTGACGATTTCATCGTCGTCGTCTTCGACGTCGAGTGATCGGCGTCGACGGGCCCCGCGTTGGCGCTCGCCTTCGAGGCGACACCGCTGATCGCCGTCGACGGACAGGACATCGTCGTCGTCGAGGGGATCCTCGTCGTTGAGGCCGCCGTCGAAACGGAAGAGGTCGCCGTCGAGGCAGAAGAGATCTCCGGCGAGGAAGAAGTCGCCGTCGAGGCGGTCGAGGTCGCCGTCGAGGCGGACAAGGTCGCCGTTGAGGCGTTCGAAGAGGTCGCCGTCGAGGCGGTCGGGGTCGCCGTCGAGGCACAAGAGATCGCCTTCGAGACCTAAAGGATCGTCGTCGAGGTGGTCGGGCTCGACGTCGAGGCATGGAGGCCGTTCAACGCCGAAGCATAGAAGACGGTCGGCGCCGAAGGGGCGCTCGACGTCGAGGGACCTACGTTCGACGCCTGGTCACCGTTCTTCGGCGTCGAGGGGTCGTGCTGACAGGCCTAGGACTGTGGGGGGCTCTCCTCAGTCCGGACAGGATGGCGGGTCACCGGGATCGGTGTACTCGGAGGTGTATACCCCGAAGAAGGCTGTTCCACCTCCTCCTCCGTTACCAGGAGGTCTACCTCCGAGGGCTCCAACCCCTCCTCCGTTGCCTCCTCTGCCTCCACTTCCAACAGGACCTAGGACCCCTGTGCCAGACAAGCCGCCACCGGTTCCACCGAGGTCGGTCTCGTTGCCCAGGCTTCCGACCCCTCCCAAGAAGACTCCTCTAAGGAACCGCCCAAACCCAAGACGTCCGCCCCGGGAAACCGGCAGAAGGTCCCAGACCTAGGCGGTCCAGGTCGCGCTCCAGACGGAGAGACAGATCGAGGAGCAGACACAGGTCCTCCACCAGATCTAGACATCGCCACAGGAGGCATAGGACCAGGTCCCGTACGACATCATCTAGGACCCGTTCCTATTCGCCTACTCTATCGGATTCTCCGGAGACTAGGGTGTCCCCGGTCGACGACATTGGCACGTTCCAGGAGGTGCTCCTGAGGGGGGCTGCGAAGTTGGGTATCACGGTGACGGCTCCTACACCTACGACGTCCGTGATATTCGAGACGCTTCACAAGAAGCACCTGTCTCGCCCTATTCTGCCGTTGGTCCCAGGCCTTGTCGAACCGGCAGAAGTGCTGTTCCTTACACCGGCGGTGGTGAAGGCTGCTCCCTCAAGACTCCTGAAAAAGTACCGAGCTCCTGACTCGGACCCGGCCTTCCTACGTGTGGACCCGGTGCCCGACTCGGTGATAGTGACGGCGGCCAGGAAGTTGCATTCTACCTCCCCGTCCTCCACAGTGCCACCGGATAAAGAGAGCCGCTGGATTGATTCGGCTGGTAGGAAAGCCTGTGGGACTTCTTCCACCACTATGAAAGCCTCCAGCGATTCGGCTTTGCTGGGGCCGTACAACCGTGCGCAATGGGTCTCCATGGAACAGTTTGCGGACCTTGTACCACGCGACAGGAGGGAGGATTTCCTGGAAATTGTCTCGGAAGGGATGCTGGTTTCCAACCAGGCCATCAGTGCCGCTGCGGACATAGCGCCGTTGGCCGCACATGGCTACTGTCACGGGGTCAACCAGCGCCGCCATGCTTGGCTCAGGCTTACGTCACTCAAGCCTGAGGCGCAACAGCGGGTGGCCAATCTGCCGTTTTCCGGTGAAACACTCTTCGGAAAACATGCCGACGACGAAATGGCCCGGATGAAGGCCGAGGCTGAAACCCTGACGGCTGTGGGTCGGGAGAAACCCAAGGACAACAAGCATTTACAATGCAATGGTTTTGCCTTTGTTAAAGTTAGAGCTATTGGCATTGCTCTTGACATTATTTTTATTTATGTTTTTTTTAACATAAATAAATGGCATTGTCATTTACAATGCCACTAGCTTTATCTCTCGCAAATGACACACACAGAGCCCCTCCCCCACACACACACCCACACAGAGCCCCCCAGACACACAGCCACACAAAGCCCCCCACACACACAGCCACACAAAGCTCCCCACACACACAGCCACACAGAGCCCTCCACACACCCACACAGAGCCTTCCACACACACCCACACAGCACAAGCAGGCAACAGGGGCACACGGAGGCACAAGCAGGCAACAGGGGCACACGGAGGCACAAGCAGGCAACAGGGGCACACGGAGGCACAAGCAGGCAACAGGGGCACACGGAGGCACAAGCAGGCAACAGGGGCACACGGAGGCACACGCAGGCAACAGGGGCACACGGAGGCACAAGCAGGCAACAGGGGCACACAGAGGCACAAGCAGGCAACAGGGGCACGAAAACTGAGGCACAAGCAGGCGACAGGGGCACACGGAGGCACAAGCAGGCAACAGGGGCACACGGAGGCACAAGCAGGCAACAGGGGCACACGGAGGCACAAGCAGGCAACAGGGGCACATGGAGGCACAAGCAGGCAACAGGGGCACACAGAGGCACAAGCAGGCAACAGGGGCACACGGAGGCACAAGCAGGCAACATGGTCATGAAAACAAGCACAAGCAGGCAAAAGGGTCACAAGCATGAATTGTAATTTAGACGGGGCTGAAGTGGAGAACGGTCAGTAGGGAAGTAGTGCGGCTGGTGCAGTGGTACCAGGCCGAAAGGTGAGAGGGGCTGTCTGCACCCCAGTTTGGACAGTTTCCACTACCTAACAGGGATTGGTGGGAGGGGGGCGTACTTCTTGCTTGCTTGCTTTAGGGCTGTTACTTCGGGGACGCAGTGCACGCTGCTGCCTGCTGCCGCCGGGACACAACAACAGGCAGGGAGAGGACAGGCTAGGAGAGGGCAGGGAGGGGACAGGCTGGGAGAGGGCAGGCTGGGAGAGGGCAGGGAGGGGACAGGCTGGGAGAGGGCAGGCTGGGAGAGGGCACTGTGGGGGCAGGTTGGGAGAGGGCAGGTTGGGAGAGGGCAGGTTGGGAGAGGGCAGGTTAGGAGAGGGCAGGTTGGGAGAGGGCAGGTTGGGAGAGGGCAGGTTGGGAGAGGGCAGGTTGGGAGAGGGCAGGCTGGGAGTGGACAGGCTGGGAGTGGACAGGCTGGGAGAGGACAGGCTGGGAAAGGGCAGGCAGGCTGGAAGTGGACAGGCTGGGAGAGGACAGGCTGGGAAAGGGCAGGGAGGGGACAGGCTGCTTATATTGATTTTCTGCCACTTCGGTGACCTGCAGATCCACCCGAAGTGTGGCCCCTTGCAGAATTGCGTTAGTTAGAGCCACAAGGCTGAAGAGAGAAAAAAAAAGGAGGGGGTTGGTTGCGGGGCTTAAGCTGTGTGCTGCTGGGCGCCGAACCCCCTGCCTGACGTGCTGGGGGGGGGGGATATGCAGGGAGGGAGAGAGATCGATAGATACATTTATCTGCTTAAACTGCCTTTTTATATATGTTTTACTATAATAATGCCAACATTTTCACAATCTCTTTCTCACTCGATCTTGTTCATCTGCGTGCTTCATGGTTGCCATGCCTCACAAGTGTACCCCATAGTTAGTCTATTATGTATTATTAAATGATTACTGGGACACTGCTCGGATGCCCGGATGAGTTATCAAGGGAAGTAGCATAGACCGTGAGGTCAACAGAGCATTGGCAGGTTTAATAAAACAGACCTTTTTGCCGAATGCTGCATACTGTTTAAACTTGTCATGTAAAACAAGGTGAGAGTGTGGTGAAAGGGAAGAGTGAGTGACGGGATGAGAGTATGAGCAGAAGAGAGAGAGTCAGTGAGAGAAGGAGAGTGTGGTGAAAGGGAAGAGTGAGTGACGGGATGAGAGTATGAGCAGAAGAGAGAGTCAGTGAGAGAAGGAGCGTGTGGTGAAAGGGAAGAGTGAGTGACGGGATGAGAGTATGAGCAGAAGAGAGAGAGGCAGTGAGAGAAGGAGAGTGTGGTGAAAGGGAAGAGTGAGTGACGGGATGAGAGTATGAGCAGAAGAGAGAGAGTCAGTGAGAGAAGGAGAGTGTGGTGAAAGGGAAGAGTGAGTGACGGGCTGCCGAAGATCACACGCGGTCCCTCGCCTCATGATTGGTTTCCCTGTGGCTCACATTACCCAGAGCAGGGCTGCTCCCCAGTGTGAGGGATCGCGGATTGCAGTGGTGCTGGGGGTGGGCGTCTGTGGGGCCCCTCCCCGCCTGCTGCCCCCCCTCCCTGAAGTGTATGCATCTCAGCTGGAGCCGCAGCTTGTCAAACTTCACTCCCCCTCCCTCCTGCACCCCCGCCCCAGGCCCTCTCAGCTGGCTCTCGACCCCTTCCCGCCCCTGAGGTGCTACTTGTACACACTCACGGGAGCCAGAAAACCCTCCTCTCAGTTCTCCATTTATTTGTATTTTTTCAGTTTTATATAGCGCGAACTCCGCGGTATTAGAGCGCTCTGTGCATGTGCCTACACAAGGCCAGTGTTTGTTTTAAAGGTAATGGGGAAATTAAATGATGTGCCCAGAATCACGGGCTGTAGAGCCGGCGCCGAGACTCAAGCCTGGCTGGCTCCACAGTTCTCAATAGCTCTATCGTAATGCCTCATCTTCTCCAGTTTTGTTCCCGATATTGGTGATAATTCTGGCTTTCAGGATGAGTGCAGATGTGCTACCGTGTACTTTGTCTGTGACCCGCCCCGCGGCCACCGATCTAAAAACAGAAAGTGCAACACCGGGTCAAGGTACTGCCTGAAAAAACATCTTTAATACTAGTATAAGCATCAGAACATTTAGAGAGCATGATTTGTAACTCGAGAAGAATGCGTTGCTCACCAAACCGCTTAGCACGCTGGGACTTGTAGTTTAGTATGACAAAAGTAGACCAATGACGTGAAGGTGGAGAAAAAAATAAATCGAGGACAGGGCTGGATTAGCTGTTGGCGACTGAACCGGCCTAACTTCAGAGCTTTGCCTAAAATTATATTTGGACACGGACAGCGGGAGGGGGAGGCGGGAACGGACAGCGGGAGGGGCAACAGACAGCGGGAGGGGGGGCAACAAACAGCGGGAGGGGGGCAACAGACAGCGGGAGGGGGGGCAACAGACAGCGGGAGGGTGGGCGGGAACCTAACGCTCTGCGCTGAAAACCACATTTCGTGCAAGCAGAGGCTGCCTTCCATTTCCCTCTCCCCTGCATCTGCCCTGCTTCCCCCGGGCTCACTGCGTAACAAACTTGAATTCCTCTGCTATTCAATGAAAGGCATGCTTGTCAGCTAAAGGGAGTTAAAATCCTCCAGCGAACGGAAAGAATAGAAGGTAATGTAACGATTTCAGTTACATCCAACAGTGCTCGCCTCGGAAGCAAAAAAGCACAACACCACGAAGGCATCCCTTAAAGACACGAAATTCCAATGGCAGCAGCCCTGCAACTTGGTTTGACCTTCATGCCCTTTCCCGCAGATCGGTCCGGCTCGCCGAGCTCCTCATGCCGCCATGTTGGGGTCAGGCAGCGTATTCTTGAACCCTCCCCAAGTCTCCCTCAGGCCGTTATTGCTGCCGCCAATGAGACCACCAGGCTCCGGGATGTTTCCTAAATGTGAAACCGGGGTCCCAGAGCGGCCAGACCCCCTGGGTCCGCAAAAGAGAAATCAACGCGGCAGGCGCCGCCGGGCGCCGCGTGAGACAGGAGCAGGAAGGCAGGTGCCGGCAATGCCGGACCAGATTCGGGGGCGTTCCCGGCTTTTGGCTGACAGCGTGACGTAGCCAAAAGCCAAAAATTCTCGGGAACGCCCCCGAATCTGGTCCGGCATTGACGGACAGGCCCGTCTTCCAATGGCTAGCCTCCATTTATGGAGCTAGCCAATGAAAGATGGGGGCCGTTCCTGTCTCCCCTACTATAGTCATTAGGTTTTCGCCTGCGCGAAAAAGCTGCGCAGAGCGCAGCTTTCGCCAGGCAAAACCTAAAAAGCCTTACCGCCAGTTCCAACGGCGGTTCGGCTCGCAGGGGAAAGGAAGAGGACAGTCTTCTGGACAACAGCAGCAGCAACAACAGCAGCAATTCCGAAGACCCTTCCAAAAACGTCAGAGGGGTAGAGGTGGACAGCAGTCCTCTACCGCGACCAAAGGCCCGGCCGGTCTCGCCCCTGAGCGGTTACTTCCCCTTCATCCGTTACCCGCTCCGGTGGGGGGAAGCGTTCAATTTTTTCTGGCAGAGTGGAGAAAAAAATTACTCAGGACAAGTGGGTGCTGAATATTCTTTGCAATGGATACAGTCTTCGGTTCATCAGCCCTCCTCCATCGATTCCTCCGGAGGCCGATATCCTGTTAAGGAAAAGGGCGATAGAAGATGTACCTCTGTCTCAAAGGGGAAGAGGTCTGTACTCTCGGTTCTTTCTGGTTCGCAAGAAGGACAAGAACGAGTTCAGGCCCATTCTGGACTTGCGACAGGCAAACAAGTGGATTCGCAGAGAAAAGTTTTGCATGCTGTCGTTGCATCAGATTTATCCTCAGCTGCAACAGGGGGACTGGCTTTGCGCCATAGACCTACAGGATGCATACTTCCATGTGCCCATTGCACACAAACACAGGAAGTTCCTGCGATTTCAAGTCGGCGCCAATCACTATCAGTACACGGTACTTCCGTTCGGGCTGAAGTCTGCGCCCAGGACGTTCTCGAAGTGCATGGCAGTGGTAGCGGCACACCTGAGGAAGAACAAGGTGTTTGTCTACCCGTACCTGGACGATTGGTTGATCAAGGCCTCCTCCTTCTCCGAAGCTCAAGCACACTTCCAGAAGACGTGCGTTCTGTTGAACAAGCTGGGGTTGCACATCAACATGTTCAAGTCTGTCCCGACTCCGGTCCAGTGCATCCAGTACTTGGGAGCCTCCATCGAGACGCTGTCAGCAAGCGTGTCTCCTTCGGAGGAGCGACGATTATCACTCCTTCGGAAAGGCTCAGGCTCTCATGTCCACTTCATCTACGACAGTAAGGACGGTGTCTTCTCTACTGGGATCGATGGCCTCTTGTATCTTCCTGACGCCACATGCGTGGCTGCACATGAGACCGCTGCAGGAGTGCTTAGAAGATCAGTGGGACCAGAGGAGAGGATCTTGGGACGACAAGATACGACTGTCTCTACATGCTCTTCAGTCTCTGAAGTGGTGGTGTTCAGCGGAGAATCTCCTCAGAGGGGTTCCCTTCCACAAGGACATTCCCACACAGACTATCGTGACGGATGCTTCTCTCCAGGGATGGGGAGCGCACTCCGGAGACTTACAGATTCAAGGGACGTGGTCCCCGACGGAGTCCACGTACCACATCAATTTCCTGGAACTCAGAGCTGTTCACTTAGCGCTGAAGGCTTTTCACCCGTCCTTCCGGACCAACTCTCTGCTTGTACAGACGGACAATACGACTACGATGTATTACCTCAACAAGCAGGGGGGCTCGAGATCCCGCACTCTGTCGCAGGAGGCGCAGGCGATCTGGTACTGGCTTCTGGCCCGAGGACTGTCGATAACAGCCACTCATCTGCCAGGTGTGCAGAATGTTCAGGCAGACGAGCTGAGCAGACTGATTCAGGAAAACCACAAATGGGTCATAAACGACGAAGTACTAGGAGAAGTCTTCGCAAGGTGGGGAACTCCAGACGTAGATCTGTTCGCCACCGCCGAAAACAGCAAATGCCGAGACTTCGCCTCCAGGTACTACCAGCCAGGGACGCTGGGGAACGCGTTATGGATCGACTGGTCGAACAGCTTTCTGTACGCTTTTCCACCCATTCCCCTGATCCCGACGGTTCTCATCAAGCTGTCCCAATCCAGGGCGAGGATGATTCTGATTGCCCCGGAATGGCCCAGACAGTGGTGGTTCACGGACCTGCTTCACCGGTCTCTCCTTCCTCACATGAAGCTGCCGGGCAGGCCGGACCTTCTCACAAAGTTCGGGGGCGGTGTTGCACCCCAACCTCTCGTCTTTGAGTTTGGCGGCATGGCTCCTGAGATAGTGCAATATGGCCATCTGAATCTCCCAGAGGATTGCATGGACATACTGAAGGAGGCTAAGCGACCTTCCACTAGAACTTCTTATGCTTACAAGTGGAAGAGGTTTTGCATCTGGTGCAAGTCCAAGAACTATGACCCTACGACATGCAAGGAGGATGTCATCCTTCCATATCTACTACATCTGGCGCAGTCTGGCCTTAATGTCCATTCCATTAAGGTTCATCTGGCTGCTTTGACTGCCTACAGGAAATGCCCTTCACAGACTTCCTTCTTCCAGATCCCTGTGATCAAAGACTTTCTGGAAGGCTTGAAGAAAGTATTCCCTCCTGTCAGGCTTCCTTCGCCTTCCTGGGAATTGAATGTGGTGCTGTCCAGGTTGATGAAGGAGCCTTTTGAACCTATTCATAAGGCTTCGTTGCAGCACCTGTCCTGGAAGGCGGCGTTCCTCGTGGCCATTACGTCGGCCCGCAGGGTGAGTGAAATTCAGGCGTTGTGTTGCCAAGAACCTTATATTGTATTTCATGCTGCTAAGGTTGTTATGCGTACTCACCCTAAATTTCTTCCCAAGGTTATTTCTGATTTTCATGTCAACCAGACTATAACTTTGCCTACGTTTTTTCAGAATCCTTCATCTCCAGCGGAAAGGTCTTTACATTCCCTGGATGTTAGGAGGGTATTGACATTTTATCTGGATAAAACCAAAGATATTTGTAGGTCAGACCAATTGTTTATCAATTATGGATCAGTCAGGACGGGTCTTGCTACCTCTAAACAGTCCATCTCGAGGTGGATTGTGTCCTGCATACAATTGTGTTACCAAAAGGCTAATAAGACCTTAGGGGGCAAACCTAAGGCTCATTCCACCAGGGGCAAAGCTGCCACGACGGCTTTGCTTCATAATGTTCCCATTGCAGAAATCTGCAAGGCGGCCACTTGGAAGTCGGTCCATACCTTTGCTAAGCATTACTGCCTGTACACTGATGCCAGGGCAGACGCTCAGGTTGGGCAGGATTCGCTGCGAAATCTGTTCGCACAATAGTGGTGTTATTTCTCGTTTCTCCACCGCCGCTTTGGTGTGGGGATGGGCTTGCCATTCTATTCACTAGATTATGACTATACACAGAGATCCCCTACTACAGAAGGAGTAGTTTCTGTCCTGTAACTCCAGTTCTGTAGTGGGGGTATCTCTGTTATAGTCATAAGCTCCCGCCCTCCTCCCCGGTGGAGAGAGATATTCATGTAAGGAATGCTACAGGTCTGGCGTGTTACGTCTTCAAAAAGAACTGAAAGTAACTGGGACCTGCAGTGCATTCTGGGATAATGTGAAGTTCTGGAAAGTTCTCTTAAAGGCACAGTATCCTGTTCTGAGCCACATAATGGCAGCCTATGGGGCTTGTCTGTCCAGGTTCTTCTCTCTATCATTCCTGAGGGATTTTGCTGTTAAAGCAAGGGAAATCTGTACAGGCTTTGCTGTTTTGTGGATTTTTGTGGTGGAATTTCTAGTTGAAGTACTGGACAGTGTAGTCTTTTTAGGCTGCATTATCTATATTTAAATTCTCTCTTAAGTGTCTGTGCAGTTCTGCATTTTTCGACACTGTAAGAGATTATTTTTGATTGCTCCGGGGTCCACGCACATGGGCGGGACTATTCACTAGATTATGACTATAACAGAGATACCCCCACTACAGAACTGGAGTTACAGGACAGAAACTACTCCTTCCAGACCCTGTTTCCTCTACTCCTCGGGTTCCACCTTCCGCTTAGTCCATACAAAAGACGGCGCCTCCTAGACGGTGCACTTTGCAAATTCCAGGAACCCCTTTATCTTCATTAACTTTGGCGGAACCCCAGATGCATGACCATTATAGCTCCGATGGAGATCAAGAAGAAGAGGGAGAGATAAGGGATCGTGCTTCTAGTGTTAACGAGTAGGATGATTACTTAATAACAACAAAAAAGCAAAAAAGCCCGAAATGCATTTCGGACATTATAATAACTTTAGCTGCCTAATATGAATTGAGTTTGCCCACGTGATGTAGTAAAAGGCCTGGATTGGCATAACTGCATCATTTGGAAAAATTGGGTGACGGACAGCCTTATCAATAGTAGAGTAAAACTTAATGAATTATGGAAAACATGGAATAAATTTGGATTTTTAAACAAACGGAAGAGTTGTAATAATTTTGAAGTTGCTGTTCGATTGGAAATGCAGCACAATGTTGCTGTAAGAGTTTTGGAGTTTCATATACGTGCTTTGAGGCAAGGCACGGTTCCAGTCGGCACGCAAGAATGGAATAAAATGGTAAACTTGGAGTTATTTGAAAAAAACATGGTGTGCATTCTGCCATTTTGCAGTGCATTCATTGTACTTAATAACAACACCATCTCCTCAATATCATGGCAAGAGCAGCAAAATACTTAAATTGATCTTCTCTACCAAGCGGACTGGCTGCTTTCTTTATGATTTTAAGGAACCAATTAAAAAATCAGTAAAGGCCATCTCCATTGTAGATTTTATTTCACAGGAAGGGGTCCGTATAATGAAAAGCCTGGCCACAGTCACAGCTGTTATGCCCAGGTTGGATAAAAAGTAAAAGGCACCGGATGACGCCCCTGCATGCCTAGTTGGACAACTGAGGCCAGATTCGGTCATTGACCAAGCAGCTCAGAGACGCTCTAGGAACCCTGCTACTCCTATCACAACACCACCAGATAGGGAAGGACGTAGACTTGACACGATTGGCAAATTTTTCACTAACATGGCTGCATTGACAGTCAGAGTAGCGAATTCTCTGGCAATTTTAGGAGGATTTGATAGGCGAATGTGGTCGGACATGGCACAGTTCATCGATCTTCTATGAGAAGATGTTAAGTCTGATTCCAGGAAAATTCTCCTTGAGGGAGGAGGGCTTCTTCGGAGGTCATAGACTGTGCTGTCAATATAGCATCTACAGGATTCAGTCAGCTTGCTGGAGCAGCTGTCCTCCGCAGGCAAGGTTGGTTGAAAGCAACAACATTTAGACCGGAAGTCCAGACTAAAATCCTGAACATGCCTTATGACTGAGTAGTGCTATTTGGAAAGCATATCGATGAAGTGCTTCAACCCATTAAGTTGGATACTGATACCGCAAAGGCCTTAGGAACTTAACAGTTTCGAAAGCAACCCTTTTGAGGAACTAGAGGGAAAAGTACTTATTCCTTCAGTGGAGGATTCCAAAGCTACAAACAACAATACCAGCCATATCAAGGTCAATATAGACCACAATACTGGCAGCAGTACAGGCAGCCGCTGGCAGCGGCTTGCAAGCAGCCACCCAGAGCAAAGCAGCCCACCAGGGGGCGAGTTGTCGACAGAAAAAATGATCATTCTTTATGTCTGGCTACCTTCCCCAAATTCACAACATCAGGAGGGCGCATTTCCCAGTACTCCTACTAGTGGGCCAGTATAACAACAAACCTCCGAATGCACCTCCAAAAAGGTTGTTTACTCCCCATCTGAAACAACTATTGAAGGAAGTTACTATCATGCTGCAAAAAGGGGTGATAGAGAAAGTTCCAAAGCTCCAATGGGGTACGGACTTCTATTCTGGTTTCTTCCTGATCAGGAAAAAGTCAGGAGACTGGCTTCCAGTTTTAGATCTTCGAAAATTAAACAAATACCTTAAAAAAACGGTCATTTCGAATGGTCACCCTGCAGGATATGGTAAGCCTTCTGACTCATGGGGATACATGACCGCTTTGGATCTTCAAGACTCATACTTTCATGTCCCTATTCATCACAGTTTTCAGGTAGCCAGCACACATTTTCAGTTCATAGTCTAGATGAGCAGTGGCTGCAGGTTCTGGGTTCATTTGACGATGTAATTCGAAAAAACCGCAACAATGATAAAAGCTATGCAATGGTGGATGGTGTCAACCAACGTTTCTCAAGGGACTACTTTTCTGGCTCAAGCAACGGATTTAGTCATTACCACGGACACGTCCCTGGAGGGATGGAGTGCTCCTCTTCAGGAGCTTTCAGTCAGTGGCAAATGGACGACTATCGAGAAAACTTTGCACAGCAACCTCCTAGAATTGAATTCCACAGCTCTGGTGTTGTTTATTCCTTCCCAGGATTACAGGCTTGTCGGTTCTCATTCGTATGGACAATACTACCAGCATGCACTACTCAAACAAAGGGCCAACATCTGTGGCTCTATCAGATCAAGCACAAACAATCTGGAATTGGGCCTTACAGCACAGGATAACACTGAGAGCAGAACGTGTACCGGGAGTATCCTGTGTACTAGCGGACACATCGAGCAGATTGACAACAGTTGCCACAAATGGAAACTCGATTCTACGATTCTGAAGGGCATCTTCCTATGGTGAGGTACTTCGAAGCTCAAGCTTTTTGTAACACAGACAAACAAGAAATGTCAATATTACACAAGCTGGCATCCCCTGAGAGGATCGTGGGAAAATGCCTTTTTGATCAGTCGAAAATATTTGCTTACACTTTTCCCCACCAGTCCTCTAATACTGAAGGTCCTAAATAAAAATGAAGAGGGAACCATGCAGATTGATCCTCATTGCTCCAAAATGGCCAAGACAGTTCTGGTAGACAGAACTTATCCTTCTATCAGACCCAACATCACATTCCTCTGGTAGCGACATCGACGCTTCTATCCATTAACAAGGGGCCAAGTACTGCATCCCTACCCGACTTCTCTTCACTTGTTGGCCTGGGTCTTGACAACAGTGAGCTCGGAGAATTGAATACACCTAAAGAGTGTAGAGTAATTCTGACTAAAGCGCGAACCGAATCCACCAATCAATCATACCAATTTAAGTAGAAACGTTTCTGCATGTGATGTAAAAAAAAAAGAATTACAACCATTACTTGCGACGCCCTACAGATTGTGCCTTATCTTCTTCATTTAGCCAGGACTGGCCTTGCACATTCATCAATCAAAGTACACCTTGCAGCTATTTCCCGTTTCAGTAGATTGACGAACTCAGTGCCCCTATGGTTGGCAAGGTTAGTGAAACAGTTCCTCAAAGGACTTTATGACTTTATAGATCTTTTCCACCAGTGAAACAACCTCCCCCATCATGCAACTTGAATGTGGTACTGAGTGAGTTAATGAAAAGCCCTTTTGAACCTATCCACAAAGCACAACTGAAATTCCTGTCACGGCTCTGTTACTTCCACTAACCTCTGCGAGAAGGGTTAGCGAGTTGCAAGCATTCACAATTACACAACCTTTGATGCAATTAAAAAAGGACAAGGCAATATTAAAGACTAACCCTGACTTTAAACCAAAAGTTACTTTGGACTTCATCTCAACAAGCCTATTCTGAGAATTCTTTTTCCAAATCCACTCACTATGGCTGAGAAATACTTACATAATTTGGATGGAGGTGCATTAAATTATATCTACACAGAACAAAACTATTTTGGAAATCTGATCAATTGTTTATTGCTTATAGCAATATGAATAAAGGACTTCCAGTCTCTAAATCTAAATCTTCCATTTAAAGATGATCGCAACAGTCATTGAGTTTTGCCATAACGCTGCAGGAAGACCATTATCTGCTAGAGTCGAGGCTCACCCAACAAGAGCTGTTTCTACGTCCTCTGCATTATTCTCTGGAGTTCTAATACAGCAAATCGGCAGAGCAGCCACATGGTCCACCAGGCACACCTTTACCCAGCATTATTGCCTGGATGCTGTGGATAAAGCTGACACAGCAGTGGGACAGACGGTGTTGCGACATCTGTTTCAGTAAGTTGAGTCTCTTTGCATTTATGTATCTGAAAGAAACAGGTTAGTATTTGATTTCTTACCTTAGAATATCCCCAGGTGTCAGACTGGATCCGGAAACCTTTGCGTAGCAGTACCCCTGCGCGTCGGTAGGCGTCGTCTGCGGCTACGCGTCCGTCGTTGGCGCCGGTATGACGTCGCTGGAGTACTTAGACGCCGCCCCCGCGCGCTGACATCAGTTCTTCTTTTTTCCGCGCCAGCAAGCGCAGATCTGGAAAAAGTGGTACCCCGTAGTCAATTTTTGACTAAACTTTTTTGATCATTTTTGATCCTTTTTGAAGTCTAACGACTCCGACGGTGCCGGTAGGGATGCCCGGGTTTAAACCCTGCGCCGACTGCGACCGACTGATGTGGGTTACTGACCCCCACCGCCGGTGTCTTCATTGCCTGGGCCTCGACCACGACGACAAGGCCTGCTCCGACTGTCGGGCCCTGGCGTCTAAAGCTAGGCGGGAGCGGTCCCGCAAGCGACTCGAGCTCCGGCAGTCGGCCCCGCGCCGCTCGAGGTCCCGGTCCGCGAGGAGGTCGAGGGACCGGTCGCGGGGTCTGAGCCACCATAGCTCCGGGAGTCGTCCTCGGTCTTCAGGCTCGAAGTCCTCAGGTAAGCACAAGAAGTCGAAGAGTCATCATCGCTCTTCCGACTCCCCCCCGACGCTCGTGTGACGCGGCCGGGGGTTTGGGCGACATCGCCGGAGCCGCGGGCGTCGCGGCCAGCTTCATACCCGTCAGTCCCTTGGCCGGAGGAGATCGAGGCCTTCCTCAGGGCCATGAGGTCGCTCACTCCTCTGTCGGGCTCCGTGGCCCCTTCGGGCCAAGCGGCCCCGACTCGGGGTCCCAGCGGGTCGGGCGCTTCGGCCCCGACGCCGTCGGGTGCTTCGGTCCCGATGCCGTCGGGTGCTTCGGTCCCGACGCCGCCTGTGACTTCGGTCCTGGTGCCGCAGGCCCCCTCAGGATCCGCTTCCAGATCCGGGTCGCCGCCGGTCGACCTTACGACCTCGCCGACCCCAGCCCCCAGGGTGTCGCCCCCGGCACCGCCTCCGGGCGGCGCCGTCCCCGATCCCTCCCTCGATTCGGGTCCGGCGCCGCTCGGCGCCGTATTCCACGCCGCTAGGAGATTTCTACTTCTATGACCCGGCCCCGTCCTTTTGTCCTGAGCCTCAGGAGATGGGTGGCGAGGGGGATTGGGAGGGGTCTGAGGACCCTCTGGCACAGGAGTGCCAGTCTTATCAGGACTGGACATGTGAGCTAGGGGAGGCCAGTGGTCTGGACACCTCGCCGGACACTGGTTTTGTCTCCCCTCCTACCGTGGCTACGGAGGAGGCTGCCTACAGTGTGTGGTGCTGACGCAGGCGGCCAAGGCCTTGGGCCTGGAGCTCCCCGTCGCGGCCGTGAGGACTAACCTCCTCACTGAGGTCCTTAAACCGCAAACAAGCTCGGCCGAGCCTCTGCTGCTGTTTAATGAGGCCTTGTCTGATGTTCTTCTGGGCACTTGGTCCAAGCCCGCTACAGGTCAGCCTGTAGATAGGAACGTGGTCAGACGCCACCGCCCGGCTCCGGGCGACCCTTGCTTCCTGTCCACCCACCCCACTCCCGAGAGCCTGGTCATCCAGGCCTCTGCCTCTAACTCCCAGACCGCATTCCCGACGGCTCCCCCCGATCGGGAATCCAAGAGGTACGAGCAATACGGGAAAAAGGTATTCTCCTCCCTGAGTTTAGGGCTGCGGTCAGTCAACACCGCGTGCCTCTTGGGTCGTTATACCCACTCTCTGTGGGACACGGTCGCGGACCTGCTGCCACAATGTCCGGCGGAGGTACAGATTAAACTCACCCAAGCCCTTGCGGAGGGTAGAGATGCGGCACGGTACTCCATCCGGTGTGGGCTGGATACCACGGACTCACTGGGCAGAGCGATGGCAACGACTGTGGCGATTCGTCGCCACGCCTGGTTGAGGTCCGCCAACTTTTCAGCTGATGTCCAGAACACCCTTATGGGCATGCCGTTTGATGGCCGTCGCCTTTTTGGCGACAAGGCAGACCATGCGCTTGAGCGCTTTAAGGACTCCAGGGCTACGGCCAAGTCCTTGGGCCTCTCGGCCCCGCGCCAGCAAACGGCTGCCTTTCGCTCCTTTCATGGCCAAGGAAGGGGCGCCCCCACACGTCCTGCCAGCCACGAGACGCAGACTACCGTTGAGCGCGGTTGCGGACGTGGAAACCGCCGTGGAGGCGGTCGGGGACAACGGCGAGGCCAGTCCACACCTGCCCCTGCAGCACCCGCCTCAAAACCCTCCTAGTCCGAGCTTTCAGGCCCATGTGACGCCAGTGGGGGGCAGGCTTTGCCATCACCACCTCCACTGGCGCACTGTCACATTGGACAGGTGGGTGCTGCAAATCGTCTGAAGGGGCTACTCCCTCCCCTTCGAAGCGACCCCTCCAGCCATGCCACCGCAGTACCACCGCGTGTCGGGGGATCACTTGGCACTTCTTCGAGAGGAAGTTACGGCCCTCTTCGCCAATGGGGCCATCGAGCGCGTTCCTGGGCCAGAAGTAGGGTGTGGTTGTTACTCCCACTACTTTCTGGTACCCAAGAAGGGCAAAGGGGGCCTACGCCCTATCTTGGACCTGCGGAACGTCAACAGCTTCCTCCGGCAGGAGAAGTTCAAGATGCTGACTCTAGCTCAGGTCCTAGCTGCCCTGGACCCAGGAGACTGGATGGTAGCGTTGGACTTGCAGTACGCTTATTTTCATATCCCCGTCCTGCCAGCCCACCGGCGTTACCTGCAGTTCACGGTGGGCCACGAGCACTTTCAGTTTACCGTGCTCCCCTTCGGCCTTACCAGCGCCCCACGAGTGTTCACGAAAGTGATGGTGGTGGTCGCAGCTCATCTGCGCAGGTTAGGGGTTTTAGTCTTCCCCTACCTCGACGACTGGTTGTTGAAGGCGGGCTCGCCCCAGACAGTCGACAGCCACCTCCAGACTACGGCCGACCTCCTTCACCTGCTGGGGTTCTCCATCAATGTGCCGAAGTCACACCTGTGTCCTTCTCAGAAGCTCCTCTTCATCAGAGCGGTCTGGACTCGGCGCAGTTCCGGGTTTATCCTCTCGAGCAGCGGGTTCGGGATATTCAGGCACTGATTCCGATCTTTCAGCCGTTATCCCGAGTCTCGGTCAGGTTGATGTTGCGGCTTCTGGGGCTGATGGCCTCCTGCATCCTTCTGGTGCATCACGCCAGGTGGCGGATGCGGGCTCTGCAGTGGGACCTGAAGTTTCAGTGGGCCCAGCATCAGGGCAATCTGTCCGACCATGTCTTGATCTCGGAGGGCACTGCAAGACAGTTGCAGTGGTGGCTCACGGACTGCGATTGGGTCAGTGGCAGATCCCTCTCCCTACCCCACCCGGAGCACGTAGTTGTGACGGACGCGTCCCTCCAGGGCTGGGGAGGCCACATGGGAGAGGCGGAGATCAGAGGCCTCTGGTCTCCGGCGGAGTCCCGGCTCCACATCAACCTTCTGGAGCTGCGGGCGATCCGGCTTGCACTGAAGGCATTCCTCCCCTCTGTCCGGGGGAGTGTAGTGCAGGTGTTCACAGACAACACCACCGCCATGTGGTACTGCAACAAACAGGGCGGGGTGGGGTCGTGGACCCTCTGCCAGGAGGCTCTGCGCCTCTGGCAGTGGCTGAACATCAGGGCGTGACCCTGGTGGTTCAACACCTGGCAGGTTCCCTGAACGCCAGAGCGGACGAACTCAGCCGTCGGTGCATGATAGATCACGAATGGCGTCTGAACTCGGGCGTGGCGCAAGGCCTCTTTCAGCAGTGGGGAGAGCCTTGGTTAGATCTATTCGCCACAGAAGAGAATGCGCAATGTCATCAGTTCTGCGCGTTGGAATTTCCAAGGCAGCACTCACTCGGAGACGCTTTTCGTCGCGAGTGGAGCTGCGGTCGGTTGTATGCCTTTCCGCCCATACCACTTCTGCCCAGAGTGCTGAAGAAGATCAAGCGCGACCGGGCCCAAGTTATCCTTGTGGCTCCGGACTGGGCACGAAGATACTGGTATCCCGAGCTACTCAGTATGTCTGTTGATCCCCCAATTTGTCTACCTCTTCAGGAGGACCTTCTGTCGCAGCATCAGGGGACGGTCCTCCACCCGAACCTGTCCAGTCTCCACCTCCATCCTTGGAGATTGAGCAGCGACAGTTGAGGCCATTTGACTTGCCTCCTGAAGTTTGTGATGTGATTCTGGCAGCCAGGCGTCCCTCCACAAAGTCGGTATATGCCTGCAGGTGGAACAAGTTTGTGGCATGGTGCACAGCAAAGGCTGTGGATCCCCTTTCTGCCCGTCTTTCTGAGGTTCTCCTCTTCCTTCTTTCTCTTGCCCAGCAGGGCTCTGCTCTGGGCACTATCAAGGGCTACCTTTCTGCCCTTTCCGCCTTCTTAAGGCTACCTGATCAGCCTTCTTTGTTCAAGTCCCCGGTTGTTAATCGATTCTTAAAGGGCATCACTCATGTGTTCCCCCCTGTTCCTTTCGTGATGCCTCAGTGGGACTTGAACCTTGTACTTACTTTTCTGATGTGCGCTCCCTTTGAGCCACTTCATAACTGTCCTCTCCGTCTTCTTACCCTTAAGACTGCTTTCCTGGTTGCCATCACCTCTGCCAGGAGAGTGAGTGAGCTCCAGGCTCTTTCATCCAAGCCTCCCTTCCTTTCTGTCCATCCGGACAAAGTTGTGTTGCGGACAAGACCCTCTTTTCTGCCCAAGGTAGTCACGGCCTTCCACATCGGGCAGTTCATCACCTTGCCCACCTTCTTTCCGCCTCCCTCAAAAGAGGCTCCACGGTCTGGACCCAAAACGTGCGCTCTCTTTCTATTTGGATCGCACACGCCAGTTCCGGGTGGATGACCAACTCTGTTGGTTACGTGGGCGCTAAGAAAGGACGGGCTGTGCACAAACGGACCATCACTCGTGGGTCGTATTATGCATCAAGGCATGCTTCTCTTTGGCTAAGAAGGAGCCTCCTGTTGGGCTGAGGGCCCATTCCACTCGGGCCACGGCGGCTACTACTGCCCTGGGCCAGGGGAGTCCCCTTGCAGGACATCTGTCAGGCAGCTACGTGGGCCTCGCTGCACACGTTCGCAAGACACTACTGCCTGGACAGCCAAGTCCGGAAGGATGGCTTCTTTGGCCGTTCCGTCCTCCAGGACTTTCTGGTGTGATTATTGGTTCGCAGGCCCACCACCGGGGTTGGTATTGCTGGGGTATCTATTCTAGGGTAAGGAATCTAATACTAACCTGTTTCTTTCAGATGCACAAGTTACTTACCTTCGGTAACGATATATCTGTAAGAAACAGTCGTTAGTATTAGATTCCTTACCGCCCCACCCATCCTCCCCGTTCTGCGAACCGATATCTAGGGTTAAGATCATCCCCTTTCAGGGCCCTAGTTTCATGGCACCAGTGTTGGTTTTTATCATGGTTCTGCGTTTCTGGCGCGGAAAAGCTGTGTATAAGAACTGACGTCAGCGTGCGAGGGCGGCGTCTAAGTACTCCGGCGACGTCATCCCAGCGCCAACGACGCCGACGACGGACGCGGAGCCGCAGACGACGCCTACCGACCCGCAGGGGTACTGCTACGCAAAAATTTCCGGATCCAGTCTGACGCCTGGGGATATTCTAAGGTAAGGAATCTAATACTAACTACTGTTTCTTACAGATATATCTTTACCGAAGGTAAGTAACTTGTGCTTGATTTTCTATCCCACCATCCTCTATGGTTATATTTTTAATGTAATTTGTTGGAGTTGCAACTATTTTGCTTTGTTTGCAATATAATGATATGATAATAAGTATTCATTTTACTGCTGACTATTCTGATTCAAGCATGTGAATCTATGAAAGATCCAATACTGGAGAAGAAAATAACTTACTTAGCTGTAACTATATTACTCTAGTATTGGTATTTTTCATAGATTCACATGTGAATCACCCTCCTCCCCTAGAGGCTCTCCCTTACTTTCGGGACTTTGTTTGTTCCTACTTGTGCACAAAAATCTGAGGGAACTAGCCTCCATAGGGAAGGTTCTAGAGGATGCTGTCGCCTGATTGGCTGGTGTCTAAGTTTGGTTCTTTTTTAAGGTCATAGATAGGCTATTAAATGCATGGCCTAGTGCCATCTTAGCCTATGCTACTAATGTAATGGCTTTGATATAATACCGTGGGACTCCCACTTGGACGTCGGGGAATAATTGAAGCATGTGGATCTATGAAACAGAGTTAAGTGCCTTATTTGTGTTCCTACTATACACTAAAACACTTCATATCTATTGCAGACTTTAAAGCCGTTGTCTCAAAGTAGAACAGTATGTTACCAATTGCCAATAAGTGGCACACATATTTCAGTCATCATTTAATTGACTTGATCAATTACGTTCAAAATGACATACAAATGTAATACACGAGTACTACACATCCTGGCATATAACTTAATGCAAACAAGGAATTGGTCCGTTTAAAGCCTTAGTGTGGTTGGCCTGGATTACATTTGAAAAAAACAAAAGTCCTCGTCTAGGCTTTGAACTGGTTTGGCTACAGATGAGTGACTATTTTGTGCCCTATGATGAATTAAACATATACTCATGAGCATGAATGCATAGTGTCAAATAAAAGCACGCAAAGAATTAAAATAAAATTGATAATTTGTGTCTTGTTTTTAAAAATGTATTCAAAGAAAACAATATTTTGTAGGAAAAAAATTATTGTGACCACCACCATGTTACAGTGGTCAGTGAAGAATTGCAGGAATACATCAGAAATAATCATTACAAAAAAGCAAAGTCATAGATGCTGATCATAAACAGATTGCATTCTAAAAATATTCCGTCAATCTTTTATGTATTTCAAGGACACCAGTTCCTTTTCTTAGAATTGAAGGGAGAAAGTTAATTGTTTTAAAAGAAGAATCCCTTTCTGTGGTATAGTTCAGTGAACTGCTCCTATAATTGGGAAGGTATTGGGGGAATAAATCTTATTGACCCCCGGGGCTGCTCGTTTTCTTTATTTCTACAATTTCCCTTGTTTTGTTGACTTTTTTTTATCCTACTTTTGGCTCAAGGGTCTCATCAGGACTAAGAGTCTAGTTGTTGGAAGGACACAGGGTGCACTGGAACCTCCTACTTTACATGAATGGAGAGGAGGGATTGATATATACATGACAGCTGAGAAGACGACATATAAGGCTCGAGGATGGCCGAGGAAATTTACCAAAATATGGGGCCCCTGGATGAAATACTATGCATTCCCCATAAGGGAGAAAGAGGCACTAACATAAGACAAGACATTAGTCACAGTACTAGGAACACGGAAGGAAACTTCGATATCACGGGTAAAAGTGTCTAGTTGGATACACTGGCACAATCTGGCCTGTTCAGAATTCATACTAGTGTCCTATGTCGATTGCTTTATGTTGGTCCTTCAAATATCAGTGATTGTGATGCTGTAATACTCTCTATTGAGTATTATGAATTGATGTTTTTGTCACAAGAGTCCTAGAATGCTGTACTTGTTTAGGATCCCTCCTACAAAGATCATCCTTTCTTTTGCAGTGAGATGTAAAGCGGCATGCACCACTTTTCTGCTCTATGTCCTCCTAGTTACCACATCGAGAGCACTTTTGCAACCCTCTACGGCTTGGGTTCTCCAAACCATGGGGGTACTATGGTAGATACTGAATTTGTCCATTTTTCTGCACTAAAAGTTATTACTACTTTTCATTGTGCTTCGTGAATTTGAGGAATGGAAAATTGGAAATATTAGTAATTAGATGTCCTCACTTTTTATTGATCGTATTTGGTTCCCATGACCCCATTCCTGAAGGAGAGAAAAGAATTGGTGTGCGGAGACTATGTGTGCACTTTGTGGGGTCCAACCTTTTAGATGTATGTGCACCATGGGTTTCCATGTATCTCATGATATAGTCTGTACAATTTGGAAATGCCTTTAGAAGTGTCAATACAGTGAAAAATGTATATCCAGTAGTTTGTTAATTTATCAGCACATATCATAAGCCCATTAGATGAAACTGGAATCAAAAAGTTTGCATTGGCCAGAAGACTTATTGGGCCATTCAAAATACTTTACTAAATATGTAAATAAATACATTATTTTAAGGTACCACCATGTTTCCTATTGACGTTGCTATGGCATCCATCACTGTAATGATCAGTTTTTGGAGAAGTGCCCCTATATGATAGATGTATTTATTTGGTACCATGAAGTAGAGTGATTAACTGCCAATAGCAACTGATTTGTCTTGGTATCATTTTACGATTGTTGCACTACAGAGCAATAACTTTTTTAATCCATCTTATTCCTTCAGACCTTTACTTTTAGTAAATGAATTTCTTACAATTACCTCATACAGGTGTCAAATTAAAGTCAGCAAGAACGCAGACACGCTCTTCCCCACTGAAGACTTTAATAGCAAGCCCGAAACCGCGTTCCATTTTGTCACAACTTCAGCAAGAAACTCAATATGCATTTAGCCCATCCAGAGAAATGCCCGCCTTTTCTGGCCCATTGGAAGGTCATCTAATACCGATGGCTATACCATTAGGTAAGGTGTTTGTTTCATTTTTGTGATTGTATACCATAAATTGTTATATGTACCTAAATATCTGATTGTCTGCCATTAATAGTACTTTTAGAAGTATTTTCCTATTAGTTATTCTCATTACATTGTGGGTTCCTGGTGACTGACACGTTTTTGATTATTTAGCATAATTTGTAGTGTGTACTGGACTACAGTTCCCCCAAGTCACATCAAACGATAATAGCAAAAGCATATGTCAATTGATTAATCTCAGCTGCCTCTCCGTGAAGCTTTACAGTTTCCATCACTTGGCAGATTGTTAGCCAGTTAAACCTCTCAGGGATTCCTAAAAGAATTTGTTGTATTGCATTTTTACATATACTTAAACCAATGAAAACCATATACCTCCTGCACAAATGTTGACAGGAGTATCATTAAACATGTTCAGTAAATGGAAAGTCATTAACATTTAGAGGTGGTATCAACATTTTTGATTATCAGATTCACTAATGAGAGGGCTTTTTAATGTAAGCTTCATATTATTAATGTTTTAATGAAGAATTTAGATACACCACCAGATTTTGCTGTTTGATATGTGAAGGTTGTGTTGCACACTTCCTACTTTCCAGTGTGTGCTAGAATGGTGTAAAACCTTGCACCTAAAACCAAATCATGTTTCTTTATAATAGAGTAAAATAGATCCTTATTTTCAATTAACACTTCACATTAAACTGCAGGCATAAATACAAACTGTGTTTGTTGTTTTTGTTATCTGTTGAACCTACGTACACCATTGGTTTTCTTGGCAGTTGTATCACTGTTACTAATATATAAAGCTTTATTGTAAAATAAATCTGATACATGTCTTCTAAAATGTAGGTAGGATAATTCAAGATGGCAGTAGTTCTGAAGAGCTAACCACATTATGGGAGGCAACAGTGAGACCGCCTGCCTGGCCACTTTCTTTTCATTGTTGCGTTTTGAAGATTGAAACCGCATTTCCTAAAATGTCAGCACAGCACATAGAACTTCAGTCTTTTATTTCAGAATCAGTGGGACCATACTAAAGGTGGAACTGTGAATGGCGCATACACCATAAATTAATCTTCAGGGAAGCCAATGCATTTTTTTTCATTTGGGATGAGATTATTGTGTATTTCAAAGCTCCCACATCTTGGTGCGCAGTGGAGCTTTAGCCCAGTTGCAGTTGCTAAATTCCTGTGTAGAATCCTGGGTAGAATGCATTTGTGTATTTTAAGAAAGGTACACTATAGCATTAAGCACTGAATTCAAAACCACTTCATCCACGTTAGAAGAATTTGCTGAGCATAAGGCAATTAGGAAGGGGATACTCACATCTAACGTGCAGGGAAATGAAAGACCTGCAAATCCTCACTCCTACCTACCAGTGGCACTTCCATCTTTTGACCATCTGAGGGGGGCATTGCTGTACATGTAATAACAAAATTGGAGCAATCAAATCAGGCTATCCAGTAGCTAAACATGAATGTTGAATGTGACAGTGAGTTTTTCTGGGGAAGTTAACAAAACAAAGAATATATTTTTGTACTGGAGTGGCTTGCTAGTACAACATTTTGTCAGTTAAAGAAAAAGCATTACAGCAATAGGATAGGGAAAGCCGGAAAAGTCCAAGATCCCATCAGTAGAATTGTATGTTTAACTTAGATGCAATGAGTATAAATATTTCTCCAGTATTTGAGGTGTCTTTCATAGATTCACATGCCTGAATCATTCCCTGTCGTCAGAGTGGGAGTCCCACGGTATATAAAAAAGCAATAATATGCACATAATAACCCAAATAATCTTGGTAATAAACAACCAGGAAGTAAAGTAGCCCTAAGCTACAAGAGAAAAAACTTCCACACTCATGACTATCCTAGTCATTTTGTATAGTCCAAACTGCAGCCAATCAGGCGCCAGTACCCACCAGAATGTTCTCCCCAGAGGCTCAGGTGCTCAGATTTTCTTACTGCACGTCGTGTGAAGGGAGTCTCCCTGAGCTCTGCTCAGTACTTCACTTTTCTGACTGGATTTCTATCTTTTAGGATGTCATCTACTAAAAAATCTCTCTTCAGGCCTTGTGAATCTTGTGGGAAGCTCCGGCTTTTTAAAGAAGATGCCCACAAAAAGTGCATCTACTGCCTATATCCTGATCATGAGGTGAGAGATTGTAAGATCTGCAGGACCTTCCCATAGAAGACCCTCGGAGATAGAGAAGGACGCCTTCTTCTGTGGCTACAGAAGATTAAAGACCAGGATAACCCTTTATCTGAGGTGGGAAGTGTGGCTTCAGGGTCATCTGTATCCTCCAGAAAGAGGATGGCTGAAGAAGATCTATCTTCTCCTGGGGCTAAAGTGTTGGGAAAAGTTCAGCCCTCCAAGGGCTCTGGCTTGCCTTCTACAAAAAAGGCTTCTCCACCTACTGGATCATCTTCTATTTCGCCCCCTAAAAAGACCGGAAAGTCTCTGGCGTCTAAAAAGCTTCCCGAGAAGGTTTGTGTATTCTAAGAAAGGTAAACTATAGCATTAAGCACTGAATTCAAACCACTTCATCCACGTTAGAAGAATTTGCTGAGCATAAAGCAATTAGGAAGGGGATACTCACATCTAACTTGCAGGGAAGTGAAAGAACTGCAAATCCTTACTCCTACCTACCAGTGGCATTTCCATCTTTTGACCATCTGAGGGTGGCATTTCTGTACATGTAATAACAAAATTGCAGCAATCAAATCAGGCTATCCAGTAGCTAAACATTAATGTTGAATGTGACAGTGAGTTTTTCTGGGGAAGTTAACAAAAAAATATATTTTTTTGTACTGGAGTGGCTTGCTAGTACAACATTTTGTTCAGTTAAAGAAAAAGCATTACAGCAATAGGATAGAGAAAGCCGGAAAAGTCCAAGATCCAATGAGTAGAATTGTATGTTTAACTTAGATGCAATGAGTATAAATATATATTTTGAGTGGGGATGTAGAATAAACATTCTTGCTTCTGTAACAGTAGCGAGGCCCACTGCAAAATGTTAACTAGGATACCTTGATTAGCAATAAGTAGCTTTATCCAGCAGTCAAGATCTACTCTAAATGTTTGTATAGTAATCGTCCAGGTACAGTAACAGTGACACACTTTAAATGTCGCTGTCCAGTCAATGGTATTTCTTTTAGAAGAAGTTACTTTATGCATGATCAGGATGGGTAGGATGATGAAAAGAAGATGGATACCGAACATAATTGTTGCACTTGGCAAGCTATTCAGGTTTTGGTCTCAATGTAATTTTATTGGAAGTGATTGTAATCGATCAGAACTGGTCAGCTCTGTTTGGATCCTTTAATGGTAACTCTAAGCCTTTGATCAAGGCTCTAGTTTTTGATTCCAGTCTGTAATGAACGATTCCCACATTTGATTTGTATTGTGTGGTCATCTGAGTCCGATTCCTCAACAACAGGTCATGGGCTTCTAAAGGAACTTCAGAGAGTACAAGCAAAGTTGCGGCTCTCACGCCAAAAGTCACCCAACTAGGTTTCACAGTAAAATGGGAGGGGGTAGTTGGTGCTAGAAATTTGAACCCCTAGTCAAAGTAAATCATGAGTCGTAGAGGGATGATTCCAAAGTGCTCCACACTCCGATTTAAATTTGGTAAGGCATCCCAATAATTCAGGTTTACTGTACATATTCCCTGAGACGGAGTCATTAACTAGGTCATTATCTTCATGCTACACTCCTGGCACAATCTGGCTACAGGGGCAAATGAGAACTTCCTGTGATGTGTAGGACAGTGATTGGTGTTTGGATCAAGTGATGATGAACTGTATCAAGCTAGATGATTTTAGTAGTCCCACTTATGTTTTCTGTGCAAATCATACGTGTAACCCATTTGACCAGAAATACAAGGATGTTTCAACAAGGAAATCTAAAGAGTGACCTATTATTTCTTTATGATAAAGCTCTTTAGGAGAGATTTTTAGCCCCCACCCTAGCATGACTCTCCTTATCTTGTTGTTAATAATCATGACTGATTTATACATTGAAGAAGCCCAACACTTTGCTGGCGTGTATGAGTTAGGTCTGCCTTAACGTGTAATTATTTTACTATGAACAAATTGCTCATCAAATCCTGATTCAACAGTTGCAAACTGTAGTCCTCATTAACTCCAGAAGGTTCAGTTAAAACCATGTCCACCTAAGGTACCAAAGATTTTTTTTAGTTTAAATACGAGACTCTGGATCATAAGTGCTGACCAAAGGCAATTGATCCAGAAGTGTTTCTACTTTCTAGCTCTTGGGAACAAGACTGTGAAATTTGATTAATCAGACATCTTGGCAAGAAACCTAAATCACCAATTTTATTGAGTAATAACTGGAGGCTCTTAACCACCCTAGCTAGTAATTCCATTTTAAATTGTGGGTAGTGTGCAAGTCACTCGCTAGTATTTAGCACCTAAGGAGCTTAATTTTGAAAGGTTTGTATGTGTATCAAAATAAAATTGAAAAGAAAATCCAAGAATGTTGACCTGCTTAACATCTGTGGTTATATACAGTACAGTTTTCACCCAATGTGCTCAATTTAAACATAGTCTACTTTGTAGGGAATCACAATAAAGTTTAATAAGGTGCTGTTTATCTGTACATTTGGTTCTATAACTTGTAATCTACTAATTAAAGTTGTCAATTTGAGTAACTTTGGGCATTTTATATCCAGTTCTTAAAAGAGGTTGAATTGAGTTTTCCCAAAATGTTGGCGGTAACATGAATAACACATGTTGGATGGTATCCGGACAATTGAGGCTTTCGACGCTTCTTAATTGATAGTGAAAACCTTGGTACATCATCTTGTTGCTAGATCTTACTGTTGGGCGAATGCACAGTTCATTTAATTCAGTAGAATGTGTTGCCAATACTTGGAAGAAGTCTTAAACTGGTTCACTAGGGTGACCATTTGGCCTTAGGGATGTGCTTAATGCTTTATCTCAAAGCGATCCATGTAGCTCTGCTACAGTCAGATAAGCAGCTCAGTGGTAGTTGGATAATAAGGGAAATGTCTAAAAGTAAGTTTCTAAGTACTGTCATGATTCTAGTCCCTAAAAGGCACTTGAGTATTTGATCCCATGTTCATGCTTTTAGTACTACTCAGATCTCTTCTAAAATTCCCTTTCTTACTATTTACTGACATCTCAAACTATTCATTTTGCTTCCACAATGTGTTGATTAGATCAGACCAGACATAGATAAACAACAAGAGAAGATGCCCTCAGATTGTTTAAACTCTTTGGTGAACCAGTCACAGTAGGAGTGGAGAGGACCAACTTGGAACTCTAACGATTCTTTAAAATAGGTTTTGGCTGTAAACAACACTTTCAAAAGCAGCATCACTAACAATTTAGTGATCACTAGAACTTTCACCCATTCGTATGTGAGTAATGTATTTTGTAGCTTGTATTATTCTTGAGGTAATAGCCAAGGGATCTGTGAAGAACCAGTTTAATTCTCTACTATTACTAAAAACAGTTTTGGGCACATTTGATTTTTATTTTACTAATAAATGCTTGTCATTTTTTAGGACAATCCCAAATGGATGTTGCAACACCACACCCTGCTTCAGTAGTTGTAATGAGACCACACCCAGTGACAGTGACTACATCAGTCCCAGACTCTCTTCCAAGGCCACAACCAAATGCACAAAAACCTAAGGTAGCTGTCATAGAGATGAAGTCAGAGAAAAAGGATCCACCCACACTCTCTGTGCAGGTATGAATCAATTCAAAGGTACTTTGATGGATCTGTGCAGCTTGTCAGATACAAATAATGGTTAGGGTACAGTTGGACAAATAGTGGCTGTAAGTGGCTGGTGGGAAAGGAATCTCATGACGGACAGATAGAATTTTATCCACAACAGTTAGGTTTTTCATGGGTTTTCTGAACTCGACCTCATCCTTGGTCAGGTGGATGTGTGGCTGAAGAGATTTTAAATTGGAATCCCAGCACAGAAATGGATCAGTTCAAGGCACATTTTCCAGACTAATGAGTAGCAGGTGTTTGGCAGCAGGATAGGTCAAGCAGTGTTTAAGCTTAGAATGGAAGGGAGGCCCAGTAAGTGTAATGTTTTGGGAAAATGTACCTTGGATGTACCTTGAATCTGCTCAGCTGCTGGATCTCAGCATAACCCTCCACTGATTCACTGGATTTGAGTTTCACCCATGTGCCAAAGGAAGGACACCGTGTGAGCAGGCCTTAAAAAAGCCAGTGTTGCCATTGCCACCCGATTGTAGAAATGACAAGTTTAAATTTGTTTTCCACAGTGGGATGAATCTCATTTTAATAGACAAACTTATGATTTGAACAGAAAGGAGGGACTCCGACAACTTTCCACTATTTTTGAAAAACACCAGCAGCATATTAGTATCTAAGTAACACAGGGCCACTCACCCCACCATGCATAGCTATGTCGAACAGTTGAAGGGCCTTTTCCATGTTATCTCCAGTACTTCGCTCATGTGCAATGGTAACTTTTTCCACTTGAATTAGGGAAGCCATCACCTCATTCAGTCTATGCACCAAAGGTTTAGTAAAATATTTCTCATCTAAATTGAGTACGGTTTTAGGTGAGCAAGATGAACAATAAGTAAGATCTTTATGTTGTTTATGGATCAACAATATTGTCGCCTCTTCTATAGAAAGGCTTATACATTAGTACTCACTAAATATATTAAGTAATTTTGTTAGAAAGGGGGCCTAGCTGTTGGGCAAACGTCCTGTAGAATGCAGTTATGAAACCATACGACCCAGAAGCTGTAGCCTGTTTATACTACTAATTGTGCGCAATGCTTCCTTTACGGCAGTGGTCTTTAAATGTTTTAATGCAGCGCCACCCTAAATAAGGAAAAAATCATGCCCCCCCCCATCAGAATGTTTTACAATTATTCGATTAAATTGGTAATCTTTAAATGTGTCTAGACTTACTTAAACATTTCAGTGGAGTTCTCATATCGTTTTAAAACTGCATGGTTGCCAAACATACTATTCTGGCCTTAGTAACATGTACAAGTAGCCACAGTGTGGATATTAGAACCGGGGGTGGGGACTCTGAGGAATATTTGGAGTCCCTTCCCTTTTGACCCTTACTCCCAGCTAGGGTATAAATGATAAGATGTTAGTGATCGCCCATTACAGAGCGGTTTACTGCTGCTTGATTACAACAAAGCACTGTTATCAGCATAATGCTTCTTTTGGCCAGAGCCTGGTGGACACCACAGGTATCACTTGAGGCCCACCCCCAGTTTTAAGACCCCTGCTTTACGGTGATCAGGCCGCAAAGTAGTCTGCATCTGTCTTGCAAAGCTTGATTAGCATTGCATTGCAGAGTCCCAATACAGTTGTTTGGCCTGCTCATCTGAGGTCTCTCCTATCTAAAGGGTCTGATAACAATACTGAAAGCCCTTCTGTTTCTCTACTCATGATGTGTGCCTATTCCTCATCTTGTTTTTTACTTCTGTAGGCTTGATGTGCACCCAGATTATTTAACAGCAGTCTGCTCCTTGTGTAATTCTATTCCTCATTTCACCAAAATTTAATTTGTGTTAACCCCCTTGCAGAGCCGTATTTATTTATTTAGTTATTTATTCAGTGTTTTCTATCGCGCGAACCATACCCAGGGTATGGGTGTTAGAGCGCTTTACATTTAAACTGCCTTCAAAATCAGCAGATATCAGTTCTTTCACATTAAAAGCATGTCTATGAATTCCATTAGCATTGGCATATATTTATCCATACATAAAACAAACTTAATGAGGAGAAAAAGAAATCAATTCAATAGATTACAGTCTAGATTGTCGAATCGTACATTAGATTTAAGATAGGGTCATTCCTGATTCTTCTATATCCAAGCTGGTTATAGAATTGTTATGTTCACCACATTGTTTGATATGAGAGAAATGTACCCATCAGAAAGGACTTGGTCTCCTTTTTGAATCGTGGAGAATAGGTGATTCTTCTGATGTTCGGTGGGAGCGCATTCCGAATCCTTGGTACAGTTCCTGTGAACGCTCTAGCGTAAGTCTTTTTCTTACGGAAGAATGCTGGTTTCAGTAGAAAATCCTCAAGCCTTAATGTTTACTTGTAAAACCATTTCCCCATAAAGACAGTACGCTACCAGAGGCCAGGTGACCTTTTGCTGAGCTTCCATCGCTGGCAACTCTTGTGTACGGTTAGTCAACAAAGCATCTCTCAGTGGTCTCAGACTAGCTATTTTCAGGATCCTTCTTTCAGTTTATCCCACCGAATTTGCCTCTAAACCTCTCCCTTGTCATTATGGACTAGGTATTCCTTAATCTAGCACCTAACAGTGTTGATTACAGCTTGATCTTTTAAAAGGACTTCTTTCAGTCTCAATCTCGCCCTTCACTCCATCTGCCCTTGATTTGGCCAGTTTAATTTCCCAATTAATGGGCGACAGTCGGCAAGAGTCCTAGGGCTTAGGTCTTCTATTGACCCCATCGATCACAGGTCTACTAACAGAAAGCCATTTCCTGATTTTGGTGAGTGAATCACAGAATATTTAAAGCAATTAGTACCAAGAGGGTGCCTCGAACAGTCCCATATCCTTCTACCATTGTCTCCCTTCCGTGGAGATTGCCACTCTTCCTCTCTGCCATATCCCACTGTAGGCACATGACAAGACTAAAATCTCCCCTCTGACCAGCAGTCATGAGGCAAAGTCTGCTATCTTATAGACTGCCTATGACAAAAAACATCTCTTGTTCCTGATGGTGAGTGTAGTAATATGGTCTCTCTGCGACCCATTGACCACCAACTAGCAGCCTTCCTTATACTCCCTAACCCCCGACTCAGTGAAGAAACACAAATGCCCCATGAGCACTCTCAATCCTGCTACCTACAGCGAAGTGTGATAGATATATGTCATTAATAGAACAACCAGGGTGAAAGTAGCATCTGGTAGGTGCTTAATAGAATTTTCCACCTGGAAGAAGCAAAGATCTTTCTTAAAACCATCAGGAAAATCCTTCCCTTCCTTTCCAGTGATAGTAGGAAAACGGTGGTGACAGCACTTGTGCTGTCCCGCCTTGATTACTGCAATAGCATATATTTGGAAGCCCAGCAGGGAGTTCTGAACAAACTACAAACGCTACAAAATGCTGCTGCCCGACTGATTACGGGCCTACCGAAGTTTGCATCGGTAACTCAGGAACTAAAAAAGCTACACTGGCTCCCAATACGGAAACGTGTCATGTTTAAGGCTCTCTGTATGGTATTTAAGGCAGTAAATGGATTAGGTCCATCCTTCCTTCAAGAACACTTCCTACTGTACAAACCAGGGCGACAATTAAGATCTGCTAATAAAAGCCTGGTCATGACTAACCGTATTAGGAAAGCCCGATGGGGAGGCCGCAGCTTCTTCCATGGAGCAACCAACATCTGGAATGAACTGCCCCTTGCCCTTAAACAAAGTAATGACCTCCTAACCTTCAGGAAAAATATCAAAACATGGCTTTTTAACCTTTAGTAATTTTCTTTGCCTCTGGGAGATAACTGTATCGTTTTAGCGCCAGGACACCGCCCGGTAACAGTGCGCTTAACAAATGGAAAAAATAAATAAAATAATAAATAAGGGCAGTTGCTTCCTACAAATTACTTGGGAACTTTGTTGGTATATTGAGACCCTCTTACATTATAAGTGGTGACCTTGGATGAGTATGTAATGTATAAAAGCTAGTGTGTCATCTAAACTCCCTTCACCCCACTCTCCACCAGGAAGGAAGACTAAAGTAGAGCAATAATCTGGGTGTGTGACCTCCGCATACCTTCCTTCCACCTCAATACTCTTCCCGCAATGACACAATCTTGAGAATATGCATAAACTCTAGAGCACACAGTCTGTATATCACTCTATAAAATCTCTACAGGGAGACGTCATCCAAAGTGTGTGAGACAAATTAGAACGTGAACTAACTTCCATTAACTTGCCACCATGAACATAGATACCTTGATCCTTTTTTGTAGGTCCAATGTCTTTTGACTCTTTCTAGACCCAACCAACAGGATCCACACTCCGCATCAAGATATATGTTCTATACAAGTTAGTTATTCCTGCAGTCTCAAATTACTTTAAGAAGATGCTGTATCACTTCCTCTCCGCTCACCGTGCTCGCCACCCAACCTTGAAAGTTTCTGATCCATCATGTAACTACTGCCTGTTTTGGCTAGATTGAGGCCGACCGCAACCAGATATTTTGGACAAGTTGAGCTACTCTTCTGATTCCAGCTTCAAGATGGGCTGCACCTCTTCCAGCAAATTGAGAAAATGTTACATCTGATAGATTTCTTACCTTTGAATTTTCAAGGTGTCAGACTGGATCTGAAAGATTTTTCGTGAGCAGTACCTTTGCATGCCTTTAGGTGGCATAGTTCGGCTCCTTGTGCATCCTTCGCACCAGGAGTGACGTCTGCAGCACCCGTATAGGTGCCTTGACGTCAGTTCTTTTCTTTCCGCGCCAGCCTGTTAACAATCAATGCTGGTAACAGATTCGCATCTTGGTTGTCTGTGGTGCCTGGAGCTCAACCACGAGCTGAAGTCGTACTCCGACTGCTGTGCCATGAACCCTAATGCCTTGCGGTAGTGGTCTTTAAAACTCACGGTGGCTTGACAGGCTATGTTGTGACACTCAAGGTCCCAGTCGAGGGCAAGGTCCCGGGAGCGATTGCAGAGTCTGAGATCCTCGCACTACTCCAAATCCTCTAGACATTCGGGTAAACGTTGACACAAGAAGAAGTAGTTGAAGAGGTATTCGACTTCTCTTTGTCTGTCAGCTGACTAGACGAGTGAACGTCACCATTTAAGGCCTGGGCAGACTCCTCAACTCCCCGACTTTCCGGGTGCCAGAACAACCCCCGCACAACTAAAAGTTTTATGAGGCCATGCACCTCATATTTCGGCAGCTCGACCCCACCAGCACGCTTTTGGGCCCTGCGGGATCAGAAGGGGCCCCATCTGGATCTGCACCAGAGGCTTGTGCCCGAAGGATCTGTTCCTGGATCTGGACTGGCGCCGGTTGCATCATCTCGACCTTCCCCGACGTTGACTCTACTGGCGGTGCCATCACCATTTTGATCCTCGACTACAATACAGAGCCGGACTTTGTATCCAACGCCAACAGGATCCTTTGCTCCCTGGAACCTCAGCCCTGTTCGCTTAGGTTATGATTCGGGGAGGAATGGGAGGGTTCGCTGAACCCTGTGGAATATCAGACATGGGAAGAAAACTCAAACATGGACTGGTGTGAGGAGCTTGGTGAAGACAGCGGACTGGATACTTCTCTAGATACTGGTATGATTTCTCCTCCTACCATGGCTATAGAGAGGGGAGCTTCTTATGCAGTGGTGGTGTGGATCGCAGCTGAGGTCCTCGACCTTCAGTTGCCCTGAGTGGCAGTCAATACTAATGTATTGACAGAGGTGCTGCAACCAGGAGTCCTGCCATCAGACCAGCTACTCCTGTTCAATGACGCCCTCACTGATGTCCTTTTGGGGACTTAGTCCAAACCCCACACAGGGGCTCATGTTGAGAGGGTGATTAGCCACCTCCCGGTCCCATGGGACCCAAACGTCCTCACCCAAACCCCTACTTCAGAGAGCTTGGTGGCCCAAGCCTCGACATCCCAAGGTGCATTCCCTCCTGCGACCCTCGATAGGAAATTCAAGAGGCTGGACTTTTTGGGGAAGATGATGTCTGGCATTGCAGTCCGTGAACACTGTATGCCTTTTGGGCCATTATTGACGTGCTCTGTGGGACACAGTTGTGCTGGTCTGGCCAACGGTCTCAGCAGAGGCCTGTTGACGATGGGAGAGATGCAGTGAAGTTCACTATCCATTGGACTTAACACAACCAACTCTCTGGGCAGAGCGGTTTTATCGACGGTGGCCTTGAGGCACCACGCCTGGTTGAGGACGACTGGCTTTTCCGGGGATGGCCAATCCTCTCTTATGGACCTGCACTTTGATGGTACCTGCTTCTTCAGAAACGAGGCAGATTGAGTGCCGGAGTCCTTAAAGGACATTTGGGCTACGGCCAGGTCCTTGGGAATTTCTATGGCCCCAGTTCACCCTTCATCCTCCTTTCGTGGCAATGGAAGGGGCTTCCAGCAGTTCCAATTCCGTCCCAGCCACCGAGCTGCGCGTGCTGCCCAGCCTCTGCCTGGCCAAGGGCGTAGTATCCACAGACCTTGTGGGTCAGGCAACCAGTGGTCTGGTCATTCCATCCCCCCTTCCCCCCAGCAGCTGAAGCCTCCAAACCCTCCTAATCTACCAATAACTAGCATGGGCATCCAGTTGGCGGCAGGTAGGAAGCCATAGAGAGGGTGACAATGCCAGAAGTAGGTTGTAGTTGTTATTCCAGCTACCTTTTGGTTCCCAAAAACAACAGAGGATTTTGCCCTATCCTAAACCTGTGGGCCCTCAACTTTAGCTCAGGTCCTGTCTGCCCTGGACCCAGGGGACTGGATCGTAGTGTTGGTCTTGCAGGATGCCTATTTCCACATTCCCATCCTGCCTGCCCACCGGCGTTACTTGTAGTTCATGGTAGGCCACAACCACTTTCAGGTCACTGTGCTCCCTTTTGGCCTTACCAGTGTCCCTCATGGGTTCACCATGGAGGTGGTTGCAGCTCATCTGCGGAGTTCAGAGGTGCCAGTCTCCCCCTATCTCGACGACTGGCTGTTGAAGGCCAGCTCACCCCAGGCTGTTGTTTCCCACCTCCAGACTACGGCGAGCCTCCTGCACTCACTGAAGTTCACTATCAACATGCCAAAGTCACACCAGACTCCTCTCGCACTCCATTTCATTGGAGCTGTTTCTGACCAAAGTGCAAATTCAGGCTTATCCTCCAGAGCAGCGAGTCCAGGATATTCAGGCTATGATACTGATGTTTCAGCCTCTACCCTGGATTTCGATGAGGCAAACCCTGAGGATGTTGGGACTCATAGCCTCCTACATTCTGCTAGTAACTCATGCCCGGTGGCATATGTGGGCTCTGCAGTGGGACTGAAGTTTCAATGGGCACAGCATTAGAGGAAACTTTCTGACATGGTCCAGATCTCGGAGGGAATGGTGAAAGATCTCCAATGGTGGCTCACAAACTAAGTTTTGGTCAGAGGCTGACCCCTCTCCCTTTGCCAACCAGATCTCACAGTAGTGACAGATGCCTCACTCCTGGGATGGAGCTGACATCTGGATGAGGTGGAGATCAGAGAATTCTGGTCTCCAGCAGAAGCCTGACTCCATATCAACCTGCTGGAGCTCCATGCAACTGGCTTTGAATGCCTTTCTGCCTTCCATCAAGGGAAGGCTAATGCAGGTGCTCACGCACAATACCACCACCATGTGGTAATGCAACAAACGGAGCGGGGAGGGTCAAGGACCCTTTGTCAATACTCCTGTCGTCTGTGTACATGGCTTGAACAGCTCGGCATATCCCTGGTGGGTTAACTCCTGGCGGGCTCTCTGAATGCCAGGGCAGACAAATTCAGCCGTTGATGCCTAGTGGATCACAAGTGGCATCTCAAACTGGAGGTTGCGCAAGGTCTCTCTCAATAGTGGGGAGAGCCTTGGTTAGATCTGTTTGCCTCCCCTTAGAACGCCCAATGTCAGCAGTTTTGTGTGTTGGAGTTTCCAAGGCACCTCTTGCTTGGAAATGCTTTTTGTCTCAAGTGGAGCACAGGCCTCCTATACACCTTTCCGCCCATACCACTCCTGCCTTGAGTTCTCCAGAAGATGAAGAACATCTTGGTCCAAGTCATCCTTGTGGTTCCGGATTGGGCACTGGGAGTCAGGCATACCGAGCTACTGAGCATGGCCATTGATCCTCCGATCAGGCTGCCTCTTCGGGAGGATCTTCTGTTGCTGTAGCAGGGGAGGGTCCTCCACCCGAACCTGTCCAGTCTCCGCCTTCTTGCATGGATCCTGAGCAGCACCAGTTGACAGCATTCGACCTTCCTCTCGTAGTCTGTAATGTTATTTTGCCAGCCAGGCGTCCCTCCACCAAGGCTGTATATGCCTGCTTTTGGAAAACATTTGTGGCATGGTGTGCAGAAAAATACATTAATCCCCTTTCTGAAGTTTTACTCTTCATTCTTTCCTTTGCCCAGCAGGGCTAGGCTCTGGGCACTCTTAAAGGATATGCGTCTGCTCTTTCTGCTTTTTTGTGGCTGCCTGCCCAACCCTCTCTGTTCAAATCCCCTATTGTACATAGGTTTCTAAAAGGTCTTATCTGAAAGAAACAGGTTAGTATTAGATTCCTTACCTTAGAATATCCCCAGGCGTCAGACTGGATCAGGAAACTTTTGCGTAGCAGTACCCTTGAACGTAGGCGTCGTCTGCGGCTCCTCGTCCGTCATTGGCCCCGGGATGACGTCGCTGGAGTACTTAAGACGCCGCCCTCGCGCGCTGACGTCCGTTCCTATTTTTTCCGTGCCAGCAAGCGCCGATCCGGAAATAGTGGTATCCTTAGACAATTTTTGTCTAAACTTTTTCGATCATTTTTGATCTTTATTCGAAGTCGAACGACTCCGACGGTGCCGGTAGGGATGCCCTGGTTGAAGCCCTGCCTCAACTGCAACCGACTGATGTCGGTTACCGACCCCCATCGCCAGTGTCTTCATTGCCTGGGGCCCGACCACGATGACAAGTCGTGCCCCGACTGCCGGGCCTTAAGGTCGAAGGCTAGGCGGGAGCGGTCCCGCAAGCGCCTCGAGCTCCGGCAGTCGGCCCGCGCCGTTCCAGGTCCCGGTCCGGAAGGTGGTCGAGGGACCGATCGCGGGGCCGCTGTCATCACGGCTCGGAGGATCGTCACCACTCCTCGAGCTCCAAGTCCTCAGGTAAGAGGCATAAGAAGTCGAAGAAGCGACATCGCTCTTCCGACTCCCCCCCCGACGCTCGCGGGACGAGGCCGGGGGTTCGGGCATCGCTGCCTGCTCCTTACCCTCCAGTCCCTGGGCAGAACGCGACGCCGGTGGAGATCGACGCCTTCCTCACGGCCATGAGGTCGCTCACTGCTCCGTCGGGTTCCGCGGCGCCTTCGGGCTAAACGGCCCCGACTGGGAGCCCAAGCGGGCCGGGTGCCTTGGCCCCGGCGCCGTCGGGTGCTTCGGCCCTGGTGCCGTCGGCGACTTCGGTCCCGGCGCCGCAGGGCCCCGCTGGATCCCGTTCCGGATCCGGGTCGTCGCCGGTCGACCTTACGACCTCGCCGGCGCCGGCCCCTAGGGTGTTGCCTCCGGCGCCGTCCACAGACGACGTCGTCCCCGGTCCCCCCCTCGACCCAAGTCCGACGCAGCATTCAACGCCGATGGGAGATTTCTTCTTCTATGAACCAGCCCTATCTTTTGACCCTGAGTACCAGGAGATGGGGGCGAGGCGGATTGGGAGGGGTCTGAGGACCCTCTGGCAAGTGAGTGCCAGTCTTATCAGGACTGGGCAGGTGAGCTAGGGGATGCCAGTGGTTTCGACACTTCGCCAGACACTGGTTTTGTCTCCCCTCCTACCGTGGATACGGAGGAGGGGGCTGCCTATAGTGTGGTGTTGACACAGGCGGCCAAGGCCTTATCCCTTGAACTCCCCGTCGCGGCCGTGAGGACTAACCTCCTCACTGAGCAAGCTCTTCGAAGCCTCTGTTGCCGTTTAATGAGGCCTTGTCTGACGTTATTCTGGGCACCTGGTCCAGGCCCGCTACAGGTCTCCCTGTAGATAGGAGCGTGGCCAGACGCCACCGCCCTGCTCCGGGCGACCCTTGCTCCCTGTCCACCCACCCCACTCCCGAGAGCCTGGTCATACAGGCTGCTAACTCCCAGACCGCATTCCCGACGGCTCCCCCGATCGGGAATCCAAGCGGTATGAACAGTATGGCAAAAAGATGTTTTCCTCCCTGAGTTTGGGGTTGCGGTCCGTTAACACCGCGTGCCTCTTGGGCCATTATACCCACTCTCTGTGGGACACGGTCGCGGACGTGCTGCCACAATTTCCGGAGGAGGCCCGGACTAAACTCGCCCAAGCCTTTGCGGAGGGTCGAGATGCGGCACGGTACTCCATCCGATGTGGGCTGGATACAACGGACTTGCTGGGTAGAGCGATAGCAACGATGTTGGCGATTCGTCGCCACGCCTGGTTGAGGTCTGCCAACTTTTCGGCTGATGTCCAAAACACCCTTATGGACATGCCGTTTGATGGCCGTCGCCTCTTTGGCGACAAGGCAGACAGTGCGCTTGAGCGCTTTAAGGACTCCAGGGCTACGGCCAAGTCCTTGGGCCTGTCGGCCCGCGCCAGCAATCTGCTGCCTTTCGCCCCTTTCCTGGCCAAGGAAGGGGCGCCCCCACACGTCCTGCCAACCACGGCCCGCAGACTAACATCCAGCGCGGTGGCGGATGTGGTAACCGCCGTGGCGGTGCCCGGGGACAACGGCGAGTCCAGTCCACATCTACCCCTGCAGCATCCGCCTCAAAGCCCTCCTAGTCCGAGCTTTCAGGCCCACGTGACGCCAGTAAGGGGGCAGGGTTCGCCATCACCTCCTCCACTGGCGCAACATCACATCGGACAGGTGAGTGCTGCAAATCTTCCGAAGGGGCTACTCCCTCCCCTTCGAGGCGACCCCTCCAGCCATTCCACCGCAGTACCACCGCGTGTTGGGGGATCACTTGAATCTTCTGCGAGAGGAAGTTGCGGCCCTCTTGGCCAAGGGGGCCATCGATCGCGTTCCTGGCCAAAAGTAGGGTGTGGTTGTTGTTCCCACTACTTTCTGGTTCCCAAGAAGGGCAAAGGGGGCCTAAGCCTTATCTTGGACCTGCGGAACGTCAACGGCTTCTTCCGGAAGGAGTGGTTCAAGATGCTGACACTGGCTCAGGTCTTAGCTGCTCTGGACCCGGGAGACTGGATGGTAGCGATGGACTTGCAGGACGCTTATTTCCACATCCCCGTCCTGCCGGCCCACCGGCGCTACCTGCGGTTCACAGTAAGCCACGAGCACTTTCAGTTTATCGCGCTCCCCTTCGGCCTTACCAGTGCCCCCGGGTGTTCACGAAAGTGATGGCGGTGGTCGCAGCTCATCTGCGCAGGTTAGGGGTTTCAGTCTTCCCCTACCTCGACGACTGGTTGTTGAAGGCGGACTCACCCCAGACAGTATTCAGCCACCTCCAGGCTACGGCCGACCTCCTGCACCTGCTGGGGTTCTCCATCAATGTGCCGAAGTCGCACCTGTGTCCCTCTCAGAAGCTCCTCTTTATCGGAGCGGTTCTAGACTCGGCGCAGTTTTGGGTTTATCCTCCCGAACAGCGGGTTCGGGATATTCAGGCTCTGATTCCGATCTTTCAGTCTTTATCCCGAATCTCGGTCAGGTTGGCGCTGTGGCTTCTGGGGCTGATGGCCTCCTGCATCCTTCTGGTGCATCATGCCAGGTGGCGTATGCAGGCTCTGCAGTGGGACCTGAAGTTTCAGTGGGCCCAGCATCAGGGCAACTTGTCCGACCATGTCTTGATCTCAGAGGGCACTGCAAGACAGTTGCAGTGGTGGCTCACGGACCGATATTGGGTCAGCGGCAGATCCCTCTACCTACCCCAACTGGAGCACGTAGTTGTGACGGACGCGTCCCTCCAGGGCTGGGGAGGCCACATGGGAGAGGCGGAGATCAGAGGCCTCTGGTCTCCGGCGGAGTCCCAGCTCCATATCAACCTTCTGGAGCTGCGGGCGATCCGTCTTGCACTGAAGGCATTCCTCCCCTCTGTCCGGGGGAGTGTAGTGCAGGTATTCACGGACAACACCACCGCCATATGGTACTGCAACAAACAGGGCGGGGTGGGGTCGTGGACCCTATGCCAGGAGGCTCTGCGCCTCTGGCAGTGGCTGGAACATCAGGGCGTGACCCTGGTGGTTCAACACCTGGCAGGTTCGCTGAACGCCAGGGCGGACGAACTCAGCCGTCGGTGCATGATGGATCACGAATGGCGTCTGAACTCGGACGTTGCGCAAGGCCTCTTTCAGCAGTGGGGAGAGCCCTGGTTAGATCTATTCGCCACAGAAGAGAACGCGCAATGTCATCAGTTCTGCACGTTGGAATTTCCATGGCGGCACTCACTCAGAGACACTTTTCGTCGCAAGTGGAGTTGCGGTCTGTTGTACGCCTTTCCGCCTATACCACTTCTGCCCAGAGTGCTGAAGAAGATCAGGCGCGACCGGGCCCAAGTCATCCTTGTGGCTCCGGACTGGGCATGGAGGTTCTGGTATCCCGAGCTACTCAGCATGTCTGTCGATCCCCCGATTCGTCTACCCCTTCGGGAGGACCTTCTGTCGCAGCAGCAGGGGACGGTCCTCCACCCGAATCTGTCCAGTCTCCACTTACATGCGTGGAGATTGAGCGGCAGCAGTTGAGGCCATTTGACTTGCCTCCTGAAGTCTGTAATGTCATTCTGGCAGCCAGGCGTCCCTCCACAAAATGGGTATACGTCTGCAGGTGGAACAAATTTGTGGCATGGTGCACAGCAAAGGCTGTGGATCTCCTTTCTGCCCCTCTTTCAGAGGTTCTCCTCTTTCTTCTTTCTCTTGCCCAGCAGGGCTCTGCTCTGGGCACTCTGAAGGGCTACCTCTCGGCCATTTCCGCCTTCTTAAGGCTACCTGATCAGCCTTCTTTGTTCAAATCCCCGGTTGTAAATAGGTTTTTGAAGGGCATCACTCATATGTTTCCTCCAGTTCCTTTTGTGATGCCTCAGTGGGACTTGAACCTTGTTCTAACCTTTCTGATGTGCGCTCCCTTTGAGCCACTTCATAACTGTCCTCTTCGCCTCCTTACTCTGAAGACCGCTTTCCTGGTTGCCATCGCCTCTGCCAGGAGAGTGAGTGAGCTCCAGGCCCTTTCTTCTAAGCCTCCTTTCCTTTCAGTCCATTCGGACAAAGTTGTGTTGCGGACGCGACCCTCTTTCCTGCCCAAGGTAGTCACAGCCTTCCACATCGGGCAGTCTATCACTTTGCCCATCTTCTTTCCACCTCCGCATCCCTCGAAAGAGGAAGAGAGGCTCTACCGTCTGGACCCAAAATGTGCTCTCTCATTCTATTTGGATTGCACACGCCAGTTCTGGGTGGATGACCAACTCTTTGTTGGTTACGTGGGCGCTAAGAAGGGACGGGCGGTGCACAAACGAACCATTTCTCGATGGGTCGTCTTGTGCATCAAGGCTTGTTACTCTTTGGCTCGAAAGAAGCCTCCTGAGTGAGCCTTCCACACGGGCCACGGCGGCTACTACTGCCCTGGGCCGGGGAGTCCCCTTGCAGGACATTTGTCAGGCGGCTACGTGGGCCTCGCTGCACATGTTTGCAAGACACTACTACCTGGACAGCCAAGTCCAGCGAGACTGCTTCTTCGGCCGTTCCGTTCTCCAGGACTTTCTGGTGTGATCATTGGTTCGCAGACCTACCACCGGGGTTGGTATTGCTGGGGTATCTATTCTAAGGTAAGGAATCTAATACTAACCTGTTTCTTTCAGATGCACAAGTTACTTACCTTCGGTAACGATATATCTGTAGGAAACAGTAGTTAGTATTAGATTCCTTACCGCCCCACCCATCCTCCCCGTTCTGCAAACCGATATCTAGGGTTAAGGTCATCCCCTTTCAGGGCCCTAGTTTCATGGCACCAGTGTTAGTTTTTATCATGGCTCTGCGTTTCTGGCGCGGAAAAGCTGTGTATAAGAACTGACGTCAGCGCGCGAGGGCGCGTCTAAGTAATCAGGCGACCTCATCCCAGCGCCAATGACGCCGACGACGGACGCGGAGCCGCAGACGACGCGCAAGGGTACTGCTACGCAAACGTTTCCGGATCCAGTCTGACGCCTGGGGATATTCTAAGGTAAGGAATCTAATACTAACTACTGTTTCTTACAGATATATCGTTACCGAAGGTAAGTAACTTGTGCGTTAATCTCATTCCCCCTTCACAATTTATCAAGCTTCAGTGGGACCTTAATCTGATGTTAACGTTCATGATGTGTGCTCCTTTCGAACCTCTTCCTAATTGTCCCTTCAGGCTTTTGACTATTAAAACAGTCTTCCTTGTGGCTATTACATCTACCCATAGAGTAAGTGAGCTGCATGCCTTGTCATTCACACTGCTTTCCTCATCAGTCTATCCTGACAAACTGGTGCTTCGCACAAGGGCCTCCTTTCTACTGAAAGTAGTTACCCCATTTCACGTATGCCAATCAGTCACTCTCCCTTCTTTTTACGCCCCTCCACATCCCTCTAAAGAAGTGGAGCGACTCCACCGCCTGGACCCAAAAAGAGCATTGTAGTTCTACCTTGACTACACATGAGAGTTCTAGATGGACGACCAACTCTTCATTGGATATGTTGGTGCAAAGAAATGCTGGGCTGTACAGAAGCTTTCCACCTCCAGATGGGTTGTGCTCTGCATTAAAATTTGCTATGCGTTGGCCAAGAAGCAAGCTCCAGAAAGTTTGTGAGCTCATCCCTCCAGAGCTAAAGCTGTGACCACTGTGGTAACTCGCGGAGTTCCGGTCCTGAACATCTGCCAGGCAGGAACGTGGGCTTCATGGCACACGTTCACCAAACATTACTGTCTGGCAGTCAAGTCTGTAGGTTCTGGCACTTTGCCCACTTGGTCCTGAAGTACTTCCTTATTTGAAACTGGTCCGCAGACCCACCGGGGATGATGTTGCTTGGCTATCTATTCTAAGTTAAGGAATCTGCGGCTAGAAGTCTCAATCCGATGAACAAATTACTTACCTCCGGTAATGCCTTATCTGGTAGAGACTATATCTAGCTGCAGATTCCTTACCGACCCACCCATACTCTCTGCTCTGCAAACAGATTTCTAGGGACAGGGCTGATCCCTTTCAGGCCCTAGTCTTCCACATCAGTGGTCAGTGTACTTCATGGCTCTGAACTTCGGTCGTGGAAAGTCGTGAAAAGAAACTGATGTCAGTGCACCTAGGTGGCACTTATATAGGTGCCCCAAACATCCCTTCCGCACGGACGATGCCTGCGGATCTGAGCAACGCAACCTACCGGCGCGCAGGGGTACTGCTCACGTAATATTTTCAGGATCCAATCTGATGTCTGGAAAAATTCAAAGGTAAGGAATCGTTGGCTAGATAGAGGTTCTACCAGATAAGGCATTACCGAAGGTAAGTAGCTTGTTCTTCTTGCCCAATGGAGGATGATCCTGAAGGGTTGGCCCCACCTCTATCAAATGTTCTTCTATTTCCTTATGTGGGCAGTGATGGGTACGAAAGCCCTACGCTGACTAGCCCCAGAAGATTTGAAGTTGTCAATTGTGGGATATTTACTCTCCCAGACATGCTTTTTCCATTATCACCTCATTGTCCTGGAAGTAATGGGCACAATTCTACCCATGGGTCGCAGTTGCTATCCTGTGAGCTCTATGTATCTTGATAGGGTCTCATCTTAATCTTTACCAAATGTAATTGAACAGGTCCATACCACTTTCATCTCTGTTGCCCCTAGGCACTCTAGGGTACCCCACATGTATGTATATTGTTCCTCCTAGATCTATTTAGGTCCCTTGTAGGATTATATCCTGCTCTTCCACATTTAGAGAACTAACTTTGCTGCAGTTGCTCATCCATGTTCTCATTCAAAGCGTGCGACCTATCACCAAGGAAGGATACATCCTTCAGTCAATCAATCAGTAGACTTGTAGAGCATCATATTGTCACCCGTGAGAGTATGCAGGCGCTGGCAGGGTCCACATGATTAGCCAATTAGCCATGTCTTCAGGGACTTTTGGAACTCTGAAAGAGATGAGAAGGTCAGATAACAGGGTACCTCGTTCCATGTCTGTTGAAGAGGAGGAGAGGCATCCGCATTTGCTATGATGGATGCGAGGGTTGAGGGTTAGAAAAAGGGATGCGAAGAGGTGTCATCTGGTGGGCTGTTGGAAGTTTAGGCGGTGGTTCAAGTAGGCTGGTCCGCAGTTGTGTAGGACCTTGTATGCACGAGTCAAAAGCTGAAACTGGCATCTTTTCTGTACAGGGAGCCAGTGAACTTCCTTGAGGTAGGGTTGATGTGGGTACCTCTAGGGAGATCCAGGACGAGTCTGGCTGCGGCATTCTGTGTGGGCTTTAGTCGGAGGAGGTGAACTGCGATCCCTGCGCAGAGAGTGTTGCCGTAGTCCAGTATCCAAAGGCACGGCCAGCAGCGCAGCCCGCCCGAGGGCTGTAGCCACCACTGCCAGGCTGGGGTGTCCACCACTGTCAGGCTGATCCTGCCATATTCAAAATGGCAGCCCCTGCCATCAGCATCATTCTGTCGTCCCACACATATTGTGGCATTGGCGAGAGGCACACCAGCCACAAATAAGATAACAGGGCCCACTAGCTCGACCTAACCGGGTCTCTTGTTCCATGGGGCCAAAGTGCCCCACCGCACCTGTTGCTCCAGCTGAACATCCAAACATGGTGATTCCTGAGGCAGTTCTCATCGCCAGGTGAGATCTCTCATACTTTGATTGCTCCCCCAGTGCAGATAATGTTGCGATAGTTGCAGTCCGGGCTTTAAGTGGGATAAAAAAACTGGGGGGTTCTCTCAAAGGGGCGTGTCCTATGTAATTAAGGGCTTGGCTTAAAAACATTTTAGCTAAAAACCTGTGCTTAATATAGTGTGCCTGTTCAACTGGTAATTTCCTGTTTCTGTCATTGCATCCAGATTTATAATACAGCAAGTAACATTATACCTACAACAAACCAGGACTATTGGCTTTGTCTTTTTTTTTTTTTTTTTTAAAGACCTTTATTTAGTAGATCACATCAAACATTCCTCGCCTACAACCCACCGGGCCGGCAAACAATCAAAACCATGTTAGTTTCATAGAACAAAGACACAGCCCAGTGCCGTCAACCCGGGGGTACGGCGGCGTTGCAGAGTGTAAGTATATGAGATCCCGAAGGATAAGGAAGGATGTGGAAGGTCACATTTTACAGATTAACGCAGAGAATAAGGTCAAAGTGTTTAAATTTGATATCCAAGAAGGAAACAAACCGAAAACAAACCCCCCTTTAACTTGGTCGATAAGTTACATTACTGTCAGGTTCAGAGCAGTTCCGGTGCGTGTATGGTACCTAAACGCCTTTGAATGCTTGGAGGCAGTTAGCAATGGTTCGCCTTATATTTCCAATGAGCTAGACTGTGTGGTTAGAGGAGGCTCACAAATGTTCCCCCTGTACTCGTTCTACCTGGACCAGATTTCCACCCATTTACGAGGACAGCCTCTTGAGACATACACTGTCTTCTCCTGCAGCATGCACCAGTCCATGTCACATTGCCAGTCTCTCAGTTTCGGTGGGTTAGGATCACCCCACAGCCTCGCAATGTTCCTTTTCGCCACCATCAGCCCAAGTGTTACCCATAGTCTCCCTCTGTGCGATAAGTCAGTGGGTTCCCAGATGTTGAGCAGACATCTTTTGGCCTCCAGTCGAATTTCTATCTCCCACACCTCCTGCATGCAGGGCACCACTCTCCCCCAGTACGTTTGCAGTTTTCGGCACCCCCACAGGATATGAAAGAAGGTACCCTCTGCACCACATCCCCTTCTGCAGAGTCCGTCCCCACCTTTTCCCATCATTTGCAGCCTCGTACATGAAATATAAATTCTGTGTAGTATTTTCAGTTGAATTAGGCGCAGTCGGGCTGATATTGCCACCTCACGGGGAGAGGCAAGAGCATACGTCCATTCCTCCTCATCAATTTCCAACCCATCAGCAATCCATTTCTCTTTTAAGGGAAGGAGTAGGTCGGGGGAATTATTGAGTAGTTTTTTGTACGTGAGAGATATTGCGTGTTCAGGCATGTGTCCATCTAATAGTCTGTCTTCAAGAGGGGAGCTTTGAGGCAGTGTGGTGTCAGGTGGAATGTTTGTCTGAAGGGAGTGTCGCACCTGTAGGTATCTGAAGTATTCGGTGTGCGCCAGTTCATACGTTGCCTGCATGTGAGCGAATGTGTGAATACCTTTAGGGCCCCAGATGTCTTTTATTTGGGAGATCCCTATCCGGTCCCAGTTCCGGAACCCTTTAGTGCGACCCAGATTGCCTAACGTTTCCGAAGCCCAGAGTGGTGTAGCCATGGTGAGGACCCCGGACCAACCTAGTTTTTTTTGGGCTATGTGCCATATCTGTACCGAGTGTTGTGTAGGTCCAGTGAGTCGAAGTTTGCCCATTTTAGAGTAGAGTGCAGTTGCATAGTTCCCCCCAGGGAGTTGCCATCTGTCCATCCCATAGGCCGGATCATTGCCATCCCCATAAGTCCCTTGATTAATCGCCGAGCGATGGGCTGCCCAGTAGTACTTACGTATGTCTGGGAGGGCTATGCCACCGTCATACCACCCCAGTGTGAGTTTTGACAAGGCAATACGAGGGGCGCCCGCCCAAAGGAGGGTACGCTGAGCTGCCTCAATTGATGTGAAGTAGGCGTTAGGCACCAGGTCCGGATAATTTTGGAGAGCGTAGAGGAACCTAGGCAGCGCCATCATTTTGAATAAGGCGGCTCGGCCTAGTAATGACAATGGCAGGTTCTGCCAGGACTTGGCCTCTCTTTGGAGACACCGTAGGGGAGGTTGAAGATTACGCTCGTAGGATAGGGCCTTGTCCTTGGAGATGAACACTCCCAGGTATTTGAAGCCGTCCTCAGCAACTGTGATGGGACACGTGTCGGGGAGCCTAGGGGGATTCCCGCTGAGGACGTAAAGATACGATTTGCTCCAGTTGACTCTGAAGCCGGAATTACGACCAAAGCTCGCGAAGATGTCGAGAGCAGCAAGGATCGACCGTCGTGGCTTGGAGAGGTATAGAAGAATATCGTCTGCGTAGAGGGACATTTTGTCTTCCCATCCCTCCGCCCACTCTATTCCTCGAAGGTAGACGTCTTGTCTGATCCAGGCAGCCAGCGGTTCGAGGGAGAGGGCGAACAGGAGGGGAGAAAGGGGGCAGCCCTGTCTAGTTCCCCGCTCTACAGTGAAGACCTCCGACACCTTGTTGTTCACTAGGACCTGTGCAAGCGGTTCCGAATAAAGAAGACGAACCCACGCCATAAAGTGGGGTCTGAAGCCCAGTTTACTCAGGACAGCGAACATGTACGGCCATTCTAGGGTGTCAAACTCCATGGTGGCGTCCAGGGAGACCACAACCGCGTCCTCCTTCAGTCTATGGCATTGCCCCAGCACCCCGTGTAAGCGTCTGATATTGAGGGCCGTATTGCGGTGTGGCATAAAGCCTGACTGGTCAGGATGTACCAATGTACTCAGTACTGGTTTAAGTCTATTGGCGAGTGTTTTTGCCAGTATCTTGGGCTCAGCGTTGAGGAGGGAAATTGGCCTGTAGGAGGCACAGGATTCAACGGGTTTCCCCTCCTTTGGGATTGCCACTATAGTAGCAATGCGTTGGTCACGTGGCAGTATTCCTTCCTTTCTGCAGGTCTCGAACATGGTTTTAAGATGCTTACTAATAGTGTCAGGTTTAATCTTGTACAATTCTATCGGGAGGCCGTTGGGACCCAACGCTTACCCCGGCCGGAGTTCCATTATCGCACGCTGTATTTTGGCCTCCATGAGTGGGCTATCAATGGTCTCCCGATCCTCATCCGATAGACACGGCATTCGGATATCAGCGAGGATGGCTATAGAGTCCTCCTCTGGACGGTCAGACACCCTAGTATAGACCTGCTTGTAGTGTCTAACAAACTCATCCACTATATCCCGAGGCTCTGTGAGAAGCTCTCCGGATTGCTCATGAATTAACGGGACTATCTTTTTGGCCTGCTGCTTTTTGTCGAGCCAGGCGATGAGCTTTCCGGCTTTGTCGCCCTGATCATACAACCTACCCATCCTATGTCTAGCCACCGTCTGGGCCTCCTGGGAGACCAGCGCTCTGTATTCTGCCAACTTGATCTGCCACTTATGTCGAACCGTCCTGGCCCCCTTTTCTAGCGCTTCCGCCTCAAGTTCTGAAAGATCCGCCTCAGCTGTAGTGACCTGACAGCGCTGTTCTCGTCTTTTACCTGAGATGGCTGACAGCGCCTCCCCCCTCACCACCGTTTTAAACGCCTCCCATACCGTGACAGGGGAGTCTACTGATCCCAAATTCTCATCAAAATAATGGGCGATAGAGGTGTCAAGTTTCCCCCGTGTGTCTTCGTTTTTTAGGTGCCAGGGGTTTATTGGCGCTACACACCCCTCCCTCCTGGATCCGAACGTGATGTGTGTAGTCACCGGCGAGTGGTCCGAAATGCCCAGAGTTAAGAGTGTTGCTTCTCTTACTGTAGTATGGTGCTGCAGGACGGTGAGGATGTAATCGATGCATGAGAATGAGTGATGCGGCCCAGAGAAGAAGGTGAATTGGTTATTCGTGGGATGAAGATGGCGCCAAACGTCAGTGAGTCCAAAGGACTCAAGAAAGTCAGCTAACCATTGTTGCCCTTGGGGTAGGTCTCTGGAGGGCTGCCTATCTAGGGTGCCCGACACTACTGAATTGAAGTCCCCGCCCAAGACTAACTGACCTTCGGGAAGGGAGAGCAGCAATTTGCCCAGGTCTGCAAAAGCTTGAGCCTGCAAGCCCGGCGGAACGTAGGCCGAAAGCAGGTTTAGTGTGTATCCCTCCCATCTTCCTGTGGCCACCGTGAAGCGGCCTTGCAGGTCTGATTCAGTGCTATCAATATGGAGGGGCAATGAGCGGCGTACAAGGATCCCCACCCCCCTTGAACCTGAGGTGAAGCCGGAGTGCGCAGCTAGGGTGTACCCCCATTTGTTGAGGGCTTGGCATGTGTTACCCAGTAAATGAGTTTCTTGCAGCATTACCATATCCGGTTGGTGCCGTTTAATGAGTTGCAGGACTATAGTGCGCTTAAGTCTGTCCCCAAGTCCGTTAACATTCCAGCTCATGATTTTCAGGCTCTTTTCCCATTTCCTAGCCATGACCATTACTTTGTAAGCATTTCCCACTTAGCACCACTGAACCATTAAAGACGTCGTGAACATTCACTCTGTACGACCATAACAAACCCCAAACTCCCCAGCCCTCCCCGGGTCCCCCCCCAGCGGAGAGAATCTCCAACTCCGTTCCCCACCCTGGTTCCCCCCCCGAAGAAGTGGTCAGCGTAAACATTAACAGGTACAGCATACAGTTGACTCCTTCCACCCTTCCCGGTATCTTCCCCCCACATCCCGCCCTCCTCTGCGAAAACAACCCCCCCCTCCCTGCCCCCTGCTCCGTGGGTTCCAAACTACCCACCACCCCAATTAGCAGAGCGCCTGTCGCCCAACCCTACCCCGGTGAGACACCGAGGAACTTTAACTCGGATTAAAGCGGCCAGCTCCGTCCCAGCCGCCCTCCCGTGGTGCCCCAGGTCATTCGGCCCCTCAGGCCACGAGTGTATCAGAACAATAAGGGAGCCTGTCCCAGAGACCCCGGGCAGGCATCGCGCTGTCCCCTCGGAGTGCCCAGGGCGTATCAAAAATTACACTGTATACATTACTGTCCGGCTTCTTCTAAGTCCAGTGTGCGCTGTCTCATCTCGCTGTGTTGTCTCCGGGTGAGTCCCAGCGGGGACTATTCGACCTTGAACGCCTGGATCGTTGACTCTGCTCAGCACTTTCCGCTCCCCCCGCCGCTGACCCCGGGGAGGGGTGCCCTGTGTCTCGCCATTGTCCACCGGTCTGCAGAGGGTGGGCCACAGCCAGCGTCGTGTCGAGCCACTCCTGCACTGCCGCAGGCGAGGTGAAGAAGTGGGATCGGCCACCGTTTATGATCTTCAGTTTAGCAGGAAAGAACATCATGTACCGAATTCCGCGGTCCCGTAGTGCCGCCTTGACCCCTTGGAAGGAGCACCTCTCCTGTTGCACCTCTAGCGTAAAGTCCGGGAAGAAGCGAACTGTGGATCCCTTGTATTGTAAGTCTCCATGTTGTCTGGCAGCCTGGAGGATCGCATCCCGGTCTCGGTAGTTAAGTATTTTGGCAATAATTGTTCGTGGTGGGGCTCCTGGTTTGGGCTTAGGAATCGGGGCCCGGTGGGCCCGCTCGACAGTGAAGAGCTTGGATAGCCTCTTGGGTTTTAGATGGCGGAGTATCAAGTCTTCAAGAAAGAGCTCCGTACTGTCACCCTCAAGGTCTTCCGCCACACCCACCACGCGTATGTTGCTCCTCCGAGCCCTACCTTCCTGGTCGTCGAGCCGTAGTGCCATCTGCCTGTGTTGGTGGACAAGCTCGCTGACCCTGCGTTTGAGCTTCTTCTCCGATTCCTGCAAGGCCTTAATGTCTGCTTCGTTGGATTTGGATCGGTCCGTGGTTTTCCCCAGGTCGGTCCGGAGCAGGTTAACTTCGATAGTGATCTTGTCCATCTTTGTTTCAAGGCTGGTGCCGAGGGTCTGGATTGCCGCCATTATGGACGTCAGGGAGGGTTCCGCCTGTCCTGCGCTCTCCTTTGTTGCCCCTACGGGCTGCGTCGGTGTTTTAGGTACCATGTATTGGTCCAGTTTGTTGGTTTGGGTCACCAGACCCCCTTTGGGCCGCATATTTGATCTGGTGCCCTTGGGATCGTTTGTCCCTTCACCCACCTTCTTTCGGGACAGCGCCAGCTCCGGTCCATTCCCCTCCGCTGACAGACAGCAGCCAGCACTACGAGCCCTTCCCAAGATCTAGCGCAGCGTGGGGCCCACTGTATGGGGTGTCTTCCGTGACTTCTCCTCCGCGATCCTTAACTCTTCAGGCCTGCAATCACGCACAATCGTTCCATCCGCCAGCAGGTATCGCAGTGGTAAAGCCGCCGCCACAGCCGTGGACGTGTGTCCTCCCTCCAGTGGGCGCCCTCGTGCAACACTCAGCGGCCGCAACGTCCAGGCAGGCTACAGGTAGCGCAGGCCGGCCGCCTCTCTCCCTCGCTCAGGTGGCAGCAGCGCGGGGATAAGCAAGCCCTCCTTACTTCCAGGGCAGGCGCCCTGCTGCACGTCTTATGCCGCTGTGTAGGCCCTTCGGGTCCGCAGGGTCTCGTAGGCTGCTTCGCCAGGCCTCCCCAGGGCTTCGATATTCCGACGCTGCTTCAGAGGCCACGACCCCTCGTTTTCGCGCCTCTCAGTCCGCGGCCTGCGGTAGGCCGAAAGCCGGGACCTCGATTGATGGAGGCAGCGGCTCCCGGACTCCAGACGCGGGCCGCCGCCGAGAGTCGCAGCCGCCTCACGGAGCCACCGCTGGTCCTCCGAGTCCGCCAAAGGTACCGAGGGAGCACCAAGCCTGAGGGAGCTGGGGGCTGCTGTTGGAGAGCCACTCAGCTAGGATTTTAAGCGGATTTCGCAGGGGACACGAACGGTCCCGGTGGAGCTCGGGAATCAGGCGGCCATTTCCTACGGCGCCTGGCCACGCCCCCCCTATTGGCTTTGTCAATGATTGTTAGTTGCATAAGACAATGGCACTGCTTCAGTGTTAAGGTTTTTTTCACACTGAGGGTGAGGACAGAAATTTGAGAGGCCGATAGGGACCCGTCTCAGCTCCTGCTTTTAAGAACTGCCAGTGCTGAGCACCAGCAGCACCCGGCCCACTTAAAGCCCTGGTTGCAGTGTGGGTGGGAGCGTATGGCTCCGACATCCATTTTAGTTGACTGCTGACCACACACCTTTGTCAAATCGCTCTGAACAGTTAAAATCACATGCTTAAGCTCCTCAAATACCTGAAGCAGGAACCTTTATGTGATAGCAACATTTGAGCTCACAGTGGAGGTCTCCGGGCATTCGGGAGTCTAATTTGCCATCGTTCTCAGAGGAGATTTCTGGCCACTTTCCTGCTGCAAAAATACTTTACTGATTGAATCCTTCCTGTCCCATCCTTCTGTCATGCTAATGTGGGGTTGGGTAAATCTCCAACAATCCTGAATATGCTGTATCAACAGTTATGGTTTGAATAGTTCAGCAATTGAAGGCCTTTTATTCCAGTGTTCTTGAATAGCTCTGCCATTATAATGCACCACAGCATGACTTAGCCACAGGGTAAAGTATTGGCAGTAGCCACCATTGAATACTACTGGCCTTGAACTGTGATTTCACCCAGGTGTAAGGTGGTGTCTTCAAGGAACTCGGGAGTCCTGCTCTTGTGCTGTAGAGAACAGGGCTCCTGCTCTTTCACTTGGTGTGTGTTGCCTTCTCAATCCTGGTCAGCCCCCACAGCACCCTGCACTCTTCTCCTTTTGCTCCTCGACTGCAGTAGGTCATCTTCTCCAGCATTTGAACTGTGCAGGCTGCAACAGGTCACTTCATGGCCCCACATCCTGTTCCCTGGACCAGCTGCACTTCTCCCTGACCTTTTCCTGCACTGTGGTGTAATCTTTAAAGCGCTCTGTAGTATATTGAATTACTACTCTACCCTGGTGCCAACCAGGGCGAACAAAGGTCTGTTCTGCTGCAGCAACTGCTGCCTGCGTGCCCTCTAACTCATCAGGGCACCATCCCACAGGTGGGCAGCATGCTCTGTGAATTCCACCCTCCAGATTTCTCTGCAGAACGTAGGATGCGCCTTACCTGTGCCAAATTTGGCAGCAGACAACTGTCACAAATTCTACATTACAAACCAGAGAAGTGAAGGCCCTGGGGCTTGCCATCATGTGGCATCACAGGATTCTCCCGCATTTTAGCCACCTACAGCTTCTGCCCTTTGGAACTGCTCTGGCAGTCATGCTAGTACCCACTTGTCTTCTGACACTACTTCACAGCTGTGCAATATCAGGTGCTGAATTCAGCTAGCGGGTGGGAGCACAAAGGATATAGGAGCAATACACCCCTCAGATTTTAAAGCTGAACACTGTTATTTAAAATAAATTAGGGAGCATTATCCTTAAGATTTAACCATGGCAGTACATATCAAGCCACACCTGAACGTTTGCTTTGACTTTCAGTGATGTGGTGAGGTAAATTCTAATTACTCTCGCTTGAACCTTTGGCGATCACTGCCCCATTAATATGGGGTTAGGGATCCAGACATGTGGAGCCTCCAAAGAAAGGAAGCACATTGTACCAGAATATTTTAATGGCTGGATTGGCAGCAGGCAGTTGTAGTGGCAGTATTCTGTCTAGGAATACCCTCCATGTGAGAAATCTACCACAGTAACAATTCATCATCAAGAGAAATAAGCCTAAAGTGTGCCAATTTTAAATGGCTATCAAATAAAGGTGTCACAATCTCTTCCTCAACACTGGTCAAGTCTTATGCCCGAAAGATATCCAAATGAGCAAAACTTAACACCATCAGAAACAAACTCCTAAAGGATACCTAGGCTGGCATTCAAGCGAGAGAAGAACTGGAGGGGGTGTCGATAAAAACCTGCTATGGAGTTAGTAGGAAGAGTTTAAAGAACCCCTGGCATCAGCAGCATACATATTGTACCAGGAGAAAGCAAAGAGACAACATAGGCCTACCCTATTTTAGGGGTGTAGAATGATTAGTGGATTAGTGTTGATAGCATCAAGTGTGACCATGCCATTGGACTGTATCCAGGTCATATCGGGTCTAAATTGATTTCAGTAGGCCAGTTCAGGTTTTTGTGAGGAGTGCAGCCATTTCAAGTGTTTGTTGTCTTGCGGTAGCTGAGTTGGACTGGTTGGTTAATATAAAGTCATTGGAGGGGAATACATGGGGACAAGAATGTGAGTCATAACTGATAGTGGAATGGGTGGGGAGAGGCTAAAGTAGCAATAACCAAGAAGTTCAGGTTTTGTGCCCTCTGGGAAGGGGACTAAACAGAGCCCAAATGGGAAAGCAAGGGGTAAGAGACCCGGCCCTTGGCCAAAGCCGAGTAGTTGGCTTCACTACTATTTTTACTGTTTTGTGTTATAAATTGGCAATTAGGCATCTGTCAGAGGGATTCACTGTTCATCTCTGCAGAAGTTCTGCTTTCAGAACAACTCTCCTTTGAATGATGGCCTGGAATATATGCTGAAATGGGTCTTCTTTTTCACATTTTCCAAACATTCCTGCCTGGCTCATTATAAGTTTAGCTGTTCCCTTCCAACACTCTCATTCCTTTCAATCCCAAGAGAAGGTGGGTACTTCATTAATTTATAACCCTAATGGTATACTATTGTATTCAGTAGATGGCTGTTTTAGCAAAAAGAAAGTCTAAGTTCTTCCTATCTTAAAGCTGTTACCCAAGCAGTATGCATCCCCTGACTACACATACCTGCACATAGTCATGCCTCCTTCTCTTGCATGCTGCACACTCAGAGGATATGCCTTTTTTCTGCTATCTTCTGGAACCTACTTCTTAGCTTAGGTTGTTTTTGCTAGTGAACGTTTTTGTTTGACTGGTAAATCAATTTTCACAAGGTATAGTAAAATGAAGGCATCAAACAATTTTTCTTACATGATCAAGCTTTTGATGTGGGTTGTTTTTCCGTAGGTACTACCGTGTGTGGACATTGACAGTATTGTAAGTGACAGCACAGACAGAAACATTCCAAGCCCTGAAGTAATCCAGTCACCTGTTCCAGCTGAAACAGTCCCCCAGGTAGTAATTGATAGATGTGGTACTACTTCCTGTGATTTAAATGAAAATGTGTATGTTTATCCTGTAGATACATATTTGAGACCTGTTCGTCTTTTCATTATCTTTCAATTCATCAGCTTTCTCCTGAAAAGATGGTTATAGGATTTGATGAAAACTGTTAGTTGTAGCTGGGTGCAGGCCACAAGTGATAGTATCTACAGAAAACTCTTGATATTTAGTCTAAAAGTATTCCTTTAGACAATTATAACTTCTTAGAGTATGACTTAGGCTAAGCTTTTCAAGCGAATAGACGTGTATTGTCAGCATTTTGGTTTGTGACCCGCCCATCATGTTCTATTATATTTACATCTGTGCGGACGTTAAACAGAAGTGCACAGTCAAACAAAAATCTACTAAACTTAAATTCTCTGTCCCTTAGTTTGGGACTTGCAGTTGATTTCCACTGTTGTAACTTATCAATGTCTTTAAGATTTAAGGTCTGCCATTAATACTTAAATGGAAAGTCCAGTCCCTGCTCCCTCTGGTATACTAAGACTGTTGATGGCCTACGAGCCTCACCAAAGGGAGGGTAGGATGGAATGGCATGGTGGATATCTTCTGTGACATTTCAACGTATGAATTATTATCATCTAAGTGTTACTAAAAACTTAAGTCATTGGCTTAGCTCTCCGCAGATACTTTTCAACTTCGCTTTTCCTGTAGCAATTGGATGTTCTTGAGGTTTACCTTGTGCTTTATAGATTTTTTTTTAAACATAAAGTGTATATTTTGACTAGTTTTCCTTCTTTGTGATCCCCAGAACCTGGACCTTGACACCGAAAAAGATTTGTTAAAAGATCTAATTTAACTACTCTCTAGCATCAGATGGTATGGTCAACATATTACTTATACCAAAAAACATTAAGATCGCCTTTTATAAAACTATAGTTTAAAACCTTAACAAACCTGTTACAGACTAATGGTATTAATGGCATTAATTAAAAAGTATGTTCGAGGCATGTGGGCTGCTGAATTCATATCTGTGCATAGATCGCCGCCTAGTGTTGGGTCCGGATGATTGCACTTTGTTGTCTTTGGAAGAGTCTTCGAAGTATCACGATATAGGTGACTCCTCCCCTGGACTACAGTGCGCATGGGCATCTTCTCCATCCTCAGATTGTTTTTTTCCGCCATTGGGTTCGGATGCTAACTCCTATTCTCCAACTTCGGAATCGAAAACAAAACTTTTCTAAAGGCCAAAAGGCCTTCTACTTCGACGGTATTGTTCTCGTTCGGTACCTCTCCTCTCGATCCACCTTTCCATCTCGACTCGGTCGTCGACGCGGGCCGTGGGCCTTTTCGACGCCACGTGATCCTACCCGTTTAAAAGGTGCCCACAATGCCACTCCAAGTTCCCACATACTGACAAACACTCAGTATGCAACAAGTTTCTTTCCCCAGACCATAGGGAAGAAACCTACCCAGCCTGCGCCCAGTTTCGGTCGAAGAAAACCATACGGATCCGACGGGCCGCCAGGCAAGAAATGCAGCGACAGGCACCGGAACCGGACAATATCTTCGATGATGACCAGGAACTACCGGAAGCTCCAGACTCTGACCTAGAGATCGTCACTGTCGAGGACTACTCAGACTCCGATGACGAGATCCCACCGGGGCAAATCGTGAGTACACTGCCCCCGACACCAACTACCCCGTTACCAAAGGCTCCGGTCAAGGCATCGCCAAAAGGCCTTAGCCAAGATCCTAAAAAAGTTTCGCCAGCCCCGCCATCCGGCTCTGCTCCGAAATCGAAACCGAAACCTTCAGAGACCCCCAGGCCAAGTACCATCACCCCAAAGAAGGTTCCAGAGCCAAAAAAGGTCGTCGACCTGAAGGGCGTCGAACCGAAAAAGGCCGTACAGCCCAATAGCGTCGAGCCAAAGAAGACTGTCGACCACAAGAAGGCCGCTCAGCCAAAAACTGTCGACCCCAAGAAGGTAGTCGAACCAAACAAGGGCACGCAGCCAAAGGGCGCCGAACCAAAGAAGGTCGCCGACCCGAACAAGCCTACTGCTCCAAAAACCGTCGACCTGGCAAAGGTCGCCGACAAGAAGGGTGCCGTACCAAAACCCATAGCACGGCCGGAAAAACCTGCCGACCCAAAGGCAAGTGCTCCGAAGACACCAGTCGATCCGAAAAAAGAACATCGACTCGGAAAAGGACACTCAACCCAAAAAACCTGCGGATGACAAAACACGTGTCGATCCAAAAGTTCCGGTCTACCCAAAAATCCCTCGTCAACCCGAAAAAAAGGCCCGAGCCGAAAAAAAACACCAAAAGTCATCGACAAACAAGGTGTTACCGACCCAAAAAAGTCTAACACTCAACCTAGGACTGTAGAGGAAGAACTCTTCCACCCAGATCCATCAGACGACCAAGCAAAAATATATATAAATCCAGACACTGGTAAAGTTACCATCCTGCACAGGAAAAAGAGGCCATTGGATACTGGCTCTCATTCCCCTATTCCATTAAAGAAAAATGACTTTGGGACTTCTCCCTCTAGACCCTTCATCCCTTTTCAGCCTATCATGCCTACCACACCTTTTGTTCCTTACTCTCCTTACTCTCCTTCTCACCATAGGGACAATGAGGGTAACATGGGGGACGAGCCACAGCCTCAATATGATTTCCCACAAGATCCTCAACCACAAGAGGAGCCCAACAGACCCTTACAACACCCATCCCATCCCTGATGTACCCTCTTATCCAACTAAGCCGTCACCTACTGATGACACCATAGTCTTCAATCAACTCATAGACAGGGCAGCACAATACCACAACGTAGACATGCATATTGACCCTGTCGAAGAGGACTTCTTATTTGACACCTTCCCTACTTAAGAAAAAAGTGTCAGAACGCTCCCCATGTTAAAGGGAGTTCTAAAACATGCACCTGACATATTTAAAGATACAGCCAGGGCACGGGTAATCAATCCCAGAATAGAGAAGAAGTATAGGGCAGCTCCTACAGACCCTACTTGCATCAGAGGGCAGTTACCACTAGACTCACTGGTAGTGGCTAATGCACGTAAAAGGGCCAACTCCCAAACAACAGGGGAAGCGCCTCTCCCTGATAAAGAATCAAAAATACTAGAGGCATCAGGCAAAAGGGTAGCAGCACAAACCTCCAACTCATGGAGGATTGCTAATTCACAAGCCCTACTGGCTCGTTACGACAGGGCGCATTATGAGCAGCTAGAAAGCCTAATGCAACAACTACCTGAGCCTTTTAAAGCACAAGCTGATGACCTCATACAAGAGGGAAAATTCATAACAAACGCCTCCATCAAATGCGCGCTTGACGCAGCAGACACCGCAGCTAGATCAATTAACACTAGCGTCTTACTACGCAGACATGCATGGCTGCGTATTTCCGGTTTTAAGAATGAGGTGCAGTCCACCATTCTTAACCAACCAGTCAATCAGGACTTTCTATTTGGGCCTGCTGTCGACACCATTTTGGATAAAATGAAAAAAGACACAGAAACTGCAAAATCAATGGGGGCATTGCAATTTCAGCAACACAAAGGGTCCTTTCGACGCTCCTCATACAGAGCAACTACACGAGGAAATACCTCTCAAACATCTGCCTCATACAAAAGTAACACACAAGGTTCCTTCAACAAGAACACAAACAGAGGAGGTTATAGGGGCAACAATAATAAGGGAAGAGGACGTGGAGGCAATAACACCAGAGCATCCACTGCCACAAAACAGTAACTTCATCACGCTACCTCCAGACCACCTTACACCGGTCGGAGGCAGACTCCAACAGTTCCTACCTGTACAAAACACCAAAGCAGGGGTATCAGGCCAAACGATCTGCACATTTATCCTATATAGTGTGGTTCAGTGAATTTGTTGTGGGTGCTATTAACCTGAAGTCATATACCCCTAGACTCCCAATAATTCAAAGCAGCACAATGGTACAGCACCCCACACAATATATCTTTTACAATAACATTGAATACATTCTTCGAAGAATCATTTCAGTAGGACTGGAGGTTCTTTTTTCTTTGCTTTTATTAACAATTTTCCAATTTAAAAAGAAGAAACGTAGCCAACGCGTTTCGTCCGTAGGACTTCTTCAGGGCTACAATAAACAAACATACAAATACATATGTTATACAAAAAGCTATTTACACTTTAAAACATAGATTCATGATACATTTTCTGGTTGTGAGAAACAATTAAATCACATCATATATTGTTTCATAAATGTCCTACTGGGCTGAATAATTTAGTGACATTTTTTGGCTTTTTTGAAGAGTGGAGGACAACAGATTTTAAATCAACTCGTTCACTATTTTGTTTAACTATCTTCTTTGTGACATATATTTTTCTATATCAGAAAAGTCATTGGAATTACATAAACAAAAATTCCCACATTTTGGTGATGAAGCTGGTCATACTCTGCATTAGACTAAAGACAGAGAGGAACTGATTTGCATGGGGACCCTATACTGTGATTTTCAGAAAAATGAGAGAAAAAATGGAGATAATATCAACATGGGATAGATTCTTACCGGAAAGTTTTTCTACGGATTTCAAAGTAGTCACACAAATCTTTTTATGAGGCAATTGCCATCATGGTTTTAAGTTTGACAATAATGATCTATTAACAAAGGAAATACAGAGATTTGTAATGATATACATATAATCATGTCCTAGTTGATTAAACGCCAATAGTGTCAATAACACAAACCTTTTCATATATGGCTGTTTTGAAAAGGAATATTTATCTTTTCTTATTGTTTTCTAGTTTGTTGAGCGTCAAGGGTATACAAGGCATAAGTCGCCTGATGGAAAAGGAAACAAAGAAAAGGATGCGATCATGTATTATTACAGATCACGCAGTGGGCGAAAATTGATTTTGATTGCAGGTTTATTTAGTTGTAACACATACCTCGCAAAAAAGGATGACAGTCAAATCCTTCCGTGTATACTGAGCTCTGGCCATGTGGAACGTATCTATTCACTGTCCACACCCCATCCTTTCTGAAGTGAAAATATCATGGCATAAGAATTACTTATATCTTGTCTATATTATCATGCATTTTAGAAAAGACATCTTGCTTTTATTCTAAAGCATTTGGATAATGTGATAGAACAGGCCTCCTACCTGTCTGGCACGCAATTACCACGGACAGGTGGGTGAGAGAAATTATCCAGTTTGGTTATTGCCTAGAACCGACTTCTACACCACCAAACATACCACCCAGACATCGTCCTATGTCCACGGAACACATCACCCTGCTCCAACAAGAGGTGAAATGCATGCTGGAAAAGGGGGCCATAGAGCAAGTCTCTTTCCACCAGCAAGGGACAGGAGTATACTCCCTATACTTCCTTATTCCCAAGAAGGACGGTTCCCTCAGACCAATATTGGACCTCAGACCCCTAAATCAATATATACTATCGGAGCACTTCCATATGATCACACTACAGCAAGTGCTCCCGTTGCTACAACAAGGAGATTTTCTAGCAACACTAGACCTCAAAGATGCGTACTTTCACATACCCATCCATCCAGCCCACAAAAAATATCTCAGGTTCACAATAGAAGGTCAACACTACCAATTCAAGGTTTTGCCCTTCGGGGTTACCACGGATCCAAGAGTGTTTACAAAATGCTTAGCGACAGTTGCAGCACATCGCAGAAGGCAACACGTCCATGTGTACCCTTATCTGGACGATTGGCTAATACAAGCAAAATCGTACCAACAATGTGCAAAACACACGTCTCAAACACTTCAGTCGCTACACAGCCTAGGGTTCTCAATCAACTACCCAAAATCACATCTGCAACCATCCCACACACAGCAATACCTGGGAGCCACTATAAATACCTCAGTGGCAAAGGCATATCCAAACTCAGCAAGGATAGCCAGCATGCAGATACTCATTCGCAAATTCCTGCCACAACACTCGCTGCCAGCTCGAATCTTTATGCAACTCATAGGCATGATGCCCTCCTGCATAGTCATTGTCCCCCATACCAGACTCCAAATGCGTCCATTACAATAATGCCTAGCACGGCAATGGAACCAGGCTCAAGGACAACTAAAACACCTAGTGTTGGTAGACAGTCGCGCTCACAACTCTCTGCAGTGGTGGACCCCACAAAACCTTTCCAAGGGGCGACTGTTCCAGGAGCCGGTTCCACAACTAGTACTAACAGCCGACGCATCACTGACAGGCTGGGGAGCCCATCTCCTTCAATACACAGTACAAGGGCTCTGTACAAACAAACAGAAAAAGCTGCATATCAACCAACTAGAGCTGCTAGCGATATTCCTAGCCCTGAAAGCATTTCAGAAATACTTGTACAGCAAGACGGTGTTGATCCGGACGGACAACATGACCGCAATGTACTATATTCAGAAACAGGGAGGAACGCACTCTCCACAAGTGTCCCATCTGGCACAGAGCATATGGAAGTGGGCGATTCCCAAAAACATTTTTCTTCTAGCAGAACACCTTCCAGGGAAGGACAATCAGATTGCCGACCTGCTCAGCAGGCACAGCCAACAACTACACAAATGGGAGATTCACCCCCAAGTTCTCCAGCCATTCTTCGAAGAGTGGGGTCACCCAGAGATAGACCTGTTTGCCACAAAAGAAAACTCCAAATGCCAGTACGTTGCCGCCAGGTTCCCACATCCGTTGTCACAGGGCAATGCGATATGGATGAACTGGTTAGGCAGATTTGCGCCCGCTTTTCCCCAGCACCGCTGATCCCGCTGGTGGCACGCAAACTGCGGCAACACTCACTCACGCTAATCCTAGTTGCTCCCACATGGGCGAGACAACCGTGGTACACAACGTTCCTAGAACTTTCAGTAGTTCCTCATCAAAGACTGTGCCTTGCTCCACATCTTCTAACTCAGAACCATGGAGAAATTAGACACCCAGATCCCAATCAGATGAACCTAGCGATCTGGCTCCTGAGGTCTTAGAGTTCGGATACCTTAACTTGCCCCCAGACTGTATGAACATCATCAGGGAGGCAAGACGACCAACCACACAAGCGTGCTATGCAGCTAAATGGAAGAGATTTGTTATTTACTGCAACAATAACCAAATCAACCCATTAGACGCTTCCATACAAAACATTATATGTTACCTGCTGCATTTACAAAGATGTAACTTAGCATACTCTTCTATACGACTACACCTTGCTGCTATAGCAGCATACCTTCAAAACAGGCAACACCTTTCACTGTTTCGAGTACCAGCAATCAAAGCCTTCATGGAGGGTTTAAAAAGGGTGATCCCTCCGAGACACCCCCCTTCCCCAGTCTGGGATCTAAATATAGTGCTTACCAGACTCATGGGACCTCCTTTCGAACCTCTACACTCATGCGAACTACAATTCTTAACGTGGAAGGTTGCATTCTTAGTTGCCATTACCTCACTCAGAAGAGTGAGCGAATTACAAGCACTAACAATTAAAGTACCTTTCATGCAGGTACATGCCAACAGGGTGGTTCTTAGAACCAACCCTAAATTCATGCCTAAAGTTGTATCCAATTTCCATATCAATCAATCAATTGAACTGCCAGTATTCTTTCAAAATCCACAGTCAGTAGCTGAGAGAGCCCTACACACACTGGATGTAAAAAGAGCTCTACTTTATTATGTGGACAGAACTAAATCATTTAGAAAGACAAAACAACTATTTGTTGCTTTTGCACCACAACACAAAGGAAATCCTATTTCAAAGTCAGGAATAGCCAGATGGATAGTTAAATGCATTCAAATATGTTATCAAAAGGCAAAACGCACTTTAACCGTCCCCCCAAGAGCACACTCTACAAGGAAAATGGGGGCATCCATGGCTTTCCTAGGAAATATTCCTCTTGAAGACATCTGTAAGGCAGCCACATGGACCACCATACACACTTTCACAAAACACTACTGTGTAGATGTGCAAGCAAAACAGCAAGCTGCTGTAGGCCAGGCTGACCTCAAAACTCTTTTCCAAACTGCTGCAGCTGGCACAGGTAACCACCGCTAGAGGAGATACTGCTATACAGTCTATGCACAGATATGAATTCAGCAGCCCACATGCCTCGAACGGAATATGCTACTTACCAGTATGCATCTGTTCTTGGCATGTAGGGCTGCTGACATTCATATCGCCCGCCCTCCTCCCCTGTGTCTGTCGCAGCTGCAGCATTATCTCTGGCATGGCCATCTCTTACTTTACTATTTCCATCTCTGCCACAATGGAGAAAAACAGTCTGAGGATGGAGAAGATGCCCATGCGCACTGTAGTCCAGGGGAGGAGTCACCTATCTCGTGATACTTCGAAGACTCTTCCAAGACAACAAAGTGCAATCATCCGGACCCAACACTAGGCGGCGATCTATGCACAGATATGAATGTCAGCAGCCCTACATGTCAAGAACAGATGTATACTGGTAAGTAGCATATTCCTATCCAATGTATTCCAAAAAAGGCCAGTAGTTGAAAATTAAGATTAACGTGCATCCTGCAAGACCTAATTAGTGGTTTTATTAGCTTCTGGTAATCTGCCATTCCTTCTATTCTGCCTCTCTCCAGTTCTCAGTATGACACGCCACAACATGTGCAAGGGCTATAAACTGCTTACACTGCTGTTAAGCACAAGCTTGCATGCAATGTACCAAGAACACAATTGTGTATCACGCCAGTCCACGTTTCAGTCCAAAGCGCAGGTTTGGACCCAATTCAGATCCCCTTTTTCCATCCCAATCATCTCAAAAGCATACAGACTTCTCTTAAATTTGCCATCTTATAACTCACAAGCCCAGATCCGGTTAGAATTTGGACTAATCAGTCAAATGCTTGCAAGGAGAGGATCATATATTAAGTGCTGGCACAAAATAAAGAACTCACCAGAGAATACACTGAACCATCAGCTCTGGCAAGATCTGTCCAGCTGTTCCAATATGCTGGCAAAAAAATACTTGGAGGAGTCCTTGATTGTTACAGGACTGAAAGAACTATGGGAAACCCCACTACCGCATGTGCAATTCAAACGCGTAGTAAATAAGAGTATAAAGAGACTCTCGCATGTAGAGGACAAAGCTACTTTGTCCTCTGTGTACATACAAATCACCTGGGTTACAAGCGTATTTTGGACTGGGGTACTGCAGGAAAACAAAAGAAGCCTTTTTAAAACATAGGCTAGGGATCCTATCAGCGATATCACATTTACAACCATGGTTGAGAAGGAACTGTGGGACAAAATGTAGGCTATGTGGCGCAGGGAATGAAGATTTTGAACACTTGCTATGAACCTGCTTGAGGTTGAAAGAGGAAAGAGCAGCCCTGCTAAAAATGTCTTTTAATGAACACAGAATACTCACAATCAGACAAGCAGTTCTTGCCTGTTTTGATCCAGGACGTCCGTCACTAAATGGGAAGTTGGTGAAATTCCTGAAACTAGTACAGCTGAAATTTACAACTCAAGAGGTCGAACCAGACAAGATTTAATGGACTATGTTCCAGACAAGATTTAATGAACTATGGTCACTTCCCAAACCCCATTGTTTTTAATAGTACAACTATTAATAATCAGGATTTCTCTTTTTTTTAATCTTAAAACTTTTAATTGATGACAAGTGCATTCAAATATATTTTTGTAATGGTTTTAATTAATCAGAAACAATAAACTTTTTACTTTACCCTTTTTCCGTCCCGTCTGTGAATTGATAAATGCTTTTGTTTTACCAGATTTTCTGCACAGTTTTATTTTCTAGTTTTGTGTTCTTTGTCACTTTATCCTTTGTTTACCCCGAGTAACTTATAGCATAACACTTTGAATTTAAGTTATGCTTTTCATACAACCGTACATTTGCTGCAATTTATCCGTATCGCCTGTTTGGGGAACAGGCATACAGTGCACGCCTCTGCTATGAATGACTCTTTGTGTATCGGGTCGTTCCCAAAAAATCTAGTGTGCACGCTCAGGGAGGGTGACTATTTCCCACAAGAGACATTTTAATCTATCATAGATACAGTCAATAGATTAGTACAGGGTCTAGGAAACTAGGGGCCTTATTTAGAGTTAGGTGCATGGGATACTCTGTCAAAACGTGACTGATATCCTGTCCGCCTTATTTCAAGAGCCATAGGCTGTAAATGTGCCATCCTCCATGTTATAATAGAGCATCCAGTCAACCAAACTCTAAATAAGGCCCTAGGTGTCTTACTAAGTACCCTTTCTGTTTGTGAGTCAGTGTACAACCAGACCACAGACACTCCCTTGCAAGTGTTGGAGGTAATCCGAGAGTGGTGGAACAGCTTTGCTGTAGGACCCTTTCCCTCCTAGTCTTTAGTTTCTTTTTTCAGTCATATCCAGTTGTTTAGGCCCTGGGGAGCAGTAAAAGTACCCCAGAAGATGGAAACCCCTTTAGGAACCAAACCCACACCTATTCCAGAGTCATTCTCCCTGTTTGGAAGTCTCACTCTGCTATTGCACCATGAAATAAATCAAGTCTGTCCTAAAGCTAATTTTTCTTAACTGAGCGGTCGAGCAACATCACTCCCATTGGAGGGTTCCTCGCGATTAACAGTGACAGAGGACTGGTGCCGTCATATTTCTCATAGAGAGACACCTTGGTGAGCTCAATTCCAGTTTTAATTTCCTATTATAAGAGATTACAAACCTGAAAGAATACAATTATTGTTTCTGTGAATTCTTACTGTGTAAAGATTGTATTTACTTATTCATTAATAAAGAAAACCTTGGGTTGTATCATAAACCCATTTGCCTATGCATGGGCCAAGCCAGGGCATCTGTTCTGTGCAGAATTCAATTGAAATGACGTTTAAATGACTCCTTGATCAGGTGTTTTAAAAGAAATTACTCTCTCTGCAGCTCATGAACTACCTTGGTAACTCTGATCTAGCGCATAAGGTCAGGACTCCAAAACTTTGAAACACTATGCAATAACCCCATGAAGGTGCTATAAACAAACATGCGCAGTAGCAAAATGGGGACATTGTGAGTGCTGCTTTTTGCTATGAAGTATTTGTTGCAGTTAAATCTCTTTCCTATTGAATGATTGTCGTGTTGTTTAAGTTTTCTATGTTTTTGAATTAAGGTTCCAACCCACTTTGAACACGAAGAGGAGAACATTGCTTTCCCTGGAACTGACTTCATTGATGTTACTGATATCCCACAGGTACATTTATTTGCTCTGTATATGTTCCACACCTTGTTCCAGTTTAGTCAGTGTAAGTGAAAATATCTTGGGTGTTATTGGCACTTTCTTCTTATCTGTTCATCCCTTCCCGTTTTTGTATCATCACCCCTGGAACGGTGTCTGTTTTATGTGCTAAGCAAGTGGTCTAGCCAGATTTTAAAAACATTTTATAACAATTTTTCCCATGTGCAGTTTGGCATGTTAGAAGATACAGATCTACCTGCAGAATGTCTGTCATGATTACCCATGGCACTGCATGTGACTCTTGATGTTGCGGCGTGACAGTTTAAACATATGGTCTTCAACACATTCCTTATTAGTGGAAAATCGTAGGATAGGTACTCTTGAAAGTCAATGGCTTTCAAAGCATTATGAAGCATAGAACCTGCTACAAAACATCACCCCTTCAGACTACCGCTCCTGGAACATACCTAATGACCAAGAAGAAAGTGTAAGCACCACAGGAATTTCATTATTCATTGCTGTTTGCCTCATGCAAACTGGAGTCACTTGTCCGAATGTGTTGCGTGGAGTCAGTCCATAAAAAGTTGCACGTTTTCAATTCACATTGTTATACAAACCTTGAGGGAGGGACTGCATTGAGGGATCTAAACTGCATGGTTAGTAGCTCCTGTTGGCTTAAAAGCCCAAGATGCTCTCTGGCTTTGTGTTGTCTGAACAGGGTGAGTTTTTCCAGGATTGGTACTGCTGATGTCTACTGGCTCTCCTACTCCAGCTGCACATGTGCCCTAAGCCTCCGTGCCTAATTCTTTTCGGCCATAGAATAAGTTACCAGATACATCAACAGCTGTTTTCGGTGCTCTCTGCCCACTTCTTCGTATGGTTACATCATCAGGAGTAGAGAAGGCCACTTGCGAAGTCACTGTTTCAGTGCTGCCACGCGCTGCATCACAAGCTGATCTTCTCTGTTCACATGTTTCTGTTAGGGAATTCTATTCTCCACACTTATGTCTTTGGAGCTGGACAGATGCTCAGCTTATCCTGTCAGAATTCAAATTTCCAATCAAAATATTTTTTTGTTTTCTTTTTGCCCTGTTGTAAGATAACATGATTTGCTTTCAAGAGGATGACATTTGTTTGTACTCATAGAGTGGTTGAACTGAACAAGTCAGGGGAGAAGAGGGTTGATTCTAACCCTCAAATGTGAAAAAACTGTTTACTTTTGCCCCACCTATAGATTACAAAGCACCCAGTAGAAACTGGCCTGCTGTTCAGCAGGTTGTTGCTCTGTTTCATACTTTGTTTGCTAAAGCTGTGAGTTTTTGGTGACTCTGCTCTTTATTGTTAGAGTCAAGCATTACTAGTTCACTCAACCTACTACCAGTTCATGTATCTTTGATGGATACTGTGGTCAAGAGGGTTTGTCCCCATGCTATTGCATCATTAAACATACTGGTGTATACCAGTGTCCATCTCGCACTTGCTTTGAGGGGAGGTTCTTGTGAGAAAAGCTTAAGTTCTGATACTAAAGGAAAAAGACAGCTTAGACAGCACTTAACACCGCAGCCACTGGGTGAATTTCTAGGCTCCAGGGCCATTTTTTCATTGGCATCCACCACTTCCGTTCTGTAATCAATTATTTAACGTCACACTACAACTAAAGATGTTCAACAGGTAACATGTAATGCAAATGTAGGTCAGCTTTCTCAATCATGGAATTTTCCCTAGTATTCATAAACCGAACAGTACACGTGGGTGTTCCCAGTGCATCTTCTAGAAATATGTTTTTTTAATTTTGCAAATAAAAATGTTCTTTTTGGAGTCTCGCTACAGACCACACCAGCTGTCTGTTGGAGAGAGCATTGCTTACTTTTCTCCACAGAGCCAATCCTTGTTCAACTCTCGATGGATTTTGTGCCATTATCCATTCCCTTGCTCCTATTTGTCCCTTACCTGCCTTTTATGATCTGGCTTGACTGTGCAGTTCTCGCCAGATAATTATGTAACAATTACCAGGAGAGGTGTTTTGCCTCCATCCAACTGTTGGGAGCCAGGATTACATATTTTTATTGAGAAGTAGTAGTTGTGTACTTCTACAAAAGTGTTTGCCATCCACCCAGTTGTGGTCATTTGGTTTGTTTATCCAGCTGCCTAAGCTTAAACTTTCAGTGTCACATACATGACACTATAATGCTAACAACGTGTCTTGGTTAACTCCATAATTTATGGTGTCTTTCTGTAGGAGCAGCAGCAGCCCAGATGGAAGGAGGACAGTCATTAATCTATATGGGTTTTTAGGTCTAGCTTTACAGTGCCACTGTCACCTGACCTTTTAACCTTCACTAATATAATTCTACAGTTCTTTGCTTCCACATCCACTTGTAATGCTTCACATTACAATACAGCATTCCTTTAAATCCAGACCTGTTGGCATTGACAATGGTTGTAGTGTTTGTTCTGCCACAGGAGCTATTTAGGTCGAAGCTTAACAGACAGCGCAGCTATCCGGTTTGGGAACGACTTTTTGTGGGCATTCCGAAAGTTTCCCTGGGAATGCATTTTGCCCATTGCTTACAATTGGCTTTGTACTTTGTAATGCATTGTTGCTTGTTTTTTAGTTGCCTGCTTTATTTGTTTTAGTCTGTCTAGCTTGAGTTCATCCCTCCGTGGATTCTAGCCTGTTTGCTGTATCCTTCCGAGTGCTCACTTTCTGTAAACAGGTCTTTAAATCTTGTTCTTATCAAGTCACATTTGCTGTGCATTGAAAGACAGAGGTCAAATGTCAGATTCTGCCTTCTGAGGGGGTTTATTTACTTTCTTTTTCGGACTTCAAAATGAGAGAATGAAAAAGTTCCTAGCGATCGTAACGGAAAATTTCAATTCTATTAAGGGCTCAGAGGCGAGGATTATGCCTTTTCTCCTCACTTTATTTAATATATCAGCCATTTATTCAACTTTAAACACAAACTACAATCCCCATGAAACCTTAGAAATTAAGTAGAACAAATAATCCATTGGGTAAACAGTCCCACAGTAACCAATCAGGGACCTTAGTTCACAACATAGTCCCTCTTCTTTGTCCCTTTGCCCTCTTTCATCTTGCGAAGCCAGCCGCTGGACTACCTTCTTGTGTCTTGATTCCTCGCATCTGTCCCTACAACAACCAAGGGTAAGTTGTAACCACAATAAAGCATTTGTGTACTTAAACCTGCAGAAGTACGTCAAGATAAACAGTCAAGTCAAATGCATGCTCTGCATAGCTCATAAAGCTATATATGGCTTAGCCCCTGTCTACATAAAAGAACGCCTGGAGGTTTATACTCCGGGACGCTCATTGCGATCCTCAGAGGCACAACTCCTGTCATGCCCTCGGTACAAACTCTCCTCAAAAGGAGGGAGATCCTTTTCAGTACTGGTTCCTCAGCTTTGGAACAAGTTACCTGACCAGCTCCGCAAAGAACCCAATTTGCTTCACTTTCGGAAATTACTCATTTCTTTAGAGAAGTATTAAATACAAATTAAATTCCCTTTAGAGCCTTTCCTGTACCACCCATGTAGTAAGTCGTTTCCCCCATACTGTCCCGAGCGCTAAGAGACCTGTCGGTGATTTAGCGATATACAAATCTCAATTAACAATAACAATAACAGCATGTCATCACATTCAACAGAGTCTCAAAGCAAGGAAACTGCAGTACTTATTGTGTACGGGGAGGGTGAAATCTACTCAGAGCTGCGCTGGGTGGGATAATCTTCACCTTGAGTCCTTAATAGAATTGAAACTTTCCGTTATGATAGCTAGGAAATGTTTCATTGTATCAGGGCTGGAGGCGAGGATTATGCTAGCTCAAAGCTTGCTCACCACAAGGTAAGCCATATCCAGCACTGGTTTAAAATAAAACCTTTTGAAGGTGGAGTGTTGACAATGTTCACCAAACGGGGCCCCCAAGCTTAAGCTTTTGAAGCCATTGCACCACATGCTGAATGCGCCCCAAAGATCCAGAGGTCAATCCTTGCCTCCTGCATCACACATCTGACCCACCTAGCAATGGTGGGGGAGTAGACCGCCTTAAACGGCCTCCGCAGAGCAACAAGGAGTTGGCGTTCACTCGGGGGGTCGAAACTCTTCGGTAATTTCCTCATATCATAGCGATCAATCTCTGCTTCAAGTCCCTATTGTCAAAAAGGCAAGACAGGGCGGTAAAGCCTTGTCCTACCTTGGACCATGCCTCTGGACTAAACTTCCTGAATCTCTTAGGCTATGTACGGACCATATGATGTTCATGAAACGATTAAAAACCTTTCTGTTCTAGACTCAGTAATGACATCTATTCCTAGCTCTTCCATACGGTATACTCACTTGCGTTGGGCGCAGAGATACTCCTTCGGGAGTCGATTCTAGCGCGGTACAAACCTATAAATAAAATAAATAAATAAATAAATATGCCCTTTAAGCATTAAACCAAACATAATTTGGGCGAATCCAGAAACTCCAGGTAAGTTATGACTTTGGTATGGCACTTTATCCTTCTGTGGAGTGTGAATGTCACCCCAGTGGGGGAGAAGATCCTGCCTGTAATTTCCAATGCCCGTACATCAAAGACGCTTCTATAGGAGGTGAGGCAGAGCAGCATAGCTAGCTTAGCAGAAAGCTCCTTTCTTGAGAGAAAATGGTTAGTTTGTCAGGAAAGGAATAAGTTAAGCTTCTGGTTCACATCACAGAGCACAGAGTAGCAAGGCTCTGGTGGAAGGGAGAGTCTAATCCCCAGCAAAAGGCGACACGCGAAGAGGTGTTCGCTGCCCCGCTGACTAGAGCGTGGCCAGCTGAAATAGCTGAATGGAAGGCATTCACCAATCTGTAGGCTAGGCAACTCAAAGCCAAGTGAGCCAAAGAATTAATAACGTGCACTACAACTGCAGCCACAGGATCGAGACTCAGTTGAACACCAATGGTTCCATCTGCACCATTCGGACCAGTACCGCTTGACCGTGCTGTCGGACCAGGCCTTTGACATGAAGCCTTCGACTTTGTCCAAAAGGCCCGGGACCGACCATTGTCCACTGTAATCCGCCACGCAAGCCATCGACCCCTCCTGAATCAACGGATGTGGTCGGAATTGAGAGGTTGAGTCGGAAACAGGTGGAGTTGGACTGGAGAATCCAAGGAAAGTTCCCGCAGAACTGGAAACCATACATGTGATCTCCAAATGGGAGTGATCAGAACCACTTTCACCCACTGCCTCCTCACCTGCGCAGAGATTCTCGTGACCATTCCGAAGGGAGGGAAGGTGAATCCCTCCCCCTGATTCAATACTGAAGAAATGCATCTGTGTCCACTGCCAGGGGGTCCGACCTTCAGCTGAAAAAACGCGGAAGCTGGTAGTCCAGTTTGAAGGCAAAAAGGTCCACCAAAAAGGGATCCCAGCACTCCCGAAGGGACGCAAAGACCTCACAGTGGATCTCTAAAGGCTGGAGTCTCAGAAATTGCAAGACTGGAAGTCGCAACTTGGTTCTCCTGACCCGGCAAGTATTCCGCTGTGACCAATATCGGCTGGTCCAGGCAATACTGCCAAAAGCTGGTGGCAAGGTCCAAGAGTGCTTTGGAGCAGGTGCCCCCTAAATGGTTGATATATCGAAGCACCAATGTGTTGTCCATCTTGAGAACGACACAGGTTTGGAGTGAATCCTTTGTCCAGCAATGGACCACGAAGGAGCCTGCCAGGAGCTCCAAACAGTTGATATGTAACCTCTGTTCGTGTGGAGACCACAATCCTCCTGTGGTAAAATCAATGCATCTGGCGCCCCAGCTATCTCTGCTGGCATCTGACTCTAAAACAATGTCCGGGGTGGAACCAAAGATTGCTTGTCCGTTCCAGGCGTCAATATGCTCGAGCCACCAACGGATCTCTTCTTGACCCTCCTTGGAGAACGGCACTCTGTGGGAGTACGTGAGGCTTCTACACAGGTATGTGGCTTTCAGGCGTTGTAGCTCCTGATAATGAAGGGGACCCGGGAAGATGGCCTGAATGGAAGAAGAGAGCATGCCCACCACCCGAGCAATCTGTCTGAGAGACCTGCCATTTGGAGACTGTGCTTCTCAACTCGTGCCGAATTGTCAACACCTTCTGGGAGGGCTGGTTCAGGGTGGGCGAGTTTGAGTCTATGACGAAACCTTGGAAGGTCAGCCTCTAAGCTGAGATCAAAAGGGATTTGGCCTCATTTACTACAAACTCCAGGCCCTGAAGGAGATCCACCGCTGTTTGGAGGTGGATCAACAGCTTTCGAGGGCACTGGCCCATAAGAAGAAGTTCGTCCAGATACACTATCAGACATATCCCCTGAGCTCTCGGGTATTCCACTACTGGTTTGAGGACCTTCGTAAAACATCATGGGGCCGAGGAGAGACCAAAAGGCAGTGCGGTGAACTCAAACGTCTGTTGGCACCAAACAAATTGAAGGAACCTCCTTGGTGGGGGGGGAATTGGAATAGAGAGGTAGGCATCCTTTAGGTCCAACCGTATCATCCGATCTAGGGGCTGAGGGACATCTTGCGGAACATGGATTCCCTCCATTTTGAAGTGGTGGTAAACTACCCACTTGAACTTGCTGCGATAGATGACAGGTCGCTGACCTCCACCCCCCTTGTCTACCAGAAAGATTTTGCTGATGAAACCATGGGGATGTGAAGTTGAGCGAGAGATGGCTCCTTTGGGGAGGAGGGAAGCAATCTCTTCATCCACGAGGGCAGCCTGTCACCCTGAAAGCTTAATAGGTCGAGGCCTGGCCTCCTGAGAGGGCTCACCGAAAACTCTATGTGGAACCCTCAGACCGTCTGGAGGACCCAGGCATCCCCATGATGGAATTTCAAGTCTGTAAAAAACTTGCCAGTCGGCCCCTACCCTTAGCTAGAAAGAAGGCGGAACACTCACCAGGATTGGAGGAAGCCACGGCTCCCTAGAATCCTCTGCTTGTGCCACGTCAGCCTCTTGTCGTATAGCAGTTCCTGAACTGGATCTGGTCTTGATGCTGGCGTTGCCAGGAGCCTTGCCCTCTGGGAGGATATTGTTTGGAAGGGAAGCCAGTCGAGCAGCCCCTACCTCAACTGGCCCCGTAAAAAACACAATGGGGAAACACTTTTTAATTGATGATTGGGCTTTATCAAGCGAGGTGAATGTGTTGACAAACTTCCCTTTTTCTTTAACAAACGGCTCTCTGAAGACCCCACCTTGTGCAATGGCCCCTGCCACCTTCCCCTCCAATGAGGGCAGCGGGTACTCCGCCTGGAGACACTTCAGAGATTCTTTCTCCAGAGTTCTCCGAATGGGCCCCGCCACGTAACCCGCGACCTTTTTAGCCGGGGCCCATTCGGAGGACCAAGTATGAACAATCTTATCAGGGTCGAGCATGTCCAAGGGTGTACCCACTCCACTTGGGGCAGCCTGTGAGAGGCGAGAGGGAAGCCAGGGCTTGGAAGGACCGGGATTGTTGTCCGCATCCCCATCGGGGTGAGCTGGCATAAGGGAATCGGTGGCTGGACCCAGAGCATCCCTGGGAGAGAGGGAAAGTGAGTTGCTGGCCAGGAAAGCATGCTTCAGTCGGTCAAAGGCATCCAGGCCCACAAGGGCTTTGCGACGATGCTTCATGGGGCTGGATCCTGGTCAGTAGGGTTAAGGCCCTCAGTGAGTCTTCAGAGCGGTAGGGGCTGGGAGGGACCCCCAACATTTGGCACAAGTCTGGGTTAACTGACGTGAGAGCCGTTCCCCCAAGAAGACCATGGCCTCTGATACTGCTCTATGAATGTATGGGATGCGTCCGCCCGCATCATAGAAATAGTCCCCCCATGGGAGGACTGCCAGGGGGTCCCCCGCCCGTGGGTCTCTTCCTCAAAGTCCATGGCAGGGGCACAGGTAGCAGGTCGGTAGTGAGGTTGCTACAGGTCACAGGCCCAGTAAAAGAGCTGAACCTTGGGAGGGTCCAGCAGGTAGGTAGCTGACAGGCTATTATTGAGGGGGGAGGGCTGGGTGACAGCCACAGAATGTTCAGCGGGCAAAGCCTCATCTTCAGGTGGTCCAAGCCTGGGACACGTCGCCCTGGTGCAAAATATATATAGGGTCAGCCTGGGATCATGTCCCAATAGGCTTCTTAAGCCTACAATATCAAGGTCTGACCCCGGTCAGGGGCGTAAAGAAAACAGTAAATACTGACCCTGCACTGCAGGGCATCTGAAATGAAACTGGTGCAATCGGCTTGAAATTGGACTTAACAGAGCGGTCCGATCGTTGCTACAGACCACTGCTGGGGCGTCTCTCCTCGGGCAAGAATGTCTCCGGTGTACCATCGGCATGCAGTTTCCCCTCTGCTGTGAGGAAATTGAATCTCACGTGCCACGGTCTCACCTGCGTCGCGACACCATCTAGTGGTGGGAGGACCCCACTGCGGGAGCCGCACCAACAGCAGCTGCGAAGGAGCGCAGAGCGTTCCAGTGGCTGTAAAGACAAAACTTAAACTATTAGATACACAGCAATATGCAAGCAGTGCTGTAAAGGTGCAAAATGTAACGAACAATATCGCGCAAGCTGGGTGATTGCATAGCAGTAGAAAACTATAATCATTAACACCATAATAACAACATACACAAGTGAACAAAGAAAAACACTTATCTTGGCTGCGCAGCAGCGAAGAAAGAGGGCGAAGGGACAATGGAGAGGGACTACGTTGTGGACTACAGTTCCTGATTGGTTACTGTGGGACTGTTTCCCCATTGGATGATTTGTTCTATTTTATTCTCAAGGTTTCATGGAAATTGTAGTTTGTGTTTAAATTTGAATAAATGGCTGCTATATTAAGCAAAAGTAAAGAAATAAGGCATAATCCTCACCTCCAATCCTGACATAGAATTTAAATGACAATCTTGCTGTGAAACTAAAGGCTTTTTTTCCAACACACTACAAAAAAATGAACTATGCTTATATTTCAGAATATATCAGAATTAGGAGAATACAAATTAAGCAAATTATGTGTAATTCTATAATCTGGTGGAAATAAATATTTGAATATGATCAAAACACATCAAGACACTCGGTGATTACATTTCCACACATTATCATTTGTATGTAGAAAAACTGTATAATCTGTGCAAATGTAATGATCATTTCAATTGAAAATGTGTTTTTTGTAATGGCTGTGCGCTACCACACTGTGCATACTCTACACTACACCACTCCACTTTATGCCTCTACACTCTACTCCACTCTATGCCTCTACACTCTACTCCACTCTATGCCTGTTAACTCTATGCCATGCCACTCCATTCGGCTACACTGTACGACATGCCACTCCATTCTACGTCAATCCACATCACTCCGCTCCACAATACGTTATTCCATTCTATGACATGCCCCTCCACTCCCTTCCACTCTATACCCCTTCACTCTACACCACTTGCTCCACTCCAATCTACCTCACTCCAGTCTACTCCACTCCTATCTATCCCTCGTCACGCCAATCTACCCCACTCCACCTCACTACAATCTACCCTACTCCAATCTATCCCAATCTACCCCACCCCAGTCTATACCAATCCACTATAATCTACCCACTCCACTCTACCCCTCTCCACTCTAACCTAATCAACCAGTCTCCACTCCAATCTACCCCACTCCTCACCACTCCAATCTACCCCACTCCTCACCACTCCAATCTACCCCACTCCAATCTAGCACAATCTAGCCCACTCCAATTTAAAACCATCTACCCCACTGCACTCAACTACACTCTATCCCACTCCACTCGATCCCATTTCACTACAATCTACCCCACTCCAGTCTAGCCCAATATACCTCACTCCAGTCTACCCTACTACAGTCTACCACACTCCACCCGATCACAAACCTCACCTCACTCCAATCTACCCAAGTCTCCCCCATCCAATCCACCCAATCTGCCCCACTCCACACCAATCAACATCAAACCACTCCAATCTACCCCACTTCACTCTACGCCAATCTACCCTACTCCACCCATATCTAACCCACATCACTCTCCCCAATCAATCCCACTCCACTCTCCTCCCAATATACCCTATTTATTTATTTATTTAAAGCGTTTTATATAGCGCTGGCTAGACCCGAAGGTATCAGAGCGCTTTACATTACTTCACTCTAATCAACTACACTCAATCTACCCCACTCCAATCTAACCCAATATACCCCAATCCACCCCACTCTAATGTATCCCACCCCAACTCCACTCCAATCTACCCCACCCTACTCCAAACTTCCCCATTCCACTGTATTCCAATCTACTGCGCTTCAGTCTGCCCCACTACACTAGGATCTATCCCAATTATCACTCTCCAGTCTAATCTACTCCAATCCACTCCACTCTGATCCAGTCTAATCTGCCGCACTCCGCTCTACCTTAGTCTACCCCACTCCTCTCCAATCTGCCCCACTGCACTCCAGTCTGCCCCTGTGCTCTCCAATCTACCCCACTCCACTGACTTCTCTCCAATCTACCCCACCCACCCCATTCTACTCCACTCTACCCTACTCCACTCTACCCCACTCCACTCTACCCTACAGCACTCTATCCCACCCCACTCCAAGCCAATCCATCTCAATATATCCCACTCCAGTCTAACCTAATCTGCCCCACTCCACCATGATCTATCCTACCCCAATCTAGTCCAACCCACTCTGTCCCAATCTTCCCCAATCACACACTTCGATCTACCCGACTCCACTCCATCCCTCTCCACTCTCACCAAGTATACCCCACTCCACTCTAACTTAACCCAATACACCCAGGTCTACCCCACTCCAACCCAATCCAGTCAACCCTACTCCACCCCTATCCAATCCACCCCACTCCACCCCTATCCAATCCACTCCACTCCACCCCTATCCAATCCACTCCACTCCAGTCTACCCCACTCCAATCTTCTCTATACCAATCCAATCTACCCCACTCCACTCAACACTCCACTCTTCCTCACCCCAAACTACCCCACCTCACTCACCTCACTCCAATCTACCCCTCTCCAGTCTATCCCACTCCACCCTATCCCACTCCACCCTAGTCTACCCCACCACACTCAAATCTACCTCACTCCATTTAAATCCACCCCACTCTAATCCACCCATTCTACCCCCGCCACCCTATCCTACCCACTTACAATTCCTACCCCAATCTACCCCACTCCACTCTACCATTCTAATCTTCTACACCTCACCCCACTAACTTTTAGCCATGCTGAACAGCAGCCACAGTGGTGTACAATTTGGCTTAAACACATTACCAAAGCCTATAGCCAGTGCTTTAAATGGGCCGGTACTCACTGTTATTGAGTACTGGCACTTTTATATTTTCTCCCCTTGAGTGCCGGTACCTTTTCTCCACAAGGACAGTACCGGTACTCATAACAGCCCGGTTTTGATTCGGTTGCTGCTGAGCTGGTTCAAAAGTGCCAGGACCGCAGCTCATCCTCAGTGGAACACAGAGAGCTGCGTGTGCCTCTCTGGAAGTTAAGAGAGGAGTTGATTCGCTGCAGGGTGTCTTTCAGAGGGGGTCGGAAGGTGACCAAAAAACCTAATGGGCTCGAGTGTGGGACACATTGTTTAAGGCAATACAGCTCGTTCGCATGCCTATTGTTTTAAACGCCCGCAAATCTTCGCCCATCAACAATTTAAATGAAAGGGATTTGCATGAAAGAAACCCCCTGCCCTCCAGACTTCAATCAATGCATTCATGCTTTTCCAAAAACTGCAAAACACACAAGATGGTGAACGGAATGTTGCACAATGGCAAAACATTCACCAACCAGTCACAGATCTGGGTTTTAATCCATCGTTATTTTGCTCACCAAGCCACCCAGTTCATTCATGCTTTTCCAAAAACTGCAGCACTAGTATTGATTCGTCAGTGCGCCATTTATAAACGTTTGTTATATAACTATAAATTTGGGTACTTTTCAGCATCCAAATCACCTCCTAAGTATCTCTGCTCCAATGAGATATACCTGTGGCAGTCTCTGAAAAGGTTTCAATATGTGAATATGTACATTGCACGACATGCGAACCCCGACTTTCTGCTGTACCTGTTAAAGATTTGAAGGCCTCCACTGTCGGGCACTGCGTTTGAAAGAGAATGTGTGAGGGCCAGGAAGTAAAAGCAATAAGTATGTGAGTTTGCAAGCGTGGGTACGACTGTGAGAATCAAAAGTAGTACTGTGTGTTTGTGTGAAACTAAATGTGATTCAGAAAGCTTGAAATGGACCTTTAAGTGTGTGAGGGGTCGTTTGTGTGAAAGGGGGCAAATGTATCTAGACAGCCTGTAAGGACTGTATGTTTTTCAAGCCTGGCTCGACCTGTAAGTGGCTCACACACCTCTAGACAAATTGTACTTTATAAATAGCTACTCATGACACCAAGTCTAGCTTTATTAATCAGTCAAAGCCTAAGGGTTTGCAGCAGAAAGTGGGCGCAGTCGGAAACAGCAAAGTTGAACGTAATTTTGTTTTAAACTCTGCCCCAAAGAATTTGTCAACAAGAAAAATTTGATAATAAATGTATTCTGCCTTGCCTTACTCATCACAACATTCTGCATTTCGAAATATTACCTGGAACAGAGATCTTTGCGAATCCAGTAAATTCGCGGGTACAATGTCACCTTAATAACTCTGGTGGTTAATGCACTTGCTAGAAATATCTGTGTGCGTTCTTCTAATCAAAGGTTTGACTGAACATAAAATTGCATAGAGGATCAATGTGCCTGCTGTAATGCACAGCATGAAACATGCAGATCACTAAGTTGGCATGAAACATGCAGATCACTAAGTTGTTTTTTTTTTTATAAAACTGATTTGTATTGAGTTTAGCAGGAAAAAAAGAGAGGACAGGAAAGCAAAAAGAAATTACAGGCGACAAACCGTAAAGAACCCCACACAGGGGGAGTTGGAGAACGCTTTCTCAAGGGAGTCAAGAGAAGGCAGCATAGAAAGTCCAAGAGTCAACGCTCGCCAGAAGCAGAAGGGGGATTAGGCACAAACCCCTTCGCGGTCAGCCGCCCGGCTATAGTCCTGCTATGCGAGGCACCAACCCCAACTGGGGGACATTGTTGTATAGAACACAAACAGTAGTCCTTCTCCATAGGCTAGGCAGTGTCGCAACAGGTAAGAACCAACAACCCCTACAGTAACCCCCTCCCCACTCCCCCCCCTCCTCCCCCCCTGGTGGTGGCGACCACCCACACTCTCACTTCAAGCCCTCATACAGACCATCTACTCAAATCTGGAAAAGATGAAGAGCACGAAACACAGATGGACAAACCGCAGAAGGTAGACCTCGAGACAAAAAGCGGACTAGAGGGCCCCATCGGAACATGAAATTTTAAAAATTGCCCAGAAATATGTCCGACATTCTCTCCATGCTCAGCAATCGCCAGAGTCTCGCGTGCCACAATGATATAGCCGGGGCATTCGGTTTCTTCCAAGCCGCCGCTAGCGTTAACTTAGCAGCTCCAAGGCACAGCCACAGAATGCGTTTGTCCGCCGTAGTTTGATATTCTAGCATCGGGTCTCGAAGCCCCAACAGGACAAAATCCATCGACTCCGGAATCCGATAACCCAAGACGTCCTTGATATGGGACAAAATCTCAGTCCAGAACGGGCGGATAGCTGGGCAGTCCCACCAGATATGGCGGAGGTCCCCCAACAGACCACAACCTCTCCAGCACCTGTCTGAGGAGGCCGGAAATATCCGATGCAGCTTGGACGGGTAGAGGTACCAATCAAACACGAGTTTCAGGTGGGCCTCTCTAAGGTCCACCGAATGATTATGCGCCGCTATGTCCCTCCAGAGGCTCTTCCATTCGCCGTCTGAAATGTCTCTGCCTAGAAGGGTCTCCCACTGATCCATATATCGCGGACGTGGGGATACCGCAGTGTCCAGTACCAACCCATATAAGAATGAGATCGTCCCTTTCATAGAAGACGTGCGGAGAAGAAAGGCCTCAAACTGAGTCGGTGGTCTCGTGGCAGCGTCCACCACTCCCGCCGAGGTCGCCCAATGCAGGAGCTGGTTGTGGCGGAAGCGTTCAGTGGGCGGAATCCCATAATCTCGCATACAGTTATGAAAGGTGAGAGGCGCCGTTCCGTGGAACAAATGCGTGAGGGCTCTACAGCCTCCCTCTCTCCATATTTCAAAGGGTCCCTCTCTCAGAGCCGGAGGGAATGCCGGATTAAAATGAATGGGCGTAAACGGGGACGGAAACATGGTCCAACGGTCATCACCACTAACCGTGTCCCACACCTTCAGGACCGTGCTGGTAGGAGTGCTGATGTAGGCATTCCTGGGACGGTCTCCCTTAGGCTTCCAGGCCAAATCCCATATGGACCTCCCGGCCACACTCCGATCCATATGCAGCCAGTGTTTCTCTGAGAGCTGTTTGGACCATTCCACCAGTACCCGCAGCTGCGCGGCTTTATAGTACAGGTGCATGTCCGGGAACCCCACTCCTCCCTCCTTCCGCGGCCGCCTCAGCTTCGCGAACGAGATGCGCGCCCGGCCTCCCTGCCACACAAACTTCAGCATCAAAGTTTTGAGGCGGCGAAAAAAATCCAACTCCACCGGTATAGGCAGGGCCTGGAAAAGGTTAAGAACTTAGGAAGTAGGACCATCTTGAGAGCATGGATCCTACCAAGCCACGAGATGTATTTTGGCTTCCACCGCTCCAGTTCAGCGCGTACCGCCGTCAGCATTGGGGGGAAGTTAGCCGAGAACAATGAGCCCAGAGTAGGAGTTAGCCGAATGCCCAGATACAACAGAGAGGCAGATGCCCATGACAAGGGCGTAAGCGAGCTAAGTTGTTTTTTTATATAAAGAGCTCTGCTGGTTACTGTTTTTGCTCTAGAGATAATTGTGTTACCGGCAGGTCACAAGTTAAAATCGTTGTCATATAGTTTAGTGATACATGATCCTGCATCAAGGATATGCATGCAAACTACAAGGCAAACCTTAGGCAAATTGGTGTTTTTTCTCAATATTTTATTATTATAAGATTGCTTAAAAAAAGGTTAGTTTTGTTAATACTAAGGACTTATTAGTAAGTACTATACAAATGGCTAGACATTCTTACATTGCATGCATATTTTTTGCATACAAAGTTTAGAAAGGTAAAAAACATAGCCCCGCCCCTTGTCACACCCCAAAGTCCAACGCCAATGTCCAACCCCAATCCACTGCTTATTTTTGGTGAGTACCTGCACTTATTTTTTTCCATTTAAAGCACTGCCTATAGCGCTCGCACAGGCAAGAGCTACTGTCTTTGCCAATGCTTGTTGATTTGTGTTGGCTTCGAGATTCTTCCTGCTCCTCATGCAGAAGTGCAAACAGTCCCGTTTAAACACTATTTTGCTGCCATGCAGGGCCACCTAATGGTCACTAGAAAAACTGCAGCAGAAATATGGAAGATGACAACATCGATCTTGAAACAAGCAATGCCAATTGGCCGGCTTGTATGTAAAGGTAAACGTGACCGATAGGCATTGCCACTGCTTGTTTTAGAAAAACCCGATTGAACCAAATCAATTACTATAAAAGTATATCAAAGTTCATTTTACTGAAACTTCCACACCAGAATTTTTTTTAAAATAGAGCGGGTGAAAGCACTGTTATGCTAAATTTTTCACATTTGTGAGAACTGCCGCCACAACTTTATGATAACCTGAAGGCTGCACTGCCTCAACTTGTATGACATGGCCACTCAGACAATTTGTTATTTTTCGACTTGATGAACAAGGATCTAATAATGGTGCCTGGCTTTTCAGTTCTTTCTTGACAAGAAATGCTTTTCCGCACTGTTTTTAGTTTAAGATTTCGTTGCAACTGCATTAGAATCCCATCACCTTTTTCAAAATAGAACTTGTTTCCCCTACATTCATCATATTTCCTCCCCCTCGTCTCCCCATATAACATGCTGTCACTCTTTGGGAGGGAGATGTTCCTGCCAAAAACCAAAGTTCACATGCTTCCAAAATCCCAATTCATGCTCCATAATGCTCCTTGATGCATCTGAATTCTATCAGAAAGTGGGAAGGACAGCTTTGTGTTGCTGAGCACAAATAAGTGAGCAGGTCACACTCCAAACAGCCGACCTGCTTCTGCTTTCCCCGATCCCTCTCCAAGTCGCCGTCTTCCGATAAGTCAAAGATGAACTGAAGGGACAAGTTATGGCACAAATGCAAGAAGTCCAAGTGGGACGTATCCCTCTCTTGTCACTCCCACTCCATGGAAAAATTGCACAATCGGGACTCAAGGACTCCGCTGCCATTATCCTACTCTGTGCCTGTTTTGAGGCTGTTCCATGTGTACCCAGTTTCCTGGACCGTCGTCAAACCCACAGCAGATGCAGGCCTTTTAGGGAATCCATTGTGCTAGTTTTCAGGGTGAATTCAGATCCATATGACGCACCTTTGGGCCCCAGAGCAGCAGGTCCTTCCAACCTGCAGGTCAGACCTCACGGCCGACTGACTCTGTTGGGTCTCTATCTGATAGAGACTTCTAACTGTACATACCTCACCTTAGAATATCCCTCAATAGTCAGACTGGCTCCAGAAACTCTTGAGCAGTAACTCTGTGTGCCTGTAATTGGCAATGATTGGCTCTGTGTCAATGCTCTCTGCGTCGGAAGTGATGTTGTGGTGCCTTCATAAGAACCACCCTGGCGCGCTGACATCAGTTCCTTTCTTTATGCACCAACAGCGCATATCCAACGAGCTACCTCAGACACTTTTTGGTCAAATTTTTATGACTTCTCAGCTTGCTCCCAATGTGCTAGGGACATTCCAATTCCTCTAGTTTCAAGCCTTGTTATGGTTGTCACTATCGGATGTCAGATCACCGGCTGGGTTGTCTCTGGTGCCAAGGCATGGAACTCCCTCCCTCTCTACATCCGGGTGACGCCATCACTCTCCAAGTTCTTAAAGGACCTCCAGACCTGGCTCTTCAATGGAGTTCCGGGAGCTGTGCGTCCCCACCGTTCCCCCGTGCCTTGAGACCCTTTATGGGTGAGTAGCTGCACTTTAAACCCCTGATTGATTAGTCGTGGCACGACTCCAAGGCCTGCGCTGAGTGCAAGTCCATGCACCTGAAGGCAATCTGCCAGCAGGCGATGAAGCTCCTGGGGCGTGGCAGAAGGCGGCTATGCATCATTTTCGTTCTTGTTGCCACGGACACTCTTAAGCGTCCAGGAGTCCTTCCCGCAGATGGTTGTCTTCAAGGTCTAAAACCTACTTATCGAGTCAGGTAAGTCTAAGAAGCACAAGAAGAATTCTAAGAAGCGTTCTTCAGCTTCACCTGTTCAACCTCATGCTTCTAGGCCCTGCTACCGCACGCCATCTGTGGAGCCAGTGGGATGTATGACGTTACAACGCATGCTTTTACCACGCATGCTTTTACCACGCATGCTGTTACAACGCAAGTATTACAACGCAAACCATTACAACGCATTACACTTGGGGGTGCTGGATAGTGAATAATTTAATTTACTATTCCAACTCCAGTCCCCGTGGACACTAGGGAAGGTGTTGGATAGTAAATTAAACTATTCCTTATCCTAGAGCGCCCCCCAGTGTAACGCGTTGTAATGGTTTTCGTTGTAATACTTGCGTTGTAACATCACTGCGTGGTAAAAGTTGCGTCGTAAAGGATGTTCCCCAGCCAGTGTCAAGACCCGCCCGCGCTACCTGGAGTTTCCCAGTGCCAGGGTGATGTCTGTCCAGTTACGGGAATTTTACAGCATACTTGTCATCTTTGGGGCCCAGCTCCTTCTGCCGTGCCTTTGGGCCCCACGAAGTTGAGATTTGTCCCTGCTGGGCTACCGCTGGCATGTTCGGCCTGGATGCCAGCCCGGCCCTCTGGATCTATCCCTGGATCCCGGACCCCTCTGCCTAGGTTACCTCCACCACCTACGCCGGCTCCGTTCCGTCTGGCACCTGCTGTGGCGCTATTTGAAGAAGAGCCCATCATCATTCCAGATGACGAACTAGGACCACTCAACACCGAGTCCAGCACAACCCTTTCCCTGCCAATGCCTGGACTTTCCTCCACTACATTTACCCTATCACCCTCACAGGGGAGACAAGTAGGAGGTGTATAGTCCTTTGGAGGAGGACCCTGTAGATGTCGAAAACATGTATGAGGAGTCCAGTGGCCTCGACTCCTCACCTGACACTGGCAAGTTGTCCCCTCGAGGCCAGGCCAGGCCTCGGAGGAAGGTGTGTAATTCCCCGCATTGATGTGCAGGGTGACGTAGGTCCTTGGCCTTCACCTCCCTGCTGTTGAGGTCAGGTTGTATGTCGTGACTGAGGCGCTTCAGTCAGGGGCAGGCACTCCAGAATCATTTCTACACTTTTAATGAAGCTCTAATCGACACTCTCCTGGGGGCCCCAGCTAAATCCTGCAAAGGGGTTCCTATGCACTGGCAACATTTTCCCGGCCCAGGGGACCCAGCCTTCAATTCCCAGCACCCCTCCTCCGAGAGCCTGGTTGTGTAGGCCTCCATGGCAAAAATCAACCTGAGCGCGTTTCCTACCACACCACTGGATAGGAAATTCATGAGGCTGGAAACCTTTGGGAAGCTCCTCTTTTCTTCCACCAGCTGTGTATTGCAGTTGGTACATTTGGGCGCTATTCCCATGCGTTTTGTAATTTGGTTGGTTCCCAGGGCAGTGCCATCCTCAACAAGGTTTTGCTGGACGATAGAGATGCGGCTTAGTTCGCAATACATAGTGGACTAGATACCACAGACTCCCTTGGTAGAGCAATGGCCTCTATAGTGGTGCTTTGTCGCCATGTTTTGCTACGGTCCACTGAGTTGTAGGGGAAGTTCAGTCATCCTTGATTGACATCCTTTTTGATGAGTCCCACCTGTTAGATGAAAAGGCTGACGCTGCGCTTGCACACTTTCCCTCGAGCAGGGTAATTGCCCGTTCTTTGGGCCTCTCAGTTTTGACTCTGCTGCAACAACAGTCCTTTCGGCCCTATTGTTGCTGTGGCATTGGCAATTTTATGTGTCCACAGTACCAGCTCTTCCTGGTACAACAGTCGGCCCAGTCCTTTAGAGGCAGGGGCCTTGGAGCCCAAATAGGATGCAGGAACCATACCCAGTGAGCTTCCCATGCCCATGCTCCCTCAGCATCCTCTATCTCCAAACATCTTTAGTGTGCCCTCCAACCGGCACACCTAGCTTGTGGGGGGCTGGATCGGACATTACCTGTCCTAATGGTCCAACATCACATCAGACTGGTGAGTGCTTCAGAGAGTGCATTAGAGGTATGCCTTACCATTCAGGGACACCCTCAACACTTGCCACCATCCCAAAGAACGGACCATCCCGCTTTACTCCACCTGGAAGTGCAGGCCCTCATGGCTAATGGGGACACTGAGAGGGTGCCCATGCCGGAGAATGGACATGGTGGTTGTTCCTGTTACTTTTTGGTACCAAAGAAGGATAGCGGTATCCGTCCCATCTTAGACCTGCGCCCTTTCAATTACTTCATCCAGAAGGAGAAGCTCAAAATGCTCATGTTGGTTCAGGTTTTGTCTGCCCTGGATCCCCAAGACTGGTTAGTAGCATTGGACATGCATGGTGCTCATTTTGATATCCCCGTCCTGCCTTCTCACAGAAGTTACCTGCGGTTCACGGTGGGCCACAAGCACTTCTAGTCTGCGGTGCTCCCTTTTGGCCTCACCAGTGCCCCTTGGGTGTTCAACAAGGTGGCGGCATTGTTTGAATCACATCTGCAGTGAGAGGTTCAGAACAGACAACGGTGATCTTGTTGCTGCAGCTGTGAGTACCAGGCGATGCTGAGGAAGACCAGGAGCCATGCACGTGCTGTCCCACGTCGGTGTCTAGGTGACTGGTGTCCAGTGGGAGCACCGACAAGCCTTAGTAGCCGTAGCTGGCGTAGAGACTGAAATAGAGCAACCGTTGGGACCAGCAAGGTCCAAGGGACTCACCAAGTACAGGAGAGTCAGAGCAGGCCCGAGCAAGCCGAGGTGCCCACTGAAGCATATGAAGATCCTCATGAGGACTCACAGGCTGGAGGCAAAGTAGTCGCAAGAGGATCGCTAGCAGCTCAGCAAAGTTTGAGGTCCACAATGCAGGAGATGCAGGGAGGACTCTTTTCTTCAGGAAGTGAACTGCTGGAGGCAGGAGCTTTTTGTAGCCCGAAGATCTCTGGAGCGCAGAGCCAACAAGCCTTGGCAACAGCAAGTTCACGCAGTGCACAGGGGTTCGGTCCCAGCATCCCAGACGAGGGATACTGTCCTCCAAATTGCAGGGAAGACAGGTCAGGCCTCTAGGGAGCCACGGAGCCACCACCTCTTTTGCTTAGCCTCGGGAAGTCCTTGGGACGTCAGGAGCAGCAGAACGGTCAGCTTCGTTGAGGTGCCTTCAGATATAGGGGAGTGACTCCTTCACTCCAAGGGAGATTTCTTCGGGTGTCCTTGATGCCCAAAGTTTTTTTTGGAGAACCTGGATGAAGCACAGACACAGAAGATTTGAACAGTGAGACCAGGAGCAGTAGGAGTCTTCCTAGGTGCAGTCTAAGTTCCATTAAGTTTAAGTGTCCAGGTGATTGAAGAGTGATGTAGTTTTAGGGTTGAGTCTGGTCCCATGATGAATCTAAGGACCCACCTACATGGGAGCCCTTAAATACCCTAAGGGAAGGGTTGGAACAACTCAGGAGTCCCTCCCAGAGTAGGGGTTGGGCAGAGGGGGCTACTCCCCTGTCCTTTGTCTAGTTTCACACCAGTGCGGGAATCAAGGTTACCTGAACTGGCACAAGCTGGAGTATGCAAGGAGGGCACCATCTGTGCTCTCCAAAGCAGTCTGGTGGCGCTGGCAAGCGTCCCCACCCCACCCCAATACACTAAGCCTGTCTGGGAAGTGGCCATACATCCCTGCAACAGGAAACATATTGTTCTACCTTCCCCTGCCCGAGCTTGGCTCAGCAGCAGGATGGCAGAATCGTGTCTGTGGTTGGCAACAGCACTAGCTTGCTTGAAGACCCTGAAAGGCTGTTTCCGGGAGTTCAGGGTAGGGTCCCCTAAGGAACCTGCCAGTACCCATGGATAACGCTTCCAACACTGGAATAAGTTCGGGCTATAATTCCACCGTGTTTGATACCAAACATGACCGGGTTTGGGGCAGCCATTATATATTTGGGCATCTCGTAATGACTAATGCCCACTATATGTCTTAATATGTCTGATCGCACTTACAAAGCCTGGAGCATTGACTCCGGGGTTTGCAGGGGCACCCTCACACTTGTACCAAAGCACCCTGCCCTTTGGACTGAAGAGCCTTCCATGGGATGACTTATAGGTTTTAAGTGCAGTGACCTCAGATATAAAGAAACGTGTATATTTTGTGAGAGATGCAAGCACCAACTCACACAGACTGCAAAGGATGGCCTGTAGTCACAGGTTAAGTAGACTCGTGTGGAAGGCACAGAACATGCTGCAGCCCATGGGAGACCACTGGTGTACCTATGCCCTAGGTACCTTAGTTCCATAAACTAGGGACTTATAAGGGTACACCAGTAGCCAATTGTGGAGGTAACACATTTAGGGGCGATAGCACAGTTGCTGGGGTCCTGATTAGCAAGATCCCAGCTGACTAGGCTAAATACACACTCACACCAAAATGTGGGAAGTAATCATGAAAGCAGATCCTACTTACCTACATGAGCTCTGCATTGGGACCTCAAATCCCAGTGGGCACAGAATCGGGGAAATCTTTCCGACCAGGAGCAGATATTGGAGGGTTGCAAAAGACCTGCAGTGGTGCCTAACAAACTGTTATAGAGTCAGCACCAAACACCTCTTCCTTCCCCACCCGAAGTGACAGGTGCATCACGTCTGGGTTGGGGGGGCATCTAGAAGAGGTGGAGATCAAAGGACTATGGTTGCTGGCAGAGCCCTAGCTCCACCTCAGTCTGTCGGAGCTGAGAGCGGTCCGTCTTGTACTGATAGCCTTCCTACTACCCGTCAAAGAGAGGCTGGCTCAGGTGTTCACGGACAACATTACTGCCTTGTGGTAGTGCAACTAACGAGGTAGGGTGAGGTTGTGAACCCTGTGGAAAGAGGCTCTGCTTCTCTGGAGCTGGTTGGAGCGCCAATACATTTTCCTGGTTGTTTAGCACCTGGGGGGCTCTTTGAACACCAGGAAGGACAAGCTCAGCCCGAGTTGCCTGGTGAACCCTAAATGGCTTCTGCATTCAGAGGTGGCTTGCACTCTTTTTCCAGATTGGAGCAAGTCTTGGCTCGATTTCTTAGCCTCTGCCAAGAACACGCAATGTCATTGCTTCTGATTGTTTGAGTTTTCACCGCGACTTTTGTACGGAGGCGCATTTAGTCTCGAATGGAGTTTAGGGCTCTTGTACACCTTTCCGCCTATACCAGTAAAGCTCAAGTCCTCAAGAAGATTTGGACCTACCAGTCCAAAGACATCCTAGTGGCCCACATTAGGCTTGGAGGGTGTGGTATACAGATCTCCTGAGCTTGAGTGTTGCTCCTTTGATCAAGCTGACCCTTCGGGAGGGCCTCTTGTCACAGGAACAGGGCAGGGTGCTGCTCCTGAACCTGTGCATTGTTAAACTTAATGTGTGGAGGTTGAGCAGCAACAGTTGCATGTTAGACCTTCTTCTTGAAGTCTGTGATGTTAATCTGGCAGCCAGGTGTCCTTCTACTAGTTCAATCTACGCGTGGCGTTGGGAGTAGCTTGGGGCAAGATGTTCCATACACCATGTGGATCCCTTTTTGTTATTTGTTCTTTCACTTACTTGGCAAGGCCTTACCTTGTGCTCTGTCAAAGGTTATTTGTTGCCCATCTCGGCTTTCCTGCGGCTGCCGGACTAACCGTCCCTCTTTAAGTCACTGGTTGTAATTTGTTTCCTAAAATGTTTCCAGCACCTTTTTCCTCCTGCTCTATTTGTCATGCACCAATGAAATCAAAACCTTGTTTTGACATTTCTAATGTTGTGCTGTTTTTGAGCCGCTCCATTCTTGCCCTTTACGGCTCCTTACTATGAAGACTGCTTTTCTGGTGGCCATTACATTGACCAGTAGGGTCAACAAGCTTAAAGCTCTCTCAGTGAACCCACCGTATGCCATGTTTTTTCCAGTCAAGCTGGACCTTAGAACACGTAACAAAACCAAAAGTGGTCACCCCCTTTCATGTTAGCCAGAATATCACTCTGCCTGCTTTGTATGACTTGTCTCTCCCTTCGAGAATGAGGAGAGACTCCATTGCCTAGACACTAATGGAGCGCTCTCCTTTTACATTGATTGCACCAAGCCCCACAGGGTGGACGATCAGCTTTTGATTGGGTTTGTTGGTGCAAAGAAGGGCAAGGATGTTCAAAAGCACACCATCTCCTGTGGATTGTGCTTTTTATCAAAATCTGTTACACATTGGCAAAGGAGGGCAAAGGCTTTAGTGTGCGGGGTCCCCATTCTGGACGTCTGTCAGGCATCCACTTGGGCCTCACTTTACACGTTTACCAAACACTTCTGCCTTGACAGCCAGGTCTGAAAGGACGAGCATTTTGCCCGTTCGTTCATTCAGGACTTTTTGGTCTAATCAGTTTGTTTCACCTCCAAGGAGGTATTGCTCGGGTATCTATTCTAAGGTGAGGAATCTGTGGTTAGAAGTCTCTATCAGATGGACAGGTAGCCCCTCAGCTAGGAGAGACTACATCTAACTGCAGAATCCTTACCAACCTGCCCATCCCACTATTCGGCACACTAGGCTCTTCTCCAAAAGATCCCTCTAGATCCTGCACACTGGTCACCACTGGTACGTTATTTTGAATGTGGCCCCACGTTTTTGGCATGGAAATAGTCACGAAAGAAACTGATGTCAGCACGCCTAGATTTCGTTTATAAGGCACCGCAGCGTCACTTCCGAAGAGGACTGCATCAATGCCACCTACTGGCATGCAGAGGTACTGCTCAAGATTTTCCAGATCCAGTCTGATGTCCGAGGCATATTCTAAGGCAAGAAATCTGCTGTTAAGAGTCTTAACCAGATAATGCTTTAATAAAGGTAATTAACTTGTCCGTCATGCTCTCTGTTGACGCAGGCCCATGTCTCCATTCGTACACTGGAGGCAACGTTGTTAATGATAGCCTTGGCGCTGGCCCAGACTCCAGCAGTACCCACAATGGACCTGACTTAGGCTCAGGATCCGACGTTGGTCTCACGGAGATCACGAAGGTGCAGTCTCTCTCTCTCTCTCTCTCTCTCTCTCTCTCTCTCTCTCTCTGTGTCTCTGTCTCTGTCTCTGTCTCTCTCTCTGTCTCTCTCTGTCTCTGTCTCTCTCTCTGTCTCTCTGTCTCTCTCTGTCTCTCCGTCTCTCTCTCTCTCTCTCTCTCTCTCTCTCTCTCTCTCTCTCTTGTCTCTCCTCTCTGCCCCCAGTATTATTGTAAGTTGGAGCCTTGATCGGATCAAATTCTGCAACTGTTTAAGAGCTCTAAACATGTCTGCATGATGATGAGGAGACAGATAATTTGCATAATCCTCGTGACACTGCTGCTGGCTATATTTAGATGTACAGAATGCCAGTTCCCTATATATACTATTCCAGGGAAAGAAGTTAACTCCCCACTATGATCCCTCACCGAGTGCCTCTTTCACAGTAGTCCTCAGAGCAGCAGAAGTGTTTGACATACAGCTATCTTCTATAGAAACTAAGGGGAACCAACTTGTAGAAATCTTGCAACCTAGGACTGCTGCTTCAGAGCCCTTATTGCCTTTTAACAAGGCCCTGACATCCTTGATGGTGACAAGGAACAAGTTATGTTCCGCTCCCTAATAAGTTGCCCAGTAGCTAGGTGCCATAGGCCCACCCCTGGAAAATCAGCCTTTTTGGCTCAGGTAGGTAGTTCAGTAACATATGCATTCCTTAATGCACCAGCAGATCGAGGATCAACACTAATTGATGCATTTGGGGATAGGTTTTTTTTTCTGCTAGCTTGGCTCTGAGATCCCTGGAAGTAGTCTGCCTACTATGACGTTGCATGTATGCACTTTAGGGCTTAGCCAGTGAGCTTTTGTCAGCCACCCATGTCAAATTTAAGTGCCTTCGGTGGTCAATCCAAGACTGACAGAATCACAGCAAAATGTGTCTTTGGGGACCCTGGACATGACTGACTGTGTAGATCGCACCATGGGCACCAGCGTAGTGATCAAGCATGATGCCTGGGAGCACACCATAGGATTTTCTAGTTATGTGCTGGGATTGGACTCTTCTAGATCTGCCCTGTGATGGTAACAGACGTTTTGGCTGGTTTTAAGATAGCCATGTTCTGGCCTGCACTTTTGGTTTCTTCTCTCAAGCCAATCATTTCCATTAAGAATTAGATTTTTCCTGCCTGGCTGATGTGCTATAACTTCAGACCAATGGTGGCTGTAGATCGTTCTACTAGGTTACGTTCTTCCCTATAAATGAATATGAAGGGTGCCAGGGAATAGGAGATGGCAGCATACTGGCACCAGCAGTAGACTATGATGGAGAAAGTTTACTTCTGTGAAAGCATTTACTGTACGTTCAATATTTACTGACTCGTTGATGGAAGAATGTGGAAATTCTATGAATAACATCATGGCGCTGTGCAAGTCATCGGTCAAGGAGCAAACCTATCACATCAATAAATTTGAGCTGTGGGTGTTCCATTGGGCCGGAGATCTTTAATGCATTTGTTCACTCCAACTCCCTTTTAGGATAAAGAACAAATGCACCAAAATGTGTTTTTGTAACAGACAGATAATGGGATATTGTCTAAAGTGACGGACAAATATTATGCCTTTTGTCGCCCACTTCGCTGCAGTTCACCAGTGCGGTCGGAGGCATGAACAGTGGGTGTAATTAGAAGGCACCTTGTAGAAAGCATGAAAGGTTGCTGAACAATGAAGTGCCACAAAACATGTTCATTGCATCACAATGCTATGGATCTTGACTTGTTTACCAGGGAAAGATATGAAAAAGTACCTACCCCCACTCCAAATATCCAGAGCCCCACTGAAATGAGGATGTTGCTTTTATAGAGTGATCTAGGACCTTTCTCTTTGCGTTGAAGTTTTAACCCCAATGCACATAGATCTTTGACTTTGATGTGAGCTAAAATAAAAGGAGGAACACTTTTAGCCAGGCATTTATTTGCTTTTGGTCTGCCCCCAGATTCTTGTTGAAAATTTAGCAAATGAAGGTTACTTCAAAACAGGGAATGCTCTTTTAGTGGAAAATGAGTCTGAGATCAACTGAAAGGCAATATAAAGTTATAAATCTTGTCACCATGTGTTATGGTTGTTAAATGATCTGAAAACGTTCTGGAAACATCACTGGAAGCTGAATGCCAAGGGTCTGTAAATCTTTCTAGAACTCCGAGCTGGTACTACTGGTTGTAACAGACATATCAATGGTAATGTATGTTCGGATTGTTTGCACAATTTATTTTCAGTCTTCTCTTTGGTTGAAATCTGTAATTCATGGCAATGGAGTAATAAAGTTGAATTACTGTCTGTGATGTGTAGAAATTATGTAAATCAGTAAAAGGGTAGGATCTTATGTATTTGAAATATGTCCCAATAAGTGATTGGTTTGTTAATATGCCACAGCTGATATTGTGTGTCTTTACTCTGCTTGGAAACACAGATCTCTGCTATTGTTAAATTTGTATGTAATGTAATAAAGAAAAGTATACGAATTGTAGATCTACTCGTTTTTAAAGGATCAGGAAAAAGAAGAGGATGAGATGCCAGAAGAAGTATTAGAATACAATGGGTGGTCTGAACCAGTGATCTCCAAATATAATGGCATACCATTTCCACCCACCGCTCCTGCTCCTCACCCAACTTCAGATGTTCTGAATGATATTATTGAAAGAAGGGAAACAATAGAGAATCGGTTGATTTGTTGGTAAGTTTGTATATATATCTATAGCACACTCTAAATGTTGGTAAGTGTTTAAAATTGATCCACCTCGCAAGAGAAATTAATATTCCTCGATCATGTAATTTCCCTTTCATAATCTATTAGAATTGTTTTCAGTAATGAGCCAGGCCTAGGAATTCTTATTTTTAGAACCATATTTGGAATTGGACACCTTCCGTTGCAAAGTAGTTTTCATTTAACATCAAAGCTTCAGGTGCATAAGAAACACCTGAAGGTTTAATATCTAATCAAATCATAGTTTTGACTACATTCTTGATCACCCATCCTCAGGAGGCTGCAATGCTCATGATATATTTGCTTGTGCCTCTGGATGAGCCCCGAGTTCAGAGCTCATATGCCTTAATGTAATCTCCATCTTCACCCATGTTCCTGACTCCTGTGAATGTTTTAAAAACATGCATCCTCTCTATCCGCAATTTAACAGCCTCAGAATTTTTATCCACCCATTCTAGTTTTTTGAAGATGGTATCACGAGATGCCATTATCTCTCTGTTCCTTGCAAAATCTCCCTCTATTGACCCTATACCTCCTTCACTCACTGGGACCTCTGTTTTTTTGCAGAGAGTAAATGTATTAAGAAGTCCTTTTTGCTGTATTTGCTTTACCATTAGCAAAACCGTGGAACTATTCGACTATCACACTTTGATAAATGCTTTCCAGAGGCTGGTTGGAATGCTCTGCCTCTTCTTGGGCTTGCCTCTCCATATTGCCACTCCTCTGGGCACCAGAGCCACACTGGTCTCCAGGGCTGTGCCAGCTGGATTTGACTAACACTCTCGAGCAGCTTGAGTCCAGCTCCTCAACTTCTTCAACATTGTCGTAGGACATCTGTACCTGAGGATCACACCATACCCCACTCTCAGTGCAGCTGATGTTTATTTATTTATAATGTTTTGTATAGCGCAAACATGACCCTGAAGGGTATCCCAGCACTTCACATTGTAGGGTAGGTAGGATACAGTTATAGAAAAAAAAGAAATTCTTTTGCATTTTTGGGAATAGCATGGTAAAGCTGGAGTTCACTGTTGCACACCAATGTAGTGGTCAAACAGAGCATCAGAACAGAGGGGAGGTAAGTAAACAATAGAACCAATGTATTTTAGGGCAGAAACTTGTTCATTAGTATTGTTTTCACTCCCTTTTTGAATGAGGTGGTAGATGAGATTCGACTGACATCCAGTGGCAGAGAGTTCCAAATATTTGGGGAGATGCCTGAGAAGGCTCTGTAACTCATTCTCGTTTGGGGAAAATCTTTAGTTTTAGAAGCAGTGAACTTGCACTTCATGAAGGTCTGCGGCCCCCTGATAACTCTAGCTTTTGTGCCAGATATATGGGGGTCTTGAAATGTAGAGCTTTATGAATCATGCATGCAATCTTTAGCTGTATACTTGCTTCGTACGGCAGCCAGTTTAGGTGTTTTTAGGACTGGAGATATGTGATCGTTTCTTTTTGCACCTGTTATCAGTCTGCCCACGGCATTCACGGAGGCCCTTAGCGTGGCCAAGTTCTAATTGGGAAGACAGCAAAGAGTGGAGCTTCCGTAGACTAGCCTCGGCAATGCAAGAGCATGGACCACTAGCTTAAAGTCGTCCTGTGTTAGGAAGGGTTTGAGTTTCCTTAGTATACTCATCTGGTATTTATCTCCCTTGATGGCATTGCTGATATGATTCTGCATGTTCAAATGTGTGTCTAGTGTGATTCCAAGGGATTTATCAGACCCAATATGTGGGGAGAACAGTTGAAGGCTGTTAGATGCTTCATCCAGAGGTCGATCTTGGGAGTGTGATTAGGAGGAGGAATTTGGTTTAGGAAGTGTTGAGCATGAGGTAGTTATCAGTGAGCCAGTTTTGAGTGTTGAGCAAGGTAGAATTGAGTGAAATGAAGTCTTTTGGGGAGGAGATTTTCAGATACAATCTTGAGTATCATCTGCATACATGTGATAAAGAATGTTCGCTGAGTTCAGTGCATTTGTAAGTGGTTCCAGGAATAAGTTGAAGAGTATGGGAGAAAGGGCGGACCCCTGTGTAGCATCCAGCTACAATAAACACAACAATTAATTATGGTATTCACAGGAGCTTTATTCTATGTATCTCACTCCTACCTTGTCCCTACTCTAACTGACCCTTTCCTGTGTTCACTCCTCCTCTTCCTCTCGCCCCCTTAGCTCCTCCCACTCCCAGCTACTAGCGTGCTAACTTTATAACATCTCCCCCCTTTGTAACAAAACAAACAGAACATACTGACTTCTTAGTCCATCTCCTCAATCAGTCTCTTGGGTGGACGTATGTCACGCTGAGGTCTTGGCGACCTGGCCCTCAGACTATCAGTATTCAATGTCTCAGGGATCGGAGCAATGTTCTCACAACCATTTGACTGTGGTTCTTCAACTAGGGGATTATGTGTGTCACTCACCATGGTTCTTGAGGTATCAGTTGGCAATTTCTTGAAGTGCGAGATGTTTCTCGTAACTCGCCGCTGCTCGGACTCCGCAGTTACCATAGTCCCTTGCCTTCTGGTGACCACCAGTGGTTCATCCTTGAATGTACAGTCAGTCTTTTTCTGCATATCTTGTTTGACGATGACACTGTCCCCTTCATTTAATGATAATGACCGTGCTCTCCTCCGGTTGTCGGCATAGGCCTTCATTTTTCTTTTGTTGCGGTCATCAGTGGCTCTCATTTCCCGCGAGTCCTTCTCAGATGATGATACTTCCAGGGCTCCATCCCACGTGGGAATGCGATTCCTCATGGGACGTCCCAGCATGAGAGTCGCCGGGCATTTGCCAGTCGTAGCATGAGGAGTTGTACGATAAGCTCGAAGAACTTCATTGAGTGCTGTTTGTAAGTCTTTCCCTTCCACGGTAGCATGCTGGAAGGTCTTTTTGAGGGTGGCCATGAACCTCTCAATTGTCCCATTCGCCTGTGGCCAGAGAGGCGTGATCCTGCGGTGATGAAAGTCAAGGTGTTTCGCAAAAGCAGCAAAGTCATTTCCGTTGAAAGGAGGTCCGTTGTCTGATTTAACGATCTTGGGAACTCCCCACGCTGCAAAGACTTCATCGAGGACCTTGAGGGTACTGGCAGTGTTCGTAGATGACACAAAACAGGCAAAGGGATACCTGGAATACTCATCAATGATGGCCAGCACATATTTGCCCGATGACAGGGGTCCATAAAAGTCTATGGCGATTTCTTGCCACACACCACTGGGCAGGCTGGTCATATGTAAAGGAGCTGGAGGGTCACCCTTGCTGGTGAGTTGGCAGAGATGGCAATCTTTTAAGGTGACTTCCACTAGTTGATCAAGGAACGGAAACCACACTCGTTCCCTTAGTGCTCGTTTGGTCGACACTATTCCTCGATGTCCTTCATGTGCAAGAGCAACCACTCCCTGTCTCAGTTGTGTAGGGATTACAATCCTCTGATCACGCAACAATATGCCATCAGTCGTGACAGAAAGTTCACCACTCACATGCCGGAAGGCTTGTAGTTCACGTTGAGTCAAAGAATCAGCTTCATCGTCTTGAGGATCATGCCTCCATCTATTGTTGCGGATTTTGTGAAGGACTCTCTGCAAGATGACATCCTGTGCCGTCATCTCCCGAATAGTCTCCAGAGGGATAGCTGGGGGAAGAGCTTGATCCGTTACAAAATGAATGTACTCTTCCGCAATGGAAGTTCGGGAAGCTGATGACGGGAGAGGATGCCGGGACATGTAGTCCGCAGGATTTTCAGATTTCCCAGGTTTGTGAAGTATAGTGAAGGTATATTCTTGTAATCGTAGGCCCCACCTTTCGATCCTCGGTGGCATCTTGGATCTTGGATTTCCGTAGATGGTGATGAGGGCTTGATGATCTGTGATCAGGGTGAAATGCTTTCCGTAAATAAAGACATGAAAGTGTTCACAGGCCCATACCACGGCCAAGCTTTCCTTTTCAGGTTGGGAGTAGGCTCGTTCCGGCTCAGTCAGACTACGACTCGCGTAGGCAATGATGCGGCGTTGATCTGTGTCATTTTCATATTGTGCCAGGATCGCTCCCAGACCTACTGGACTTGCGTCTACAGTTATTTCGGTTTTTCGCTTTGGGTTGAAATATGACAAGTGATTCGCTGATTCCACCGCCTTCTTTATTTCTTTGAATGCCTGCTCACATTGGGGAGTCCATTCAAACGGCTGACCCTGCTTGGTTAGCATGCGGAGGGGGTGGCTGATTGTAGCGTAGTCTTTAATGTAGCGAGCACAATAACTGGCCATTCCCAGGAACGACCTGAGGTCGCCAACATCCCGGGGACTCTTGGTGTTGTTCAATGTCATGATTTTGTCGGGATCAGGTTTCATGCCAGCACCAGAAAAGATGTGACCGAAAAACTTCAGCGTGTTCTGGTGAAACTCGCATTTCTCCTTGTTCAAAGTCAAATTGGCTGCCAATAGGGCATGGCAGACACGATTGAGCGCAATGTCGTGCTCTCTGACATCAGAACCATAGACAAGGATGTCATCGCTATAGTTGAGCGTGTTTGGAATATTTTGAATGACCTGTCGGATCATTTCCTGAAATATCTCGGCCGCCGAGGACACACCGAAACTCAGTCTTTTATATCTGAACAACCCCAGGTGAGTTGCAAAAGTAGTGATATATCTGGACCCTGCTTCCAATTCCAATTGATGGTAACCTTTATTTAAATCCAATTTGGAAAACACAGTGGCTCCGTTGAGTGCTGCGATCATATCGCTCAAGTGTGGCCCCGGGTGCCGCTCTCGTTCTATCGCAGTGTTGGGCAAGCGCATATCCACACAGAGTCTGACTTTGTTGGCCGTGCCCTTTTTGGGAACAATGACGACCGGTGAAACCCATGGGGTCGGGCCATCAGTGCGTTCAATGATGTCCGCAGTCAACAAATCTTGGAGCTCTTCCTCAACAGCGGCCTGTAGGTGAAATGGTACTCGCCTAGGGTGTTGGGCGACAGGCCTGACTTGTTCGTTGATGTGCAATCGCACTTGACAGTTTTTCAATTTGCCCAGGCCTTGAAACAACTTGGGAAACAGGCGAGTCACGTCTCGGATGTCGCTCACTCTGAAGAGAATTTCCACCAGGTGGAGTCGTTCAGCAGTTGGTAGGCTCAAAAGACAGTCTGCTTCAGGGCCCTTGATAACATGGATGACTGCTGAAATGGTTGTGTTGTCGTGTGTAAGTGTCGTCGAGAATTTCCCTAGGCAGGGAAGAGGCTTCTTAGCCATCCACGTGAAGACTCTTACAGGTGCGAATATCAGGGGAGGTCGTGGATTCATCCTTTCATATTCAGTCACTGGAATGTAATTCAAGGAGGCACCAGAGTCTAATACAAACTTTGATTCGTGATTTCCAACTTTAATGTCCAGCCGAGGGTATCTCTTAAGCTGGTCCGGGTCTGCTGCCAAATTCAGATATTCAATGGTGTAAACAGAGTCACGGGACGAAGGTCTGGATTCTCTGGAAGGTGACCTCCTTTCCCACCGAGACCGACGTGACTCTCTGCTCGAATGTGACGATACAGGGGACCGCTCCGTCTGATCTTGGACAGCTCGCGCATGGTGTCTTCGAGTGTCGGACCGCGACACTCTTGTAGCTCTGCTTCGTGTGTCATATCGTGTGGTACCTGAGGGGCCACTTCGCTTCTCTTTGTTGTAGTCCCCGCACATCGCTTCAAAGTGGTTAGTGCGACCACACTTTCGACATCTCTGGCCCATGGCCGGGCAGCTGTCCACATGAGGGTAATCATACCCGCATCGGTAGCACTTTCTCACTCTTTCTTGTCGTCTCTCCTTCCTCCATAGTTCTCGACGTTGATAGCCTGATTGTTCTTGACGGGAGGATGTGTGTGATCTCCCTTGTTTATCTCTGGAGCTTCTTCGACTGTCACTTCTGGCGTGCACGCGTCGCGCCTGTTCATGACTCCCTTTATGTTCCGTTTCCATGACGGCGGCGTACTTCTCCGCCTGATCATACGCTCGTGTCATCTCCTCTATTTCATCCAATCCATGCGGTTTCCTCAGTAGTCGTCTCCTTAGTTGATCCGAATGACATCCGTCTATTATCTGGGATTTGATGGCAGCGTCAGTAGAGAAAGAATCGAATTCACAGTACTTGGCTAGTCTCCGCAGACGCACCATGAAGGCACTCATGGGCTCATCCTTCCCTTGCCTGGCAGAGTGAAATGTGTGTCGTTCATAGTCCACATTTCTCTTGTGAAGGAACTTCTTGTTCAGGACCTCACACGCTTTAACATAAGTATCGACGTCCGCAGCGGGCAGGTCTTTGAGTATCTTGACTATTTCTCGCCCCGCCAGGTTGCGCAGAGCAATCAGTTTCTTTTTTTCATCAGTGATGTCTGAACCTTCAACATAATCTTCAAACTCTTCCAGCCACTCTTGCCATTTGGGGCCCATGCTCCCTTCCGTTGTTACCTTGATAGGAGCGGGTGCTCGCAACAGCGATCCACTGGGTGGAGGTTGAGCATCTTCTTCGGACATTCTGCAACGATCTCACTCGTCTTTGCCAATGCTTATTTTATTTTACCAATGCTTGTTTTCTGGTAGTCGCCAATGCTTGTTTATTTTGCCAATGCTTGTTTTCTTGTAGTCGCCAATGCTTGTTTGCTTTACCAATGCTTGTTTCTTTCAGTCGCCAATGCTTGTTTATTTTGCCAATGCTTGTTTCTCGTAGACGCCAATGCTTGTTTACTGTGCCAATGCTTATTTGCTCCAGCGCCTGACTTCAAAATGGCCGCCGTTACCTTGTATAGGGTTGTCCTTACTATCTTCACTCCAGCGCCTGACTTCAAGATGGCCGCCGTCCTTGCAGGCACACACGAGGCTGGCTCTCCAGGCTCATTCACTCGGGGGCACTCAGCACTCACCGGCGGTCGGCTTTTGGGGCAGTCCACGCCAGGATTTACTTCTCCACCAACACCATGGACATCAGGTGAGATCGGGGTGGGCTCCCGACTTGCCTCCGCAGTTCCCGCGTTCTTCCGCCGATGGCCTCCTAAACCTCACGCATCGGGCGTGAGGTTTTCCGACGTCCAATCTCGCTTGGACACAGATCTTAGCGCTCGCAGCAGCGCTTACTGGCGGCACGTCGTGGGCGTCGTCCACACCTCTGGGGCACTCCACAGGGTCGGAGTGGGCTCCCGATTCCTGCTTTCTTTTAGGCTTGCACTCTGGACACACGCTTCCAGTGTGCAGTGCGTTTGCAGCGCGACAGCTGCTAGGGACAAGGCGTTCGAGGCTCTGCACAGTGGGGTTTGCTCAATCCCACCCTCGTCGCCAGTTGTAGCATCCAGCTACAATAAACACAACAATTAATTATGGTATTCACAGGAGCTTTATTCTATGTATCTCACTCCTACCTTGTCCCTACTCTAACTGACCCTTTCCTGTGTTCACTCCTCCTCTTCCTCTCGCCCCCTTAGCTCCTCCCACTCCCAGCTACTAGCGTGCTAACTTTATAACACCCTGAGGGACCCGCATATTGACGTCGGGGGGCTGAGAGAGGGATGGATTCACCTTGACTCTTTGGGTTCTGTTTTGGAGGAATGAGGTAAATCATTGCAGTACCGTTCCAGAAAGGTCCCATCCTGTGTTCGAGAATGAACAGTTATCTGTCGTGTTTAACAGTGTCGAAGGCAGAGGATAAGTAGAATCAGAAAACATGATTCGTTTTTCTCTAGCATTTTTAAAATATCATCCATGATGTGATTCAGTGCAGATTCATTGCTGGGACCTCGTCGAAAACCAGATTGATGTTGATCCAAGAGTTGGAATTTCTCAATCTAGATGCAGATTTGAGTTTACACGTACTTTTCTAGAAGTTTCGCTAGAGTGAGGATGTTGGAAATAGGGCAGAAGTTGCTAAGATCAGAACTGTCTGCATTAGTATTTTTTTTAGAATGGGGGTTACTTGCTCTGCTTTTAGGCAGTCAGGGATAGTGCCTTGCAATAGTGGGGCGTTAACAATATTTGACCATAAGAGAAGACTGGCAGCGTTTATTTCTTTGAAGATTGGAGGTGGTAGAGGGTCGCTGAAGTGGTTAGATGGGTTGATCGCCAGAAGAATGCAGTGGATGTCACTTTCACTGAGGGGAGTGAAAGTGTACCAGGTGCGCATTGTTCTTAGGGACATCTCCATGGGGACCGAACCTCGCCTCGGGAGGGGAGTGGAGAAGCGGTTCCCACAATTGGAAGAAGAGTCAAGGCAGAATGTGTGTAGTTTGCTGACAGGGAAATTATTGCTTGAGATGTTGATACAGAGATATTCAATGGAGGGCAAGATGAAGGCTTTTGAGTGAGATACCAAGAGAGTATTTTGGTGTATACAAGCTATCTCTACCCCCTGTTTCATAGTTTTGTCCAGTAGATCAAGCATTGGAGTGGAAGAGCGGCATAGCCAGGTTTCCTTGAGGATAATGATATCAAGCTCATTAGTTAGGATGAGATCGTAGATATTGGGTTGTGTTTACTAGCTGATCTGCAGTTGAGAAGTACGCATTTTAGTTGGCGCGTAGAATGTCAGGTAGGAGACTGAGGGACGTTAACTCGCTTGAGGTTGTTGCTGTTTATACGTCTGAGATTGTGGGTGGGTTCTCTGTAAGGGTTAGCTTGAATGGCTTGGATTTTACTTCAGAAGGTCTTGTCAGTGTCCACTGGGTTAGAATACGAGAGGAGTACGTTGCAGATGTCACTGATGGATAGATCAACCTTTAGTCTTCTGCTACGGGAGGAGGCATTTGGGAGGGGTAACGTTTTTGAAGTAAGGCGAGAGGTGTGCGTGTCTAGGGCAAGAACTGAGCCTGTTTGGGAGTTGGGTCGGGTCCCTAAGGTACTCACATTTCCGAGCAAGGGAAGATGCTCGATAGTGATGGCTATCAATTTCTGCACTACGTCTGTGAGGTGACGCAAGTGGGTGGAGATCTCAACCAGGCGAGCGACCCAGTCAGTTTGGTGGCTGTTGGTTAAGGGTTGTGTTGAGAGTCATTTAGTGGGGAGGTCTCATGGGAGAACTGGTTGGGCAGAGGGGGCATTAAAATGATCAGCGGAGCGAGTGAGTCAAGGATGTCTTGTGGAGAACCAATTTGTGCGGAGTAGGGAGCCGTGGTTGGGGGGAGGGTAGTGGGGCATATGGGTAGCTGGTAGGATGTGGGCGATAAGAGGTTGAATGCATTGGGTGGTGTAGGTTCCACAGATGGTGGTTTCCTGGTATACGACTGAGCTGATGACATGCTTGGATGGATCTTGCAAGGTAGTTCCACAGGAGAGAGATAAAGCGGATGAGTGGGAGAGGTTACTCCGGGTGGGGGTATCCACTTGGAGGCCAGGGGAGTATGAGTCGAAGTTGACAACTAACCATTTGATTCAATGGTCGTGTTGGCGCTGAGGACTCTGGTGTTACTAGGACCGGGTACTGGAAAAAGTAGAGCTTGCTTAAGGTATGTGGAGCCTTATTAATCACCGCATTCTTGAGTGTAGAGAAGATATTATCCATTTTCGCTAAACTGTCATTCGAGGCATGTATTAGGATAATACAGTTGTTTAAAGGAATATGGCAACGCTCACATTGTAGAAGAGCGAAGACGAAGCTGATAGTTTGAGACCATAAGGCGTTTTTCTCGTGCCAGTGATACGAAGCTTGGAATAGAAGATGTTCCTCCATCGTGCCGCGCGTTTTCTGGTTTAGAAGATGAGGTCATTAGTTAGTTTATCCTTGTTGGCCCAGAAGTAAATGTCTGAAATAATCTTTTTCAGGGTGGATTTTGAGTAGCCGATGTATCTGCTTTTTAGCAGCATTTTTTGATAGATTAGGAGGGTAGTTGATAGTGAAGCCATGGAGACCTGTGGGATCTAGCTTTGTGTCCATTGTGTGAGGGGCGAAGGTGTCCCAGCTAAGAGAATAAGCGGCCACAAGGACAAAAGGGAAGAGAGGAGGGAGCAATAGGAGGAGGAGAAACGCTTTTGCGCCGTGTCCTCCCCTTTTAAAAAAAATTATTTTATATTTCCTCCTCTCTTCACTCTTAATTTCCTCCCTTTCTTCTAGTCACTTCCCATTTTCTACTTCTCTACCTTTATCTTATGTCATCTCACCTTCATTCAATTGTATTGTAAAGGTTATAGGCAGACAAAGATGGCCACCATAATACCAGGGATGTGTGTGGTGGGGAGATAGTCCACTTTTAGTTTTTTATGTCCCTCAGAGAGGGGGCGCTATCTTCTGTGAATGAGCCCAGGCTAAGAGGCAAAATGGAGGTTTGGGCCTTGAGGGAACTGATTTCCGGCTGTGCTGGGTCCGTCCCGCCGGCGTCCCTGCGCCCTTGGGGGGCCCGAGCACGCTGGGCTGTGCTTGACCCAATAGACTGCTGCTTCGTGGTTTAGCTCTGCCGAGCTCTAGACTGCCCACCGCGATCAGCAATTCTGTGGCTTCAGTCACTGGGCCGCAAACGTAGCAGTGATTGTGGGCGTAAAAGCCTCTTCACAACCTCACCAGAGCAGCACCACGTGATCGAGTGCAATAGCCCGCTCTTAGTTCAGGCACTCGGCCGGTGAGACTGTTTGGCCAGGGGACAACACACAAGCCTTCCTCAGGCCGGCAAGTATTTTGGGAATCAGTCCCTGGTCCATACAGCAGCCGCAGAGTCACAGCGGGGATCCACCCCCTAGCGGCTCAGCAATAGCGAAAGCAGAACTGCAAGGAAAACAAATACAGACATCCATGCCCCAATCACAGGTGCATAGTATCGTGCCCCCGCCACTTGACACAGCAAGTAATCAACAGCGGCCAGGAGTCAACATCGCACTGATTCTCCGTAGCTCACCCGACTCACAGTCAAGTCTGCGGGGCACCCCAGGTGAAGTAGACAGCATGCAGGGATTTCAGAGTCCACAGCCCAGGCCGGGCTGATCCAAGATGTCAGGTGGAAATAGAGAGGTCCAGCGTCCTGTGGAAAAGTAAATTTTGCCATGTTCTGTGTCCCTACGTGTTCCCCATCTTATGTTATATGTGCATGATTAATATGCATATGTATTCCCCATGATCGATTAAAGACGCAATTACAGTTGTGTCCATCCCTAGTATGCCAGTTCCCAGTTCTCGTGAATACTACGAATATCAGGCCTATGTAAAGTTACGTTGCCACGTTTCTCAGTGTGCACGTTATTTCATTGTAAAGTCCCCGTTTCTAGGCCTCAAAAGGGCCCGGACACCAGATTCAACTCCTGTCTCCTGAGCCCTCGCTGAGGAGCGATACAGCCCCCACCTGTGTTCCTGACCCTTCACTTACTTCCTGCCTCACAGTGCCCGGTTCAGCCTGGCCCTGCCTGCTAGTCTGCCAAGAGTATGTTATGATTCTAGTTATCAGTTCAGCCCTCCTTCTCTGCATTCCTAAACTACTGAATCGCATCAATAGTTTCCGTCATCGTCTAGCCCTTACGTCTCCATGTAAGAGAAATACTGTATTTATGGTCATTTAATATTCTTCATCACGCACTACATGTAGAATAATGCATGCTCCAGTCTTAGAGTCTGTTAGCCTCTCCCCTCCTGACTCTTAGTTTATATCAACATGTTCTCTAAACATCAGATACTAGATATTGTTTAGGCACATGTCGCCCTGACTCTCCAGACTCCAGTCTCTGCTCCTAGTACAGAGTTCATAGCCCCCAGCTTCTCCTAGTAACACGTCATTGTTAGTTTGCGCGCACCACTAGGTTAGAGGTCCCGGCTCCTTAGGTAGCCCCCTCCATGTTTCCGCCCCATTTATGACATATTCTGTTACGTTTACATCACATGTCTATGTATACGCCTCCTGTTACACCCACTTTCACCCTTATCTTTCGCGACTGCTATTGACCACACCCACTGCTCCGCCTATTGTATGTATTGCAATTGCAACTGTTTTAGTATATATGCTTGTGTACTGTTATTAAAGTTAGCGCGCGCTCATCCCAGATCCACCCCCGGCAGCTGCCGGGCTCTGCCATCCTATTCCTGTGCAGGTTGTCCTGTTCCTGTCCTTTATGCTGTATTAAACCTGCAAACTCCTACTACCTCGAATCTTGACTCTTATTTATTGAGCTATCTGTTATTGCTATGTCCAGTCAAACCTAGATCCGGTATTATTTATTTATATACCACATAATGGCGCCCGAATAGGGACTTGCCCTTTCCCCACGCGCCGGTGAAGCCACGTATGCCCCCTGACCCTCTGCAGCCGTGACGGAACCATACCGGCCACGTGCAGATATTTCTGCTTCAAGTATCCCTCAGGCCCACGGAGGAGACGGAGGTTGCGGTCCAGCATCCAGACGAGGCGGTGGAGGAACGCGGCGAGTCCCGACCAGAGCCCAAGCCGAGAGTCCAAGGTCCGAGGTATCCGGAGGCCCACCCGTAACAGAAGTCCGAAGTTCGTCCGTCCGGCGTCGAAGCAGTCCAGTCCAGTCCGAGGCTTTCCGTTCTTGCTGCCCGGTGAGTACCGTTGCTGGGGTAGTATCTAGACAGGGTCAATCTAATTGTCTCTGGTCCGTGGGGTTTGGTGGTACACAGATCCCGAAACGAAGTGTCCACTTCGGTGGATGCGGGTCCTGACGTGTCTCTTTATGAGACCGGTAAGTTTCGTACTGTTTCAGCAGTGCATCTAGTTTCTGTTCTAGTCAGTTCTGTTCCCGAAAAGATTCATGTGTTCCAAGTAGTATTCTGTTCAGACTGTTATTTTTAAATGTCATTCATGTATTTTAATGTCGTGGTATGAAAGTGGTGTAATTATCGTGTTCATTGTGTATTATATTGTGTCCAGATTACAGTTCAGTCATGCTGTTATTTTCCAGACTACGTCAGTTAAGAACTAGAAAAGGTCTGTTAGAAGAAGCAGTTCCTGTCCCGCCTAGGGACAGTCCAGGTCACTTTATGTATCAGAAGCATGGCATAAGTGCCATATTATATCTAGATTTATGGGTAGAGTATACCAAACAGTTAGAAGAAAAGTATAGATGGCCCGTATCGGGTACATGGGATGCCGAGTGCATCATGCGAGTAGAAGAAGCATTATGGAAAAAGAAAGCCAGACAGTTACAGAAAGATGCCATCGAGTTATGGCGCAAAGAATCTCATAAAAGAACCGAAAAAGAAATCAGAAAGTCAGAATTAAGTAGAGAATCCTTAGAACGAGCCCAAGAAAGGGAATTAATCGAGATAGGTGAACGAGTTAAAACCGAACAGTCAGACAGACAGAGGAATGCCCTCATTAAGGGTATGTATCCTCTTCTTGCCGAGGGCTTGCCAAAAGCGACCCCAGAGGCATCCAGTAATTTTCCGCCACCATTAGTTCCGACCAAGCTACGTCACAAACCGACCGCAGCTGATATTTTCATCTCGTCCTACTTGGACGACACAGTCCCAGAATATGCAAATCCTGTTCCGTCAGTCCCTGTAAATCATGCAATTCCTGCTCCTCCAGACACCGGAGTACCTGCCACGGTACCCCCGGTCCAGCCTACATTACAATTTCCCGCCGCGCCAGTACGAAGAGTATCAGTCGACGATTCCAGTTTAGGGGCCGCAGGAGGAGGTCCTCCTGGTACCCCGCCACCACACCAACGTGTAACATTAGTCGAGTTACATGAATGTGCGTTACAGCGTACGCCCAAATATAAGTCCGTTGCAGATATCCGACGAGCTCTTACTGAATGCCGCTATGATCCAGTTGCAGGTGATGATAGTACAGTTATATATTCCATCCGTGTAAGACGGGTGACCGGGTATTTGGACACCCTACCGAATATGAAAGAAGATCTAGACAGAATATATCGTTTCATCCGTACAGGGGATGATCCAGAAAGTATTGGCGAAGCCATGTCCCAAAGGAAAGCTGAGATCCAGCTCATGATATTAAAGTTTCTGATTAATTGTTTAATAAGGGAACAAGATTATCCGTCCAAAGATCCGGCCGAAATGAGAATCCTGACAAGGTGGAGTGATAATATAGCCGAGGGTAAGCACAGAACTATCAGTAGTATAGAGAGTATGTACAAGAGAATTCGTAAGGAAATAATAAAGTTACACGAACAACGTAAAGCAGCACAAGTAAGCGAGAAAGAGAATGACTCTTCTACTGAAGAGGTAGACGACGAGAATCCCGCCAGAATAGCGTATGTAGGAAAATCTAGATTTCCAGACCGCCATTTATGCCTAGAACACAAGTCAGTTTTTCATCACCCAGCACCAGAACAAGGTTCTCTAGAACAAGTATTTCAAGCTATCGATCATATTCTGAAATCACGAATCGGTTATAGTGAGTTAAGTACTATGCATGAACAAGAACTAGCCCGATCAGCAGTCCGATGGATTACTGATTCTACCACTTTTCCAGACGAAATAGTGGCACAAATGTTTCTGAAACTGCCCCCAGCCGAGCAACGACTGGTGGGTATGTATATGATCCAGCACCTCATTACTCTGTATGAGGGTCAACATTCTGATCCAGGTCCGTTACACGATGTCCTGAACGAGTTACTCCAGTATAGATGGAAAGGTTTAGGTACCGATTTAATTAGTGTCATTCTAGAACAGCGCCACAAATATAGAACGTTCCTGAAACCGCATTTTGTTCATGTCTCACCTCCAGAAAGTAAACCCTTTTACATAGACAGACAGAATCCGTTACGAGAAGTACACCCAGTCAGGACAGCAGATGGTGAAATGCAACGAGTGTTTGTTTACACTCCGATTACAAAGATGGAACTCTTAGAGATGAAGAAATTAATTCCCTGTCATGACAAAGATCCAGCAGGGTTCCACCGAGAATTAAAAGACATGCTCCGTATGGGAGAATACACGTATCCAGATATTATTAAAATGCTAAAGGTCCTGTTGCCCGCAGGGGTATACGAGAAACTCAAGGAAAAAGAATGGGAGGTGGGAGAGAAAAAGATCGATTGGGCAGTTCTAGAAGCTGAAGATAAGATACGAGTACCAGGTACCGGTCTTGGAGAGAAATGTAAAGAATTACCTGAATTGTTAATACAAGTTTTGCCCAGGTTATTAGCCACTAAAAAGGAAGACTGGGATGCAATCTCAGCCTGTAAACAGAAACAAGACGAAGACACTAGTGATTTTTATTCTAGATTTGAGAAATGTTTTATTATAAACAGTGGCTTGAAGACGAGTAGCGAGTCGTACCCTCATCTTTTTGTTACTAAATTAGTCGAGAACTCAAGTCCACAAGTTAAGAATCGAGTTTTGAAAGTCGAAAGTACATGGCAAGCTAGTACCCCGTCCCAGATGTTGCAGATGCTCCAGTACCACCAGAATAGAATCAGAGAAGAGCAAGAACACGAGAGAAAACGTATGAAAGACACGAAAATGAAAGTACTAGTTGCACAATCTGTTCCTCAAGACAGTCAGAAGAGGGGTCCGAATCAAGCCAGTCATCTTGCAGCTCCCGTTAAAGGGACATGCAATTATTGTAAACAGCCAGGTCATTTTATAAACGAATGTGCAGTTCTGAAACACAATATAGCTACTGGTAAAACTAAAGAAAGACCACGTCCGCCTAGACAAGAACAAGTTTCACAGACTTCTCAGCCACAGAATGCACAACAGACAGTTCCAGCACCGCAGCCTATTGCTGCAACACAGCATGTTACACAGCAGATGTACCAGTATGCACAGTCTGAGTATCCAGAGTATCAGCAGTACTCATGAAACAGCCTAGAGAGGGAGGTAGGCTTGCCTCTCATCGAGATTCCTGTAGATCAAGAAGGTCCCTATGTTCATAGTCAAGTACTAGGGAAAGACAGAAAGTTTCTGATTGATACAGGGGCAAGTAGGACGACCATCAGTCACGCCGAAGTTCCAGGGGCTCCGCTCTCAGGCTCTAGAAATGTTTCCCTTGGATTTTCAGGAAAGCCTATTGTAAACGAGATATCTAAGCCAGTTACTCTAGAAGTAGGTCCATTGTCCCGCACTACTGATCTGTTACTTACGAAGTCATGTCCAGAAAATCTGTTAGGTATTAGGACACTGAAAGAATTAGGTGCAGTTATTTGCTGTTCCCCCGAGGGAATACGACTGTTTCTACGTGACTTCAAGGGTCACTATGTATTACGAGATTTTGATCCGAGATTGTCTAATATTCCGCAGCATCTATGGGCGCAAGGTCCAACTGATGTTGGCTTCATGCAAATCACACCCCATCGTGTGACTCTCAAACCAGGTGTAGTGTTACCACGAATCAGACAGTACAGATTGCCACCTGAGGCTGTAGCAGCCTTATCCAAAATTATTGACGAGCTCATCGCTCAAGGAGTAGTTGTAGAAACTGACTCCAATGTATGTAATTCTCCGATCATTCCAGTCATGAAACGTACTGATCCAAATGCACCCCCAGTATATCGATTAGTGATTGACCTTCGAGAGCTTAATAAATGTATTATTCCCCAGTACCCAGTTGTCCCAGATATTTCTTCCCTATTGACAGCCATTGATTCCGAAGCCTCATTTTTTACAGTCATAGACCTCAAGAACGCGTTTTTCAGTGTCCCCATTCATCCAGACAGCCAGTACCTTTTCGGATTCTGTTTAAATGGAAGGAGCTATAAATTCACACGAGCTCCTCAAGGTTTCACAGAAAGTCCTAGTATTTACAGTCAAGCACTTAAGAGACAACTAGACAACATTCACATGCCTACTGACACTGCCCTGCTCCAGTATGTCGATGATCTACTGATTACAGCCCGTTCTGAACGTGCTTGCGAGCGAGCATCACTTACAGTCTTGTATTTCCTTGCCGAGATGGGGCACAAGGTGTCCCCTTCGAAGCTTCAATTCTGTGTCCAGCAAGTGATCTATTTAGGCCACTTACTGTCCAAGAGGGGTAGGCAGTTGACACCAGACCGTATCCAGTTAATAGCGAGTCTTCCTCAGCCCAAGACCCAGAAGGAGGTACGTGCTTTTATCGGCCTTACTTCTTATTGCAGACAATGGATTCCTCAGTATGCATTTCTAGCCAAGCCACTGATACAGTTAACGACACAGGAGACAGCCGTATCGACTGTCCTCCCTTGGACATCTGAACATACACTTAGTTTCAATGAGTTAAAGAAAGCTTTATGCCAAGCTCCAGTTCTAGCTACACCGAACTACAGTAAGCCTTTTACACTTTTCGTCACAGACCGTGAAGGTACAGCATTATCTGTTCTCACACAAGATCAAGCAGGACAATACAAGCCTTGTGCTTATTTTTCGAGCACATTAGATCCTGTAGCCCAGGCTCTGCCTGCGTGCCTCAAGTCAGTTGCAGCCACAGCACTAGCTATCAGACAAAGTGATTCCATAGTATTAGGACATTCCTTGACAGTACAAGTTCCACACTCTGTGGAAGTTCTTTTAAATCGAACACAGACTCAGCACTTGACAATTGCACGTTTAACAGGTTATGAACTGACACTGTTCCAGCCACACATAGAAATCAGACGCTGCAACGTTCTAAATCCTGCTACACTATTACCGTCAGTTAATTCGAATCCTGCCACACACGACTGTGTGGAAGTAGTTAATATTATGACAAAGCCAAGACAAGATCTGACAGACATTCCCTTACCAGATCCCGACCTGACACTTTATGTGGATGGTTCATGTATGAGAACAAGTACAGGAGAACTAGTAGCCGCGTATGCAGTGACTACTGACACTGAAGTTATAGAAACACACCGTATTGACACCCTGTCTGCTCAAGCAGCAGAGCTAGTTGCTCTGACACAAGCCTGCATACACGCTAAGAACCTGAAAGTTAATGTTTATACAGATTCACGCTACGCATTCGGAGTTGTACACGACTTCGGAGTGCTCTGGCAGGAGAGAGGTTTCATGACTTCTCATGGAACCAAGATTCAGTATGGTCTCCTTATTCAAGCTCTGTTAGATGCCATACATTTACCGACATCTATTGCTATCATGAAGTGCAAAGCACATACGAAAGTTACTGACATTATTTCTCAAGGTAATGATCTAGCAGATCGCACAGCCAAGCTTACAGCACAGACTCCAGACATTTCAGTTAATCCGACACAGACACATACTCCAGCTCCGACTACCTGTATGACAGTTAAGGACCCTACTCAAGATGTCATAGATATCCAGTTACATGCTACTCCCGAAGAAATCAAGAAATGGTCCGAACAAGGAGGGGTCCAGACAGATCAGGGATGGGTAACGAAGGGTAGAGCCACATGGTTTCTCCCCGACTCTATGGTTCAAGTCATTATCAATACCGCACATAGTCCAGCCCATTTAGGAGAAAAAGCTATGTTAGACAGTATCCAGAACATTTGGTTCAATAAGCATTTACGAGCTGCAGCCAAGCAGAAAGTCCGTACCTGTATGATATGTTGCCAGTTCAATCCAGGTAAAAGTGTCCCGGTGGAACAAGGTGGATTCCAGCCCTCTGACCACCCTTTTGAAGTCCTCCAGATGGATTATATTCAGATGGAGCGATGTCGAGGTTTCAAGTATGTCCTTGTAGTTGTATGCGCTTTGTCCAGGTGGACAGAAGCATATCCAGTCCCAGATTACACAGCCGCGACCACTGCCAAACAGTTGGTTCATGAATTCTTCCCCCGCTACGGACTCCCAAGGGTCGTATATTCTGATAACGGCCAGCCATTCTCATCTGAGCTTATGAAACATGTTTCCCTTTTGTTAGGGTACCAGTGGAAGTTCCATTGTGTACGCCATCCAGAAGCAGCCGGTCTCGTTGAGAGACATAACCAGACCCTGAAAATCCGCATTGCCAAAATATGTAAAGAGAAAGGTGTAGACTGGCTAGTAGCTCTGCCAGTCGCTCTGTTTTATATGCGCATGGTCGCACATTCCAGATCAGGTCTGTCCCCGTATGAGGTCGTATTCGGCCGCCCCCCTAACATGTGGGGTACACCTAGACCCCGAAGTATTACAGATGTTTCAAGTAATATGCTGACAGATTACCTAGCTTCCTTGATGTCTGCCCTACACTCTTGTCGTTCACAGGTTGCCGCCGCATTTCCAGACAATACCGAGGTGGCACCGCATGAGATCGTTCCCGGAAATCTGGTTCTTGTGAGGAACTTTGATCGTTCAAGTCCGCTGGAGCCTCGCTGGAAGGAGCCAAAACAGGTCCTCCTGGCCACCCGTACTGCCGTCAAGCTGGAAGGCAGGAAGGGCTGGGTGCATCTGTCTCACGTGAAAAAGTTTTATGGATTAAAGACTGTTTCCAAGAACATTTCCCAGGATTTTAAGGATTGCCAAAGTACTATTCTTAAGGACTGTCCCGCAAAAGACAATGATACTAAACCCTCCCTGTTAGAGAAAACTCTGCAACAGGAGTATAAGCTAAAATTAAGGTCTAGTAAAATAAGTCAGCCAGTTTGATTGTCTAAGTCCTCCCCTAGGTGAAACGGTTAGACCGGTTTCTGACATGTATAAAATAGACCCCCATAGTGAGAGAGTTAGTCAAAACTCAATCCGATGTATCGTTTTTCTAAGTTTCATATTGTTTTTCAGCCTCATGATTACCTGCACAGGTTATGCTTTTTATTTGTGTTTTCCAGTTTCTCATGTAAATAAGTCTTCTATTTCTACAGTAGAGCACACGTTTAGTGATCTACCTCCTCATGAACTATCTTATCGTCTTGCTATGCGTAATAATTCCTTTATCCGCATGTTACATTATTCACACCAGACCAGCAATGCCACTAATTGTTGGGTGTGTGGTCGACTCCCCCCTTTCCAGACACCGAAGGGAGTTCTGCCACTCTTTCCTTATCCATTTTCACATAATGGTTCGTGTGGAGCATGGTCCACGTTAACGTCATCCTCAACAGATATGTCTTTTCTTAACAGTACATGTTTTCCAGACAAGCAAGGTTTTCCCCACAGAGCAGGGCTAGATCTAGAAAATGAAGTTTATAATTTGGGTAATTATTCTTCGAATTTCATGGTCCTGAATGTTCAGTCTGATACTACTCCAGACTTCCCTGCTATGTCAGTACTACCAGTTAAAGGCGAATTATGTGTCCGAAAGAATGGTTCCGTACATGTAGGACATAGTGATTGTACTACTATTGTCAAGTATAGTGACAGTGGGAAATCTATTTTTAAAGCTTCACGTCATTCTTATTTTGTTTGTGGTCAGACCGCATATGTTCGTCTGCCCCTCGATTGGGAGGGAACCTGTTACATTGCCTTCCTACTGCCACCAGTTTTTCTAGCCCCACCTGACTATCATAGGAATTCCCACCTAGTACATATCAGACACAAGAGAGACCTCCCGATTGTCGATTATACTGAAACTGCTATAGAACAATACATAGATATCAATAAAGGTGTCTTGCCTTATTTAGGTACTGTTGTGAATAGTAAACTGATACGTAGATTAACCAGAACACTCGAAGCAGTAGTGATTGAGACTACTTCTGCTCTAAGTAACTTAACCGAAGAGCAATCCTTTATGAGAATTGTCGTGCTCCAGAATCGTCTCGTCCTTGACGTCATACTGGCCGATAGGGGCGGGGCATGTAGAGTCATCGGATCTAGTTGCTGCATTTTCATTCCTAATAACGCGCCGTCTGTTTATTCAGCTATAACCAGACTCCATAAAATTGCCCATATGTTACACCAAGATCCAGGCACCTGGACATGGTCCGGTTGGTTCTGGAATATGATTTCCGCCTGGGGATGGAAAGTATTGTCCTTTCTAGGTATTGCAGTAGCGATCATATTCAGTTGTTGCCTTTGTATACAATGTGGTCCTGCGATTTGTGGCATTTGTGCTACCTCTTGTATTCCTAGTCCCAAGTCCCGTTCTAAATCCAGTCCCAAGAAAATTCAAGACGAGCAAATGATACTGTATGAAATGATAGATGGTATCATGAATATTGATGTTTCCTGATGGAAACGTAGTGACAAGGAGGGAATGTGGAAAAGTAAATTTTGCCATGTTCTGTGTCCCTACGTGTTCCCCATCTTATGTTATATGTGCATGATTAATATGCATATGTATTCCCCATGATCGATTAAAGACGCAATTACAGTTGTGTCCATCCCTAGTATGCCAGTTCCCAGTTCTCGTGAATACTACGAATATCAGGCCTATGTAAAGTTACGTTGCCACGTTTCTCAGTGTGCACGTTATTTCATTGTAAAGTCCCCGTTTCTAGGCCTCAAAAGGGCCCGGACACCAGATTCAACTCCTGTCTCCTGAGCCCTCGCTGAGGAGCGATACAGCCCCCACCTGTGTTCCTGACCCTTCACTTACTTCCTGCCTCACAGTGCCCGGTTCAGCCTGGCTCTGCCTGCTAGTCTGCCAAGAGTATGTTATGATTCTAGTTATCAGTTCAGCCCTCCTTCTCTGCATTCCTAAACTACTGAATCGCATCAATAGTTTCCGTCATCGTCTAGCCCTTACGTCTCCATGTACGAGAAATACTGTATTTATGGTCATTTAATATTCTTCATCACGCACTACATGTAGAATAATGCATGCTCCAGTCTTAGAGTCTGTTAGCCTCTCCCCTCCTGACTCTTAGTTTATATCAACATGTTCTCTAAACATCAGATACTAGATATTGTTTAGGCACATGTCGCCCTGACTCTCCAGACTCCAGTCTCTGCTCCTAGTACAGAGTTCATAGCCCCCAGCTTCTCCTAGTAACACGTCATTGTTAGTTTGCGCGCACCACTAGGTTAGAGGTCCCGGCTCCTTAGGTAGCCCCCTCCATGTTTCCGCCCCATTTATGACATATTCTGTTACGTTTACATCACATGTCTATGTATACGCCTCCTGTTACACCCACTTTCACCCTTATCTTTCGCGACTGCTATTGACCACACCCACTGCTCCGCCTATTGTATGTATTGCAATTGCAACTGTTTTAGTATATATGCTTGTGTACTGTTATTAAAGTTAGCGCGCGCTCATCCCAGATCCACCCCCGGCAGCTGCCGGGCTCTGCCATCCTATTCCTGTGCAGGTTGTCCTGTTCCTGTCCTTTATGCTGTATTAAACCTGCAAACTCCTACTACCTCGAATCTTGACTCTTATTTATTGAGCTATCTGTTATTGCTATGTCCAGTCAAACCTAGATCCGGTATTATTTATTTATATACCACAGTCCCTAGCTTCCATCAGCGTCCCATGCGATTCTTGCTCAGGCAGTGGTGGCGATCCATCATTTCGTATACCACGACCCATTCAGCATGGTTCGCCGGACAGTGCCATGGAATGCTGCCATAAAGAACGTTGATGCCAGAAAATACAAGTTTGTATCAACAAAAATCCCTTTCACTTCGTCAGCATCTTTTTCTGAAAAGCCAAACTGCTGTAGGGAGTACACAGAGTCTTGCATATGGATCCAAAAGTAAAGCTTTCCAAGAGATATTTTGTCATATGAAACTATGAGTGGTAGCTCAGTTGTTGAACGGTTTATCATTGTGCGGAGCGGCAATTCCTGGTCCTCGCTTGCCAGTTGGTCAGTTTCTTTTTCATACATTGGCACTCCAGGGAACAGCTACGATAGATCCACTTGTTGACTATCAGATTCGGAGACAGTAAGTGCTCCCTGACAGTTACTGTGCCCTCAAAAGACTATTTGCTGCCTCACACAGGGCCAACATGTGGCTCTAGGTGACCCAAATTCAAGGTTGACGCATGGGGCTTAGTGTAGAGATGTCCTTGTTCTCACCAGGACCTAACCCCTCTTACCACTGATTACATAACAAAATGTAGGGAAATTACAGAAAATCCCCATCAACTCCAGTATTTCTTTTACAAGGAAGTAGTGTTGAAATAGTTTGATGTATGCATTTTGATTTACCATAGCCTTTTAATGTATTAGTAATCATTTCGTCAAAGATTTGGCGGTTAAGCTCTGGAACTCATTGCCGAATAATATCCGCCTAATCCAATTGAAGCAGACTTTCAGAAAGTCCCTTAAGACCTGGCTCTTTAGCCCAGGTTAGATCTCATTGACCTTGGCTTGAGGCATGCATCCTACCGCTATAGTGCCGGAACACCTCTGTTTGAGGTAGCTGTTGCTCTTTATAAATGTCTGTATTATTATTATTATTATTCATTAATTAAAAAATACCACTAATAAGTAAACAACCAGAATTCTTTAAAAAAATCTATAAATAAACTCAATGACCAACTTGGGTAGGTATGTGTGTATCTAAAATTTGTTTATTAAATATTGTTAAATGAAAGAATAAAATATATAAATACATTTTTTGTCAAAAAGCATAATAGTGTAGTGGGTTGGAATGTTGTCCAGTAGCTAAAAAAGATTTAAGAAAGCGGAAAAAGGATTATGCTATACTCAAGCTGGTTATGTGTTCCTTATTTCATTTATATCAATTCAGTAAGGTGATCAGGAGGCATGGAGAACATAAGAATGAAAGCAGTCATACAGGTTCCCTATTATGAACACATGGAGCACACAGGTGGTAAATATTTAAAACCTCTTCCGCCTTTAGTGAACACACTACACCACCCACATCTTCCCACTACTGAACATAAGCACAAGCAATAAGGTAAACACTATCACCACACACCATCTCTAATAAAGATGATTTGAACATAGAATCCCACAGAATGCTCACATTCTACTTAGACATCACTCACTGTTATAAGAGGCTCAAATTTCATTCAGAACTTACCAGTTAGGGGTGTGGCTTGCCGGCAACCAAATTAGCTGTACTAGAGCTTAGCTCATTTTAGGCTAATTAAAAAAATATTTGGACGGACTCAAACAGTTATTGTGGTTAGTGAATCCTATTACCAAAGTTTAACGTCCATCTTACGTGACAGAATTACTGCCGCGTTCCTGAGCGCGAAGACCACAGTATTGCGGTATACCATTCCACGCGAACTGCAGATCATGTAGTTTTCACCAATGACGAACAGATTCACAAAAGGTTTGTGTCTTGCAAATCTCTATCCTTGATCTCTGATCAGCATCTTATACTACAACTACCTTCTAAAATGATTACTTGCAGGGGCTGGGGTCCGGTTTGTTGCATGCACTGCACAACGTTTTTATTTGTCGCTATGCTGCACTTCCTGTCCACTCCCCGATGGCCAGGGACTGTGCTTCAAACAGCAGCAGCTTCAGCTGATAACATGCAAGGTGGATGGTTTCATAGTGTTCTGCCGCTTGCAAAAGACGCTGAGAGCAAGAGAGCAACCATTCTCCTTACATTGCATACCCACATGCCACCTCCCGACATTTGCAAGAAACCTCACTTTCCGATCTGTTCCTGACTTACTTCCCACATTAAGCCCTACATGACTTTATTTCATTTTAAAAACAGAATTCTTCTTTGTCCTACAAAAAGCATACCCACGCCTACACTGTTGTTCTCTTTTGGGTACCATCGTTAGATGAGACAATCGTCTTCTTAAGACACCTCTCACCATCTCATGTGGTCAAGCATTCATTACTGAAGAAACAAAACTGTAATGATACCTAATTAAAATGCAAAACAGTGATTGTAGAGGATAATACACTAACCTGAATGAAAATGCAATTAAAGATTCAAATAGGATTGTGCTAGATAGTTCATTAAACCACAAGCATTGCCGACACAGAGTACAAGAGAGTACATTATAGATAGTACAAATGTGAAGTGGACAGAATTCAAACAAAGTCTAATATAGTGCAGAAAGTACATATAAAAGTAAATGCTTCCAGTGCAAGAAAGAAAGCAATGCAAGCATGTGCACTACAAGAAAGTCCAAGACAGTACTGTTGCAAGAAATACATGCAGTACAAGAAAGGCAGGTATAAGTAAAAAACAAACAAAAAAAAGGAGTGGAAGAAAGACAAAAAGAAAATGCAATGGCAAAGTTAAAGTAGTAAGTACATCCCTTATTTGAACACCGAAGCATCCTTTGACATATACATGGTCAGTGAAGCGACTATCAGAAGTAAAGTATTCTTCAAAGTAGTCAAACACTGTATTAAATAATTCACACAATCAGTCAACTGGTAAACCGTCATTAATCACTTTGTCACTGATTAGAGTAACAAAATCTGGTTCCACAACAGCATATGAAACAGTTTTCTGCCGCCAGCCCCCCCATGACTTCACCCCTTGTGGATAGACTTCAGTGTCCTCTTACGCACTGAACGGCAGGATGCTTTCAACAATGATTTTTTTTGTTTAAAAATTGTTTATTGGGATTTTACATTTCGTATTACTTATTGACATCTTTACATTATTACAATGGATTGACACACAATTACAGTTGGGCGCGGAGTCATTGTAAGCGTAAGCATACCTATTGTTACTGATTCACAACCATTATAACCATTAGAGAGAGACTTTTGGGGAGGAGCCCTCCTACTGATTTGTGCTTTTCAGTGGTAGCGTCGCATGTTCTGGTTGGGTTTGCCTCCGGTGGGCATGTATAAGTATTCTGCTTTTGTGTATTCTTACCCAGTGTTATCGTGTCTAGTGTTGTCTGAATGTGTTCCCATTGAACTGTCATTGGAGTCATAGCTACCGATGTGAAACTGCGAACTGTCAATGATAGAGGTGAAACTGTGGGGGACGTTAGTGAGCTATGCGACTATGTGTGAACAGGATCGATGGAGCGGGTGGTGTCATTGCCTTTTTTTTTGTCAAACAAATTTTTTTTTGTCAAACAAAGTCATTGCCTTTTTATGGCATAATGGGACGGGGGTTGTTAGTACACATGTGGGGGGGGGGCAGGAGTGTGGAACCTGATGCTTTCTACAATGATAACATTCCCTCATTATCCATTGTGAAATTTCCTGATGGAAATGTGCTTACTTTCCCCCTGAACATAGTCAATGCTTCCATTAGCCAATGAGCCTTCTTGAATGGCCTCTAAACAGGACAGATTGTCCCTTTGCTGAACAAACGTACTGTGGACTCAGATTATCTTGTTTTCTGTCGTCCCATAACCCAAAGGGCAACACAGCTTAAAATCACCCCACAACCACTTTAACACCCTTGAAAAGTAATTTACATGCTGCAGCTTACCTTATCAACAAATTGAATAAGTTCAGCAACATGTATATAGTACTGTAGGAATTACACTTGTGCATCCTTCAGCCCATCTCCTTCTTCAAAACAAGTTGCATCGCTTACAAGGCATACAGAAACAAGATTCTGGCATACCTGAGCAAGAAACTAACCACCTCAGGAGGATATCACCAGACTGGAAAAGAAGGCTAGCACAGTAGAAAAGACACTTGAAAGAAGGCCTTTCTCCATCACATCAAATATCTGAACTACATACCCACAAAATTCACAACTTCTACCTTTCTGCATTTAAGTATAATTAGACTTGTCTCTTGAAAGCGCACTACCAACCTACACAGTGCGAACAAAAGGAACCTACTCTAGTGTAAACAATACTTTTAACCATGTTTGGCCTGTCCACTTTGATCAGCAATTTGTTGTTCCCCAGCAGGGTTCGTACTACACACATATATATTTCATCTATCTGAAATACAAACTCAACAGAAAGGGTCAGGGGAGGTGGCCTATATTACAGCTGACCCCAGAGTTACTTCACCATATTTTCCCATTCACAAAAGGTTAAAGGTTGCTCCACTATCACTACCACTTCACCTACCCTCACCTTCAAATGTACCTGCCTGGCAAAGATTTTTTTTTAAAGCATATCTATTGCGCTACTGGAGCACTTTTTAAAACATTTTTTATGAATAGTTGATTGAAACAATTGGTACAGGCAAAACCGCCTTGGTAAGGAAATTATTTTTCTTGCGGATTAGCTATTCTATACCCAAGGCGTAGCATCTGAGGATCCCACTGAGATATTTAGGTTATTAATAACCAAGGTCATACTTTGGACCTGTGGAAACAAATCTGTCCCCACAGGAAATAACAATTTCTTATTTCTCGTGATCATACCATGCTACTAACTAATTTACTTCCTTGAGATAGCACAGTATCTCACAACTTCTCTTCTGGACCAGTTTTCCTAAATCAGTACTGAAGTGGGACTTCCAGGTCTTAAAATGGCTTACTTTCCAACACTGTGCTGATCCATGCCTCTGTGTTTCATCCTGTTTGCCATTTGTGCCTCCAAGAACTCGCACGCATTCAATCAATCAATCAATCAAAGGTTTGTTAAGCGCAACTACTCACCCACAAGGGTCAAAAGGCGCTGGGGAGGGGGGGAGGGGGGGGGAAGGGGGTGGAGGGAGGGGGGGAGAGAGAAGGTGGGTCGCGCAGCTCCTGAGTAATCTTGGTGATTTGTCGAATAGCCAGGTCTTGAGGTCCCTTAAGAACTTGGAGAGTGTTGGTGTCTGTCGGTGGTGGAGAAGGAGGGTGTTCCATGCCCTGGCTGCGAGGAAGGCGAGGGATCTTTGGGGTATGTGGAACGTGAGGCAGTGGTTTATGTAGACGGATCTAGTGTTGTGGAGGGCTTTGTGGGCATGGGTGAGAAGCTTGAAGGGGATTCTCTTCTCGACAGGGAGCCTGTGTAGTGTCGGAAGGTGTTGGGTGATGTGGCAGTGGCATGTTAGGGTGCATTGCCGAAGTCCAGTCTGCTGCTAATGGCGTGGGTGACCGTTTTCCTGGAGAATCCAGTTGAAGGTCGTTCGTAGGAGACGGAGGGTGTGGAAACAGGTCCATTTTGAGTTCAGAGTCCAAGATGATTCTGGGGTTGCGTGCGTGGTCAGTGGGGGAGGGTGGGGTCCCTAGGGTGGGCGGCTCCAAGTGTTGTTCCAGGCGTCTAGGTGTGGGCCCATGATGAGAACGTCGGTTTTGTCTGTGTTTAGTTGTAGGCAGCTGTTCTTCATCCACTGGGAGACTGCTTCCATTCCTTCTTGAAAGTTGTGTTTGGAGATGTTGGGTTTGTTGGATAGGGAGAGGATGAGTTGGGTGTCGTCTGTGTACAATACGATGTTGATTCCGTGGGATCTGACGATTTGTGCAAGAGAGGCCATGTAGATGTTAAACAGGGTGTGGACTGATGGAGAATCCTTGGGGGACTCCGTAGGTGGTCGGTGTGGGATCTGAGAGGAAGGGTGGGAGTCTGACCCGCTACGTTCTGCCTGAGAGGGATAAGCGGATGCAGTCGAGGGCCTTGTCTCGGGTTCCTGCGTCATGGAGTCTGCGGGCTAGGGTACGTTGGGAGACTGTTTCAAAGGCTCTAGAGAGGTCCAGGAGGATGAGGGCTACAGTCAATTCAATTCAAAACTTTATTCGGAAACATGTAAATCATGTCCATAAAAGTACATACATACAATACATGTTAAAAGAAAAATACACTTGACGATCGCAATCCGCTAAAATACAGTATGATACATATAACAAATCAAGTGACACACTTAAAAAGGTTTCCAATAGATAAAATGTTTTAAGAAATTTTTATATTTGTTTTTAAAAAATCATGCTTTTCCTATAGCTAATGGCCCTAAGTAAATAACTAGCCGTATAAAAACAGATGTCAGGATGATGCAAGTTAAAAAGTAATTTCATTGCCGCTTTAACGGTTCTTGCTCCAAATTTAATAAATAAAGGTTTTAAAAAGAATTTACGACATTCACTATACAGGTTACATATAAGTAGAAAGTGCTCTGTGCTTTGTTCTAAAATGTTGTCGCACCGACATGGACCTGTAGGGCGCATCTTAATCTCAGGGAATGCAACCAATAGGTGGACCGTACCCATCCTCATCCTGGTGAGAACAAACCGGTGTTGCCCTTTAGTTACCTGGAGGAGGTAAGGGTGTAGGCCCACAAATTCGTTCAAATGGTTATAACGTATACAGGTGGAAAGTTTAAGATCATCCGTGGCTCGTCTTTCTGCACAATGATTTAAGAAAATTGCTTTCAGACTCTCTTTAGAGAGATCCGAAGCAGAACAGTGATCTAATGTAACGTTAAACCCAAACACACTAGAGAAGGATTCAATTGTGTATTTAATCCATGGGATTTTGAGAAAATAGTCTAGACGTAAACAATCCTCAATGATGGCCCTATTAAATGAGGTTTCGTCTTTCATCCAGACTGAACGCCACAACATCAGAGGTCTCAATAATAATAGATCATTTAGATGATGTAGTCCTAATTCTTTATGGACCAAGCTATTAGCAGTGGAGGTCGGGAGACACAGTAATTTTTTCAGAAATGTATTCTCTTCTACCTGTAGAGATTCTACCCTGGATACCCCCCATACCCCTGCTCCGTAGAGGGCAGCCGATAGACACCTAGCTTCAAAGATCTTAAGCATTACTTTAGGCCTTCTACTACCTAATTTACTTGCAAAAGCAAATATTCCATTGGCACTCCTGATCATTTTGTCGCGCACCACCTTATGCTCGACATCCCAGCGACCATTTTTGGAAAAGTTAACCCCCAGGTAGCAAAAATTGTCCACACACTGCACCACTTGGCCATCAATGAGATACCTATAGGGCTTTTTAGTTTTAACTTTACTAGCTCCACACTCCATTACATATGTCTTGCTTTTGTTAATGACCAGCTTTCTTTTTTCAATAAAGGCCACAAATTTATCCATCAAAAGCTGTAGACCCCTGGGAGTCCTAGAGAGCAACACAGCGTCGTCCGCGTAGAGTAACACGGGGATGGTACTTGTGTTTACTCTAGGGGCGTCCGCTGGTGCCTTCTTTAGGATCGAGTCTATTTCATTAATAAACAGAGTGAAAAGCAAGGGTGCCAAAACACACCCTTGTCTGATACCTCTCCTGACCCTGAATTTGTCTGTGCATTCGCCCGAAGGCCCGTACCGGACACTCGAGCTAAGCCTCTCGTATAAACGGGCCAGAAAATATATAATTTCCCTAGGTGCTCCCATTTCTAGCAAGGTAGTCCACAGTATGGCGTGATCCACCAGGTCAAAAGCGCTGCTCAAATCAGCGAAACAGAGGTAGAGTGAACCATTTTTTGCTCGGGTGTATTTCCCTATCAGGAGTTCCAGGTTTAAGCATTGTTCAATGCAACCTCTTCCTTTCCTGAACCCGTATTGGCAGTCTGTCATTATCTGATTAGACTCTGCCCACTCTTCTAATCGGACGAGGAGTACACGGCTCATAATCTTGACGGACGAATCCAACAATGAAATTGGCCGGTAGTTTTTAGCGTTTCCTCGGTCCCCTTTCTTGTGAATCGGAACTATAATAGATTCAGACCAGGTGCAGGGAATGGTATAGCGAACAGCAGCGTTAAAAACTTTGACTAGTACTGGCCCCCAAGTCTCAGGTGCGAATTTGTACACATCAACTGGGACACCATCGGGTCCCTGGGCCTTACTGCCCTTACTAGCCCTGATACTACTTAGGACCTCCTGTAAGGTGATATCTAGGTTAAGTACTGGCCAGGAGCAACTTATCGGCAATGTTACCGTATTAGGATTAAAAATGCCAGAAAAATGCTGTACCCATGATTCCTTACCCACGTTTGAGGTTAACACGGGAAGTTTATCATCTTTTAAAAAGGGGCTGTTTACTACTGCCCAAAAAAGAGTACAATTATTTGATACAGCCGCTAGATCAAGTCGCTCCCAAGCTTCCTCACGTAGTTCAACTTTCCTTTGCTTAAGAGCTAAAATATAGTCAGATCTAAGCTTAGCTACAACTGTTTTGTCTCTAGGTTTGATGGATAATGCCTTTTTTAGTGTCTTCAGTGCCACAGTACATGCATTATTAAACCATCCCCTTGCTTTATTATTAAAATTTCCAGCAGACCTAGTAAACTTACCACTAATAAAAACATTGATTTTTGTAAAATAAAAAATACAGGCCTCCATATTTGGTTTCTCATCAATAATTGAAGTAATGTCATTTAAGCAGCATGAGATAATGCAATTAGAAGTTACTTCAGCTTTATCCCCTGCCCACCTTATTCTGAATCCATTCGGCCTATATACCTCAATGTTTAAGATAGGGCTACTATCTGGAATTATACAAACTTCCCAAAACCTAGTTTCAATAACAAGACAGTTATGATCACTGACCATGTGGTCTACAACCTTGACATCAGAACTAAAATGAGCTAATTCGGAAGACATGCAAATAAAATCAATTACGGTGTTCGCCCCTCTCCCCACAAAGGTTGGCAAACTATCACCCTTCTCGTCCTGCTCAATCTCTAGGATCTCCAAATCGTAGGCGAGTAGGAAGGAGTTCAGAGTTTCTCCATATGTATTGTGTTGGAAATGTGTAGCTGGCTCTCCAACACGGTTCAAGATGCCACACAACTTTTGGTTAGAGAGAGGGCAAACAGAAATGTTAAAATCTCCAACATATATGAACTCAAAAACTGTATTAGAAGCTTTCATCAATTGTTTGATTGCGACGTCTAATTCTAAAATAACCGTGTGTCTGCTGGCATCAAAAACATTATTATACATATTAATCAACAGAATGTTTTTGTCTGCCTCATCAGCTAACCACAGCAGTTGGGAATTATTGCCCACAGTGATATGCTCCTTCACCCTAATTCGCGTTTTCACAGAAATCAGAATTAGCAAACCACCTTTGGCCCTCCCTGAGGTAGTTGCCACTGCTGGTAACTCATATGCTACAAAACCATCAAGGCCCTTAAAATTTAGACACCAGGTCTCTTGTAAACATAAGATATCAAATGTTCTAATTAGTTCTAACCACCCTAGTACTTCTAATTTAGAAACTAGTCCAGCTATATTCCAACTAGCAATAAGGCAAGTTGTTGATGCCCCCTCTAAGGTATTGCAAGATGTACCCACATACTTAGGCAGTATACTACCAGTAGTATTTGGGGACTGATGTAAATCTACTCCTGCAGCCACTTCGGCAAACTCGTGTCTGACCTCTTGTCAATCGCAGTTATTAAGACCAGACAGGGCATCATATCTATTGTGCAATAGCATGCTTGGTACTAGGGGGGATGCCCAGCGGTTATGCATATTCAAGTTGTTATCCCATCCTAATGCTGGCGTTTTTGGTAGGGTTACATTTTGCTGTTCCCCATGAAAGAATTTTAACGTTAGGGGAACCACCGTACCTTTTCTACGCTGGGGTGGAAGAATATGTGTTAGGACATTAGGAAGTACATCGGGGTGTGCAAATGTTACCGCCACACAGTCCCCTTTAAATCTTTTGGGGCGATTCCCTATCCAGGGAACACGTTTAACTGCTTTGATATCATGCGCCAGTTGCTGTAACCCACCAGGCGCTAACCTCATATTACCTGAGAGCCAGTGAAGGGCCTTACTACTCAGAGAGCTGGATGACTCCGTAATACCGTCATCCAACAGGGGTACGTTAGCTAACACCAGTACAACGGGTGAGGCTTCCTCAATAAACTGCAGTGGGTCTGTACCGTGAACTTGTACTTGTGGTAAATTTACTATCAACGGACGCCCTTCTGCTGTTGTTATATTGTGATTAACTTTCGGGGCCGGCATATGGACTGGATTGGTCAGCACACCAGATGTCCCTTCTCCGACTTGATTAACCCCTTCGGTAATATTTCTTGTTAATAGTAAAGTGTTAAGACTACCTATTTCCTCCGTCAACTTTGTTTGCACGCCTCCAAGTCTTTTTACTTCCGCCTGCAATTTATCTATTTTAGAGATCAGAGGTTTTACAATTTCAATGAGTTTACCCTCTACAACCTCAAGCAGTTTAGTAAACATTTCGTCATCTCCTCTGTTTCTTATAGTCCCTTCCCCTACTGCTTTTTGGGGAGCTCTCGAGGAACCTTTGACCGCCCTGTTTCCGCTGATTCTTCACACAGGCGCGCACAGGCCGGGGTGTGTGCTCAATCAGTGGTAGATCATCCTCCACAGGACCAGTTACAGTTTCTGGATCAGAATCAATAACATTATCAGAGTCTACATCCAGAATAACAGGGGATGCTAGCGTGATCAATGGCTGGCTGTCAGTCTCAATCATAGGTGATACATTTGGTGAGACCCTAGTTTCCACCAACACGAAGGGGCTATCCTCAGCTGACAGAGGTAAAGTAGGGCTTAACCTGCGCAAATCTGGTGACTGGCTTAGGCCAAGTGATTCCCTCCTTTGTTCATTTATTTTCTTTACTGTTTGCACAACATAATTATCCATGGTATTTGCGGGCAGAGCAGCAGGTTTCTTTTTAGTCGTCATCTATATATCACACGGTTGACAAACAACACAGCAACAGAGTCTTACTTGTAGGCACGTCTCTGATGAACCAGGGGGTTGCGCCCTGCCCCTGCCTCCTCCTGCCGATGAGGGCCGTAGAGGGCCCGCCCTTTGCCCGGGCTTAGCCCCGGGCGTCCCGCTCGCGTCCCGCGCTGCGGGTAACTGAGGCGCTTTATTGCGCCTCCTCCTGGCGCCCTCGCGTCGTTGGTAGGCGCGCCGCCGCGTAGGCTGCCGGGAATTGAAGTCCCGGAGCGGCGGCGCGTGTGGTCGTGGAAGAAGATGACTCTCGGCGGTGGCGGCTTTCAACCAGGTGCCTGTTTGCCCCAAAATGACTCCTGGCGGTGGCGGCGTAGCACCGACTAACAGGTAAGTGCTTCTCTGTGTCCCCCGCTCCGCCGGTAACTGAGGCGCTTTATTGCGCCTCCTCCTGGCGCCCTCGCGTCGTTGGTAGGCGCGCCGCCGCGTAGGCTGCCGGGAATTGAAGTCCCGGAGCGGCGGCGCGTGTGGTCGTGGAAGAAGATGACTCTCGGCGGTGGCGGCTTTCAACCAGGTGCCTGTTTGCCCCAAAATGACTCCTGGCGGTGGCGGCGTAGCAGCGACTAACAGGTAAGTGCTTCTCTGTGTCCCCCGCTCCGCCGGTAACTGAGGCGCTTTATTGCGCCTCCTCCTGGCGCCCTCGCGTCGTTGGTAGGCGCGCCGCCGCGTAGGCTGCCGGGAATTGAAGTCCCGGAGCGGCGGCGCGTGTGGTCGTGGAAGAAGATGACTCTCGGCGGTGGCGGCTTTCAACCAGGTGCCTGTTTGCCCCAAAATGACTCCTGGCGGTGGCGGCGTAGCAGCGACTAACAGGTAAGGGCTACAGTCTCTCCTCTATCGAGGAGGGAGTAGATGTTGTCTGTCACAGATAGAAGGGTGGTTTCAGTCCTGAAGCTTGATTGGGAGGAGTTGAGATGTTGTTTTCTTGTATGAAGGAGGCAAGCTGACTGATCGGTCTGAAGTTCTTGATGTCAGTGGGGTTTGCTGAGGGTTTTTTCAGGAGAGGGTTGATCTCTGCTTGTTTCCAGTCGTCTGGAAAGGAGGCGGTCTTGAAGGAGCGATTGATGATTCGTCGGAGCTCGGGCGATGATGTCAGCAGCTCTGTGGTAGATGTGGTGGGGGCAAGGATCTGTGGGGGCCCCGGAGTAGACTTCATACTCTTCAGCGTGTTTCCAGGTGAAAACTGCAGTAGTCACTTTCCTAATGCCCAGTCTTCCATCTTGCAGGGAACCACGTTGATATTTCAAAATCTTTCCCCGTAAGTTTGTTTTTCACCACCAGTAGTTCCTGCCTCTGATGTTGAATCGTGCAGGATATATCTGAGAACGAGTGGATAATGACCATCCAATGTTGGATCTGCCTTTTGTGATGCTGCTCTGGTGTGTAACTTATGCTAGGTAGGAGAGGCCAGATCGACTAGAAGGGTGCCGTCGCTGTTGGGAGTGCCTGGGATGCACATCGTGGGCGATTGTGTTACGTACAGCACTTCAACAGAGCCTTTGTAGAACCATTGCTGAGTACTTCTGACATATGCAAGTTCTGAATAGCTACTTTTATGTCCATCTTCTCAGCAGAAAAGGTGCGCTGGAGCATCCTGATTCGGGAAGCCCTTGCAGTATTTTCATTGTATTCCAGAAGTGACAACAAGGCAATTGTGCCTTGCTTCAACATTTCTGTGTCCATAGAGGCAGACTGAAGCGTCCTTATCAAATACATCACTTCCCTTTCCTGCTTGTCTAGCTGATCTGCCTCGGTTTCAGTCTTCATAATAAGACACATAAATCCCTCCATTGCATCCTCCATGGAAATTCATGTTTTCAATGTGTTGGGTTGACAACAATAAGCCCTTAATTATAGTCATGAACATCTCCTCCCCTTGAATCACCAATGGTATGTAGCAAGATTTGGTCTCGCTCCTTATAGCCACCTATATTTGGGGTGAAAATTCCTGGTTCTCTTTGGCTCCACTTACTTTTAGTCTCTCTCAGTGACTTATTGGAAGAGAAACTCCCCACCCTGACCCGTATGGGGAGCAGCCTCTAGTCCTTGCCTCTGCAGGGCATTCTGCATACTCTGCGGCACACTTGACTCTTCATGCTTAAGACCGCCTCAGTTTCTCATCTCCCTGGACCGTTGCTGCTTCACGTTGGATAGAGTGATCAGCCAACACCTGCTGTACCATCTGCATCTCATCAGGCACCTGCTCCTTCAGCCATTCCTAGTGCCACTGCTGCAGACAGGAAAATCCTCATGATGTGGAGTCTCACTAAGGCCTCAGTGTTGCCTCTCCCCAGGAACTCTATATATCCCCAGCTGGAGCCTTTCTACTGCTGCGACATTTAACTAATAAAATTGAGAGGTACCCCTAAGAACCAAGAAAACATGATCATCTAAAAGACAATTAAAAAAAGTCCACTTAGTAAATAATAAAATAGAATCAAGCTACGGTGGCGGCTGTGCAAAGAATTAAAAAACATTACACACATATACAATTTATTGTTCATCAAATGATATGTATGACAATAAACACACGTAAAAATATCCGGAAGATTGAAAAACAACCAACATACTGCTTATAGGTTTAGTAACCTCTTGTTTCTCATTAAAAAAAAGGTTGACTAGGTCATATTTCTGTATTTCAAACACACAATGTGAAATAGAAATAAGTTCGCAATATTCTGTGATATATCTTGTTGTTGACCACTTTCCTCAGGACGATTGTTGGTAAATATTCAACATATAAATTCACATTGTTTTGTTCACATCTACACAAATTAAGAATGTACCTCTTTAAGTTAGGCTTCCTTTATTCTAATAACACATTGTCACTTCTAAGCCAAATGTGGTCTCTTGTTGGACATCCACTTTGCTGCTATTACATACTGTCTCCTACATCCTACTAGGTATACTGAAGATATGTATCTCAAACTAGAGTTCTGTTTTGGGGTGTTCCCTTTTTGAACTGCCCAATCTTTGTGTCAAGTTCCATTCAAGAAAGGAAAACTGTCTCGCTTGCACCTCAAAAAAAGTTTCAAGTACTATATTTGCCATGAATTGCATTACACTTTGTTACAGGATAACACATAAGTTTTGAATCTTAAAAATGCATTGCCTTTCCTAACAGGGTGGAACAAGAAATAATGGCAAGGATCATCAGTGAAATGTACCCAGCTCAGCGAGAAACAGTGCCTAATGTTAGTGAATCTGATAGTGAAGAGAGTGCTGGTGTATCCTCAGACATAGGTGGGTGTCAAATAATATCACGCATGTTGTGCGCCGCGATTTCCTGTATGGCTATCTCTATGCATATGAACCTGCAAGAATTTTACAACATCATTGATGTAAAACACATAATACAGATATCTTCAAGATAAGATGCAAATAACATAATTTCAATTTTATTTCTGATAATTTTGGCATGCAGAAAGGAACAATTTCAGGAGATCCTCAAAGCACTATATAATACTATGAGAAGGAACAAGGGAGACTGACAAAAAATTAAACATGTGGGGCTTCCCTATCTTCATCCAAGTTAGATTGCAACTAGTTGTCATTCTGTTTTGTAGTATTTTCTGGGGCATGTTGTATTTAATTGTATTTTAGCTGCATTTATATAGCACTTCATAGCTTAGAGAGGCACTGAAGCACATTTGAAGACAGTTAGCATGCTACTCCTTTGTGAGTGCTGCCAAAAGAGGAGTTTGTGACTGATTTGTGCCCGAATTGTGTTTTGTGGCGGAGCCTTGATCTGAATTGAAGCAAAAAGGAGTGAGACATAGGGTGTGTAACCATTATATACTATAAAAAGTCTGTGACTTCACTTTGTCGTATGTGGAAGTGTTTCGGTGTCTTGCTTGTGAGACACAGACACTGCTCAAACTGTGTCTCATCAAACATATAGCTGTGCATATGCTTGTGTGTAGGAGAAAGGTGTGAGAATGTATGCGGTTGATCATGTGGGTGCCTACCATCTTTGGGGTGATCTGCATTGTAGAGCTTACAGAAGCAATTTTATATCAATTATAGTATATTTTCTAAAGTCCTCCCAGGAGCTGCAAATGAGCAGCCCACAGTAATGGATATTAAGCAACCAGCGATGGTATATGTGCTGAGGAGTCTACTCAAGAGTGGCAGGCAGCAACCAGTGGGAATTGGTAGTTGTTCAACAATACATAGTACTTGGTCTGGCAGGCGGCAACCAATGGGAATGGTAAGTTATTTTACCATCCTTAGTACATGATCTGAAACATCCTTACATGAGTAGCAGTGGAGCAACGCAAAGAAATAGACACCATACAGCCAGCCTTAGCTCTGATGGGTCCTCTATGGAGCAACAGAGGGGAATATATTATACAACAAACATAACATTTGCGTGGGTCATCTACCCAGAACCTGCTGGAGCAGGTAGTGCTTGTGAAAGTTGAGGTAGCTCTTGTGTGTCATGAAGCTTTGTACTAAGCGAAAGCAGATGTCACGAGATGGTTGATGTAGTTCATGTAATGTTTATTCCTTTCAGATCTGGTTCACAATAGTTGAACTGTTAACTGCTTGTTCTCTTCCAGGGGATACTCATTAATAGTCATAAGCACTGAATAATCTCCGCCCGTGAGCGGGAACCCGGAACATATAACAATATACATATATATGTGTAAATATACAATAATTAGTACATAGTACTAAACCAAAATATACACATATACATGTATAAACCCATAATATGCAGCCCAACATACTGTATAAGCTAATAAAAACCGTATTACACACTTTCTGCAGTATGAAAATACTCCATACATCAATGCAATAAAAAGGCTAGAACCTAGAAATGCATTTCATAACATAAATACCCTTTATTTTCATCAAAGAATCTGTTGTAAAAGGCAATTAGCCTAACAAGGCTGCATATGAATAAATGTCTGTGTACAGAAAATCAGACTGGCACCTCGCGTTTAAGGCCCCAGAGAATCTGAGCACTTTGCCTTTAAGGCCTCCAGGAGCAACCCTGCTCCCATCATGCACCACAGGGGACAGTTAGGTCAGTTCTTTTTTCCGGCTTGTTCTGTGAGGAACCTGGAACTTGAGCTGGACTAAATTTGACTTTTTTCAGTCAAAATTAGTTTTTTTCCTGTCTTTTTTGACAAGATATAGTTCTAGTGGTGGTTTGCTTTTATTTTCTGACTAAACTGATGGAGTTTTTTAGTCACTTATGCCACCTTTGTTTCATAAATGTCCTTCCTGTGGGAAGAAAATGTCAAAGACTGATCCACACGCTGTTTGTGTGGTTTGTCTTCCTTCTTCTCATAAGGTTGAAGATTGCTATCATTGCCTTAACCTTTCCAGCAGGACTTTGAGGGAAAGGGAGAAGATGCGGCTTCTAGGTCGTTTGGAGAGAGAAGGAAAGGGGCCTAAAAGCTTGATTTCATTTGGAAGGCCTTCTTCTCGTGAAAATCGTCGAAGATCTGCGTCTCCTGAAGCTTCAGCCAAGAAAAAGTGTCTTCAGGAAGCGTCGACGTCGAAGAAGGTTAGTTCAGCGTCGAGATCTCCTTCAGGCTTATCGACGCTGAGGTAAGACAAAGCTCCATCGGCGTCGAGGACATCACCGGCGAGGCAGAAGTCGACGCCGATGCAGTCGCCGTCGAAGAGTCTCTCTATGTCAAGACATCTGGTGTCTGTTGCGGTAAGGACGACGTCGGGGGTACGGAGTTCGACGTCGAAGGAGAAACATCACTCGACGTCGAAAGAGAGACAGCATTCGATGTAGAAGGATAAGCAGCGCCCGACGTCGAAGGAGAAGCGCTCGACGTCGAAGGAGAAGCGGCACTCGACGTCGAAGGAAGGTCGACGTCGAAGGAGAAACGACGATCAAGGTCGAAGGAGAGACGACGGTCGATGTCGAAGGAACGGTCGCCGTCGAAGGAAAGACGAAAGATGTTAAAGAGAAAAGTGACGTTGACAAAGAAAGTGAGATCGACTGTAATGATTTCCAGGCAGGTTCTGCAGGAGCGTCAGGAATCCGAAGATAATTCCGCAGCCTTCCCCTGGTGCCTTCCGACTCTGTCAAACACTAGAGTATCGAGAGGCTCGCCAAGGGAAAACAGGGAGACAAAACAAGGAAAGGTTGGGGAGGTACAAAGAAAACTTGACTGTAATCTTCGGTTTGGTCCTGCAACACACTGTATGGAAGGTCTGGTGGTTGTAGAGCTGAAATAAATGTACACGTTATGGAACACAAGCGACTTATACTCATGTAGCTCTGAAGTCACTCTGTATCAACAGTACATACCATCAATGTTTTGTCTATGCCCCAGAACAGAGAGATGGGAGATGTGGAAGTCTTCATAAACTATAGGTGGATTGATAGAATATAATTATTGACAACTCATTACAAATAAACGCTCGTGATGTAAGCACCTAAACACAATGTTCTTACTTGGATTGATGTACAAGACTGTCCAATGAATGTAGTAATCCAACAATACCCTTGACAGTATTCCAATGCCACTCCACTAATGTGTGCTAACATCTACAATATGAAACACATAAGTTAGACTCTATAATTATCAACAACACGGTAATTAAGTAAGTGGGCAGCGCACAGCGCTGTTACCGTATTTCTTCTATATGAAGTATCTGGAATCCTACACCTCGGTTGGAGTCCACACAAGTATCCCCAAAACACTGAAGAATGTTGGCACCGGATAATGGATGGTGAAAGGGCCAGCCAACATACAGCCAAGTAGGAAGGGACGAAATAAGGGGGCTAAGCAAAAAAAGGTGGAGCACAAGCCCAACCAGAGGAGGTGTGTAAATATGCCAAACAATGAAAATATACCTAAATACCTAAAAGGGAAGGGGTAACACACACCACCCGGCCTAATGGCGGAGAACCAATCCCGGCCGTCAGGCAGAGCAGGGGACAGGAGCGAGGGCAGGGAAAGCACAATGCCCGGCTGGACGACGGAGAAACAATCCCGGCCGTCGGGCGGAGCAAAGGATAGGAGTGGAAGAAAGAACAACAGCGCCCGGCCGGTCAGCGGAGAAACAATCCCGGCTGACAGGCGGAGCAGGGGAGAGGATCGAGGGCAGGGAAAACACAGTGCCCGGCCGGACGGCGGAGAAACAATCCCGGCCGTCGGGCGGAGCAAAGGATAGGAGCGGAGGTAGGAGGTGCAAATATAGGCACCGAAACGACTGAGAGCCAGACGCGAATACAAATGGCAAGTCACAAAAGGACAGAGGAATCTGCTCAGAAACCGAACGGACAGTCGAGATCCGAATACTGGAAACAGGAACAGGGCGGAGCTTGGAGCAACGGAGCTTGACGCTAGAACGTAAAGCGTCGCTCCCAGGGTTCTGTGATGATTTGTAGTGTGAATCTTAAAGGGGAAGTACATCGAGAAACTCGGGGCATGACATCGACGTCGAAGGATGTTGCGACGTCCAGACATGAAAAGAAGAGGAGATTGGAGTCTCCATCAAGACGTAGCTCGAAGTCTAGGCATGCTTCAGGCTTGAGGCATGAAGAGAGAGTATCAGTGGCTAAGTCTCCCCCACCTGCTGAAAGGTCGGCATCGAGACATTCAAGATCAGCCTCTCGGACCTCCCATAGGTCTTTGTCGAGGTCTGAAGTGATTCCACTGCCTTTGGTGGCCTCTACACCTCAAGACCAGCAGGAAAAAGTTGCGCACCAGGATTCTTCGGTGGTTGCTCATTCTGGTTCGACTTCAAGGCAGTCAGGGTCACAGGAAAGGCAACTAGTTCCCAGAGATCAAACTCCATATGGCTCACCACGATCTGAGCGGAGTAGCTCTTCAAGGTCTTCCAAATCCTCACTGGGAATTCAGATTGTGCAAATTTCGCCGGAGGGCTCTCCTGAGCGTGTAGCACAGCCGATTAACATGTCACCGAGATGGTTGGGAAGCCTAAGACACTGGAAGATGCAACCGACCGTTAAACTAACTAGTATGAGAGTTGCGGATACTCAGGAGGTTGTGGTTCCTAGGAGGTCACGTTCTAGGTCTCCAGTAAGAGGAAGATCTCGCTCTAGAGAACGCAGACGGCAGAAGTCTGTTACTCCTGAAAGACGGAATAGGTCTCCTACATCATCTTCCTCATCGTCATCTCCGAATAGAAGTTCGTATAGAGACTATTCTCCTACTATATCGTCAAGTCCTCCTTCGAGGGTATCCCCAGTGGATGACTTAGGCACCTTCAACGACGTGTTATGTCGTGGAGCAAATAAGTTCAATATTGTGATGGCAGTTCCCCAAGTGACATCTTCGGTCATTTTTGAGACTTTGCATCACAAGACTTCTGCTAGACCTCTTCTACCTTTGGTTCCTGGTTTGTTGGAGCCTGCTATGAAAACTTTCTTGACTCCAGCCACGGTGGGCTCAGGCCCTTCTAGAATTGCGAAGAAATATAAGGCTCCTGCCCAAGATCCTTTCTTCTTACGTTCTGATCCGCCTCCAGACTCTCTTATAGTGGCGGCAGCCAGGAAGGTGCATTCTGCAACTTCTGTTTCCTCTGCTCCACCTGAGAAGGACAGTAAGAGCATGGATTCCTTAGGTCGGAGGATGTGTAACACTGCTGGGTCGGTGATGAGAGTGGCCAGTGCAGCAGCCTTACTGGGCCGTTATGATCGTCTTTTGTGGGACTCTGTGGCTCGGTTTGCAGACAAGCTTCCAAAAAAAGATCAAAAAGACTTCCTGGAGATTGTAGGCGAAGGAGGTTTGGTTGCTAATCAAAGTATTAGTGCAGCTGCCGACTCTGCGGATCTTGCAGCGCATGGTTATGCGCATGGGATTTGTTCTAGGCGTTCAGCTTGGCTGCGTCTTACTGGACTAAAACCTGAAGCCCAGAGGAAAATGGTCAACTTGCCGTTCAATGGGTCTACATTGTTTGGGTTTCATGCAGACGACGAGATGGCAAAAATGAAGGTGGAGTTGGATACTCTGAAGGCTGTAGGCCTAGAGAAGAAAAGAGAATTTAAACATCGAGGAACTTTTCGTCCCTACGGCAAGAGGCCTTTTCAACAAAAGAATCAGCAAACAAGTTGGTCCTCGCAAAACCAGGGCCAGAACCAACAGAGATCGCAGTTCCAACAGCGTCGCCCTGGACGAGGTAGAGGAGGAAATAGGCAGCAGTTTGCTGCTGCCAAACAACCTCAAAAACAATGAAGGGAGTCTTCCTCCTCAGCCGTGGACCACTCCGGTAGGAGGAAGCATTGTGTCATTCTTAAACGAGTGGAAGCACCTGACAAAGGACAAGTGGGTGATTGGTATCGTTCAGAACGGTTACCATCTCCGTTTCAAAAAGCTGCCTCCTCTCATTCCTCCAAAGAAAATGTTACATTGGAATGTGAAGCTTTTACAAAAAGAAGCAAGTATACTTCTAGGAAAGAAAGCCATAGAGAAGGTTCCTCTTCAGCAGAGAAATCAAGGCTTGTATTCACGGTTTTTCCTAGTGAGGAAGAAGGGTCCAAACGCAGAGTTCAGGCCTATTCTGGACCTAAGGCTTTTAAACAAGTACATTCAGAAAGAGAAGTTTCGGATGCTAGCGCTCCATCAGATCTTCCCCCAGTTACATCAGGGGGACTGGAAGTGCTCCATCGACATGAAAGATGCCTATTTTCATGTTCCCATTTCCAAGAAACATCGCAAATTTCTCAGGTTTCAAGTGTCTGCTCATCACTACCAGTATGCAGGGCTTCCATTCGGCCTGAAATCAGCGCCCAGAAAATTTTCCAAATGTATGGCGGTAATTCCGGCCTTTCTTCGAAGGAAAAGGATTTTCATATATCCGTACTTAGACGACTGGCTTCTGAAGAGTTCGTCCCCATCTCTCTTGGAGGAGCATCTGTCGATATGCCTCCACCTCATGCGCAGGCCTGGGTCTTCAAGTCAACTTCCAGAAATCTATCATGAATCCGACACAGCGGATCCATTATCTGGGGGCCCTGCTGGACACAGAAAGAGAAAACGTGTGTCCTTCGGAGGAGAGGTGGTTATCGATCAAGTCCAAAGGTCATATTCTTCTTCAGACCAATTACCCGACAGTTCGGCAAGTGTCCTCTCTCCTGGGGTCCATGGCCTCTTGCATCTTCATTGTTCCAAACGCAAGATTGCACATGCGTCCTCTGCAGCAGTGCCTAGAAGATCAGTGGAAGCAGAGGACGGGATGCTGGGAGGATCGGATTTGTCTCCACCAGTCTGCCAAAGATTCCATCAGGTGGTGGATGAAGAGAACACACTTGATGAGAGGAGTGCCTTTTCATCAGGACCCTCCGACGCAGACTCTGATCACGGACGCCTCACTCCAAGGCTGGGGTGCTCATATGGGCCCTCTGCAGGTACAAGGGCTATGGTCAGATTTCGAGAAAGGATATCACATCAACCTGCTCGAACTCAGGGCTGTCCATCTTGCTCTAAAGTCTCTGGCTCCATCTCTACAAACTCGGTCCCTCCTGGTGCAGACAGACAATACAACAACAATGTATTATCTAAACAAGCAGGGGGTACCAGATCCACGACTCTGTCCTTAGAAGCCCAGACCATCTGGAATTGGTTGCTAGCAAGAGACTTGTCAATAACAGCTGTCCACCTACCAGGGTCTCTCAATTCGCAGGCGGACGATCTCAGCAGAGACTTCGTCGAAGCTCACGATTGGGTGCTCAACGAAGAAGTCGTGCACAGTATTTTCCAGTCATGGGGAACACCAGATATCGATCTGTTCGCAGACGCGGCAAACTCAAAATACCCCGTCTTCGCGTCCAGATTTCCCCAGAAAGGGTCGCAAGGGAATGCCCTTTTGATAGACTGGTATCAGAACTTACTGTACGCTTTTCCACCAACGCCGTTGATACCGACAGTAATCAACCGAATGTACAAGACCAACTCCAGGATGATTCTGATTGCTCCCGAGTGGCATCGCCAGTGGTGGTTCCCAGATCTCCTTCAGTTGTCGGAAGTGCCACACAGGAGGTTGCCATGTCGCCCAGATCTTCTGTCCAAGCAGAAGGGACGAGTGTTTCATCCCAATCTGTCATCTTTACGCCTGGCAGCATGGCTCCTGAAGTCGTCCAATATGGACACTTGCAGCTGAATCCGGATTGTATTCACATTCTAAAGGAGGCAAAAAAAACTTCTACAAGGAAATCCTATGGATTCAAGTGGAAAAGTTTTTTCCTATGGTGTCAAAATAATGATCTTGACCCTATTCATGGTCAGGAACAGGTGATTTTACCTTATCTGTTATACCTCGCAAGATCTGGCCTGCAGTTTAATTCCATTAAAGTCCATCTTACTGCAATCACAGCCTACAGAAAATCGCCCACTCAGACATCCTTTTTTAGGATGCCTGTGGTGAAGGATTTTCTGGAGGGTTTACGGAAGGTGTATCCACCAGTCAGATCTCCTTCTCCACCTTGGGAGCTTAATGTGGTGTTAACCAAGTTAATGGGTGCTCCTTTTGAGCCTATACATAAAGCTTCTTTGCAACGCTTAACTTGGAAGGTGGCGTTCCTTGTAGCCATTACTTCTGCTCGTAGAGTTAGCGAGATTCAGGCTCTGTGTTGTAAAGAACCGTTCACTGTCTTCCATGCAAATTGCGTGGTACTCAGGACGCATCCTGCTTTCCTTCCCAAGATAGTGTCGGATTTTCATATTAACCAAACCATAACATTGCCTACTTTTTTCCCAAAGCCTTCTAGTTCTGCTGAGAGGGCTCTGCATTCTTTGGATCTGAAGAGAGTCTTAAAGTTTTACTTAGACAGGACAAAAGCTTTAAGAAAGACAGACCGCTTATTTATCAATTATGGTCCTACTAACACTGGTTTGGCAGCATCCAAGAGATCCATCTCTAGATGGATTGTGTCATGTATTCTTCTGGCTTATCAGCTAGCACATAGGTCTTTATCAGGAAGACCTAAAGCTCATTCTACGAGAGGAAAAGCTTCTACCACAGCTCTTCTTAGGAATGTGTCTATGTCAGAGATATGTAAAGCAGCAACGTGGCGATCAGTGCACACGTTTACATGCCATTATTGTCTTGATTCAGACACACAGGCTGATGCGCAAGTTGGTCAAGCATCTCTCAGAAATGTATTTGCTAGTTCTAGCTGAACACTGTGTTAAAGCTGTTGCTATGCTCTTTTCTGTTCGCCCGCGTCTTGTGGGTATGAGCTTGCTACTCTATTCAGTGCTTATGACTATTAATGAGTATCCCCTGGAAGAGAAGGATTAGTTACTTACTTGTAATCCTAGTTCTCTTTCAGGGGTATACTCATTAAAGTCATAAGCACCCTCCCGCCTCCCCGGGCAAACAGTAGCATTGAGGTGTTTTCAATATGTATTATGAAGTATTTAAGTGCAGATTCCTGCTAAAGTTTACTGTACCGTACAAAAGAACTGACCTAACTGTCACCTGTGGTGCATGATGGGAGCAGGGTTGCTCCTGGAGGCCTTAAAGGCAAAGTGCTCAGATTCTCTGGGGCCTTAAAGGCGAGGTGCCAGTCTGATTTTCTGTACACAGACATTTATTCATATGCAGCCTTGTTAGGCTAATTGCCTTTTACAACAGATTCTTTGATGAAAATAAAGGGTATTTATGTTATGAAATGCATTTCTAGGCTCTAGCCTTTTTATTGCATTGATGTATGGAGTATTTTCATACTGCAGAAAGTGTGTAATAAGGTTTTTATTAGCCTATACTATGTTGGGCTGCATATTATGGGTTTATACATGTATATGTGTATATTTTGGTTTAGTACTATGTACTAATTATTGTATATTTACACATATATATGTATATTGTTATATGTTCCGGGTTCCCGCTCACGGGCGGAGATTATTCAGTGCTTATGACTTTAATGAGTATACCCCTGAAAGAGAACTAGGATTACAGGTAAGTAACTAATCCTTCTGTCTTCCTCCTTGAGCTGATTTCACCATGTCGTCTAGTTCTTATAGGTTGCCAGCAGAGCTATATTTGTTATTTCATGCCCGGATGGCCAAAGGACTGTACTCTGCTGCATTCAGCTGAACCTGCAGTTCTATTTTGTGTATTAATGTCTTGTAGTGACCTGTTTCTCTGCCTGTACCAGGAATGTCTGTGTGACTGAGGGGACGCTGTAGTGTCCCCCATCTAACTCCATCTCAGCATTGAACTACAATGGTCCCTCCCTCCTTCCTTGCTTTGCTCCATCTGATAGGTCTTCCTTTGTAGGCACCTAGATATGCGCATCTTCTACAGGACCTGTATAGACCCCTCATTTGGGAAATTCTGTGGCCAATAAGTCTACAATCTGGTTTCCTATTCACTGCCTCTCTGATTTTGTCACAGATGCCGACCTCCATTCCAGAAGATGCACCTACTTTAGTTGTGTTGTCTGCTTCCTTGGGCCTGTCTAAGTCTGTCCACCTGGCTTGTCTGCGCATGAAACTGTCCTAGACTCCTGATGTCTAGGATTGTCTTCTTACACCCCACTGGTTGAGATCTATTTCGGGGGGGGGTAGGGGTGGGGGGCACATTCCCTCTTCTCTCTACTGCTGCAGGTTGTGGTCCCCACTGCTAGGATTAAGACCTTAGTGTGCCTGTATCCAAGAGGGTACCATGAATACTGTGACCTGATCTTCCATTACTATTGAGCCCCCCCCTTGGGATTTTACAGAGGCTATTTCTTGCCATTGAGTGCCTTAGTTAGGTCATTTTCTGCCCAGGAGTGCCTTCTACTTTATCTAGAACCATACTTCGATTAGACTGACCACACCTCTTCTGGCCAGGCATCATTCTAATTGGATACTGTCTGTAACTACACATGAATTCCTTATAAACTGTATGTGAAGTATATTTTAATTGCCTATTCACTCAGTGATTAAACTCCTTACTAAACTGGTTGCCTGAAGAATGAAAAATTGTCTAGCATTCGCGACAAAGAATTTTCAATTCTATTCAGGACACGGAGGCGAGAATAATGCTTCTCTAACTTTACTGAAACATACAGCAGCAAAAGAGTTAACTTTATACAAGCATAACACGGAAGAACAACCCCCTCCAGGTATGCACCATTAACATGACAGTCATCAAAATAAAGATCCCAGTGACGTAAGCACTTCCTCTTTCTTTGCAAAGTCTATAAGTAACAGAACTCGAATCCAAAGGAACTTGAATGGAACACATCAGGAAACCTTCAGGAACTCAAAAGAATGTCAGGAGAACCGGAATCTTCAGGATTGGGTGGTTTGAACACCTGAAAAAAGAAACCTAGCCATAACACCCATGTCTGACTGAAAGGAAAAACAGTCACAAAGAGAATTGGGTAGGGAAAAAACAAGAGTTTAAGCATATCATCAAAATGCATTCAATATAAAACAGTCGTAATACCTGAAACATCATCTAATATCCTGGGTGGGATTATTCTCGCCTCCGTGTCCTTAATAGAATTGAAAATTCTTTGTCGCAAATGCTAGACAATTTTTCATTCTATGTCAGTCCACGGAGGCTCAAATAATGCTAGTTTAAAGTTGCTCCACTACCATTGACGCAATATCCACAATAGGTTTGTGGTAAAAGGTCTTGAAAGTGGATTCAGATGACCAGTCTGCCGCAGTCATGATGTCTTGCAACCTAGACCCCGTGAGAAGGGCCTTAGAAGCCATCGAACCTCTAACAGAATGTGCTCCAAAAACGGAGGAATCAATGCCAGCCAAGGACAAAAGCCAAGTAACCCACCTGGCGAGAGTAGCTGAAGAGACTGGGCGGAAAGGTCTCTGAAGAGAAATTAAAAGTTGACCTGCCACATCATTTCGAAATTCTCTAGTACAGTCTTCATAGACCTTCAAACATTGCACAACACAAAGCTTGCTATGATGTGAAAAAGCAGGGTAAGAAACACATTTTGAATTAGTCTTTGTACAACGAGAAATGGTGAAAGAAACTCCAGAAGGAGTGAATACTCTACCTGCTAAGTCCAGTGCACGCACATCAGACACACGTCTACATGAGATAAGACAAAGTAACAGAGTCAACTTGGCCGATAATTGTTTGCGCGAAAAACCTTCATTAGCCGGCCAGGACTGCAAAAATCGTAGAACAATGGAAACATCCCATAAGGTGTGATATTTGGGTTGAGGAGGATTCACTAACCTAATACCTCGTAGAACTTTACAAACCAAAGGGTGTTCCCCTACTGGTTTACCATCAATATGAGGATGACCCGCTGAAAGGGCTGATCTAAAATTATTGACTGTCCTGAAAGCCATACCAGACTTGGCTAATTCGGATAAGAAATTCAAGATTACAGAAATTCGGGATCCCAAAGGATCACTCTGTTGTTGATCACACCAACGCACCCATCGTCGCCAGGCGGACTCATAACGTTTGTGAGTGGAGGGTGCCCAAGATTGAGAGAGGAAAGTCGCCATGAGAGACAATTGGCCCTGCAGGATCAATGGATGAAGAAGACCGACAGGGTTGGTCAACAATTCTGGGAAGGACTTGATCCGAACTGGAGGAGCACATGACAGAGTCATTGCTCCTGGAAACCACGCTTGAGCTTTCCAACAAGGTGATACTAGAATTACTTCCGCCCTCTGTCGAAGAGTGTGGGCCAACAATCTCGGAATCATGACGAACGGTGGAAATGCATACAGAATGCCCGTCGTCCATGATTGAAGGAAGGCGTCCGAGCTGATCGCTAACGGATCCGGACGCCAACTGTAGAACAGGGGAAGTTGCCTGTTGAGTCGAGAGGCAAAGAGATCTAGAACACACGGGCCCCACTTGGAGTTCAACGCTTGGAACACACCGGGATTCAGTTTCCAATCGCTGGAGTCTCGCAGGAATTCCAGTCTGCTACCACATTCAAGGAACCCGGAATGTACTCCGCCGTCACTGAGATGTGATGGTCCAGACAATAATGCCAAAAATCTTTGGCGATTTCCACCAAAAGCCGGGATCTGGTACCTCCCAGAAGATTGATGTAGCGCACTGCGGACACATTGTCCATGCGCAGAAGTATACAGCAACTTGCTTTCTGAGGAGAAAGAGTCCGAATAGCTAAAGAGCCCGCTAACAGCTCCAGGCAGTTGATGTGAAGACGTAACTCCTCCTGGGACCAACGACCACCGGTCTCTAAAGTCGCGCAACGAGCCCCCCAGCCCCAACGACTGGCGTCTGACTCGATGATGGCATCTGGAATTGCCGCAAAAATGGCCTTGCCATTTCAAGCATCCATGTGTTGTAACCACCAATTCATCTCTAGACGCGCCTCCTGAGAGAGAGCAATCTGTTCCGCATAATGCAGACCCCTGCGAAGGTGTAAAATCTTCAACCTCTGTAAAGCCCTGTAATGAAGGGGACCCGGAAAAATCGCTTGAATGGACGCTGCCAACAACCCGACAAGGCGGGCTAAGGTCCTCAATGATATTGTCGGAGAGGCAAGTGCTCTCCTCAATTCCTTCTTGATAGCGGACCTCTTCTTGAGAGGTAAGAGAAGTTGAGACGTCACCGAATCGATCTGAAAACCCAAGAAGTCGATCATCTGAGACGGAATCAGGAGAGACTTGGGAACATTGAGGAGAAAACCTAACTCCTGAAGGAGACTTATAGTCCAAGAAAGATGCAACTGAACGATCGCGACAGACTGACCCATAATCAGAATGTCGTCCAGATAAATAATGATTCTCACTCCTCTCTCCCTCAACCATTGAACCACTGGCTGCATGAGTTTTGTGAAACACCATGGAGCGGACGACAGACCGAAGGGCATGGCCGTAAACTCGAACCATTGATTGCGCCACTGAAACTGGAGAAAACGACGATGAGGAGGAAATATGTCAACCGTCAGGTAAGCATCTTTTAGGTCTAAGCGAACCATCCAATCGTGGCTCAACAACATGTCCCGTTGTGGTAAATAAATAATTAATTACCGGTACTATTTTTGAATACAGTGAATAAAACAGATAGCTCAATAAATAAGAGACAGGATTCGAGGTATCTGAGTCTGACAGGCTTTAATCAGGCATAAGGGAAGGGACAGGAACGGGATAGCCTGCACGGAAATAGAATGGATGGCAGCTGCCCTGCCTCCTCGACAGTGCAGCATATATATAGTATAATACATTACATTACATTACATACAATAGGCGTAGCAGTAGGCGTAACTCGTAGCAGTCGCGAAAGATAAGAACAAAATGGGTGTAACAAGAAGGCGTGTACAGGGCGTGTACATAGACATGTGATGTAGACGTCACAGAAGTGTCATAAATGGGGCGGAAACATGGAGGGGGCTACCTGAGCAGCTGGGACCTTTAACCTAGTGGTGCGCGCAAACGGGCAATGACGTGTTGCCAGGAAGGACTGGGGCTATGACTTCTGCGCTAGAAGAGGAGACTAAAGTCTGCGGTGTCAGGAGTGCGACATGTACCTATAGCATATCTGGTATCTGGTGTTTGGAGTACATGTTGATAGAATCCAAAAGTTATCAGGGCAAAGGCTACTTGACACTAAGACTGGTGCATGCATTATTCTACATGTATTGCGTGTGCTAGGAATATTCTATGAATATTAATACAGTAACTCTCTTACATGGAGACAGAAAGACTAGACCATAGCTGGAACTATTGATGCGATTCAGTAGCTTAGGAATGTAGAGAAGGAGGGCTGGACTGATAACTAGAAACATAACATACTCTTGGCAGACAGGCAGGCAGAGCCAGGCCAGGCCGGGCCGGGCACTGTGCGGCAGGAAGTAAGTGAAGGGTCAGGGATGCAGGTGGGGGCTATATCGCTCCTCGGAGAGGGTTCAGGAGACTGGAGCTTGAATCTGGTGTCCGGGCCCTTTTGAGGCCTAGGAACGGGGACAATTCAATGAATTAACGTGCACACTGTAAAACGTGGCAACACAGGCCTAATACTCGTTGCTTTCACGAGAACGGGAAACTGGCATACTAGAGTTGGACACAACTATGATTGCGTCTTTAATCGATCATAGGGGATACATGCATATCGATCATGCACATATAGCATAGGATGGGGAACACGTAGGCACATATAACATGGCAAAATTTACTTTTCCACATTCCCTCCTTGTGCCCTACGTTTCCATCAGGAAACATCAATATTCATGATATCTGTTCATATAGCATCATTTGCTCGTCTCGAATTGTCTTGGAACGGGATTTAAGACTAGGAATACAAGAGGTAGCACACATGCCGCAAATCGCAGGGCCACATTGTAAACAGAGGCAGCAACTGAATATGATCATTACTGCTATACCTAGGAATGACAATACTTTCCATCCCCAGGCAGATATGATACTCCAGAGCCAACCGGACCATGTCCAGGTGCCTGGATTCTGGTGTAACTGATGGGCAATTTTATGAAGTCTGGTTATAGCTGAATAAACAGACGGCGCGTTATTAGGAATGAAAATGCAGCAACTAGATCCGATGACTCTACATGCTCCTCCTCTATCGGCCAGTATGACGTCAAGAACGAGACGATTTTGGAGCACAACAAAACGCATAGCAGATTGTTCTTCGGTTAAATTACCTAGAGCGGAAGTAGTCTCATTCACTACTGCTTCAAGGGTTCTGGTTAACCTACGTATTAACTTACTATTCTGGACAGGAGCTATAAAGAAAAAGAAACCTTTATTGAAGTCTTGATATTGTTCTAGAGCAGTTTCAGTTTGATCGACAATTGGGGACTCAGTCTCCCTTCTAGGTCTAACGTGTACTAGATGTGTGTTTCTGTGATAATCGGATGGGGCTAGAAAAACTGGTGGCAGTAGGAAGGCAATGTAACATGTTCCATCCCAATCGAGGGGCAGACGAACATATGCGGTCTGACCACAAACAAAATAAGAATGACGTGAGACTTTGAAAATAGATTTCCCACTGTCACTATACTCGACCACAGTAGTACAATCACTATGTCCTACATGTGCGGAACCATTCTTTCTGACACATAATTCGCCTTTGACTGGTAGTACTGAAATAGCAGGCAAATCTGGAGTAGTATCGGACTGAACATTCAGGACCATGAAATTCGAGGAATAATTACCTAAATCATATACTTCATTTTCTAGATCTAACCCTGTTCTATGGGAAAGACCTTGCTTGTCTGGGAAACATGTTCGATTCAGAAGGGACATATCAGTGGAGGATGATGTTAACGTGGACAATGCTCCACACGAACCATTATGTGAAAACGGATAGGGAAAAAGTGGCAGAACTCCCTTCGGTGTCTGGAAAGGGGGGAGTCGACCACACACCCAACAATTAGTGGCATTGCTGGTCTGGTGTGAATAAGCAACATTCGGATGAATGTGTTGTTACGCATAGCAAGACGATAGGATAGCTCGTGAGGAGGCAGATCACTAAATGTGTGCTCTACTGTAACATTAGAAAACATATGTACATGTGAAATTGGAAAACATAAATGTAAAGCATAACTTGTGCATGTAACCATAAGACTCAAGAATAATAAAAAGAACAGAACGATAATACATCTTTTAGAGTTTTGACTAACTCTCTCACTGTGTGGGTCTATCTCATACATGTCAGGAACCTGTCTAACCGTTTCACCCGAGAGGGACTTGGACAATTAAACTGGCTGACTTATTTTACTAGACCGGAGTTTTGCTTTATACTCCTGCTGCTGAGTTTTCTCTAACAAGGGAAGTTTTGATTCAGAGTCTGTGTTTGGGCAGTCCTTAGGAATAGGGCAGTCTTTGATAAATGTCTTTTGTCGCAATCCATGGAATTTCTTGATATGGCTGGTATGCACCCAGCCCTTACGACCCTCGAGCTTGACGGCAGTCCTTGTTGTCAATAACACCAGCTGGGGCTCCTTCCAACGGGGCTCCAACGGACTTGAACGATCGAAGTTACGCACCAGGACGAATTCTCCCGGAACGACTTCATGCGGTTTCACCTCAGTGTTGTCTGGAAATGCAGCGGCAACCTGTGAACGACAAGAGTGTAGGGCAGACATCAAGGAAGCTAGGTAATCTGTCAGCATATTACTGGAAACGTCTGTAATCTTTCGGGGCATAGGTGTACCCCACATGTTTGGAGGGCGGCCGAATACGACCTCGTACGGGGACAGACCTGATCTGGAATGTGCAACCATTCTCATATAAAAAAGAGCAACTGGCAGGGCTATTAACCAATCTACACCTTTTTCTGTACACACTTTAGCAATGCGGATTTTCAAAGTCTGGTTATGTCTCTCTACGAGACCGGCTGCTTCAGGATGGCGTACACAATGGAACTTCCACTGGTACCCTAACAGAAGGGAAACTTGTTTCATGAGCTCGGATGAGAATGGCTGGCCGTTATCTGAATACACGACCCTAGGTAATCCATAGCGGGGAAAATACTCACGAACCAACTGCCTGGCAGTGGTCGCAGCTGTGTAATCTGGAACTGGATATGCTTCTGTCCACCTGGACAAAGCGCATACGACTACGAGGACATACTTGAAACCTCGACATCGCTCCATCTGAATATAATCCATCTGGAGGACTTCAAAAGGGTGGTCAGGAGGATGGAATCCACCTTGTTCCACCGGGACACTTTTACCTGGATTGAACTGACAACATATCATACAGGTACGGACTTTCTGCTTGGCGGCTGCTCGTAAATGCTTGTTGAACCAAAGGTTCTGAATACTGTCTACATAGCTCTTTCTCCTAGATGTGCTGGACTATGTGCGGTATTAATAATGACTTGAACCATAGAGTCGGGGAGAAACCATGTGGCTTTTTCCTTCGTCAACCATCCTTGATCTGTCTGGACCCCTCCTTGTTCGGACCACTACTTGATTTCATCGGGAGTAGCATGTGACTGTATGTCTATGACATCTTGTGTAGGGTCCTTAACTGTCATACAAGTAGTCTGTTCTGGAATGTGTGTCAGTGTCGTGTTAACTGGAATGTCTGGAGTCTGAGCTGTAAGCTTGGCTGTTCGATCTGCTAGATCGTTACCTTGGGAAATGATATCAGTAACTTTCGTATGTGCTTTGCACTTCATAATAGCGATAGCTGTCGGTAAATGTATTGCATCTAACAGAGCTTGAATGAGAAGACCATGCTGGATCTTGGTTCCATGAGAAGTCATAAAACCTCGTTCCTGCCAGAGCACTCCAAAGTCGTGTACGACTCCGAATGCATAACGTGAATCTGTGTATATGTTTACTTTCAGGTTCTTGGCACGTATGCAGGCTTGGGTCAGAGCGACAAGCTCTGCTGCTTGAGCAGACAGGGTGTCAATACGATGTGTTTCTATAACTTCGGTGTCAGTAGTCACTGCATACGCGGCTACTAGTTCTCCTGTACTTGTTCTCATACATGAACCATCCACATAAAGTGTCAGGTCTGGATCAGGTAATGCAATATCTGTCAGATCTTGTCTTGGCTTTGTCATAGTGTTAACAACTTCCACACAGTCATGTGTGGCAGGATTTGGGGTAACTGACGGTAACAGTGTAGCAGGATTTAAAATATTGCAGCGTCTGATTTCTATGTGTGGCTGAAACAGTGTCAGTTCATAACCTGTTAAACGTGCAATTGTCAAGTGTTGAGTCTGGGTTCGGTTTAAAAGAACTTCCACGGAGTGTGAAACTTGTACTGTCAGGGAGTGTCCTAACACTATGGAATCACTTTGTCTGATAGCTAGAGCTGTGGCTGCAACTGACTTGAGGCACGCAGGCAGAGCCTGGGCCACTGGATCTAATGTGCTCGAAAAATAAGCACAGGGCTTGTATTGTCCTGCTTGATCTTGTGTGAGAACAGATAATGCAGTACCATCACGTTCTGTAACAAAAAGTGTAAAAGGCTTACTGTAGTTCGGTGTTGCTAGAACAGGTGCTTGGCATAAGGCTTTCTTTAATTCATTGAAAACAAGTGTATGTTCCTGGGTCCAAGGGAGGACAGTCGATGTGGCTGCCTCCTGTGTCGTTAACTGTATCAGTGGCTTGGCTAGAAATGCATACTGAGGAATCCATTGTCTGCAGTAAGAAGTGAGGCCGACAAAAGCTCGTACCTCCTTCTGTGTCTTGGGCTGTGGAAGACATGCTAATAACTGGATACGGTCAGGTGTCAACTGCCTACCCCTCTTGGACAGTAAGTGTCCCAAGTAGACCACTTGCTGGACACAGAATTGTAATTTGGAAGGGGACACCTTGTGCCCCATCTCTGCCAGAAAATACAGAACTGTAAGTGACGCCCGCTCGCAGTCACGTTCAGAACGGGCTGTGATCAATAGATCATCGACATACTGGAGCAGGGCAGTGTTAGTTGGCATGTGAATATTGTCTAGTTGTCTCTTAAGTGCTTGACTGTAAATGCTAGGACTTTCTGTGAAACCTTGAGGTGCTCGTGTAAATTTATAGCTTCTTCCATTTAAACAGAATCCGAAAAGAACCTGGCTGTCTGGATGAATGGGGACACTGAAAAATGCGTTCTTGAGATCGATAACTGTGAAGAACGTAGCTTCAGAATCAATGGCTGTCAAGAGGGATGAAATATCAGGGACTACTGGGTACTGTGGTATGATACATTTATTAAGTTCTCGAAGGTCAATCACTAATCGATAAACTGGAGGTGCATTTGGATCAGTACGTTTCAGGACTGGAATGATAGGAGAATTACATACATTGGAGTCAGTTTCTACAACCACTCCTTGAACAATAAGCTCGTCAATAATTTTGGATAAGGCTGCTACAGCCTCAGGTGGCAATTTGTACTGTCGGATTCGTGGTAAAACTACACCTTGTTTCAGTGTCACACGATGGGGTGTGATATGCATACAACCTACATCAGTTGGACCTTGCGCCCATAAATGCTGTGGTACATTTAATAATCTTGGATCAAAATCACGTAATACATAATGACCTTTAAAATCTCGGAGGAACAGGCGGACCCCTTCTGGGGAGCAGCAAATGACTGCTCCTAATTCTTTTAAAGTCTTAATGCCTAACAAATTTTCTGGACAAGACTTCGTGAGTAACAGATCTGTAGTTCGGGACAATGGACCAACCTCTAGAGTAACTGGTTTCGATATTTCATTAACAATAGGCTTTCCTGAAAATCCAAGGGAAACATTTCTAGAGCCTGAGAGCGGAGCCCCTGGAACCTCGTCATGACTGATGGTAGTCCTACTTGCCCCTGTATCAATCAGAAACTTTCTGTCTTTCCCCAATACTTGACTGTGTACATAGGGACCCTCTTGATCTACAGGTATCTCGATGAGAGGCAAGCCTACCTCCCTCTCTAGGCTGTTTCATGAATATGGCTGATAATCTGGATACTCTGACTGTGCGTACTGGTACATCTGTTGTGTAACATGCTGTGTTGCAGCGATAGGCTGCGGTACTGTAACTGTCTGTTGTGCATTCTGTGGTGGCTGGGAAGTCTGTGAAACTTGTTCTTGTCTAGGCGGACGTGGTCTTTCTTTAGTCTTACCAGTAGCTATGTTGTGTTTCAGAACTGCACATTCGTTTATAAAATGACCTGGCTGTTTACAGTAATTGCAGGTCCCTTTAACGGGAGCTGCAGGATGACTGGCTTGATTCGGACCCCTCTTCTGACTGTCTTGTGGAACAGACTGTGCAACTAACACTTTCATTTTCGTGTCTTTCATACGTCTCCTTTCGTGTTCCTGCTCTTCCCTGATTCTGTTCTGGTGATACTGGAGCATTTGAAGCATCTGTGACGGAGAATTTGCTTGCCAGGTGCTTTCGACTTTCAAGACTCGATTTTTAACTTGTGGACTTGAATTCTCGACTAGTTTGGTAACAAAAAGATGAGGGTATGATTCACTACTTGTTTTCAGACCACTATTAATGATAAAACATTTTTCAAATCTAGAATAAAAATCACTAGTGTCTTCGTCTTGTTTCTGTTTACAGGCTGAGATGGCATCCCAATCTTCCTTTTTCGTGGCTAGTAATCTTGGCAAAACTTGTATCAATAACTCGGGCAATTCTTTAGCTTTATCCCCAAGACCGGTACCTGGTACTCGTGAATTGTCTTCAGCTTCTAGAGCTGTCCAATCTATCTTTTTCTCTCCCACCTCCCATTCTTTTTCTTTGAGTTTTTCATATATGCCCGCAGGCAACAGGACCTTTAACATTTTAATGATATCAGGATACGTGTATTCTCCCATACGGAGCATGTCTTTTAATTCACGGTGGAACCCTGCTGGATCTTTATCGTGACAGGGAATTAACTTCTTCATTTCTAAGAGTTCCATCTTAGTGATGGGGGTGTAAACAAATACTCGCTCTAGACCACCACCCTCTTTCTTGACTGGATGTACTTCCCGTAACGGATTCTGTCTGTCTATGTAGAATGATTTACTTTCTGGGGGTGAGACGTGAACAAAATGTGGATTCAGAAACGTTCGGTATTTGTGGCGCTGTTCTAGAATGACACTAATTAAATCGGTACCTAGACCTCTCCATCTGTACTGTAGTAACTCATTTAATACATCATGTAGTGGACCTGGATCAGAATGCTGTTCCTCATACAGTGTAATGAGGTGCTGGATCATATACATACCCATCAGTCGCTGTTCGGCTGGGGGCAGTTTCAGAAACATTTGAGCTACTATTTCATCTGGAAAAGTGGTAGAATCAGTAGTCCACCGGACTGCTGATCGGGCTAGTTCTTGTTCATGCATTGTACTGAGCTCACTATAACCTATTCGTGATTTCAGGATGTGATCGGTAGCTTGGAATACTTGCTCAAGAGAACACTGTTCTGGTGCGGGAGGAGGAACAACTTTCTTGTAATCTAGGCGTGAATGTCGGTCGGAAAGTCTAGCTCTACCTACATACGCTATTCTGGAGGGATTCTCGTCGTCTACCTCGTCAGTAGAAGAGTCATCTTCTTTCTCGGTTACTTGTGTTGCTTCGCGTTTCTCGTGTAACTTTATTATTTCCCTACGAATTTTCTTGTACATACTCTCTATACAGTTTTGTGTCTTGTGTTTTCCCTCGGCTATATTGTCACTCCACCTGGTCAGGACTTTCATTTCTTCTTGATCTTTTTCCGGACAATCTTGCTCTCTTATTAAACAGTTAATCAAAAACTTTAAAAGCATGAGCTGAGTCTCGACTTTTCTTTGAGCCATGGCTTCGTGAACACTTTCTGGGTTTGCTCCTGTACGGATAAAACGATATATTCTGTCTAGATGCTCTCTCATATCGGGCAGGGTGTCCAAATAGTCGACAACCCGTCTTAAACGCAATGAATATATGACCATGTTACCATCGCCTGGAACTGGATCATAACGACATTCGGTAAGTGCTCGCTTGATATCTGCGAGTGTAGTCATTTTTGGCGTACGCTGTAACGCTAATTCATGTAGCGTCAGACGTCTGTGTTGAGGCGGGGTACGAAGAGAATCTCCCCCCGCGGCTCCTAAACTAGAGTCGTCGGTGTGTACTGTACGTGCTGGTAGAGTGACTGGTAAAACGGGTACATGTACTGTGGGCTGGGCCGGTGGTACTGTAACGGGTGCTGTAACATTAACTGGACCCACGGGACCAGTGACTGGAGGAGCAGGAATTACATTATTAACGGGAGCAGGCGGAACAGGATTTGCATATTCTGGGACTGTATCGTCCAAATAGGACGAGAGAAAAATATCAGCTGCGGTCGGTTTATGACGTAGCTTAGTCGGGACCAATGGCGGCGGAAAATTACATGGTGCTTCCGGGGTTGCTTTTGGCAAGCCCTCGGCAAGAAGAGGATACATACCCTTAATAAGGGCATTTCTCTGTCTGTCTGACTGTTCTGCTCTAACTCGTTCACCTACTTCGATTAATTCCCTTTCCTGGGCTCTTTCTGAGGATTTCCTACTTAATTCTGTTTTTCTGATTTCTTTTTCGGTTCTTTTATGAGATTCTTTGCGCCATAACTCGATGGCATCTTTCTGGGACTGTCTGGCTTTCCTTTTCCATAATGCTTCTTCTACTCGCATGATGCACTCGGCATCCCATGTACCTGATATGGGCCATCTATATTTCTCTTCCAACTCCTTGGTATAGTCCACCCATAAGTCTAGATATAATATGGCACCTAAGCCATGCTTATAATACATAAAATGTCCGGGACTGTCCCTAGGCGGGACAGGAACTGCTTCCTCGAGTAACCCTTTTCTGGTCTTTAACTGACGTAACTTGGAAAACAGAGGCATTCTAGACTTGAATCCGAACACAATACAATACACGATAAACACAGTAAAGAATAGAAAAACAAATCACTCATTCCACGACATTGAAAACACATTAAATAACATTTAGAATAACAGTTCGGACAGAATATTACCTGATATACGGAAAACAGAACACATGAATTTCTCGAGAACGAAACTTACTAGACTTACTAGATGCACTGCTAAAACAGTACGAAACATACCGGTCCCATAAAGAGACACGTCAGGACCCGCATCCACCTAGGTGAACACTTCGGACTGGATCTGTGTACCCAAACCCACTGGACCAGAGACAAATTAATTGACCCTGTCTAGATACTACCCCAGCAACGGTACTCACCGGGCAGCAAGAACGGAAAGCCTCAGACTGGACTGGACTGCTACGACGTCGGACTACGAACTTCGGACTTCAGTTACAGGTGGGCCTCTGGATACCTCGGACCTTGTACTCTCGGCTTGGGCTCTGGTCGGGACTCGCCGCGTTCCTCACCGCCTCGTCTGGATGCTGGACCGCAACCTCCGTCTCCTCCGTGGGCCTGAGGGATACTTGAAGCAGAAATATCTGCACGTGCACGGTATGGTTCCGTCACGGCTGCAGAGGGTCAGGGGGCCTGCGTGGCTTCGCCGGCGCGTGGGGAAAGGGCAAGTCCCTATTCGGGTGCCATTATGTGGTAAATAAATAATTAATTACCGGTACTATTTTTGAATACAGTGAATAAAACAGATAGCTCAATAAATAAGAGACAGGATTCGAGGTATCTGAGTCTGACAGGCTTTAATCAGGCATAAGGGAAGGGACAGGAACGGGATAGCCTGCACGGAAATAGAATGGATGGCAGCTGCCCTGCCTCCTCGACAGTGCAGCATATATATAGTATAATACATTACATTACATTACATACAATAGGCGTAGCAGTAGGCGTAACTCGTAGCAGTCGCGAAAGATAAGAACAAAATGGGTGTAACAAGAAGGCGTGTACAGGGCGTGTACATAGACATGTGATGTAGACGTCACAGAAGTGTCATAAATGGGGCGGAAACATGGAGGGGGCTACCTGAGCAGCTGGGACCTTTAACCTAGTGGTGCGCGCAAACGGGCAATGACGTGTTGCCAGGAAGGACTGGGGCTATGACTTCTGCGCTAGAAGAGGAGACTAAAGTCTGCGGTGTCAGGACGACATGTACCTATAGCATATCTGGTATCTGGTGTTTGGAGTACATGTTGATAGAATCCAAAAGTTATCAGGGCAAAGGCTACTTGACACTAAGACTGGTGCATGCATTATTCTACATGTATTGCGTGTGCTAGGAATATTCTATGAATATTAATACAGTAACTCTCTTACATGGAGACAGAAAGACTAGACCATAGCTGGAACTATTCATGCGATTCAGTAGCTTAGGAATGTAGAGAAGGAGGGCTGGACTGATAACTAGAAACATAACATACTCTTGGCAGACAGGCAGGCAGAGCCAGGCCGGGCCGGGCACTGTGCGGCAGGAAGTAAGTGAAGGGTCAGGGATGCAGGTGGGGGCTGTATCGCTCCTCGGAGAGGGTTCAGGAGACTGGAGCTTGAATCTGGTGTCCGGGCCCTTTTGAGGCCTAGGAACGGGGACAATTCAATGAATTAACGTGCACACTGTAAAACGTGGCAACACAGGCCTAATACTCGTTGCTTTCACGAGAACGGGAAACTGGCATACTAGAGTTGGACACAACTATGATTGCGTCTTTAATCGATCATAGGGGATACATGCATATCGATCATGCACATATAGCATAGGATGGGGAACACGTAGGCACATATAACATGGCAAAATTTACTTTTCCACACCGTAAAAGATGAATGCCCTCCATTTTGAAATGGCGATACACGACGCCCACGTTGAAATCTTTCAGGTTGAGAACAAGACGGAAACCAAGATCTTTCTTGGGCACAAGGAAAATTGTGCTCACAAAACCGTGTGGATGCAGCTCTGTCTGCACAATAGCCCCCTTGAGCAACAAAGACTGGATCTCTGCGTCGATAAAAGTCATCTCTACAGGGGAAAAACTTAGAGGTCTTGGAAACATCGTCTGAGATGGAGTGGAATAAAACTCTATCTGAAAACCCTGAACAGTTTGGAGGATCCAAGGATCCGAAGACAGGGCCTCCCATCTGGGAAGGAACTGAGACAGACGACCTCCCACCATGTGATCCCCGTAATGCAAAATGGGTATCTGAATAAGAGGAGTCTCCTGACTGGTACTGCTGGCCTCGATAATTGCCTCGCTGACCACGTCCTCTGTCGCCTCTATTCTTGGTGGGATAGAATTTGGGCCTCTGGGCACCTCCTCTGCCCCTTTGCTCAGAACCTCTAGAGGTCTGTTGTCCCCCACAGCCGGAACCGCGACCTCTAAAGCGGCCGGCCCTGTTACAAACACCAGTATGAAATACTTTTTTAATGTTAGCTTGCGCTTTGTCCAAAGCCGAGAAAGTCGCTACGTATTTCCCCATCTTTTTTACAAAGTCCTCTCCAAAAAGCATTCCATTGGCCAGGGTTCCAGGCTCAGTGGTAGCCATCTCTGCCAATTGTGGATCAATCCGCATCAAAAATGAACGTCTCCTTTCGGTAGACAAAGCAACATTTGCATTCCCCAAAAAACACATGGCGCGTTGCGCCCATTCCATGATGTCCGTAGGGTCCAGAGGGGTACCCTTATCTTTAGCCACCACCGCAGCATCCAAAATGTTTGTTAAAGGGCCAGAAATATCCAAAAGCTTATCCTGGCAGCCTTTCCAGGCTCTGTCTAACCACTTGCGCATAAAGGTTGCCATATTCGGGTCCAAATCTGGCGTATCAGTGACTTTGCCAAGTAAAGAGGGACGAGGGCACTCAGACCTTAGCGTAGCTCTGACCTGACTTTCAAAACCCTGGCGGATATTATTTTGGACATAATGCGCAACTTCCATACAGGGTTGCCATTCTGTGGACCGGGATGAACCAAATTCTGAGGATTGAATAATAAGTTTTTAGGTTGTACCTCAGCCTTAGCATCATAAAAGGTGTGCTTTGTCTTTTTAACCTTCTTTTTAGGTGTAACGGATTCATCTGATTCAGAAGTAGTAGTAGTGGTACTAGGCATAGAATCGTCCTGCGCCTGTTTATCAGCCAAGGAACCATGGTCTAATAACACGTTCTTAGCAGCAGTTAACAAGGCTTCAGCCGAAGCACGAGAAGACAATGAAGATGTGCCTTTAGACTTAGACTTTCTTTTTCCCCGAAGACAGAGACTTCGCCAAAGGCTTCAGCGCCTTAAGAAGCACCTTATTCATAGAACCCCGGTCGTGGGAGCCCCGGGTTTCAATAGAATGCTCCTCCATAGTCACACTGTATGGTTCCACATACTCCTCATATTCATTGAATTCCACCCACTGATCTTCCTCCTCAGCGTAGTATGCCATAATTATAATAGGAGGTTTTGAAGGAGGTCAAAAGAGGGGGGGAGAACCCAAGGGCTAATAGACCACAGAGAATCAAAAAGTAAAAAGACTGGGTCTAAATAAACAAATATGAAGTGGCAGGAGCAAGCCCTGAAATAACTCCCCTAATGCCAAGCATTCAGTCTGGAAAGACGCTCCAGTCAGCGTTAAATTGGAGCCAGGGATTTATCAGGCAGTGCGTGAGTTAATGCGTGAAGAGCCGGGCTAGAAATCCTGTCACCGGCTGTTCACGCATGCGCAGACACACGAAGGCGGGGCTAAACAAAGCCTGCTCCCTGTGCGCACCGAAGTGTGTAGCCCCGCTCCCTCGCCACAGCCCACAACATGAAAGAAAGCGAAGGGGCACTGAAGCCTCAACTTCAAGGAAGGTACATTATTTCAATAGCGCGAGAGAGCGCGACACGCTCCCACATGAAAGCGCAGCCGGAATATGAAAGGCGCACAAAGAAAAACACACGCGCAGTCAAAGACCACACACGCTGGCAAAAAACACCGCGTAGGTCGCGTCTGACCCAAAGAGCGCAGCGCGCCAAAATATTAAGCATAAACAAGCATAAACACGCAATAAATAATAAATAAGAATGAATAGCACTTATCTCGCTGCTGCAGCAGCAAAGAAAGAGGAAGTGCTTACGTCACAGGGACCTTTATATTGATGACTGTCATGTTATTGGTGCATACCTGGAGGGGGTTGTTCTTCCGGGTTATGCTTGTTTAAAGTTAACTCTTTTGCTGCTGTATGTTTCAGTAAAGTTAGAGAAGCATTATTTGAGCCTCCGTGGACTGACATAGAATTGGTTACCTGTGATTGCTTTTTCTACTGGCTGTCAATCATTTGAAATAAATATGAATTGTGTTTTATATCATCCCATCTTGTCCTTATGTCTAATGGCAACTAGAGAGTTCGGAGAAATAATCCTTAGTTGATACTGCCGTTTCTGTAACAGCCCTAAAACTGTGTATAGGTTTTTGCAATTCATTAACCAAAACTTTCTTTGTGTGCATGATTCACCAGTATTTGTTGATGAGCACTTATCGCTGATTGTAGTAGGTGGCATTACATTTATATAATGGTATGCAGTGACACAGTAACAGCACACAAAGGGCAGGTTCCTGTCAGTATTATTACAACAAACCTAAGACAACTCTGTTTACTCTTAATAAAAGTAGGGGTGTTAAAACTCAACAAAACATGCAAAAGTATCTTAACTTCTCTTATTATCGGGTTGTGATGTGAATCCAAGTGTGTTTATTGCACATGGTAATGGTGACCACTGAATCACCTATTCGTTCTTTGGACTCAATATAGTTCTGTGGGCGGCAATCATGGTAAGATCTTATTTCTAATCAAACCCCTGTCAACCTTGCAGTACCTTAGAGGAGTACTGTAGCTTTGATTCCCACACTCTAGTCAATAAAGTGCTGCAAAGTATCCCTGATGCCTGGCATGGATTCCTTGATAGCAAAATAGGGAATTGGTAAAGTGGATTGATGGATTCTGCCAGATATACAAGAATGATCACAAAACCCATGCAAATGTGCACACAAAATAAGGATGAACTGTGTGCTGTGAGAATGGAAATGTGCAATATGAATAGTCTAGTTACATATGTATCCATGTAATGAAGTCTCTGGGCTCCTGGTAACAGTTTAGAGACCAGTGAGCGAAAGGGTCTAGTTTCTGTTTACCAACTGGCAATATTTGCTGTTTTAGGCTGGTCTTCGTATGCCCATTCAAGTTGGTACATGTGGCTAGTAACCAAGCTTACTAGTCAACTTAACAGGTCATTATCTTGTTTCCTGATTGTCGCTGCTGAGATTTTATGGTAGCATGAGGGGGAGCCTTGGCAATGCTGGGATTTATGGAGATGGAGGGAGTATAGATTTGAACTGCTGCGTCCCTGGAATGGATGGTTATGGGGTCTTCATTCCAGTTGTGCCAGAATCATGGCCGGCAGAATTAGCCAATGAATGGAATACTTAAGATCCTTAGAATGGAAGCATGTTGAAGTCCATTACGCTTAGCACCTTTCAGATTGAGCACACCAGGTAGTTGCTGGTTTCCCTTGATGCCAGGCGTAGGACAAAGGTAGGGAGTAATGCATGTCCCAAATTAATCACTGACAATTGGTCAAAGACTGTGTACCAAATGTAATGGCTGACCATTGGACACAGTGGTGCATCATGCAGTACTGTAAATTGATGCACAGTCAAGATTAGTGCGCTTGACAGCCATTGCTGCAGTGCCACATTCACAGGTTGCTTTCCTTTAGGAAAGCAAATAAAACATTGTTGTTTACTTTACCATGAAGCTCTCTGGGCTTATGGGTGCTTTATGTAATTATGGACACCTACAAAATAAGAAGTGTGTTTACATTCAAAATGTAGGGCATTGGAATATTTTCTCCCTTGGCTTAATGTCCATCTATAGAAGTTATAGATCCTCTTGGATCGTCTAGATTTCCCATAAAGATGTTGATCTCCTATTTTGATCTGACAATAGGGAACAAATGAGTACATTGTTTGACTGGGAGTGCTCTGTTTCTTTCTTGGCCCTAGAAGCAGACACATGCCTTCTGTGAAGCAGTGTCAGTGCTGCTTTAATGCTACATTCTAGAAAAATATCCCTTTCGCTACTTTTCTTCTAAATACTTAAGCTCCTTGATCTATTTGTAACATCTAATTGAAGCACCCATTTTGTGAAGTTTATCTTGAAGGTGATATTCTGATGGATACATCTGCATGTGGATTCCTCACCTTGTGAATATCCCCCTGCGTCAGCAACCTTCGGAAAATTCTTCTGTAGCACGCCGGCGTGGACGACGTCACAGGAGCATGGCATGGCGCGCGACTCCGCTAACGTCACCGACCCCATAATAGGCCTACGTCGGCGTGATGACATCAGTTCCCTTTTTTCCGCGTCGTCGACGCTAACAGTTTCGAGGGATCTTCCGTTTCGTTAATAGTAACTTTGTTGCTATTGTAGGATTTCTGTATCTTTCCAGTGTCACTGTCTTCTGTCGTGATGTCATCTAAGAAGACTGGTTTTAAGCCGTGTGATGAATGCGGAAAAATGATGTCCATCACAGATCTGCATGATGAATGTATATGGTGCCTGAGTTCAGATCACGACGTCCAGGGTTGTCGATCCTGTTTGAAAATGAATCCAAAGGCTCTTTGTGAACGTCAGGCTAAACTCCTGGTTGCCAAGTTAAAAGGTAAAGAGACCAAGAAGAGTTCGAGATCGAGGCGCTTGAGGTCGAGGTCCTGGGCGAGGTCGGCTTCGAAGTCGTCTTCGGGACATTGTTCCAGGTCATCAAAGAAAAAACATAAGAAGAGGAAGCATGGATCAAGGCACCATTCGGGAAAGGAGTCTGATTCGAAAGCGAAGTCATCGGATTCGAAGGCGAAGTCGTCTGGTAGACGGCATCATAAGGACATGGTTTCTCCCTCTCCGGTTCGGAATCCCGAAGGTGAGACCTTACCATTGGAGTCGTCGGAAAATTCACCGGCTCCGGCATCTCAGTCTCCGGGACATGAAGAAGAAGAGGTTCCTGTTCCTCAGGACTCGGCGACTCCGGTTCACCAGCCCGAGGAACATGAGGAATCGATTCCGGTGCAACCTCCCCAGGAGCAGCCGGTGGGTTCGTATCCTCCTTTTCCTGGTCAGGACCCTTCGCATTTTTTAAACGCCATGTATGGTGTTTATTGTCGAGCCATGTAACCCTCTGGAGCACCGGCTGGTCCCATGGGTCCGTTGGCATACAATTTGGGTGTTCCCCAATCTTATGCTCCGGCGCCGTTTATGCTGGCGCCGACTCCACCTTGGCATCTCTCGGCGCCGCTGAGGTCATCGACGCCGTTTACGGCTTCACCGGCTCCGGACCGACCTCGAGATCTTCCAACTCGAAGTTCGACGCCAGCTCCAGCTCCACGTTCGACGCCGGTTCCGGCGCCTTTGGAGTCGATCCCGATCTGACGACGTCGCTTTGGAAGGAGAGGTCGAGGCGTGAAGCCCAGCGCCTTTTGGAGGAGCAGAGTCATAGGGAAGCTGAATATGAAGAGGGTGAGCTTCAGGAACCGGAGGATTATTTTGATGATTTAAGAGAGGCAAGTGGACTAGAACTGTCTCCTGATTGGGAATTAGCCTCGGTGTCAGATGCTCCTTCTAAAGATGTGGCTCCCTACCATGTAGTTATTAAAAAGGTGGCGAATCTACTGAATTTGACTTTGCCCACTGCTGAGTATAAATCGAACATTCTGACTGAAATCCTCCATTCTCCATCATCTGTTGTTGAGCCTATACTTCATTTTACTGATGCTCTGACGGATCCTATCTTGAAGGTGTGGAGTAGGTCTCTTACAGCTCCTGCAGTTTCTAAGGCCGTTGCAAGACGTTGTAGAGTGGTTCCTGCAGACCCTGAATTTTTGTCCACTCATCCCTTCCCAGAGAGTTTAGTGGTACCAGCTGCCTGCTCTAAAAGATCTGCAGGTTATTTTCCCCCAGGTACCTGGTAATAAGGACTCCAAGAAGCAGGACCAATGTGCAAAAAAAGTGTCTTCATCAGGCAGCATGGCGCTTAAATCTACAAATGCCACTTGCCTACTGGTCCGTTATATCCGTGCCTTGATGGATACTGTAAAGCAATTGTCTCCTAAACTTCCTGAAGAGGACATAATTTTTTTTAATGAGGTGCTTGTTGACACGCAGGCTGCTGCTCGGCAGGTCATACAGAGCGGAATGGACACAGCTGACTCAGTTGCTAGAGTCATGGGCTCTTCGATTGCCACCAGAAGAGCTGCCCGGTTAAAGACTTCTGAGTTCTCTGCAGATGTTCAGGCTGCTTTAATGGATTTGCCCTTTGATGGCTCAGGCCTTTCTGGTAAAAAGGCTGATGCTGCATTGGAGAGGTTCAAGGACAGCAGGGCAACAGCCAGGTCTTTAGGTTTGCAAACTAGAGGATCTGTGGGCAAAAGGTATAGGGGCTTTGGAAGATCTTCTTTTCGTCCCTACAAGCAATCACAGCAACAGCAGCAGCAACAAAATCTGTTGTATAAATCATACAGGGGCAGACAAAGAGCTCGTCCTAGAGGACGTCAGGTCTCCTCCTCCTCTTCCTCTTCTTCTACCCACCCCCCTCCTACTACAGCAAAGCAGCCCTAGATCCGCCATTCCGGATCATGCAGGTCCTGTAGGGGGTTGGCTTACCTATTCTCTACGGGATTGGGAATCGGTCACGTCGGGCCTTTGGGTTCTCAATCTCGTGGAGAATGGGTATGCACTTCCCTTTCGGGAATTCCCTCCGAATTACCCTCCATGCCAAGGGTTTTGCTCAGAGGACCACCTGCTACTTCTGCAGGAGGAAGTCCTGGCATTGTTGAGAAAGGGTGCGATAGAGGTGGTTCCGGAGAAAGAAAGGGGTCAGGGATGCTACTCCCCGGTATTTCCTGATCCCCAAAAAGGATGGCAGACTTCGTCCAATCCTGGATCTCAGGATCTTGAACCTTTACCTGAAGCAGGAGAAGTTCAAGATGCTCACCTTTGCGCAGGTTCTTCAAGCGCTGCTGGAAGAAGACTGAATGGTGTCGATCGACTTGCAGGATGCATATTTCCACATCCCAATCCTGAAGTCGCACAGGAAGTATCTCCGTTTTACTGTGGGATCGCAGCATTACCAGTTTGCGGTCCTTCCGTTTGGTCTTACTACTGCGACTCGAGTCTTCACCAAGGTGATGGCTGTGGTGGCGGCACATCTGAGAAGGTCAGGGATTCCAGTATTCCCTTATCTGGACGATTGGCTAATCAAGGCGGAATCTCCAGAGAAAGTGCTCCATCATCTACAAGTCACAACTCAGTTGTTGTACAGGTTGGGTTTTTCGATAAATGTACTCAAAATCTCACCTGGTGCCCTCCCAGCGCATCCTGTTCATTGGTGCGTTACTGGATACAACTGTATGTCGGGCATTTCCTCCTCCACAACGAATTTGCGACATACAGGAAATGATTTCTTTATTTCACAATGGAGCAGTCGTTCCAGTCTTGAAGGTCCTTCGTCTGCTCGGTCTGATGGCTTCCTGCATTCTGCTGGTCAACCATGCACGCTGGCACATAAGGGCACTCCAGTGGTGCCTCCGCAGGCAGTGGTATCAACACAACGGAGATCTCAGGGAGTAGATCAGGATCTCCAGAGAAACTGCAGCGGATCTGTCTTGGTGGAGCGTGGAGGGCAATCTGTCTCAAGGAAAGCCCTTTCATCTGCCTCCATCGGTTGCCACAGTGATAACGGATGCATCCACTCTACGGTGGGGTGCTCATCTGGGGGATCTGGAGATCAAGGGTCTTTAGTCTCCAGAGGAAAGGTTGCTTCACATCAACCTTCTTGCGGGCGATACGTCTGGCGCTCACGGCCTTCCTCCCTTCCCTTCGCGGTCGGTCGGTTGAAGTCCTGACGGACAACACCACCGCGATGTGGTATGTCAACAAGCAGGGAGGAGTAGGGTTGCAGTGTCTCTGCAGAGAGGCTCTGCGTCTCTGGTCCTTGTTTCAGGATCATCAGATTTGTCTGATGGCAAATCATCTGGCCGGAGTTCTGAACGTGCGTGCAGGCAGTCTCAGTCGGCAGTTCTCAGCCGACCACGAGTGGAGGCTTCATCCAGAGGTAGTTTGTCATGTCTTTCGGACGTGGGGAACTCCTCAGGTGGACCTGTTCGCCACTCACGAGAATGCTCACTGCCCGTCATTCTGCAGTCTCCAGTTTCCGATGCAGGGAGCCTTGGGGGACGCGTTTCAGTTGAGTTGGGGCTCACAACTCCTTTACGCGTTTCCTCACATACCCTTGATTCCTCGGGTTCTGAGGAAGATTCGCCAAGACCGGGTCCAAGTTATTTTGATTGCGCCGAATTGGCCAAGAAGGATGTGGTACACAGATCTTCTCCACCTCTCCTCGTGCCCGCCGCTCCGTCTCCCTCTCAGGGCAGATCTCCTCTCTCAGATGGAGGGGCAGGTTCTACACCCCCACCTCCAGACCTTACACCTTCATGCCTGGAGATTGAACGGGGCAATCTGAATTCCTTTTCTCTCCCACATGACGTGGTGGATGTCATTCTATCGGCCAGGCATTATTCCACCAAATCTATCTATTCTTACAGATGGTCTAAATGTGTTACTTGGTGTGGGGAGAAGTCCATTGATCCTTTGAGGTTCGGTTGTCTGATATTCTTCAGTTTGCACTTACTTTGGCTCAGCAAGGGTTTGCTGTGGCTACGGTCAAAGGTTATCTTTCGGCCTTGTCTGCTTTTCTCTGCCTGCCGGATCAGCTGTCCTTATTTAAATCTCCTGTGGTTCTAAGGTTTCTAAAGGGTCTTACAAATACATTTCCTCCCACTCCCTTTATTGTGCCTCAATGGGACTTGAATCTTGTGCTTACTTTTCTGATGGGTTCTCCTTTCAAACCTTTGCACAAGTGTTCCATGAGACTTTTATCTTTTAAGACGGTCTTCCTGGTTGCAATTACCTCGCAAGGAGGGTAAGTGAGCTTCAAGCTCTTAGTTCAAAGCCCCCATTCTTGACCATTCATGCTGAACGAATGGTTCTTAGGACCAGGCCTGCTTTTCTGCCTAAGGTGGTAACTCCCTTCCATCTAGGACAGTCCATTACCCTCCCTACCTTCTATCCTCCCCCTCACCCTTCCAAGGAGGAGGAGAGACTTCACCGCCTGGACCCTAAGAGGGCGGTGAGCTTTTATCTTCATAGGACAATATACTATCGAGTGGATGACCATCTCTTTGTTGGGTTTGCTGGTTGCAGAAAAGGAAGAGCATGTGCACAAGCGCACACTTTCAAGATGGATTATACTATGCATCAAGATCTGCTACTCCCTGGTGGGTAAGTAGCCTCCAGAGGGTATAAGAGCTCCACTAGAGCAAAGTCTTCTACATCTGCTTTGTCTAGGGGTGTACCTGTAGAGGACATTTGTAGAGCAGCGACTTGGGCTTCCTTCCACACTGTCGCGAAGCATTACTGCTTGGATACCGAAGTGAGGAGGGACGGTCACTTTGCGCGCTCTGTCCTTCAGGATTTTCTGGTATAGAGGAGTGGACACCCTCCTCCGGGAGTGGGGACAGCTGTGGGACTCTATTCAGAAGGTGAGGAATCCACTGGCAGATGTATCCATCAGAAGAACAAATTACTTACCTTTGGTAACGCTTTTTCTGGTGGATACAATATCTGCCTGTGGATTCCTCACATGCACACCCGCCTCCCCGTTGTCCACTCTTCTATACCTGGGTTATGGTGTTGCTTCAAGGTATACAGGTTATTTTCAAAAGAAGTGTGTTTTTGTACTTGATTTGCTATGTTGTATTCACACTATGTGTGTTATTTTGATTATTTTGTACTGTGTACACTATATATATATATATATATATATCTATTGTTGTCGGTCCGTCCATGTGCCTCGAAGGCACGGAAAAAAGGGCGGAACTGATGTCATCACGCCGACGTACGCCTATTATGGGGTCGGTGACGTCAGCGGAGTCGCACGCGATGCCGTGCTCCTGTGACGTCGTCCGCGCCGGCGTGCTACAGAAGAATTTTCAGAACATTGCTGACGCAGGGGGATATTCACAAGGTGAGGAATCCACAGGCAGATATTGTATCCACCAGAAAAAGCGTTACCGAAGGTAAGTAACTTGTTCTTCTGGGTCCTGTTGGAGAAGGCCCTCTGCTTGCCTGGTGACTGTGACATCCCACTTTATCCCTTTTCTTTCTGGGGTTTACTTATTGAGCCCAGGTCCCTCCTTTAGCGCCGGTGTAATGGTAGCTATGCATTTTGTACATTGACTCTCTCTCCAAGGCCATTTTTTGTCTCTGCCCACACCACCACCCCTCAAGGGTTCCAGAACTGGCCTTTCGCCGAGCTTAGGCCTCTGATTTTTCAGTGCTGTCTCCATCTTCACTGGTTCATTACAGGCGATCTTGTTGTAGCATGTTCCACTGGGTGGGAATGAAACTGCTTGATGATCGCTCTTCACCTCCTCATTTTCTCTTGAGTGGCTTATGGCAGCTCTCACATTGCATTTAAGTTCACCGTTGGTAGTCGAAATATCATAGGTAGGCCAGCTGTTGTTTCCTCCACATTTGTGTGTCTGATTTGTCTTTTTTTATTCGGTTCATTCCAATTCATTGTATGATAATGAAAGCGGAAGAGCAGATGCTGATAGAAGATTCTGGCCTATTCTACACAGTTGTGTCATATTACTTCCTCCAGACGCTCTTATCAAATTTTTGCCAATCAGTGTCTCCTTCCCATCTCTTTCAGCCATACATCAATCCAGAATCGGAGAATGTCCAGTAATTACATAGAATGGCTCTTATATTATGCATACCAAAACAGAAATGTTCTTCCTGGCACCCCCCACCCTGTATTGTCTTTTTCACTTCAACACAGACTCACCAGCACCCTCTGTCTTAAACCCTTCCTTACCATTTGACAGCACCTGGCTGTTAACCTACTCTGTCTTCTCCACAGTTGTTTGCTTCCAATTAGTGGACATCCAAAATATCTTGTGTTAGCCCTGCCCTTTTTTTGATGCTGAATCCCAAGTTAATTAAATGGTTATAAAAAAACTGGATTAGTGCAACAGCCTCTTAGTGACCAAAATAAATTACTTTGTATACCCAATATTTGTCAATGGTCCCGAAACATATCCATCTCCACCGACCAATATCAGTTTATCTGGCTATGCAGAAAAAAGGGCACTCTCGCAACTTCTCATCATCACCTTTTAAGCAGTAGATGGCACCTCAGAAATTTGGTCAATATTTTCCCACATGTGTGCTGCAGTCCTGTAGTCCTTCCTAGTCCCAACTCGCCTTTTTCAGGTTCAGGTCATTCACAAAACTTACAACTTGCATCCAAGTGGTAAATTCTCTACCTGTGACTTTTGATCTGAATTCTCCCTCTGTACAGTCAAATCTTTCCAAAATATTCATCTTTTCTCCTTTGGATTTTCAGTAGTGAACACTATTCCCATAGGCTGGGATCCTGGGCAACTACAAAAATCATTTTACTAAATAATTAATTCTACAAATGATTGCCCTGTATGTTGCTTTCCTCCTACCATGTCTATCTTCTGCCCTGGTACAACTTCATGACCGATTTCTAAATTAATTGTGCCGCCGATTTGCCCCTTGTGATATGCACAGTGATTCAGAACTAAATATTTGTCTCTATAATTAATATGTAACCGTTGTTATAGTTTTCAACAAGTATACACAAATGTGGGATTGAACACTAACACAATCCATGATTACACGTTTGTTAATTATACATCTCACGCTCAAGCTGTTGACCTGCCCCGCTCTGACTAATTCCAACAAACTGACTAAAATGGAAAGAAAAGTACTGTGGATGGAACTGGCAAGTCTACCAGTTGACTTCTATTGTGTCACTAATAGGTTTTTAAACAGCCTATATTTTAGATTTCTTTTTTTTGTACAATCTCCATTTTCTGCAGAAATATCGTTCAAATCTGGCACCCTCCTTTTATTTATTGGTAAGTATGTTATATTTAGATTTAAAGTTTAAGGGCCTGATTTAGAGTTGGCAGACAGGATGCTCTGTCAAAAATGTGCCAGATTTCCTGTCTGCTGTATTACCAGTGGATTAAATCCAATGGCAATTTTAATATGGCTGATAATATACCCGTCATCCTATGTGATGGAGTAACCCATCTGTTGAACTCTAAATCAGGCCCTAAGATTGAACCCTGCAAGGAAATGTATTCAGATCAAATGCTTAGTCATCAACAAAGATTGTGGGTGAAGATCTTGTTGAAGGCCCGCCGCATGAGGCATCTTATTAAGTGGTTTGAGACACTATAAAGTGACTGTTTTGGGCAATATAAAGTATTTATCGGCAAGCTAAAGTTTTTGGGCACCATAAAGTGTCTTTTTGGGCAATGTTTACCGTCCAAAAGACACTGAACTGTCATGACAGGGAAACAAACAAAGTAAAGAACAGAATAGTATCCTAGTAAACAGATTGTATAGATCCCTTCAAGAGACTTATGATAGACAACGATAAGTTTATCACAAAAGTTCCTGAGGCAGATTGCCCCCAGAGGAGGCGTGAGAAGTGATGAGTTTATTGGGGCTCCTAGTGGGCAGATGCACCACTGGACCAGCCAGGAGGTGTTGATCTTGAGAGCACAGGTTTCTGTGTGTCGTTTCTTTTCATAAAACGTTATTCTGCGAGTAATGCAGACAGGAGCATCTGGTATCAAAAATCCTTTAAATGTATTCTGTCCATCACCTGGAGTTTGTGGAGAGTTCTGTTATCCAGGCTAATTTCTTCCGGTTTCTGAAGTTTGGTTTGGAAAGTTAAGAACAGCATTCTGAGGCAACTGTAGCTCACAGGTGTTGGAGTCGCTGAGGATGTAGTAGCATAAATTGCAGCTGTCCAACCTCACGGTAGTTAAATGAACCTCAAAACACTAACGCTTAGCTCACCTTAGCATGAACAACTGTCTGGTGCAGGACGGTTGCCTCCCACTGAATATGCCCCTTTCTCTCTAATCCACAACTCTTACTCTAAGATCCCCCTATGTAGGTTTCAGCATGGGTGCAGCATTCCCTCCTGTTTTTCTGGTAGATACTAGCAAGTAGTCCGTTTCCCTCAGAGCGTGCCCTGACCGGCCAAGATGGTGGACGCTTAGTGAAAGTGCCCCGGGACCTCCTCAGCTATTCTTTGCCATCCACTCTGCCTGCTACACCTGACACCCCCGGATCGGTGGCCCGTCTTTACCGGAGGTGAACACTGAAGTTCCCAGCGACTCAGACCCCCGGGTAGGCTGCGATCTGGTTGAGGCCTGCCTCGACACCAGATGAGTCTTCCAGGATGGTGACCTGGTGCGTGGCTGGTGTCTAGGAGGCCACACCGGCCCAATCGTTCTTTCCAACTGGCACTCTGTTGTATGCAGCCTCAAGGCCAGGCGAATCCCCAACATGGGGTGAGAAAATAGCTGCTTTCCGGGAGATGGCTGGCCTGGTTGGTGGCCCAGGCACTGGTACTCTGGAATTCTCTGGGCTGCAGCGCTCAACTACAACAGAAATCTGGGCACACAGGTGGAAGCAAAGAGGGCAGGACGTAAACCTCTGCCTGCTTGGGGCCCCAGCAAACCTCACACATCTATGGTGCCACACAACATGAGAGAGGAGGCATCTGAGGATTCCCCCTGCCCTCAGGCCTTGCTCATAGTTCATCTGGCCAACAGCCTTGCCCACAGCCTACAGGCCTATGGCTGCCCCTGCTGCCCCCCCCCCCCCCCACTCCCCCACTTAATGGGCAAGTGGGCCGCAAGGCAGTAAATCTGCTACTTCATCCTGGGGTGGGGGAGGAGCCTGACAAGGAGCTGTAGAGGATGTGGGCCCCCAGGTCCCCACTATATGACCTAGCTGAACTCGCAGGGCTGCCTCACTCCTCTCTCCTAGGGGTATGCAGGCCGGCAGGTAGTTTGGCAGCCCTGTGCATTCTGCACCAGAGGGTCAACTGCCTTCGCTGCACCATTCCCAGGCTTATTCCACAGGCTTGCAAGTACTAGATTGAGGTATCTCAGATCACTCCTCGATGACCCTTACTTTTAGCCAGTAACACACTCGCCCGATGTGGAGGCTCAGCGCATAGCACTTGCAACAAGGAGAGTTCAAGGACTTCCTTGCCCAGGAAATAGGAAACTACTAAGACCTTAACCAAGGTACAGTATACTCCCTGGGCACACTGTGGCTGGCCAGCAAGGCCACCCTTCTAGGATTTGCATGGTCTCTCCTAAAAGCAAAAGACTTCACCAAACGCTAACAAATAAACGAAATAGAAGCCACTATTCTCAAATGAGAACCGATCAGTCATACGTCCCTGAATGACTCTGACAGCTACAGACTGGCGCTGGTGAGATTGTCCCTTTGATAAGTAGCCCTCGATGAGGCTCGCTTACAGCTTGCATCGATCTACGAGCGGGGGGAGAAATCGGGCAAGCTGCTCTTGCTGGCGATGAGGGAGGAGACCTTTCAGATTGTCCTCTCATTAAAGACCAAGTTTGGGGCAATGCAAGAAATGGCCACAGCCATTATGGAATATTACTGTGTTCTATATACCCCACGAGAACGACCCCCTGAGGGAGAGGATCTCTCCCGACTAATGACCACCATCCTCATACTGAAACTTACAGGAAGTGACTGGGCTGCCTTGGAATGCCCACTCACACTTGAAGGAATCACCCTGGCACACCAGGACATGAACTCCAGGAAAACTCCAGGCCCGGACGGTTTCCTCATGGAATACTACTGATATTTTCAGACCAATCTGACCCCCCTCCCCATCTTTTGACGTGTACAAAGATGCAATTGATAAGGTGTATTTTTGCCCTGAACTTGACTTAGCCACTGTATTAGTACTACTAATGCCAGACCTGACCACCAGACCGTTGTGCATCTTATCACCCCATTACTCTTATATATTCCGAAATAAAAAGTTATCTTAAAATAATGGCAAACTACCTGCTCACAATTCTCCAACATCTGATTCACCTAGATCAATGCGGGTGCATGAGTACTAGGCATTGCTGCCATAGAGTACACAAAGTTCTGACCTGCCTCTCAATGCTTGGGGCCAGGGCCTCTCTTCTGCTTCTAGATTTTGAGAAGGCATTTAAATCCGGCAACTGGGTTTTTCTCAACGAGGTCTTGGTAAAGGTAGGCCAGGGCCCTAAATTTCAGTCATTAGTCTGGGCACTATATTCCATGCCCTGGGCTCAGGTCTATGTTAATGGTGCTCTCTCAGCCACTTTTGCAATAGATTGTGGCACCCGCCAGGTATCCCCCCTCCCTCCTGTAGTTGCCATACCAATAGCAGAACCCCTTGCAGTCTGGATCTGATGCGATGCACAGATCTGGGGAGTCGACTGGAGTGTGGCCACAGAGGACTGTATCGCCCTATATACGGACACCGTCCTTCTTTATAACTCCAGACCATCCCATACAATCCCACGTCTACTATAGATGCTTGCCCTGTACGGAGAAGCATCAGGACTCCAAATAAACTGGCCCAAGTCTGTCATGGTCCCACTGAAAGTAGACCGTATGAGGCAGCATGGGAATCACAACTCTCAATACGTAGAATTAGTTTCCGCTATCTGGGGCTTCAGAGAGCACTCGTGCCCGACCTAAACTGGAGTCTCAATATAAAGCCTTTAACAGCCCAACTCATGACAGATCTCAACTGGTGGGAGAAGCTTTCCTTTAACGTCCTGGGCATTGAAGACTTGTTTAAGATGATTGCACTGCCCCACCTGCTATACACTCTACAAAATTATTCTTGACCCCCTACCACAAGGCTGGTTCCGCAGCCTCCTGACCAAAATAGGCTCATTCCTACGTCTTAACTGCCCTGCCCACATGGCTATCAGCAAATGCACCCTGAGACAGGAGAATGGGCATGGTAGACGTCCACCTGTATTTTTGGGCGGCCCTCCTATTGGTGGTCAGTGACTGGTTGAACGGAGGATAGGCGGATTTAACATGCCAGCAAGAGGTGGCTCTCTTGGGCGTAGATAACATCAGAGGTGTGCTATAAGGCAACCCTATTCCCCCTCCACCTTCCTGAGGCCACTTGAGTGGTCCTCTTGTCATGATGTGCAGTGCTGAAATGGACAGGTTGGGACAGGAAGATCACATGCGAGACTTCGCTCTGGACGAAGCAACGTCTAAGACACACATCCTCCTTATCGGGTTTGGACAATGTGATAAGATGGGGATCCCCACAGTTGGAGACATATGGCAGGGACCTCGCATCAAAACATTCCAAACCCTACAAAAAGAATATAACATGCACAGATACCTACAACTACGCCGTGCACGCCCCAAACAGTGATTTCCTTGTGAACATTCATGAAAACAGCCCCCTTCAATTTCAAATTCTGAGAGCCCCAATCGTAGGGAAAAGTATCTCTCGGATATACAAATCCCTTTTACTTGACTCCCTAGACCTGTTTGCACCAGTACATTCCGGGTGGTAAGATTGGCTGGGCCTCCTGGATGATTCTAATTGGAGGGACGCCTGCATGCCCCCCAGGACATATCCTTGAGCCTTAGAATTACTGAACTCCGATTCTTACACACAATTTACTTAACATCAGTGAGGCTGTGGCATGCAGGCGCTGTCCAGAACCACAAGATCACTTCTTTGACATGGTGTGGGATTGCCCCCAGAACACTCAATATTGCAGACTATTTATACCTCTCTAATGCAATTAGGAGGCCCACAGACCTCTCTCCCATGGTGGCACTCCTGGGAGTCACAGACTAGATCAGTGACACAGCCGGAGACAAAACCTGGTGGGGATTAGTACCATATTGGCTAAACGAGGCATCGGCAATCTCTGGAAGGTGGCCTCTTCCCCTCGCTAGCCCCTTGGGAGCGTGCGATGGACTGGTGTGCCAAACAGGAAGAAGCCATCTACATCTTCCGAGGCTGCCCGATAAAGCATGAAAATATAGGGGGGAAATTGTTGCATACCGTGGACTGTGCTAAACGCAAATAAATGAAATTGTACTGTAAGGTGTTCCTCCATTATGTTTTCCATGATAAGGTGCTTGACTATGTATCAGTGTGGTTGTTGTCAAAGTTTGTAACTTCTTTGTCCACTTCAGCATCTAGTCTCCAGTCTCAGGAATGTAGGTAATGCAATTACACTGTGTGGGAAAGTAACCTCATCTCCATCTTCTGCACATGAGCAGGAAAGGGTCTTCTAAAATGGAAACCTCTGGCCTTCTTCACTGTATTTCACTCAGACATACATATTGTGTGTTACATGCAAACCACACACATGCATGCATATGGTTGGAATATCAGCAAAAGGATCCAGATTCACCTGCAGCAGAATGAGTGGGCTAGTAGGCCACCACTCCTGTGACACAGATAGAAATGTCAGGTCAAAGTAGAATTCTTACAAAACATGAGATGCCACCACCACCGTGCTACACACTTGAATCCTTGACAAGGACTATGGTCTCCGGTCACTATGGAGAGCAAGTTTAATGCGCCTCTCAAGTTCTAAGACCTCACTCATATCAAGGGAAAGGCCTAGTCCTTAATGCACGCACTAAAATCAGAGAACCGTAGTTTCAGGTACTCTCAGTTGGGCACTCAGGTTAGGGGAAAACTGTTAACAGTGCAGGGGCATTCCTGTCTCAACATACTCAGATATGCAACTATTTGTATCAGACATGAGGTAACCGATGGCATTGATCATCAGGTACTAACGTATGCTAGGAGGCATCACTCTGTCAAAGACAGCATAAGATCCAAAAAGATAGGTAATGTTCTACTGCTGCTCCCACACCTTCCAGTAGATCGCCAGTGCAAATTAAAGAGTTCACGTCCTTTGACCCAAATGCAGACATGCTAAAATTGTACATTTCAAATTGGTGCTAAAATAAATTCCATAATCTCAGAAACAAGCCGGTGATTTGTAATAAGCCTGTATTTTGCCAAAAATGCAGGATACAAATGTGGTTTCTTTATCAAGGAAGCAATAATAGCCTTCTTCAACTCCTATAGCAATACTCTTGAATGGAAGGATATATGAAACACAACACTAATTAAATGAAAAATAGCAGGATGCCTCTTTATGAGGTAAATCTGCCCACATCAAACTGGAAATCTGATAAAGGGAAACCCAGAGTATAATCTCCTACAGACACTGTGATGCACTGGTGTCGAAAATCCGATCACTGTCAAGTATGTGTGATTCTGATTTTCACTTTGGATCACATTTTTATTTGTGGCAGTACCCTATCTCCATCATGAGATCATCGCAGATATTCATAAAGACAGAAAGTCTACTCCCATTGGCGGATACTGGAAATCTTTCATAGAGAAATCTGTTTAAAAAAATATGCTTATCTGAAGGCGTGTACATTAGGTCTGGCCTTTTAAATAAAATATTCAGACTACTAATTGCATGAATCAGTTTTAAAGGCATTTCAACTTTTGGGGCCTCTCATTTGAAGCATCTTCTGCTGTATAGAAGCTGCATTTGTTCTCTTTCTCCTTATTTTTGGGCATTAGCTGAAGGCTAGCAAGCCTTCACATTTTGTCAAGTGTGCTTCATATGGGATGAAAGGTATGAAAGGGACACAGCCAGTGAATAAGGGTCCCATTTGTAAAGACTGAAAAAATTACTTCCTTTCACATTTGGAGCAGTGCGTCTATTTGGCTGCCCTAAAGCTGTAGTGCAGACTTTTCCCACTCCACCACTGTCCTATCAGCCCAATTTTATTATTTTTCTTTTTTTATGAAAAAGTTTTATATATATGTTAAGTTGCTTGCTCTATTCAAATTCCCTACTGGCATTTATGTAAACATGGGTGTTATGATAGGCTTTTAAAACAAATAATGAAAATTCACTTTGCAAAACGTGTTCTGGTATCCGAGTAGATATTTGCACAAACAAACCGCTATGCTTTATAAAACACATTATCGCTCCAAAATGCAGAGATATGAAAATGCTTTCTTACGCAAAAGTACCGTTGTCATTTAAAATCGATAAATGGCAGAGCTAATAGGTCTGTTTTGGGCACCAGCGTTTTGATCTTGTTAATGCTTGTTTATATTTGTCATTGTTTTAGCAAAATGTTTCTCCTGAAAAAGCTATTGGGTCCTCATTAAGTTTAAAAAAAAAAGCAACAAAAACAGCTAAAATCAAAAATATTATTTTGATCTCTTAAACCGCACATTGCTATTGTAGTCACTGAACCTTTTTGGATGTGGATATGCTTCTTGTGAAAGGACAGACAGTCATCCCTCACATTGAAGTTGGGGATTTGCTGACGTGGGATGTCCATTGCCCCATGCTATAGTGGGAGGAAGACAAATGTGAATGACACAATAACAGACCAGTGGATGAAGAGGGTTGGCTGCAAAACCCTTTAGGTATGCGTATTATGCATACATTTTTTGTAAAATGGAAAGGTCTTTTTTAAAATCAGAAGGATATGGCACATGTTGGCACATCCTCTTGTTTAAGATGCTAACAACCCAACACATTTTAGACAAATTTCCTTGTTCCCTTACACTTTAGATTTACTAGAAAATATTGTCATGTATCATCTTCAAACTCACTCACCTATAGGACTGTTCGATAAGACCCTAACAGGTTTAGACCCCAGATGAGTACAGAGGTGGTTGTGACTTCCGTGGTAGATGTTCTGAGAATGTTTACATATGGTGGAGGCATTGACGCAGGAATATTATTAGGTTTTTCTGCTGCGTGTGACACTCTGCTCAGGGAAAGGTCCTTCAGTGGGTCAGCTCTTTTGTAGTTAGGAGGATCCAACCATTTCCTCTTGGACCTTGTACATCTCATTTCACTTGTGTCAAATGGGAGGTTCCTCAACACCCTCAGTTTCCCCTGGCATGTTTAATATCACCAGGTGTCCTTAAGCCAGTCTTCTGTATGGCTATGGCATTAAATTACCATGGAACTAAACTATACCTAATCTCCTCCTGCTGATTTATTAATTCCACCAACTAGCTGCAAGAACTCAATAGCCCGCGCAAAGCATCACACATCTTTGCTACTAAAGCCTACTCCTGCAACTGACGCAACATCTGGACAACATCAATCTCCTGGACCCCCTCCAATCCGGCTTCAGACAAGGCCACAGCACAGAAACCGCGATGCTGAACATCATAGACGACATTCATGGATCTCTTGACGCAGACAAGTGCTGCCTCCTCATACTCCTTGATCTCTCCGCAGCGTTCGACACGGTGGACCACAAGCTCCTCATCATGACTCTTCAAGAAAGAGCCGGCCTTGGCGAGGTAGTTCTCAAGTGGTTTTCCTCCTTCTTACATAACCGTACGCAAATAATAAAAATTAAGAACTTCACCTCCGAAACCCAGCAAGTCAACAAGGGTGTCCCTCAAGGATCAGTGCTCTCTCCGCAGCTCTTTAACATCTACATGGAACCGCTCGCCAAGTTACTCAGGAACGCCAACATCCACTTCCACCTCTACGCGGATGACACGCAGATTTACCTGGAAACCTCTTCTCTCAAAGACATCCACAGACTTAACGATGTCCTAAATGAAGTTCAAGATTGGCTGACAAAGAATCACCTGAAACTCAACCCAGACAAGACAGAAACACTCCTCATCTCAAACAAAGAAGATAACCCTCAAATCACCGAGTGGCTGAAGTCGATCGATGCTCTCAAAGGTAACCTCACGCTAGCCGACTCCGTTAAATCCCTGGGCTTCAACCTAGACCCCAAACTAACCCTGACAAACCACATTAAGAACTCGTCGAAAAGCGCATTTTCAACCTCAGACTTCTGAACAAAATCAAACTCTACATTCCTAACAAGGACCTCAAACTAGCCACGCAATCTCTAGTTCTATCAAGACTGGACTAAATCGCACCTGGCCCCACTAAAAACAGCACTTCACGCGGCAGCGAGAATGATCACAGACTGCAAAAAATCTGACCACATCTCCCCGGCACTCAAAGAACTCGAATGGCTCCCTGCGGAAATGCGGAGTACTTTCAGAACGGCCTGCCTAACCCACAAGGCCCTCCACACCGGCAAACCGGAATACTTGGCAAACAAGCTCAAAAAAGCAGGCCAAGCCAGAAATTTGAGAAGCTCTAACTCCCTGCTGCTCATCCTACCAAAAACCAGAAAGAAGAGAACTGCGGACTGCTCTTTCTCGGGAAATGCCCCCAAAATATGGAACGCCATCCCACTGCACATCAGAACTATACCGTCCTATGCAGAATTCAAGAGCCAACTCAAATCCTTGTGCCTTATCCGCTCCCTCGGTTGTGGGTAACTTGGATCAGCAAGCGTCCCCAGAATCCATGCGGTAACGTTGAATCCTGTTACCAAGAAGGCCTGCTGTCCGAACTTTTCCTCATTCCAAATTGTCGCTCGCTGATTGGTTTATTGGTTTTATGTCATGTTGTTCTCTTTTTCATTCCCTCTACTGTAAAGCGCTCTGCTACCTTCGGGTCTTGTTCGCGCTATAGAAAACTTCTAAATAAATAAATAAATACTACTAACTACCTAAAGAAACTGGAGTACATACATCAAATATTCTATCCTTGAGACCACAGTACTAATTCCATAAACTAACAGGCACTGGATTTACCAGTGACATGGGGGTGCTAGAGCAGACTTGAACAACACCAACTGCTGTTTGCTCCCCCAAAATTTTAAGAGGTGCATGGCTGATTGAAATAAGTAAAGATATGAGCTCCTATTGAGAGGCATCTATGCCATTTCATAGTACGGGTATACATGGCAACTCAAAAATAGGAAGCACATTAGGACTGTTGTTTGTGGGGAATGTTTTACAGTGATCAGAGAGGATTTTGAAATGCCTCCTTTTGTTTTGCTCATCTCTAGTGGAAACGGCAGGTGCTGAAGGCCTGCAGCTCTTTGTCGATACTGGTGTACCTGTGGACTCGGAGTTGATTCGCCAGTATGTGAATGAAGCGGTTGCAGAAACAGTCGCAGTCATGCTTGGAGAAAGAGAGGAGAGGGAAGTGCAAACAGTTGCTCCCAGCACACAAGACGTTGTGGTAATGAGCCAAATGCATTTTTACTTTGTCTAGCTCTTCTTTTCTAGGGTTTTGAGTGATGACGCACACACACACACACACACACACATTTTACCGCACCATGTAATTTAGCGATGCCCTGTGGTATGCTGTTTATTGGGTGTGACAAATAGCACCTATTACTAATAACTGTGGATTAATGTGGATATGAGTGCTTATTTCACCAAAATCCACATGGCATGGTACATACTATACTTTTCCTCTGTTGAATTGTCCAGCTGAAATTTAATGAAGGGTGAGGTATTTAACACACCTGGGAATTACCAGATGTGGTAAATACCACCAAACTTGCAATTCCAACCTCTGCACAACCTGGGGTTTACTCAAAGGTTGCAAAACGGATCCCCTTGTAATCAGGCCTGGAGTATGTTCAGCCCAGGACAAAAAATCTGAAACAACCATCTGTGAGGTGCAATTGTAATTACTGTGAAGCAAAGAGCCACAGGATACTCACGCTGCTCTTCACTGAGGAGCCATCGCAGGTTTGTATCGGCTGGTCCTGGAATGTAATACCACCGTGTGGAAAAGAGAATGTGAATGTATGGCAATCCAGGGTAGTTATCATTGAGAATAATTAAAGCATTCCAGCTATGATCTTTTGTTGTTTTGAGTAAGTCGTCATCAGTGGCATGGTTATAGTACATGAGTTCTGTAGCTATTCCATAAAGGTTCAAGCTACTTTTTTCCTAACAGGTCTCAACTAGACTAAAACATGTCTGGGATTACGACTGTTCGCATTTAAACATTGTAATCTCACACATTACAGGTTAATGTCTAACTCTAGCCCCTGTATATCTTCCAAAAAGCGTACAATATTTTAGAAAGGTCAAGACAGTGAATGTAACCTGCCTTAAATGATTTATGATTGTCCTAACATTTTCAGGAGCAGCGATACTAGACCGAAGCAGAAAACTGTCTGGTGCTGCCCCGGGGCTTCCACCTACCCAGTGACCGTAGTGCATGCTTACTAGAGGTAGCGGGTACTTGCTGGATAGTGACTGGTCACCTTTTTAGGTCTTAGTGCTTTGGGGTACCCATGTCCCTAGGGACCCATGGGTTCTGTTAACCTTACTGAACCCAGGTCTTGGAACCTGCAGTTATGGTCAAGATATTATGGTTCCAGGAAGATCCATAGGATGCTGGGCTTCTACAGAATTTGAGGGACTACAGATATAGGATCCGAGTACCACCAAATATGTAAGCATCTGTAACACTGGGAGAAGAAGGTTAATTTGAATAGTTTGGGATTTTGGAACCATACAATGGCAAGAAACCACTACGCCCCAGAAGTCTTGGACGTGTGATCCTGAAAATTCCTTGTTTAGAAGCCTTTCCAACTTTCTAAATGAGAAATGTGCAGGAATGAGTGGTTCATTAATAGAAAATGTTAATGATCTTCAGTATCTCACTGTATGATGGATGCTTCTAATTGCGATCTTGCCTGACCTCTTCTGAAGACGTTCCTATTCGTTGGTGGTGGTTTTTCTGATTATTTATGACATTAGTGTCCGGTTGGATACAGAACATTTTCAGCAACATCTGGTCCTACTTGACTTTTGGTCAGTGCCCAGTTACAGTAAATTATGTAGGGCTTCGATAAAAATATCACCTAAGTTATTGATGTCAGTTTTTTTTCCATAGAGCACAGATCATTGGCTCTGGAGTTAGACTTGTCTGTGATTTCAACCATTTTTCTTTGCAAATTTTACATGGCCTGAACTGTGGGGTTGACGTCATTAACCAGACATTTTAATTAGCTGGAGCTGCAATTCATGTGTGAAAGCAGGCTGAATTACTCCAGATTATGGCAGCCTTCTCAGACTCTGCAGTTTCCGCAGTTATTTCATGCCTGACGAGTTAGACAAGCTTCAATATCATGAAGCTGCCTTGCAGTGTAGATTATTCTCTGAGGTATATGAATGCTCTCTCAAAGGAAAGTATGAGGGAATGGAATTTAAACCTTTCCCAAGGACAGATGACTTTCAGGACCCATTGATTCAAAGATGTTGCCTCAAAGACTGTGTCAGAAAATGGAACAGAGGCACTCTTCCACAAACTGTTCCTTCCTGCTTGACCCCTTATGGTCTGGAATGTTGGGTCTAGGTTTGGGGAGCCTCAGCCACCCCTTAAACTCAGCCTACATCACTTATCATGCTTCTTGGGCATGCTGTTGCCATGATGGCATCTTCTCTGTGATAGTTCTAGACTGAAGATGCGGAACCCTTTTAAGAAACATTCAGGGATTCTCTTGAATACCAGTGGCGCGCTTTTTATCCCAAAAACTTATATGGACTTTGTACTCAGATGTTATTTAAACTGTCTCTCATCTCGGTAAAGTATCTTAAAGGTAGCTACCCTCTGGCCTGAATTTCTTTTCCACTCTTGAATGTGCATTTACTCTCTGGTTCCTTATAATAATGCTGATGTTTTGACCCCATAACTTCCAGCAATAGTCAGTGCAATCTTCAATTGCCTTGAACACATCCTGAAAAATATCTATTAAGTAGGTCTGTTTTGTATACTGAACATTACTTTCTGCAGCAAAGGCAGGTGAGTACATGCATAGCTTTTTTTTAAGGCTGTGTCCATCTTATTATGTACTTGATTGCTCAAAAACTTGCTCTGCGAGCAGTGAATTGGTGGTCAGGGAGCCAGGCCAAAACGACAAGGTTCAAAAGGTCCAAAACATCTGGAAGATGAACAGAGAACCTTGTCATCTAATTCTCATCGCTCCCAGGTGGCCTCGCCAATTCTGGTCCACCGAACTTCTCCTTCTGTCAGAGTGCGATCCAATTCAGTTTCGACCAGTACCGAACCTCCTGTCCATTCAGGACGGTCAGATTTGCCATCCGGACCCTGCATCTCTGAAATTAGCTGCCTGGCGCCTGAGCACCTTGAATTCGCTCATTTAAATATCCCTGCGGATTGCAAGGAAGTTCTGGCTAACGCTCGGGCGCCTGCCACGATAAAGACATACAGACTTAAATGGAAAAGATTCTGCATGTTGTGTCAATCTGCTGAGGTTCACCCGATTCACGCAACACCTGAGCAGATATTACCTTTTTTCTTACACTTTGCAAGATCAGGCCTTTTTCATTCAACTTTAAAGGTTTTTCTGGCGGCCATTTCAAGGTTCCGACATGATGGTTCCAGTTCTCTCTACTCATCGAGGATAATACAACAATTTTTTAAAGGGCTATTTAGAATGTTTCCTCCTGTACGTCGTCCTCCTCCATCCTGGCATCTTAATGTGATATTAGCGCAGCCCTTTGAACCCTTTGAACTAATTCATAGAGTGGATTTGAAATTTCTATCCTGGAAGGTATCTCTGCTACTGGCATTGACTTCAACTAGAAGAGTCAGCGGCATTCAAGCTTTCACCGTAAATTCACCTTTCTTGCAATTCACTTCCAATTCTTTGGTGCTACGCACAAATCCCAAATTTATGCCGAAGGTACCTTTGGATTTTCACCTGAATGAACCAGTCATCTTAAAGACATTTTTTCCTAACCCGCAATAGCCTGCGGAAAGGGCGTTGCATACCCTTGACATCAGAAGATGTCTTATGTTCCATTTGCAAAGGACTTCTACCATTCGTAAATCTGATGAATTGTTTGTTGCCTACATAAGAATACGGCAAGGACAGGCAGTGTCTAAACAGACCATAGCTCGATGGATTTCTGCCGCTATTGACTTTTGCCATCAACAGGCTGGAAGACCTTTGCAGACAACTCCAAGAATGCACTCTACGAGGGCGGTCTCTTCCTCGACTGCTCTTTTCGCTGGTGTTCCTCTTCAGCAAATCTGCAGAGCAGCAACTTGGTCCAGCAGACACACTTTTACCAAGCATTACTGTTTAGAGGCTGCCAGCAATGCTGATATGTCAGTGGGACAGGCGGTTCTCCGAATCGTTTAAAATAAGGTGAGCCTCTGTTTCCCTCCTCCTCTGTACTGCTTCTCAGACGCTTATTATCATGCCTAATATTGAGTACATTCTCATGTGGTTGCAAGTTTTCATGTATTTATGCATATTAGCATTTAGGATATGCATATGCAATCACATAGTTATTGCATATGCTCTCTATGTGCAGATTTATGTTACAAATAGGGTCTTCCAAGCATTATTTGGGTACTGCTATCTACTCTGATTCAGGCATGTGAATCTATGAAAGACACCCCAATACTGGAGAAGAACAATAGTTACTTACCTGTAATGTGTGGGTCTCCAGTATTGGTGTCTTTCATAGATTCACATGCAACCCGCCCACCTCCCCTCAGAGGCTGGTTTATGCTCTTATCTCTTGGTTACACTCTTGTGCGAGAAAATCTGAGAGCCTGAGCCTCTGAGGAGAACATTCTGGTGGGTGCTGTCGCCTGATTGGCTGCAATTTGGACTATGTATAATGACTATGATAGTCATAGATGTGGAACTTTTTTCTTGGTAGCTTTGAGCTACTTTACTTCCTGGTTTCATGTTACCAAGGTTTTTGGGTTATTATGGGCATATTTTTTTTTTTTTTTTCAAAACAGATTTTATTGACTGGTCACATGAGTAGCCACAGATCTCTGTAACCCAGAGGAATCTGCCAATAATCAATACATTTGTACAGTAACACTATCAGTCATTGCTTTGTAGTCTAAACAATGGAAACAGGTAGAGTGAACAGGGCCCCCCCTCAACCCCCTGAGCCCCCACCCCCAACAACTGCACCCTCCCCTCCCACCCTGCTCCCTCCCTCCCGCACGACAATCGATCATTCAAGCCACTCGCGTACATTCAGTCGGTCGGCTAGTTCACTCATATGTCCGGTTCTGGGTCCTGCTCCACTGGAGGCTCCAACCTAAAACCCCTGTAGTCTGCCCACCTCTTCCATATCTTATAATGTTTGCTGGGGCAGCCACGAGCCAGGAATATGGGTTTCTCCATCCCAATACAGAAGTCTAGGCCCCTCTTCCAAGCAAGAAGTGACGGGGGCTGCGGGTCCTTCCAGGCCCTAGCTATATCGCGCTTGGCTATCGTCAGTCCCAGTAGTAGCAAATGCCTCTTGTACAAATTGCCTCCCACTCCATCCAGCACATCCAGCAGACCCAAGCGCGTCGTGCGCGGTAACACCCAACCCAACGCCTCATCCAGGCCATTCGAGACACCTCACCAGATTCTGTCCAGGCGTCCACAACTCCACACTGTATGGAGGAAGGTACCCTCCTCGCTCCCACATCGAGTACACTCTGGGGACGCAATGAGTCTCGCTCTCCATAGCCTCTGCCGCGTGTAGTACACCCTATGAAAGTATTTAAATTGGATCAGCCGGAGGCGAATCGAGATGGCCGCGCCTCTAGAACTCGCTAGTGCCTCATTCTAATCTTCCTCCTCCAGCGGTCCGAAATCTTCCTCCCATTTCTCCTTAAGGGAGCATAAATCAGAGGAGCAGTGTATGATCAAAGATTGATAGATGCGTGATATTTGTTTGGTATCTAATTCCCCCATAAAGACGCGGGCCTCCAGTGGGCTAAACTCAGGGAGGGACCTCAGACCCACCAGATCCGGAGCCAGGGCATGGCGAAATTGTAAGTACCGAAAAAACTGTGTATGCGGCATGTCAAATTCATCTCTCAACTCCTGGAACGACTTAAGCGTTGTCCCGGTCATAACATCACCCAGTTTAGAGATGCCGATGGCATCCCAACCCGCGAATCCCGCTAGAGTAGCCAGCCCTTGAAGGTGGCCGTTGTGCCAGAGGGGAGTCTCCTCTGTCAGGGTTTGCCACCACCCCATCCGCTTCAGCGCTCGCCACCAGACATCAAAAACGACCTGCGTCGCCATCGGCAAGGCCCCTCGTTGCTTTGGAGCATATAACAGTGTCTGTAGTGTGCGTGGCTCCATCAGCAGCCTCTCCAGCGCATAGGCCGGGTCGCCCCTATCTCCATACCACCAATCATTGAGAACAAGAAGATGGGACGCCTGGTAGTATGAAAGGACGTCTGATGTCGCCAGTCCCCCTCCGTATGTAGAGCGAAAGCACTTGCGCAGCGCCACCCTGATGGAGCCACCCTCCCAGAGGAACTGACCCAAGATCGAGTTTACTCGCTTAAACCATGCGGGTTGGATCGGGTATTGATGGTTCTGTAGTTGGTATAGCAGCCTGGGTAGGGCTACCATCTTAAAGATCGCCGACCTGCCATAGATGGTCAGCGGCATACGAGACCACACCTTGAGATCCGCTTGTGTCCGTTCCCAAACCGGCACCACATTATGCTCCCAAGCGATGGCTGGGACTCTGGTAAGGAAAACCCCTAGGTATTTAATTCCTCCTGCGGCCTGTTGGATCTCCGCCGCCCAACCTCCAACCTGTGGGCCCTTTCCCAACACCCAGAGGGCGGACTTACGTGGATTCATGTATACGCCCGACGTCTCCCCAAAAATCTGTAGAATGCGCATGAGGCGCGGCCCAGACTTATTGAGGTCAGTGAGGAAAAATAAGACGTCGTCCGCATAAAGTGCGATGCGGTCAGATAGGTCTTCGGTCCACTCAAAACCTCTCATCTGTGCGTCAATGCGGACCCAGGCAGCCAGGGGCTCCATGGCTAAGGCAAACAAGTAGGGCGAGAGGGGGCAACCCTGTCTGGTGCCCCTCTGGATAGGAAAGGTCGATGACACCGCCCCCGCCACCCGAACCGAGGCTGTAAGGTCCGCATAGAGCAACTTTACATATGACAAAAATACCGGCCCTATGTTCAGCCGCGGCAGTAACGAGAAGAGATACGTCCAGCTGAGGGAATCGAATGCCCTATCCATGTCCGCCAGGAATAGTGCTGCCTGCACCCCGGACGACTGAATCGCCGCTACCGCGACATTGGCCCGCCTGATATTGTGCCGCGTCGCCCGCTTGGGCATAAAGCCGGCCTGGTCCGGATGGATGAGGTCGGAAATGTATGGCAACAGTCTATTGGCCAGAGCTTTGGCCAGGACTTTGGCCTCTACATTCAATAAAGAGATTGGGCGATACAACGCGTATTGCTCAGGAGGCCGACCGGGTTTATGAAAGACCACAACCTCGGCGTGTCTCCAATCTTGGGGCAGGTATCCTAGTTCCCGAGCCTCCTCTACCACCGCTCTGTAGTGGGTTCCTAGCTGAAGATGGAATTTCTTGAAGGATTCACTAGGGAAGCCGTTTGGGCCAGGAGCCTTTCCCGTATTCAGTTCCCCAAGGGCGGTTCCCAGCTCATCCTCGGTTAAGGGTGTATCGAGGCTATCACGGGCCTCATCTGAGAGCGCCCGCGGTGGTAGGTCCGCTATGAACTTATCAATCAAGTCCTCTCCAATGCATTCATGCGGGGAGTAGAGGTCGGCATAATAGGCCGCAAAGCCTCCCGAAAGCAACACCGGATCAGTTATCAGGACGCCGGACTCATCCAGTATTCCCGGAGGGGTTTGAGCACGAAGCTGGCCCTGGCACAATCTATGCAGCATCGTCCCAGATTTGTCCCCCCATTGGTACACCCTGCTGCGGGTCGCCAGCCACGCCTGTCGCGCCTCATCTAGGAGCAGTGAAGCGTAAGACTGTTGCGCCAGCAGTAGCTGCCCCAGCGCCGGATCCTCCTCCCCTGAGCCACAACTCCGCTCTAAATCCCGTATGGTTGCCTCCGCTTGTACCAGAGTCTCCCTACGCCGCCGTTTGGCAGCCACACACCATGCTATATCGATGCCTCTCAATGTGGGCTTCATGGCCTCCCAGAGCGTCGCCTTATTCTCGACCGTCCCAGCATTCTCCGCCAAATAGTACGCTATAGCTTTGCGCATGTGGGCCTGGTAATCTCCCAGCTGTAAGTGCCAGACCGATAGGCGCCAACGAAATTGCTGCCGCCTCCGATCCAGTCCCAAAGAGACCACTACCGGGGAATGGTCTGATAGTCCCCGCGGCAAAATATCTGCAGCTTCTACCCTACCCTGAGCTGCCAGGGGGACAAAGATGTAGTCCAGTCTAGAGAACGAGTGATGAACCGCTGAGAGGAAGGTGTATTCTCGCTGTGTGCCATGCATGTGTCTCCATGTATCCACCCATCCCAAGGTCCTGGACATGTCATGCACTTTGGAGTGCCCGGATGCTGCCACCCCCCCCCCTGTCTGTATCTGTCACGCGCCTGATCCATGACATCATTCCAGTCACCCCCAATGACAGCCAATACATTCGGGATATCCGCCCATACCGTGAAGATTTTTTCCACCAAGGACCACTGCAAGGGGGGCGGGGCATACACACAACCAAACACCACCTCCTCTTCCCCAAGTGTTCCCTGAATAAATATGTATCGACCCTGCGGGTCTAACCAGTGCTTGGAGTGTACATATGCGACTCTGCGATGTACTAGGATAGCGACGCCCCTGGAACCCCTGGCGAACCCCTGGCAAACCCGGCATGAAAAATCTGACCATAGCCAAAGCGCTGAAGGCATAACACCTTAGTCCCCAGGAGATGGGTTTCTTGCAGCATAACAACATCCGCCCCCACTCTTTTGGCCTGTTTTAGGACCGCTCCCCGCTTAATCTTATCCAGTATTCTTCTCACATTCCAACAAAGGACCCGAAGCGTGGCCCCCGGTCCAGCAGTCCCCCTATCCTGGCTCAACATCATTGATCGTTGGCAACCAGCATCCACGACACTCGCCACCCATGTGCGCTTCAAGCCTCCATCTCGATTGCTTCAAAGTCGTGCAATCCCCCCCCAACCCAACTCCCACTAACTCCTCAAAACTCCCCCCTCCAACCCCCACCCCATACCTCAAGAAACGATGAAGTATCTGTCGCGGTACAGCGCGGTTTCAGCCCCCAACTTGGGACTAACAACCCACCCCACCAATGGATCCCCATAACCGAAATTAACTCGCTCAACACCCACTCCTCCCCACCCTCACCTGAGAGGAACCCCCCCCCCCCGCCCCGTGTACTCCTCCCCATCTGCAGGCACCCCCAAACGCTCACCCGGTCTAGCACAGGACACAGTCCCCCCTCTCTCTCACTGCAAGCGCTCTCCCCGGAAAGGAGAAAATCAAGTTAAATTGTCCACCATTTGGGCGCTAGGCGCCCTCACGAGCCCTTCTTCTGGTTCTCGGCCGCTCCCGTCGCCATCTCCGAAGCCGTACTTGACCTGGATCGCTGTCGTGAGCGGGATCTCCAATTGCCTTTGCGTCGGGAAGATCTCGCCTGCGCATCACCATGTGAGGAATCGGAGTCTCGCCCCGGAGGAGTGTGCACTTTTACTGGTCTAAGTTCATCCGTCCACAGAAACACATCCTCCGGGGAGTCAAAGAAGTACGTACGAGATTGGAATATGACTCTCAGTCGGGCTGGATAAAGAAGTGCATATTGTATCTTGAGGTCTCGCAAACGCGCCTTTGCCGCCGTAAAGGATTGGCGCTGCTGCTGCACCAAGCGGGTATAGTCTGGAAAGATCAATATCGTATGATTTTCAAATCGCAGGGGTTCTTTCGCTCTGGCTTGTTTAAGGATCACATCCCTATCATGGTAATTGAGAAGCTTCGCAATCACCGGCCGCGGCCTCGCTCCCTCCGGCGGCTTCTGCATCAGGGCCCGGTGCGCTCTCTCTATGACGAAGCAACCGGACCGTGTTTCAGGAGGGACCCAGCTCTCAAGCCACCGCGTCAGGAAGCCCTCCATATCTCCCTTCTCACAACCTTCAGGCAGTCCTTCAAAGCGGAAGTTGTTGCGCCTGGCGCGCCCTTCTGCGTCCTCCACCCGCAGCGCCAGGCCCTTTTGCGTGGACTCCAGGGCAGCCACCTTGCGCTTGAGTCACCACATCATCTTCTACCCCGGATATCCGAGCCTCGGCCTCTGTGATGCGGGAGACCGCATTCCGCAGGTCTTGGCGAAGGAGCGTGACATCTGCTCCCACCGCCCCAATTTTGGCGTCCAGTGCGTCCCGGGATTGGGTGATGGCTGCCATCAGTGCCGCATTATCTGGTCCAGCCGCCTAGGATCCTCCGGAGGCCCCCGTGCTGCCACCCGGGCCTGTGAACTTATCTATGGGCCCTTGTTTAGGGCCACCTCCGCCGGCCCCGCGAGTCAAGATTGGTGGGTTGCGCAAATGTCCAGGGCCACCGAGCAGGCGCTGTCGGACCGCCGTCCACTACGTCGATGTAGACCCCCCCCCCCCCCCGCGGTCCGAGCCGACCGCCGATGAGTCGGGCCAGGTACCGCCCTACAGCCTCAATCAGCCCCGGTTGCACCCCTCTAGGTTAGGCTCCGCAGTGATGTGTGTAACTGGGGCTCCTGCGCCCCTCAGCCAAGGCTCCCTCGCTGCCAACCCTCGTCTGGCCCTCACGCTGCCGTCTTGTGGGGTCCCCCTTGGTACATAGCCGCAATAGAGGACTTCCAAATCTTCCGCAACACAGTCTTTGTTGTTGGGGCTCCCCGATGGTATCCGGCCGGTGCTCTCCACTGCCAGGCCCCGGGCCTCTTTATCTACGCACCGTTGGGCTGCACGGGGGGGTCAAGGTCCCCAGCTACTACTGCTGCCTCAGGCCCTATGACCCGGTTGGATCGCCCGGAGCCTTCCAGCACTCTGGCCCTTTGCCCCTAACCACCCTGGGGCCAAAGGAGAAAAGGGGGGAGTACCTGCCGGACTGGTCTGCTGCGGCAGCGCGTCTCCCGCTCACTGGTCCGGCCGCGTTACTCCGCCGTCTCCTGTGGGGCCACTGGTGGCAGGCCGGCACCCCTCGATTCTGGACCAAGCTTCCCCCAGATGTATCGGGCTAGGCGCGTCACTCCGCCTCCGCGGGGCCGCCGCCCCTAGCTGGGTGTCTGCCGCCTCCGTGCATCAAGGCGCAGCGTCACGAAACTCGAGGCCCCCGGCCTCAGGAGGACGCCTGGGCCGCGCCGCGGCCGCTGGCTCTCACTCGCCGTCGGTCAGCTGGATGTCTATCGTGCCCAGCGGAGCTTCGCAGCCCCTCACCTCAAGCGTCACTGGGGGCCGCCACCTTCCTGCTGGGTCCCGGTCGCCTCTGTGCGCCGCACCTCGGGGTCGCGAAACTCGAGGTCCCCGGCTCCAGGAGGCCGCTCAGGCCGTGCCGCGTCTATCGGCCCTCACTCGCTCACCGCTGCGTCGGCCAGGTGCAAATTATATCCAGCAGAGCTCCGCAGCCCCACGCATCCAGCGCTACCATCGGGGCCGCTGTCAGATGGGGAGAACCAAGATATGTCGGCGGATGATCGGCTGGCGGGGACGGAGCTCACCTAAGCTGCGTCCGCCATGCTTGCAGGCTAAGCCACGCCCCCCATTTATTGCTTTTTTATGTACAGTGGGACTCCGACGACGGGGAATGATTCAGGCATGTGAATCTATGAAAGACACCAATACTGGAGAACCACAGATTACAGGTAAGTAACTATTGTTCATTTTTATTACTGTCGTTCGTTCTAGGAATCTTTGGGGAGATTGTGTGATTCTTAACATCTCCGGGTTTTGTCATTAAGTTCATTTGCATTATCTCGTCTGTAGTTATTCTGAATATTTTCTGAGACAGTACAGGCAAGTACCTCCCTTGCTTTGTATCACTCTCCTCAGTTGAAACTTTTATGGATTCACATGCCTGAAACATTGGTAGTTGTGGAGGTGGGAGCCTCCGGTCACCTTCAGAAGCAGGGCATAACAGCAATCAGAAATAGAACAATCTACAAATGTAGGTTGGTATCCAGTTCACCTCATTAGAATCAAACTAGACTTCAGCCTTTGAGGCGGAGGAGCTCTAAAATCCACTCCCTTAGAGGCCAACATAGTGCAGATTTCTACTGCAAATCATATGTGCAGGAATCATGTGTGCCCCTGTGGGGCTTGTGGCAAGAAACACCTTCATTCAGATGATGCACACAATAAGTGTTTATATTGCCATCATCCAGACCATAAGCCAGTGTACAAGCTGATAAAAATGAAAATTCACAACAACCTGTACGGGACAGAAAAAGGGGAGTCCTTTAAAGGGTGGATAAGTAAGCACCATCATTGGATGAGGAATCCACTGAGGCTTCTGTGCCATCCACTATGGTGGAAAAAAGCACACAAACTGGCTCTGACAAGGGGAAATGTCCTCTAACGTGAGTCTTCCTTCAGGTTTAGGCCAGTCTACATTACTGTTAATGAAAACATGATTGACAACATCATTGTTGTCGACCAAGAAACCTTTGTATCCTTCATTGAAGGCCATGGTACTGTTTCCATTGACGCCTGGCTTCATCATCAAAATATCAGTCCGTATCCTAGCCATTGAAGATTTCCTTGACTTGGACTCCAATGATAACCACCCCATAGCCGAAGACTCTGCCAGAGACCACACTAGTAACAAATTCTTCATCATTATTCTCGACAATTGTGGAAACTTCTGTGATCTCATGGACGACCTGGTTGACGGTACACCGTCAGCGAAAAAATCAGTTCCAGCATAGCCTGCACCTATTATTGCTTAAGGCATTTTGTCCACTCTTCTACCCAATCATATGTCACCTAGCAAAGTGTTGTCAACATACTTGCAAAGATTTTTGAGACTCGCATTGACAGTTTAGAGGAGGACTCTGCGATGAGGGCCCTCTGACCTGCGTACAGTGCATCTGATTTAAATGACCAGCGCTCTCTACAGGTTCATCTTTCTTCCTAGCAAGGTGATTCCTGTTGTGGACCATTTTTGGTCAGAGGGCAAAATGCTTATGTACAATCCGAGGAAGAGGTGTGGCGCCGCGGCCAGGGCGACTGACTCCGGAAGCTGGGGATCACGGTTCGATCCCTAGCACCGGCGGCAGATTAGCCCAGCACCATGTGACTCGGGCAATAGCTTGCTTGATCTTCCCGACGGCCCCCATCGCCTAGAGACCCTAACGGGTGATTGTGCGCTTTACAAATGTGGATTATTATTATTATTAATCCTGTTTCAGTTTCCACTGTGGTACCTCACCTTGAGGAAAAAACGCAAGCACTAGAGTACACTACACTTTGTTTGAATCGTTATCCAAACACTGATTCTGGATTTGAACAGGCAACTCAGCAGCACTCCTGCAATCCTTTAGCAATTTGCATAAACACCTCCTTATAGGAACAGTCATCAAATGGGTGCTTCTAGAAAGCAAGTCGGTTCTCTGACAGCCATGTCAGTCTGTATGGCCTATTTCCTAGCCATCCAAATGTACAACTGATAAATGTGGAAGGACATAGCTCTTTATCTACAGCTAATACCAGAAGATAAACGAGAGGAGACCAGCACAATCCTTTAAGAAGAAGAGAGACCATTCATGGCTAATGTCTAGCATGAGTTTGTTACCTGGCAAGGGCTGCTGGCCTGCGATGCAGTGGCTGTCTCAGCTGCACCTCATTTCGTCTGGTAGTACAGTGTTACATATTGGATTTACCCTATGATGGGGAGGTTTTGTTTGGGCGTCATTTTGATGAGGCTCTTCAAAACAATAAAACGTACATCCTAACTGCTAGGTTACTAGGGTCCTCCAAGCTAGTTGACCACAGTCCTTTTGAGGGACACCAGGGCTAGGGGATCAATCTTTTGTTCACATTCTATCAACCCTACCTACAATAGCAGCTGACACATCATCCCTTCTACAAGTGGCTTTATTACCCTGTTCAGAAGTCCCAGGATTCAAGAATACAGTGACTTCTTAATGTGGACAGCTTCTTTAAACATCATACCCCCGTTTGTGGCATAGAGGTATCTCTGTTTATCTACCGGAATGGTCATTCATCACTTCTGATAAATGCGTACTGGACCTTATCTAGCGGCATCAGTCCCTTGAGTGAGGGAGGAACTGCCATGGACCCCCTGCACCTCCTCTCAGTGGGTACAAATTAGCATTTTCCGCAGCTATAAGCAGAGATCCTATCAATTATGTAAAATGGAGCTCTCAAATCTATCCCAAAATTCCAACGAAATAAGGTATGCTATTCAAGACAAGACAAAAACAATTGTTCTGAATGGTTACTATGTGCTCTTGTATATGACAGAATATGTTACATCGCTGAATTTGCAGGATGCGTTCTTCCACATTTCCATACATGTCAAGGAACAAAAGTATCTCAGTTTTCATGTAGCTGGTCGCAGCCACCAGCTTCGAATCCTACCATTCGGCCTCAAGTTGGCTCCTTGCATATTTAATAAGTGCATGGCACCAGTAGCTTTGTCCCCTCAACTCCATGTTCATCAGGCTTCTTTTACCTGGACAAATGGCTGATAAAAAGGAGATAGCAAACTGAGGCAACACCATCTACCACCACATGTCCAAGGCTGATGTACAGGCTTAGTCTAATGTTGAGTCTTACGTAATCCCTTTTAGTAGCCACTCTCTATATAAGGGATGGAAAGGCGTATCCTCCGAGACCATTGCATACTCCGGCCACAAAACACTTCCTGATTCTTCCAAAGCGAAAAGTGCACAAGTATGCACTTACAAATCCTTATTGGGGTTGATATCTTCATACATACCATTTTTTTTTCTAACTGCTGTCTTCAAATGCGTGCTCTACAGGATGAATCAGATGCACATTTGGTGCAATCTTAAGGGTTCTTTGGGAACAAAGTAATCAAATCAAATTGGGTGGGACCACTAGAGTCTGTATCAATACAGGCCTAGCCATCATGTCCACTGTTACCAGTTATATAGTACAGACGCATCGGTAGAATCAATCAATCAGAGCATTTATTTAGCGCACTACTCACCCGGAGGGTCTCAAGGTGCTGGGGGGAGGGGGTCCGCTACTGCTCGAACAGCCAGGTCTTGAGCTGCTTCCTGAAGGCGAGGTGGTCCTGGGTCAGGCGGAGGTGGGTCGGAAGGGAGTTCCAAGTCTTGGCGGCCAGGTAGGAGAAGGACCTTCCTCCTGTGGTGGCTCTTCGGATGCGGGGGACGGCGGCGAGGGCGTGGCTGGTCGATCGAAGCTGGCGTTTGGGAGCGTAGAAGTTGAGGCGGCTGTTGAGGTATCCTGGTCCTTGGTTGTGTAGGGCTTTGTGTGCGTGGGTGAGGAGCCGGAAGGTGATTCTCTTGTTGACCGGGAGCCATTGCAGGTCTCTCAGGTGTCCGAAGATGTGGCTGCGGCGGGGGATGTCCAGGATGAGTCGTGCTGAGGTGTTCTGGATCCGCTGGAGTCTCTTCTGGAGTTTGGCGGTGGTTCCGGCGTAGAGGGAGTTGCCGTAGTCCAGACGGCTGGTGACGAGGGCCTGGGTGACCGTCTTCCTGGTCTCGGTGGGGATCCATCGGAAGATCTTACGTAGCATGCGCAGGATGTTGAAGCACGACGAGGAGACGGCGTTGACTTGTCTGGTCATGGAGAGTCCAGGAAAAAGCCCAGGTTGCGTGCGTGGTCTGTTGGTTTGGGTGCGCTGCCCAGGGCGGGGGGCCACCAGGAGTCGTCCCAGGCGGAGGGTGAGGATCCCAGGATGAGGACTTCCGTCTTGTCCGAGTTCAGTTTCAGGCGGCTGTTCGACATCCATTTGGCTACGTCTGTCATCCCTTCGTGCAGGTTGGCTCTGGCGGTGGCGGGGTCGTTAGTGAGGGAGAGGATCAGCTGGGTGTCGTCGGCGAAGGAGATGATGTTCAGGTTGTGCTGGCGTGCGATGGCTGCGAGGGGGCTCATGTAGACGTTGAAGAGTGTTGGGCTGAGCGAGGAGCCTTGAGGAACGCCGCAGATGACTTCGGTGGCCTCCGATCTGAACGGGGGGAGGCGGACTCTCTGTGTCCTTCCGGCGAGGAAGGAGGTGATCCACTCCAGTGTCTTCTCCTGGATTCCGACGTTGCTGAGGCGCTGTACTAGGGTACGGTGGCAGACAGTGTCGAAGGCCGCGGAGAGGTCCAGGAGGATGAGGGCCGCTGTTTCTCCGTTGTCGAGCAGGGCTCGGATATCATCGGTAGCTGCGATCAGGGCGGTCTCGGTGCTGTGGTTGGCCCGGAAGCCAGACTGCGAGAGGTCGAGGGAACCTTTCGTCTCGAGGAAGGCGGCCAGTTGCTTGTTGACGGTCTTCTCGATGACTTTGGCCGGAAACGGGAGCAGCGAGATGGGGCGGTAGTTCTTGAGGTCGGTTGGGTCTGCTGATGGTTTCTTGAGTAGAGCGCTGAGTTCGGCGTGCTTCCAGCTCTCCGGGAAGGTGGCGATGTCGAAGGAGGTGTTGATGATGTCCCGCAGGTGGGGTGCGATGACAGCGTCGGCCTTGTTGAAGACGTGGTGAGGGCAGGGGTCTGTCGGAGATCCGGAGTGGATGGAGTTCATCGTGCGGATGGTGTCTTCGGTGCTGATTGGGGTCCATGCGCGGAGGGTGGTGGTGGGGGGCGGTGGTTCGGTCGTGGCGTGCGTCGGTTGAGTGCTGAAGCTGTTGTGTATGTCCGCGATCTTGTTGTGGAAGTAGGAGGCGAGGGAGTTGCAGAGGTCTTGCGAAGGGGTGATGTTGTTGTTTCCGGCGTTGGGGTTGGAGAGCTCTTTCACGATGTTGAAGAGTTCCTTGCTGTTGTGTGCGTTGTTGTCCAGTCGTTCCTTGAATGCGGTTTTCTTGGTGGCGTGGATCAGCTGGTGGTGTTTTCGGGTGGCGAGCTTGAGGGCAGTCATGTTGTCCGGTGTTGGGTCTCTGCGCCAGGTTTTCTCGAGTGCTCTGCAGTTCTTCTTGGAGCTCTTGAGTTCGTCGTTAAACCATGGGGCTTTCTTGCTGCAGGGTCTGCTCGGCGGGGTCTTCAGCGGGGCGAGGTCGTCTGCGCAGTCGCTGATCCATTTCGTGAGGTTGGTGGCTGCTTGGCTGGGGTTTGTTGTGCTGGTGGGAGGGTTCTTGCTCAGGGAAGTAGCGAGCTGGTCTGCAGTGATCTTGTTCCAGCTTCTGCGGGGAGCCTGTTGCTGGTGATGGTGGAGCGTGGTCCTTCTGAAGCTGAAGTGGACGCAGCTGTGGTCCGTCCAGTGGAGTCCCGTGGCGTGGCTGAAGGCGATGTCCTTGCTGGAAGAGAAGATCGGGTCGAGTGTGTGTCCGGCGTAGTGGATGGGGGTGGTCACCAGTTGCTTGAGTCCGAGGTTGGCGAGGTTGTCCAGCAGGGTGGTGGTGTTGCGGTCGTTGTTGTTCTCCAGGTGGAAGTTGAGGTCCCCGAGGAGGATGTAGTCGGCGGAGGGGAGGGCGTGTGGGCTGATGAAGTCGGCGATGTCCTCGCTGAATTGTGTGCGTGGTCCCGGGGGTCTGTAGAGGAGGGTGCCTCTGAGGGTGGTCTTGGGGTTGACGTGGATCTGGAAGTGCAGGTGTTCGGCGGGTGCGAGGGTGTCGTCGGTGTTGGTCGTGATGCGGATGGTGTTCCTGTGGATGATGGCGATGCCTCCTCCAGTCTGGTTGATGCGGTCCCTCCGGATGATCTTGTAGCCGTCTGGGATGGCGATGGCGATGTCGGGCGCTGAGGAGGCGTTCATCCAGGTTTCCGTGAGGAAGGCGACGTCTGGGTCTGTGGTGTCGAGCAGGTTCCAGAGCTCGACGGCGTGTCTGTGGACGGAGCGGGTGTTGAGCAGGATGCACTTCAGGTGGGTGCTGCTGGAGTTCGGCTTGGTGGGTGCTGGTGTGGCGTGGGTCCGGTTGCAGGAGAACTTGCAGGAGTGGCAGCTGAAGGGTCCGTGGGTGCGTCTCGGTGTGGCTCGGTAGCAGCCCGGGGTTCGGCCGGTGTTGAGTGCGTTGAGTTCGGTGGCGTCGTAGGTCCGTCGGGTCGGCTTCCGGTGGTGAGGGCCAGGGGTCCTGGCACTGGGCGCGGTCCAGGCGCGGACAGGCGTAGACGGGCTTACCTTTGGCGCACCTTCGGCACTCAATCGGTGCGCCCGCTGCGCGCGTCCGCTGCGCGCGTCCGCTGCGCGGTCGCTCTGGGGGCGTCATAAGAAGGGAGCCGGGAGGGAGGGTCCGCTGGGAGGCGGGGAGCGCGTGGGCCAATTGGTAAGCGGGGGGGGGGCGGGGTCGCGGCAGGAACGGTGGGAAAAAACGGCGGGCTTGGTGGGCGGCCCTGCGGCGGCTGGGGCGCCGGATCGGCGTTTGGCAGGCAGCAGGTAGAGGTAGGCAGGCAGAGCAGGCGGGGAGCGTGGGGGCGACCAGGCCGTGGAGGGCGCAGTGGTCGCTCCTGAATCGTGGTCTGGGTCCCCTTAAGAAGGGAGCCGGGAGGGAGGGTCCGCTGGGAGGCGGGGAGCGCGTGGGCCAATCGGCATGCGGGGGGGCGGGGTCGCGGCAGGAATGGCGGGAAAAAACGGCGGGCTTGGTGGGCGGCCCTGCGGCGGCTGGGGCGCCGGATCGGCGTCTGGCAGGCAGCAGGTAGAGGTAGGCAGGCAGAGCAGGCGGGGTGCGTGGGGACGACCAGGCCGTGGAGGGCGCAGTAGAAGGATGTGGAGCATACCTTCTGGAGATGCCAGCAAAAGGATTATGGACTCTGGCAGAGGCACATTTGCTTATTGATGTGTTACAACTCGGAGGCCTTTCTACATTTGTTCTCAAGATATGTTCATTTTCAGTGTTGAGCCAATGGACAACACCATGTCCATATTCTGTCTGAACAAATAAGGGAGAACACGCTCACAAATCCCATCAGAAAATACTCAATGCTGTGGACATGGACGAACCGGGAAGGAAGCTCCTTGAAGGCTGAACATCTGCCTGAGCGCAGCAACAACTTCTCAGAGATGCTGAGGTTGACAGGAGAATGCAAAGAATAGGAAATAGATCAATGTAGGCTGCTCTGGGGAAAGTCCACTCTTGACCTCAGAAAGATGGGAGACTTATTGTCCATGACTTGTGGTGGAACATTTGCCTATATTATTTTCACTGTTTCCTCTTGTTCTGTAGACAAAATGGAAAACTGCTTGATCATCCTGATAGCCACCACCTGGCGCAGGCAACACTGTTCCATAGACCTCCTATAATTGTCTTTTGTAATCCCCATATGCCTAAGCAGCATCTCATTTCTTCTGTCTCTGTCTCATCTGAACCCTCAGCTTGACCGCTTCACAGCCTGGCTTTCAAGCACAATGAATTTGCCAGCTTAGACATTTCAGAAGAGTGCAGAAAAGTTCTTACTTCAGCAAGAGCGCAGACTAGTAACAAGAGTTACAGTACAACGCAGAAATGCTTTTGTGCTTGAGGCATGTCAAAATGTCTGCATCCACTTCACGTTTGGGCTCAAGAGTTGCCACTCTGTCTTTTTCAGTTTGCACAATCAGTTTGCACAATCAGGACTCAAGTATACCTCAGTTAAAGTGCGGCTTTGAATCATTGCCTTTACTTTTGGGATCCAGAGTAATCAAAAAAGTTTAAAAGGTCTGTTTCAGGGTATGTCTGAAATTCACTACTGACACAGATTTACTGCGAAGGAAGCCAACGTTCCTTCTAATAATTAAATAGGACTTTGATCTGAAGGTACCACTCCTCTTCGCAAGTCCCTTCATTGGGGTTGAAAGAACATTGCACTCCCTTGACGCTGGAAGATGTCTCTATTTCCTTCAAACATACTGATCAACCATTTGCATCCTTTGGGCACTTCAATAAGGGCAATCCCGTATCCTTTGTCCACCTTCCGATATATATGTCAATAATGATGCTGCTTTCTATTTTAATTCAAATGTGAATACATGAAAGATCCAGTGCTGGAGAAGAAGTAATTTATTTAGCTATATCTGCTGTTCTCCAGTGTTCGTGTCTTTGATGGATTCAGATGCAGCCCTTCCTTCCCGTTGCTCTGAATCTCTCTGGGTATTTCCTGCTGCTCACACAAGTGCTTTGAACTCAGACCTGTGGTTGCTTCTAGTAGGAATGGAGATCAGAGCACATTCACCTCTTTATCTGTGGTTTGGGTAACTTCCAGTGAAGTGGATTGGCTACTAAACTAATTGTTTTTTTAGCTTGTTTCTTTTACGGATTGATCGAATTCACTACTATTAAAGTCCACCAGAGGCTCCTATCTTGATGACTGGGAATGATTCAAGCATGTGAATCCATTAATGATACCAAAGCTTTGAAACCTCAGTTACAGATAAGTAACTTATTTCTTTTGTCTGCTCCCATGTGGGTAAGGAATGCCACTGAACTAGAATAGAAAGGTTACCTATGGCATCTCTTCAAGGCACTCTGTCCTATGCGTCTGCTCATTCTGCAGAATTGCAAGAACTAGTTACCAAACTGCCAAACACAATGAGCTCTGTTGAGGGATGCTTGCGTACTACCTGTACGATGAAGCTCCTCTGATGGCTTCTCCAGTGCCACCATTAAGCTGCCTCTACCAGGCTGCACAGAGGGTCTAGATCAAGGCTCCTTCCTTACAACGTGCACATCTTTGGCACGAACACAGTCACCCTGCTTGCATGCCTTATCTCTGTTCATATCCTTTCATTACATAGTGGGGATCTAAAGGTAATATCTCGGAGAATGCTGAGTTTAGTGATATAGATTATCCAATCGATTGTCCAGTTAAATTAGTATAGAGATTTGATTGCAGCTCCTTAGATTGATGTTTAGTATATTCCAAATAAAGGTTTCTGGCCTCAGTGTCTTAGTTCAGGATTACTTTAGTCAACATGTGTTTTGCTTTAATCTGTATATGCCACTCGGCTTTCTCAAGGCATTCTTAAGTTGTTGTTCGGTCTTTAATCGAGTAAGATGGTCATTAAACATTATAAATCTGTGGTCCACTTTTTGTGTGCTTGTGATGTAAGCTTTGGGCTGATGGGCAGGAATTGTATGCATCCTCCAACCAGTTTGGAGGATGGAACTTGTTTTGTTGAAGTTATTCAATCGTATTCTTTGGATTTCCAAGATTAAATCCTGCTCAAGTAGTACATATTGAAATTTAGCAGGCGGGATGTGTTTGCAGAATAAAAGAATTGTGTTAATGAAATGGATATGCAAAGTGTATTTAACTCCCAAAGTGAAGTCTGTGCTGAAAACGTGGGATAATCAGTTGGATCACCATGTGAAACAACAACTGGGGTAATGGACAGAAAGGATGTGAGATCTGTTCTTTTCTGCTGACCCATGATTTGAGTGCATGCAGATCACAAATCCATACCACCATGATGCAGGCCCTTTGTTCACACCCTGTTACACAAACTACTCTGATTGTGTGACTGTCTATACTCATTGAATTTCATTGCTTCTTAAATTCTATCTTTTTACAGTATGTCATCAGGTATACAAAACACCTACAAAATATAACTGTTGGTGGCTAGACTTCTATCCATATGCACCAGGAATGTATCTACTGCTAAAGAGACTAAGGGGCTGATTTAGGGTTTTAAGGAAGGTTGTCCTATCGCAATCTTGAATGATATCACGTCCGCCTTATTACAATTGCATTAGGAGATAGTGTGCTACATTGGAGTATGCTCCTGTTTCTTGGTGTAAACCTAAAACTTTGGGGGTGATAGATTTGTTGTATGGGGATTTTTGGATATGCTCAGTTTAGGTTACTGATCTTTTTTTCAGGATACTTGCCCACGAACTCCACTGGCTACTCCTCAGTGCACACCTCCACGCACTCCATCTCCTCCTGAAATTATACAGTTGCATGTGACAACTCCAGTCTTATCCCCTCAAAGTTCGATATCGGAGGATGAAGCATCAAAACGGAAGTCTCCAAATAAAGCAGGTAATCTAGGTGGGAGAAACGATTTACAGAACAGAATGTTTTGTTAATTGGACATTGCAAACCTATTGCGAGTAGTTTTAGACTGGCCATGCACTATTTGTTCACCTGTGCTAATTAACAAATTATTAATGAAATGCCTGTCATAACCTTTCAGTTATTGAGAATTAATTGAACCAAAGCACCATTCAAAAACTGACTTGCTTTTTCTTAATTTTCTATTTCTATATTTTTATTAAGTAGATCATAATATGCATTTCTCAGATATGACTTCATATGACTCCCACATTTGAGGAAGTGTAAGCAGGGAAGTGAACACATCAAGCAAAGAACACAGTGTCCCCAATGTGTAGTAAGTCTAAGCTGCCCCTTCCCCTCTCACCCTGAGAGAAACACGTTGACAGCTATTCAGCCCCAAATGAGAAGGTAGAGTGTATACATGCCAATAGAGTAATTGCAGTACTCTGCCCATGAATGTTGTTGTGTATGAAACTTTTGTGAGTGCATATTTCATACTTAGTAAGCACTTTGAGTTTCACCGATTGCCTTATAGAGGCCTACATGTCATTGCTCAGACATTCCTTCCTGACTCAAGTAGGGCTCCCCTACGTATCATTGTGTAGGAGCAGATGAGCACACAGTGTCTCCCACAACTCATATATGTCAACTTTGATGTAGCTCCCAAAATCATTTCTCTATTTGGCATCCTCTTCATAACAATTAAGACCCCCACCCTCTTCCCGCTCCTTTAGTGTGCGCTTTGATGCTCTAGTGGGCTACTTGTAGACTTTAGTAAACTCTACCCACCCGCTCTGTGTCTGAAATTCCCAGTTCCATGGAGCATATTAATTTTTGGTGCTCCAAGCCTGTTTCCAGTTTTGGGGATGTGGTCGAATTTGTGCTTCGCTCGTCAAGAAGCTTCTGTATGGCCTCAACTTGGGTAATACTCTGTAGTATAGACTCTTTCTCCAAAGTATTGAGGGGGCTCCATTCCTCTTTTCGGCTTTTGAAAGTTATGCCTCTGCAATGGCATCTCTGGAAGATGACGCCTCCAGTTAGTTCTCCAGCATAGCTTTGGCTGCTTCGAACTCGTCAGTCTTGGCATTAGACAGCAGGCCCAACCAAAGACTCTTGTCTGCCAGTGCTTTCCCCAGGCTTGCACCTCTGTTGCAGCTGCCCATGAGGGAGCGGGATGGGATCGTTTTTGGTCAGGCAGTGGTCAGGTGGTCCATCTGAATTTGATCTAGAATCACTCGGCTCGAATTGATCCTGGAATTAACACGTACCCTCTTTCTTTTGGCACTTCAGGAGTAAGTACTCCCCTCCTTCAAATTGGCACCCGCACAGTACGCCGGCAGCACACTGGACAAACTGAGCACAGGGATTCATCCCTCGACCAGTAAAAGGGCTTCTGAGCCTATGCCGCTTTTAATTGTTAGAGCCGCACTCTCCTTTTCTGTGTAGAAGCATCCAACGGGTCAGAAGGGTGGACAGTTGTTCACTGACCTAACGCGACCGATGTGCACTGTAGAGCACATCTACATCTAAATAACTATGTTGCCACTTTTAATTGTTAGAGCTCCGCCCCCTTGCCCACGTAGACGCATCCCACAAGTCCGAAGGGCAGAATTCAACTTAAAGTGTAAAACCATGCCATAACTTCCCCCTGTAGCCGCACTTATATCAGAGACCTGTAGAGTTCTTAGCGCAACCGAAGTGCACAATTGGCAAAATTGATCCTTAGAGCAACGCTGCTTAATGCTACCTGTGTAAACTTTTTCTAGGCAATGTTATTACTTCCATTTGAGATGTTAGTGATTGTACAGTGACCGAACGTGACATATGTGCACTAAAATAACCATGTTGTATTTGCTATTGATGCACCATGATCTTGAAACATCTAAAGCATGGAACAGTACACTTATTATGCCTAATACCATTCAGATTTATTTGTTGACATTGTGATTACACTTTTTGAATATTGCTTTTAGACAGAACGGTATCATTCAAATCTTTTTTTTTTTTGTAGAGTTTTATATAGCGCGAACTAGACCCGAACTGAATCAGGTATCAGAGCTCTTTACATAGCACCAGTTACGTTACATGAGGACACGCATTCATTTTAGGCACGGGGAGATTAAGTGATTTGCCCAGGAGGTTTTTGGCGTCGTTACCGAGACTCGAACCCAGATCCCCAGGTCCGAGGTCGAGCGCCCTAGCCGTTAGGCCAACTCCTCTCCCCAAATGTGAAGGAAAAATATTTGTTTTTAAGACTGCATGATGCTTGGGAACACCTCACATTGGTTATGGGAACCCTTCACATGTAACTTTAATTTTAATTTTAACTCTCATACACCAAGTTGACTGACAGCCTTGCCTGACTTGCACTTTAAGGGCACACACAATCAACCTATACCTAAAAGCCACCTATGTGACAACACCCACATTGACTAAAGTGCTCTGACAAAAGTTGCATGCCAGTACCCCACACAACATGAATCCTTCAGCGATCTAGTCACACACCATGAGACCAATAGTGGGACTCAAACTATAAAAACGTTATGAATATACTAATAAAGTTAGATGACTTGCGCATATGTGCATGTGGATAATAGATATCACCTGCTAACTAAGATGGACCTCACACAAAATATCAAAACCTTAAATCTCACTACCTTTTGAAACCTCACTACCTTTTATAACTACTCACAAACTCCCTATCCTCTCACCTCATGCATGTTTCCCTCAACCACACCATTTCTATTTTTTTTTTATTAAAACAGTTTTTATTGGCTTTTTAGCATTTCAGCAATACCGTTACAATTCGTCATCTCCGTCATGAAGTGCTTACATTAAAGTGCGATCGCTTCACGGGTCAATAGTTTACAGTCTTATTCATTAGCATAGAATGTAGCCAATGTAGTCTTACGATAGATGTTCGTATTATGTTACATAAACATTTGTGCATCACAGATTCGAGATTGAGTCTTTCAAGAAACAGTTACATCAACCAATTAATACGTACATTCCCTTCGGTTCCCTTCACAATCTTGAATATGATATCATCATACATACAGTGCATCTATTATCTCACCCTACGGGCTTGTTTCAGGGTCCGACATTTCTTGTGGGGGTTCGCATATGTTACCGCGGTACGCATTCCATTTCTCCCATATTCGGGACCATTTTTTCGGGCACCCCCTATTCATATAAACGGCCCATTCCGCCACCATCGCCGCATCCATGTCATTCCCCCATTGCGTTCGCGAAGGTGTAGTGTTAGACCCCCATTTTCTAGCGATATTTCGCTTTGCTAAAGTCATGCCCAGTGTGGCCCATGTTTGCAGCCCCCGGTTAAGGTCCGTAGGGAACCATATATTTAGTAGACAGCACCTGGGCTCTGGTGGTAGTTCTACTCCACTCGCTTCGGATATATCCGACATGACAGATGTCCAGTATGTTTGTATGGTAGGACATTCCCATATCGTGTGGTAGTATGTACCCCGCATTCCACAACCTCTCAGGCTGTCGGGCTGCGGTATGTGTCCCAGTTTGTGCAAAAGATTGCGTGTATAGTATACTCTGTGTAACACCTTTAGTTGTATAAGTTTCAGCCGGGATGGTATGGAGGCGTCTCTCGCCGAAGCCAGTGCATACAACCAGTCTTCGTCGTCTATATCCCCTAGTTCCACCTCCCACTTGCTTCGGAGTACCACCATGGGATCTGGAAGATTATTGATGAGTTTACGGTATGTAAGCGAGATAGCCTTTTTTTCCAGGTGATCAGTAAGGAGTCTATCTTCCAGTGGGGAGGAGTCTGCTAGTGTGGTCCCCGGAGGGATGGCGCCCTGTAAGGCATGCCTGATTTGCGTATAGCGGTATAGTTCGGTGTCTGCCATTCCGTACTTGTCCTTCAGGGCCTCAAACGTGATGATTGCTCCCTGGTTCCACATGTCCCCTATCTTTGAAATGCCTATTAGGTCCCATTGTCTGAAGCCCTTAGTGTTGGCCAGGGTGCCAAGACGCCGTGTATCCCAGAGTGGGGTAGCAAGTGTAAAGACCCCCTCCCATCCTAAGGCCCTTTGAGCTGTATGCCAGATCCTGATCGTGTGCGCCGTCGGGCCAGTGAGTGTATGCCGTCGTTTGTTGGTGTAGAGAGCTTTCATTAGTTTGTCAGTGGGGAGTATAGCTCTGTCTAGGCTGTATGCTGGATCGTGCTGTGGAGCATGCAGCCATTGGTTAATGATCGTCAGTTGTGAGACCCAGTAATATAGCTTGACACTCAGGAGTGCGATCCCTCCATCGTACCAGCTACGGATAAGTTTGGAATGTGCTATGCGTGCCGGTTTACCGTCCCATAGCAGAGAGGAGATTTCAGCATCTATCGCTTTGAAGTAAGTGAGCGGGATCGGATCGCTTTGAAGTAAGTGAGCGGGATCGGAAACGGGGTATTTTGTAGTGCGTACAGGAATTTGGGGAGCGAAAGCATTTTGAAGAGTGCTGCTCTTCCTAACTGTGTCAGTGGGAGGGAGCGCCACTGTTTCACATCCGATTTGAGCCTCTGTAGTGGTTTTAGTAGATTTTCTTTCATAAAAATGGAATTTTGCGGCGTGACGTAGATTCCGAGATATCGGAAACCCCTGGTCGCTATCTGTGGTGTGCATACAGGAGGTAATGTGGGTGTTTGTCCGTGGAGTACGTACAGTAGTGATTTCACCCAATTAATTGTGTAGCCTGATATTTCTCTGTATTTCTCCAGGACGCCCAGCAGGGTGGATAGGGACGTGGTCGGGGACATTAAATAAATTAGTACGTCATCGGCGTAGAGGGAGATACGGTCTTCCCAACCCGGTTCCCATGTGATCCCCCGGATCTGCGGTTCCGTTCTTACTTGCACCGCCAGCGGTTCCAGCACGAGCGCGAACAAGAGCGGGGACAGTGGGCACCCTTGTCTTGTATCGCGACCTAGCGTGAATGTACGTGAAATATGTCCATTCGCTGCCACCTGCGCCAGGGGGGCTGTGTATAGTAGCTTAATCCAGCCACAAAACTTGGGGCCAAATCCCATCTTCCGGAGCACTGCAAAAAGAAAGGGCCACTCCACTAGGTCAAATGCCATAGTTGCGTCTAAGGATAGAATGGCCGCCTCTTCACGCAGCATCGGAATACGGTGCAATACGCCATAAAGGCGTTGCAGGTTGAGGGATGTATTTCTCCCGGGCATGACCCCGATTGGTCCGGGTGTACCAATGTTGTGAGGTGTGGTTGTAGGCGTAACGCTAAGAGCTTTGCCAGAATTTTAGCATCTGCGTTCATCAGTGAAATGGGCCGGTAGGAGGACGGTTGGTCAGTCGGTTTGCCGGGTTTATGTATGGCCACAATAGTGGCCAAGCGTTGTTCTTCTGTCAGCCTACCTCGCGTGAGACAGTCATTATACATGGGAAGCATGTGGGGAAGGAGACGTTTGGCCATTGTTTTATATAGTTCTACCGGCAGGCCGTTGGGCCCCAGCGCTTTACCTGTGTGTAATGCTGTGAGTGCCTTCCCTAATTCATCCACCGTTAAGTCATCTTCAAGTGTTCGTGCGTCCTCCTGTGACAGAGTGGCAAGTGGTATGTCATGTAGGAAATGTGTGCTGTCGTCTTCCGTCACACTGCTGCGCGCAGTGTATATTTGTTCGTAGTAGGTGGCTAGTTCTTCAACTATTCTTTGGGGAGAGGTAGTGTGTGCATCATCGGCAAGTTTCAGTTGGGCTATCCACCTGTCTGCTCTCCTTTTTTTCCAGCCATGCGAGCATTTTCCCCGTTTTATCACCTAACTCATAAATTCTATGTAGGGTATCAGTGTGCCTTCCTTTGGCCATCTCTTCCGCATATGCTCTGTATGCGTGTGAAGTCAGGGCAAGTGTTTGTGTCGTGACATCTGTAGGATCTGAGGTATGGGCTGATTCCGCCATAAGGACTGCGGATTCTAGTTGTTCTATGGCCTCCCTTTGTTCCTTTTTGTGCCTTGTAATAGTGGAAATGGCCTGTCCTCTGAGAACTGTTTTATACGCTTCCCATAGTATGGATGGCGAGTTTACCGACAACAGGTTTTCTTCAAAGTAGTGCGTGGTTGTAGTGTCTAGGGCTTTCGCAGTTTTGGGGTTCTTCAGGTAACCTGGGTAAATCGGGTAGATTCTCTGTCGCTTAGTGGGGTGTGTGGTATAGGTGAGATGGATTGGAGAGTGATCTGATATCCCTCTTGGTAGGTGTTCTAGGGATGTCACCGTTTCCGGGGGTATTGCTAAGGTAAGTATGTAATCTATTCGGGAGAGACTGTTGTGTGCTCCCGAGTGGAATGTGTAGCTGCGTTCATTAGGGTGCTTAATCCGCCACATATCTACAAGCCCTATTGCATCCTGGAATTCTTTGAAAAGGTGGCTCGATCTGTTCGGGTCTCGGGGAGGCTTGACGGTCTATGTCTGTGTTAAGCACCGCGTTAAAGTCACCCCCGATGATCAGGCGTCCCTCAGGGAGTTCAAGTAGTAGTTTCCCTAGATCCTGAAGAGTCCCTTGGTGTAGCGATGGGGGAATATAAACCGTCAGTACATTGTATATCCTTCCCTCCCATTGACATGTAATCCCCGCAAAGCGCCCTTGGTCATCTGCCCACGTGTGTTTGATTATTAATGGTGCCTTCTTACTTACTAAGATTCCGACTCCCCGGGATCCGGAGGAAAACTCTGCATGTGTGACCATTTTGAACCCCCAGCGATTCATTGTTTGGCTGGCATTTCCCGCAAGGTGTGTTTCTTGCAGGAGGGCAATCGTGGGGGCCCTTTGTTTTAGATATTGTAGGACCAATCCCCGTTTAATTTTGTGTCCCAGGCCGTTCACATTCCAGGAAATAATTGATAGTGGTGGGGATGTCAATTTGTTCAATTGGGGATCTAAGCCCGTTAAGTTGTCATCCCCCATCGTGTTCAGTACAAAGGGATGTCCGGAGTGGTGCGGAGTGTATCCGTGTCAGAGCCAGTATCAAGCCACTATCTGGGGAGGAAACCCAATCTTCGAACCTTCGTTCCGTTGGGTTGGTGAAGTGTTTGTATGCAGCGCTGAATGTATGATGTGAGCTGGCCTCAGCCGAGGCCGTATGTCTGAGTATATGAGGAGGAACCATGTTGGGTGCGGCATGTATGTATGCTAGAGCTAGCCAAGCCATAAACCTAGAACAGAAACATAACAAACATATTGTGTGTAAATCTCTTGCCCCCCTCCCTGCCTCCCTACCCGGTGGATAAAGAACCTTCCACCCCCCAAACTGAGCAGAGTGCTTATAGTCCCAACTTATGAGCATTGTTCGTGGGGGTGAGACGTCTGTAGTCTTCTTTGAGTCTCTCTCACCGCAAATATTATGCAATGTCTGTTAGATCAGGGTTTCTTACCTGCTCGACGCACACGTCTCGGGTCTGAGTCTTACCCTGTTCGCCAATGTCAGGTACTGCCAAACAGTCTTTTAGCCGCTGGCAGTCTCTTTGCCGTATCTGAGGATAAGGGTGCAGTTCACAGCCGAGCCATCCGTGTCCAATTCGGCCTTCACTAAATTGTCCATCGTGTATGCTGCAGGGCAGCACCTGCCTATTCAGTTCCATCAGTCATCTGAGGGCTCCTATTGCCGTTGTTCCGCCGTGGGTCGCGGTTCTTGGGTCCTCTAGCCGGTCTCCAGCCCTCCAGCCAATCCTGGGCGTCTCGTGGCGAATCAAAAAACCATGTTTTACCTTCTGATTCCACGCGAAGCTTCGCCGGGAAGAGCATTGAATATTTAAGTTCACGGGCTCGCAGTTCTTTCTTTACATCTATGAAGCCCCTCCTCTGTTGGGCTACTGCCGCTGTGTAGTCCGGATAGAAGTTTACGTCTGAATTGTCGATTCTGATCGGCGGGTGCGTTCGAGCTGCTTGTAAAATGGCGTCTCGGTCCCTGAAGTTGAAAATGCGCGCCAAAATGGGGCGAGGTGGAGCCCCTGGTTTGGCCTTTCCTCCGGGTACTCGGTGAGCCCGTTCCACCGAGAAATAGTTGGATAACCCCCTGGGTTTGAGCTGTTTTTGTATAAGATCCTCAACGTAGAGGTCCAAGGCCGGCCCACCTTCAGATTCCGGTACGCCAATCAGGCGGACGTTATTGCGCCGGGAGCGCCCTTCCTGATCGTCAAGTTTGGCTCTTAATGTGATATTATCGTTTTCTAGTTGTAAGACCCTGCGTTGTAGGTCTGACGTGTCCCCAACGAGTCCTGTGGTGGTCTTCTCCACTTCCCCTAGGCGATCCGACATTTTCGCCAAGTCAGCCCTTATTAGCGACACGTCTGTAGATATGGTGCCCATGGAGGATTGCATCATCTTCAGGGTCGCCATCACGTCGTGGAGGGTGACCTTCTCGGTATCATTTGATGCCCCGTTGGGCTGGGGTGACGTACGCTGTGTGTCACCTCTTGGGGCCTCTGGCGGGTCTTTAGTGTAACTAATCAACAACAAACTTAGGGGTCTAGTTAGGAATCCAAGAGTGATCCTGTACTCATAGTAGCTTTGTCAATAGTACAAGGGTACAATGATAGTAAAACTAACAAACCAGATCACAAAATGTGAAGAACCAGTAACGTAAGTCACCCCTGGTTGAGGATTCCCATCAAAGGTCTTGTATGAATCAATATTATCATTTGGTAATCCTTATCGGGTATTGTGTCTCTAGATCATTGAGACCAGCATACCCAGATAGCCAGTTCGGGGTAGCGACCCACAATCACTCGGTACTACCACATGATGTTGATGTGATGGGAAGTGCAGTGTAAATAAAGATAAGTGGTGATCTAAAAAAGGATAGGGAGCTCAACCAGAAATAATTTTAATAATTGTTGGCCCCTTCCCTATTAAAAACAAGAACAGTATAGTATCGTCATCGCAGTCCACACAAATAGCTGCGAGGAGACCAACATGTTTCAGCCACTAAAGGTTAACTCCTCAGGCTTTCGTCAGGGTCTCTGTTCTGTAAATATACTACTGCATTATAAGTGAAAAAAGTGTGAAAAAATTATACAAAAAAACACACAAGTGAGAACCAGTAAAGGATATAGTGTTCCTTCAACTGTATCAACTCCTCTCTTCGGCACCTGGTTGGATAAATACTGTATGAGGAGGACAAACGTACAAGTAGATCACAATCAGCTACACTGGTCCGTTATAAACATAATACATTGTTTCTCAAAAAATAAGCAACTTCTTTACTCACCCAGAGTGTCCGGGGAGTGGACCTCACCTCTTCCTGGACCTGGCTCAGGATATGTGAGACCCCGCTCTACAATAACAGAAACCGACTCCGTAAATAACAAAGACCGAGAGGTCAGACATTAATCTACTCTGGCAATGTGCATACTACGTAATCTAAGGTCTTCTGTGTATGGAGCTCATTAACAAACATCACAAGATTCACATTTACAACCCTCTATCCATTCCACTGTCAACTATAGGCTAAATAAACAGTAGTACTCTAAACTACTTAAAGCCAGCAAACAGCTAGCAGAATGAAAAGTGCCTGGTATGAGGCTAGTAAAAAACGGTAGAACTATGTTCCTACCTGTCCGTCGTTGTCTCAAGCAGTGACTGAGTCAGGGGGAGGCACAGACACTCCTTCAGTCTGACTACTTCACTGATCTGGTAAGAGAAAGCCACCCAATCGGGGCCTATGCGGGAGGGGCTGACCCGGTCGCCGCCTGTGCGGGAGGGGCTGTACAGATCTGCCAGAGTGACTTGTATTAAACTGTCACCTTCAATTATCACATCCGCTATTGTCAGAACTCGTGTCATACCCGGAGATTCCAAGTCGTCGTTCCATATCTCAATGCCGGCCTCGCGCGCGTGATCTCGCGAGACTACCCGGTATGGAACTACAACATGACGTCACATCTACTGTTTGTGTAGTTTCTTCATGTGACTTCCGCATCGCGGTATTTGCAGAGTTCCCTGGGAAAGAACAGCAACTACCAGATGACGCAAGCCTGCGTCGATCGGTAGTTTTAACGGGATGTAGCCCGCCCAGGCAATAAAAGTATCTGAAACTATTCCCAAATTAAATACAGACCCTGGGCTAAGGTCATTCATTGCCGGGAATAGATATTCATGGTTTGTTTTTCGTGGTTTAATTTTTAGACCAAAATAAAAATAAATATAAATAAAGCGTACTATTTGTAACGCCCCTCTCACAGGGTGGTAGGGCTCAGATTAAATAGCGGGTCTTTAGTGTAGGCAAATTTGTCCAGCTTCAGGGTCTGTTGGCCCCTTGTCCCCCTGCCACTCATTCTGCAACTTACAGGGTGTGTCCCTCAGAGCGAGATCAATATGTGTCCAGGGTTGGTGCCGAGCTCGATGGAGTAGTGGGACTAGCGCCGTGGTTCTCGGGTGAGTAGGGCTGGTCTGGCGCTCTCCTGCGCTCGGTGTGCGAGCAGTGGCAGTACCTGCGTGTGGTAGATTGTTAGGTCGTCGTGGCAATAGGTTTTAGGGCATGGAACGCAGAGCTGGTTAGAGAATGCCGTTTTCAATGTTCAGGGCAGCTTCGAGCGGTTCATGATGCCAGGATTCGCGCGAGTTACGCGCCTCAGTACCCCGGGAAATTGGCAGGGTGTTGGCGGCTGGGTCTTGGCAGTGTTCCGCGCTCTGGTGCTCCACTATGAAGTCGCTGCGGCTGCTTGAGGAGGCCGGGTGCCGTGACCAGTCGCGGCTCGTGGCTTGTGAGCTCGCGGCTGTCGGCGATCGTCCCCCTTCACTGGGCCGTTACTATGCTGGTCTTCTGCGATGTGGGGGGACAGGGGGGCCAGATGGGGGTCCCGTCGATGCTATGTGGGCCGATGCAGTGCTACGGGAGCACGGCGCATCCGTGTCTGGATATGCGTCTGGCCGCAGTGCAAGGTGTTCGCCCGGTCGGGCCTGGCACTCACCACAGTCCCCGGCTTCAGGCGCCAAAGTAGGCCACAGGGTGGACCTCGACGTATCTCTGCAGTCTTGCCACGTACCTGGACGTAAGTCGGCTCGCTGTGCACCGGAGGCTTAGTGCAGGCAGGTGATGCGGAGTATGAGTTGCGGTATCGCGGATAAGTGCCCGGATATTTTACGAGAGAGCTCTTCAGCTACAGAGCTCCGTTAGTTTGCGGCCATCTTGGCTGGTTGCTAGCCACACCCCCCCCCACCATTTCTATTTTTGCTGTCTTAAAAAAGCCCCAAGCTATTGAGCTGCTTAGTGGGCAAAACACGTGTCGAATGCCCACAGCATTCCAACAATGTACATGTATAACTACCTGATGAAAAAGTATATGATGGAGACAAAGTGAACCAACCACAAAATTACCCAAAAATTACAAATAGACAACAACAGCTTTGAGTTTCTTTATAATTATAAGAGTAGACCCACTCAATCTTCTTCTTCAAATCCTATTCTCTTAGATAGTATACCCTGTTCAAAGACCTGGAAATCACTTGTAAAACTGACATGGTTCCTATCCAAACTACAATGGGTACCATAACTCCAGGATACTGGTTACAGTGCTCCAGGATCTTATTGACAGGAGATGGAAAAAAGAATTGGAACACTTCAACTGACATGGTATGATGGGATAGTGGTGGCGTGTGCTTCCTTGAAGGAGCAATGCCATCTTTCCAGTCTCTCCAGGATGTAGCCTATGTAGCTAGATTGCCATGCTTTTCTTTGACTTTAGCACCATACGTGGATTTGATAAAATCATGTTTTTGACTTCCTGTATGTTTGATTTGTTACATGCTTGCTGTGCTGTTCAGCACAAAGTATATGGCAGCTGCCATTTATTTTACTAATGTTTTATTAATGTTATAACATTACAGCCTTTAGTTTTTATAGACACACGCTCGCTTAACTTAGCATCCTCATTTAGCACTGAAGTCAGTGTCTTGCTTTGATTGGCCTTGTATGGTGCTTGATTTGTTTCCATTTTCAGAGGTCATGCCAATGAGCTGTTAGAAAATGTAGCTACCACATGTATAGGGTGTTGCCTACTGATTGATCTGCAATTCTCTTTTGGCCTGTGCCCAATCTGGATCCAACAAGGGTTCCAACTATGGACTGTGACCAATCAAGGTCCAACTTTCCATTTCTTATTGTTTTGTCTAGTAGGCCTTGTACACCTTCTTACACATTATTTTCACAGTGCATCACCTATAGAGTTATTAGAGTAGCACTGTATCTATGTTGGCAAATAAAGCATAGTATCTGATAGAGACATCTAATCGCAGATTCCTTAACTTAGAATATCTCCAGGCATCAGACTAGATTCGGAAAACTAACGCTCTCGGAAGTGACATCAATGGAGCCATATAAGTCCCTCCCTCCCACAGTGGGGGTAGGGACTCAGGTCGGGGTGGGCCGGCGGGTTCGCCCTCGGTGCCGACCGAGTGGCTCGACACCGTGTTGTGACGTCGGGACACGGCCCGGAGGGGCTTCCCACTCTGACGTCTGGCCCTCCTGCAGTGTCTTTGCACAGAACCTGTGCGTCAGCGCGAATGCGGCTGCAACGCGGAGCTCGGCTCAGAGTCGACGTCGTTCCTCACTGCAGATTCCCACCTTGGTGGAGGTAAAGTCGACACCGGGCAGACGAGTCCTCTTTGGGTGTTGTCAACATCGATCTGATGCCATTTCGACATCGGTCGATGCCGTTTCCCTCCCCGGCTGTTCCTCTGTTGGTAGAGGACTTGACCCCACAGGGTTCTCCACCCCAGGGTTGCTTCACTGCTTCATGAAGCAGGTGCCCATGGGGCACTGGCCGGCTCGTCATTCTGCGGAGCGTCTGTCGTTTGTGGGCGTATTAGCTGGCAGCCGTCCCTTACCGATGACTTGCTGTAACCGCCTCGAATGGCTAGCACAGCGTTTGCCAGGACGGGTTTGCAGGGCTGTGGATATCTTGCAGATGCAACCGCCCTCTGTCTCCCTGCCTTTGGATCCTTTGTTAGATCTTCTCCATCAGGGCACTGTGAACGCAGAGCCCTTGTTAACTTTTGGCGGGTTATTACATGGTGTCCTTCTGGTAACTTGGGCCAGGCCCTCACCTGGGGACCCAGTGGATCGGTCTATTGCACATCGCCCAGCTCCAGATGACCCTCCCTATTTGTCTCTCCATCCTAGGGCTCAAGGACTTGTGGTCCAGGCAGCGCTCCCTTTCTCTCCTCCCCCGTTGCTTCCTCCCATTCGGGAGTCTAGGTGGTTGGAGTTGTGTGTCCACAATGTCTTCGCGTCCACCAGCTCGGGTGTTCGGTCCCTGACCATGTCCTGCGTGTTTGCTCGGGCTACTTTTCCCCTTTGGGACTCAGTCTAGTAACTCCTTCCCTCTTTGCCGGAGGGCCCTCGTGCTGACCTGAACCAGCGTATTCAAGATGGCCGCCACATGGCACAGTTTTCCATCTGGTCGGCCATCGACACCACTGACTCTGTGGGTCGAGCTATGGGCGGGTCAGTTGCTCTGCGTCGCCATGCGTTCCTACGCGTGGCGATTTCCCAGACAATGTTCGGGAGCAACTCCGGGATCTGCCCTTTGATGGGGTCAACCTGTTTGACTGACATGTCGAATCGGCGGTCCAGCGCCTCATGTCTGGGTTCCCATGACTCCCATGGTTTCTAGTCCTCGTGGTGAACATTTGATTTCATATGCAGTATTGTCACTGCTTTTCTGAGTTCTGTTTCTGGGTTCAAGACGTTATTTCCCAGATGGGTAGTATGGCTGATCAGCCGTGTTTTTCCCCTTCCTTTGGTACAGCTGAGCAGCCGTTTATACATTTTTTTTTTACCTCTGCCTATGAGCTTGTCTCAAGAGGTGTCCCTTACTTTTTATAGGGATGTGACATACCCTATGTGGGGTATCTGTTATCTATTATGTAGCTGATTTTCCTTGCACCAGGAAGTTTTGGAGGCTCCAGTGGAGTCCTCCTCGTATATTTTCTGTCCCTCTGTGGACTTCTCCTATGGGTTATACTGTAGGTTTCTCAATGCGTTCCGTCTTCCTGCTGTGGTAGGACGCCTCCTCTGAGGAGACCCACGGACTGGTGTGGCCCTCTCATGGAGCTTCTGTGTTGCAGCCTACAGTTGTTCCGTAGCACTCTTCTGCATCTGTGGATGCAGCCTGCTCCGGTGTATTGTTGGAGTTCTGCCATTCCGGTTCGCCCCAGGGAATTTCACGTCCTCCTGTCTTGCCTTGGCGACTCTTACGCGTACGCGTCCATGTGGGCACCTTGTTCCGCTACAAATGGTTTCTTTCTGCATTCTAGGCGGGCACCACATGTGGATCCACACTGGGTGTGTAAACTGTCACGGGGGACCCGTAGTATTATTCCCTGCGCCACTGTCTTGGCTGCGTTCTCTTCCTGTAGTATTGTCTTCTTCCCTGGTGTTGGGAAGGGCTTGAGCTTTTCGCTTGGCTCACACCTTGCCTGGGGTTTGCCTGTGGGCAGTGGAATCTTGGCCGGAAAAGTCTCTGCTGCGTGATGACTTGTGCCCTTTCCTTCCCTCTGCCCTTTTCCGGCTGGGGTTCTAGTTCTGTTCGTTACCGCACACGGCTCAGATGGTTCTCCTCCTGGCCTCTGCTGCGATTTTCAGTGGACGTATTCTGTCTCTGGATGATCACTGGCATCATCCAGTCTCTGTATATATACTTTTTATGACACTCTTGTCTGGGTGTTACTGGCTTCTTCTTCATTAATGTGGTGGTCGGTATTCCCTCCTGTATCACAGAAGCTCAGTCCTTCCTTCCCTGATCGGGGGGGGGGGGGGTGGGTGTCGGCCCTTTTAGTGGATGGACATTGTATGTCCTGCTATGTTTCACATCTGTGCCGTTGGTACCCATTGGGTGACCTCCATTCTCTAGGGCTGTTCTTCGAGTTTATCCTTGGTTGTCACTTATATATAACTTTTTCATATATTTCTACATGCTCTATCTATGTCATGAGGTGTACACACACGAGAGGGCAAACATACAGGGTTTTTTCCCTGCTGTGGTTTCTGGGGATTGTCCCAGATTCCCTCCCTCTCTATCTATCTCTCTCTCTCTCTTTCTCCCCTCATGGGAGATAGCTTTGTGTGTGTACGGCTTGCCGGTGACCTTTGGTCATTGAACCTGTGGGTATGGCTAGCTGGTTGACTATCTGGTGCTGTGCCCACTTTTTCTCTGCCAACACGCATATGCTGTTGCTGTTATGTCTCATTGAGCTTGTGCCTTTGTGTGGTGTGGTTCTCACGGTGCATAATGTCTACTTATTCCACATCTATGTATCTCCTGGTAGTCGTAGTTTGTATGTCTCTGCATGATGACATCTGCCCCTGACATGGCATTTTTGGGCATCCACTGTTGTGCACGCTCACTTTGTATGTTCTGACTCTGTCGTACTGTTTAGTCCCTTCTCTGGGACTTTGTCTCTTGTGGATCCTGTGATCCTATACTCAGTTTCTCTTCCTTTTGCAGAGGTTTGTGGCATTCTGCCATTATGCACTGACCATTCTGGTTCTGTGATTCCCTTTTGTCCCTGTCTGGGCGAAAGTGGGCTTGTACCATCCTTTGACAGATTGTGGTACCTTACTTCCCTTGCTCATGCTTCCACCCTGAGCTCATGGGTCTGGTGTCCGCCACGCTGGCATTGCTGAGCTTCATGGGTCTGGTGTCAACCACAATGGCATAGCTGTCCCCACCTTGTTCTAACCAATGCTACTGACCGATTACTTCCCTTGAAAACTTGCTGGCTTTTAGTCGCAGGCCCTCCTCCAGTGGGGTATAACTTTGGTATCTATTTTAAGTTAAGGAATCTGCGGCTAGATGTCTCTATCAGATGAATGAGTTACTTACCTTCAGTAACGATGTATCTGGTAGAGACACAATCTAGCCGTGTATTCCTTAACGCCCGCCCATCCTCCCTGTTCTGCGAGGACCTTTCTAGGATGGGTGGTACCCACTTGCCTCCTTACAGGTGGCCTTGGTCTTCCTGAGGGGTGCTCTAGTTCACCTTCCTCCAGGGCAGGATGTATCATTCTGTTTGCACACGTTGACTCTCCACCCATTCTCGTTCTTGGGTGGTTAGGTTATGTGCTCTTCCATGCTCCTCCACCCTGGTTCTTCTGGCGTGGGGATTCTCATGTTATTCTACCCTACCTCCGTCCTCATCTGTTTCTCCCCATTACTTTGGGGTCTCCTTGTCTGCGCCGCAGTTGATTGGGTTGGGGATTTATTTGACTTTGCTACAGCCCATAGGTCATTATGGAGGGTGTGGTGTACATTCTCATTTGTTGCACACTTGTGGTCCTTGCCATAAGTCATGCTGTTCCAGTCATGTTGTCCTTTACAGTTCCATCCTGTGGTTACGGACTATCCATCATACAGTTCCATCCTGTGGTTGTAAACTGTCCTTCGTTTGTCATGCCGTTCATTTCATCACTATGGGGATGTTTCTCATCCTTCTATGATTTCTTGTTAATGTTGTTTCCAGGATTTTTGATCTTTTTTGGCACTCTGTTCCCATACTCTCACAGTTGTTGTAGTGGCTCTGCTTTGTGGCGCGGAAAAGTTTCACAGTAAAAAACTGACGTCAGCGCGCCCGGGGGGACTTATATGGCTCCATTGACGTCGCTTCCGAGGACGACGTCAGGGCGGAGCCAGGCGATGCCGTCCCCCGGCGCGCAGAGGTACTGATGGGGAAAATGTTTTTCTTATCTAGTCTGACGCCTGGGGATATTCAAAGTTAAGGAATCTGCGACTAGACTGTCTCTCTACCAGATACATTATTACCGAAGGTAACTCCTTCAGCTGAACTACTTAGTCAACTACTTAGTCAAGAGTCTACGACCCTCATTATTAGTTTCCCGTATATTCCAAATCCGTGAACCTCAAGTTACTGAGCCCATCAGATGTATATGTTTTTCGCACACAGTTTACATTTCTGTGAAACTCCACAGAAAAACATGTAGGAAATAACTAGGAAATACTGACTCTTGCATGTTATTCGCCCCCCCCCCCCCCACAATTTTTTAATTCTGGTTATTTCCACACCTTGGAATCATTGCAACATCTGTTAGCTGTAATTGCATAACATGAAATGACAGCCTGTTTTAACAAAGGCCTCAATGAAGTGGTAAATCGTATGACCTTACTCTTTGGTTCCGCACAGTCCATTATAGTTTTTTGGTAGTGAACTTGCCACTGCATATCGTCATATGCATTAGCCAGACAGATAAATTCATCCCCCCTGTGGCCTTGATGTGCCATAGAGGCAGAGGTTACTGGAACCTTTCATGGATGTTTACGCCCTATAGCCAGGGATGAGGTCCCAGATAATGTAAGGATCCCAGCAGGAACAGTAGAGTTTACAGAGCCTTTAGAATAATATTCCATTTCTGCATTTTATGTGTGTCCCACTGGACCTATGTAGTTCTGATACTTTCTATTCATTTAGGCTTGAGGTGAACAGGATTGGATGTCTCTGTGTTTGCTACGTTTAACCAAAGATGGTCATCAGCTCAGCAACAATTATCCAAAATATTTTTGTATTTGTATAAAGCACAGCGCTTACTTCCCCTGACAAGGCGTTGATGTTCTTTTTGGTGAGTAGCACGCTACTCTGGAACCCAAAAAGGATTAATGGTGAATTAGTATATGGAAATATGAATTTATTGGAGCAGTGGACATGTGTGTCAGGTAGTTGGATTGAAAAGGATAATGGATATATAGAAGAGGGAAGAGTCTAGAAAGTGTTTATTGGGAGATCAAAGTAGTAGTAGGAGGTTTCGGATGAGTGAAGGAGGAGGGAAGAGTCTCTAGAAATGGATTAGGGAGATCATAGTAGTAAAATGAGGTCTTGGCTGAATCTAATGAGGGATACACAAGGGAAGACTTTAGAAAGGGTTGTTTGGGGATCTAAGTAGTAAAATGAGGTTTGGGGTGATGCAAGGAGGATAGAGGAGGGAAGAGTATAGAAAGGGTATAGAAAGGGTTATTTTCAGATCATTTTGGAGATCATAATAGTAGAATGAAGTTTGGTATGAGTAAGGGAGTGAAGGTAGAGGATATATTAAGAGAGGTAAAGGGTGAAACATAGAGTAGTGCATTGGAAAGCCGCAAATGCTTTTTTTACTGTAGGACTAAAGTAATAAATATATTGATACATAAGTACATATAAGGTATACATGTATAAGGAAGGTAATATATCAACATTTATGTTATATTTAATAAACTCAGACTTTCAAGTGTTGCTGACTTTCAGCTAATTTATTTGTGTATTTTTTCTTCAATATTTTAATAGTGAAACAATTGTAGAGAAATAATTATGATAAAATGTACATATTATGATAGATAAATAAACGAAGAACCATAATCATCTTATCAAATAACTTATATGAAAACTATGCAGTGATCTATATACATGGTAAGCATAGAATAATATAACCATAGTAATGTGTGCATTTGTAAAGCAGACCTAAAGAGTAACTATATATTTATAAACATAATCATTATACATATTCATGCAAAGAAATACACATATCTAGATGCATATATTCAAATTAAATGCTATATGCACAGGGATATGTTAGACAATTGTGTTTTAGTATGGTGGTTATGTAAGGAAGAGCCAACTATTGAGTAGTCTTGTATGGTGGGATTTTGAGGCGAGGTACCAATCTGGAGCCGGAAGTTCCTTTGTTGATTGTATTTGGTGATTTTATTCCTGATGAAAAGCAGCCCTGTTCCATGTACTGCTTTGTGGGTGATACAAAGCAGCTTGAATATGAATCTTTTGGCTACTGGTAACCAATGTAGGGCCTTCAAGGTAGAGGAGACGTGGGCTTATGGCTTTACTTGTAGGAGTAGTCTGACAGCAGAGTTCTGAATCTGCTGTAGTCTTTTCACAGTTGATAAAGATGATCCATGGTAGAAGCCATTGGCGTACTAAGTTTAGACAGTACAAGAGAGATAGTAACCTTGACCTTGTGTTGAAATCCCAGGTGGGGGAAGATGCGTTGCAGAGTTTTCATAGTAATGAGGCTTGATCTTCCTAATTTGTCCACTTGGGCATTCATTGATAGCTTGGAGTCCATATCGTCAGGCTAGGCGGCAAGTGGGTCATCATCCAATCGCCACATTTGAGTGTTTCTGTTTTGGAAGCTTTCAGTTTGAGATGGTTCCATTTCCTACACTGATCAACGGCTCTGAGGCAGCTGAACATCTGTGAGTTTCCAATGCCTTTGGAGCTTTCCAGTCTAAGGAGACTCTGTGTGTTATATGCATAGTTATAGCATGTGAGCTGAAATTAATTGATCACACCAATAATGACTTCATGTAGTTGTTGAAAAGCATGGGTGAAATGATAGCCTTGAGGGTCCCCTGTTTTTGTGAAGTACGGTTTGGATGAGAAAGGGGGAGAGTGGATGACATTTGTTCTGTTTTGAAGGTAGGATGTGATCCAGTCAAGAGCAGTCCCCTCTATGCCGGCTTCATAGAGTCTGTGCATTAGAGTGTCATGGTCAACTGTGTCAAAGGCAGCTGAGAGGTCCAAGAGGGATGTGGACGGGTGCTGGTAAATCGGAGAAAAGGGCAGCATTTCTGGCCTGACCAGTCTCAAACTGGCAACTGCCCTTGTCCTGTTCGCCCTTAGCCTCAACGCCTGGGCTGAGATGCTCTAAGCTCAAATAGCCCTAGTGACCAGGTGACACCTTTGGCCAATGGGAACCCTAGCCCCAACCAGTCAGAACACTAGCCCTAAGTCCCCATACCAATTGGAGACCATGCCCTTACAACCAACCACAGCCCTAGTCCTAGCAGTCAGTCAGACACCAAACCCCTAGTCCAATGGAAATCCTAGCCCCAAGAGCCAATCAGAAGCCCAGACCTATCAGCCAATCAGAACCCTAAGCCCAATAGGAACTCTAGAAATAGGAACCAATCGTAGCACAGATGTAATAACCTATAGGAACCTTATATAAGAGTCATGTGACCTTAGGCACAGGCTGATGGCCAGGGAGCTGCTCCTGAAGATCAAAATCTTTGATACAGATAGGCCCAATCCACACTTTGCATGTCCTGTTTTTACCTTCAGGTGAGGCCAAATCTAAGCCACTTACAATTCTGATTTTCGCACACTTAAACAAATCACATTTTCTTGCCAAATTCAAGTGCTACATGTACTTTCCAAATACAGTTTAAACCATACAGCCGATTAAGAAGTCTCTTAAACACACTCTGCTTAGCCTCTGGGGGTGTAGTTTGCCTTATTAACTTTTAAAGACACAAGAGAGGGCTGGGGGTATGCCCCTGCAAGCCTAAGCACAGTAAAGGGGAAATTAGGACAGAAAATCAAACCGTTGTGTGTAGAAAAAAACAGCAATTTTAACAGTACAAATTGCACGGAAACCAAGAGTTCAATTCAAACAGTCACAGGTAGAAAAACAGCAGTTTTAAAATTTCAAAAATACACAGCACAATTCTGTGTTCTTACCACCTTCTTTGTTGTTTGTTCACTGGGCTTTTTAGGGCACATAGAGGCTGGGGCTACGAGATGGAGGTGGCTGTCTTGGTATTCCCCGCACAGACCTCAAAGGTTTCTGCAAGTGTGAGAGGAGGAGGATTCAGGGTTTCTTGGGAACTATAGGGCCAAGCAGGAACGCACTGGCTGATGGCTAGGTGGCAGGGAGCTGCTCCTGAAGATCAGAATCTCCTTGGATACAGACAGGCTCAAATCACACTTTGCAGGTCCTGTTTGCCAAATACACTGTCATTTATGACAGATGAAAACTGAAATAAACCGAGAAATGTAACCTATCCTCTGTTGTAACCTTCAAAAGTGGATAGCAAAATGTACTGCTGCAATTTGCGTTAAGTACTGAGTACCAAGTCAAAAAATGTAATCGGTTTTGGAATACTATGTACTCCACATAAACTAGGCTGGGAGCCCCACAGATAATAGGCACATCACATGCACAACACAGGGTATTCTAATGATCTAAAATGCCTATAGCAGATATCTAGAGACGAAATCATGGTCACCTAATTCATGAGGATTTAGCATTTCTCTTATATCCTCCAAAAGGTTTGTACTTAATACATAAAGAAGTTGGAGTTTGGAATCAATACAGGGGTTTTTAAGTTTTTTTTTTTGTTCTTTTTTTATAGAAACAGAACGTCCAGATTCCCAGATTCTTGTTGGAACTCCTACAGTCACTCCTGTTTCAACGCCACCTCGTGTAGCTACACCTGTGCCACTTCCTGAGGAGAGTGCCCCTGATACAGTACAGATGCCAAGTCCTCCTCGCCCATCTCCATGGGGGGATGTCGAGTTACCTTTGGAAGAGGAAAATCCTACTTCTGTCAAAGAGGCAGAACTTCATCCAAAACCTCTGTGAGTAGTTACTTGTAACTGGTAATATAAGGGATGTGTTCAGGCGTATTATCAAAGGCTGTTTCTCAAATGTCTTGCATACTGAGATAGACCCAAATGATATCTTAAACCTTCATTTCATAGAATTCTGTTGTATGCAGGGCAATACAGAGTGCTGTTTTCTAGTGTCCTGTAATTTTGGCAAAATGTCAGGGGGGTAATGTAGGTAGAAAGATCCACGTTCACCTCTATGACCTGGTGCAAAATGAAAGCAAAAAAAACAAAACAGCTGATTCACCTTGGTGTGAACAAGTAGAATTCTGCTAAGTGCTGGTAATCATTCCACTGCAAATATATAGGTCTTAGATGTTGGCTATTTGCTCTGAGAAAACTCAACTCTGGCAATCCTAGTATTTCACAAATAGTTGCAAAATAGCATTGATGTTCAAGATAATTAAACAGTGAATTTGAGAGTGGATTAAATAAATCGTATGTACATTAAATGATTTCCTCTGACATTCAGCAACCCTATGATATATGTATGCACGCATTATAAACAGTTTGCTTTTTGTAAATAGTTTGAACAAAAAAAATCACTGACTACAAGATATTTGTGTAACAAAATCTTGTGTTCCACGAGCAGACAATGTTCTTGACCACAAACTCAATAAGATTGTAATTGTATTTCTGTTTTCCAAAGTGCTCCACTACTACAAAGAAGAGTTACAAAATCAGTTGCATGGTTATTCAAAAATATGGTAAAATCCCTTAAAAGCCAAAGAGTTACTGAGCATATTCTCTTTATATATTTTTTTATATAAAGGGATAACACTTCTTGTACATGCTATCTACATTAAACCTTATGTCCCACACTGCCATCTACAACTAAGCGCTGACTGTTGAAATTCGGAGTCTAAAGAGGAGGTACTAATCATTTATTGAGCTCGCAGTAGTGCTTGGTGCCTGTGTTTTCTAGGACAGTGGCAATACTTCTCAGAAGGATTGAGTAAATGGCCTTGAGTCACTCAAGCACCAGAGAGCTGGCTTGGATCCCCATGACTGTCTATGGACTTTTGGTCAATCATTTGGACAAAGTCTTTAGAGTTAAAAGACAAGGCTCTTCATACAGTCATTAACCTCTGGTTCCATAAGGACAACCTTTTCAATCCCTGGTGAAAGACATGCTCTTACAGTTGAAGGAGTCATCCATCAGTACTACACAGGCTGACTGCACACTCCTTAGAGTAGGCATGGGCCGTCCAAGTCTTCAGCATGAAGACTCCCTTATGTCCCAAGTCTTTGAGATGGCTCCTCCCCCTCATTAACTCGCCCTTCCCCCGCCCTCAACCTTTGCTTTCTAAGGAGTCATTACAATGCGAGGTTCATCAGCAACAGAGTAGAGTTCGGCTACTTTGCTACTCGACTAATATCTGAGATGGATAAATCATCAGATTCCTTAAGATGTAAACTGACAATTCTTGTCTGCCCTGTACTCGGTAGCTCAGAAACATGGTATCCTTCGAGATAGTTTCCCATTAAACCTTTCTTATCAGGTTGCTGCTAGAGCTGACTCGATCAAATATTTACGTATTAATTTATAAAAGGTGTTTATTTAGTGCAGACTCATACACAAAGACTGCTTGTGGGACGAGCACCCTATGATCATCTGTACAAGTATTATGCTCAGAGGAGTATGGAACTTCTCCATTGATGTTGCCCTGCTAGGATCCGCTTCTGTCACCCTGCTACTGTAAAACCGCTTACTGGGATTTTTAGGTCTCGGCAACGAGAACTATTGTCGCCGAGTAAGCTCGCAAGGGAGTACAGAGCGGTGCACGAGCCGACCAGGGTCTGTGGACACGCACACACAAAGGCAGGCAGGCAGGCACACACCAGACACACACAGACAGACACACGCACGCACACACACACACACACACCCTCCCTCTCTGGCCACTCCCTCTCTGCCGCCCCCCCCCCCTCTACCCCCACTCACCGGGCTCTTTCCCTCTGCAGCCACGGCAGCAGGCAGGCTCAGTGTCTTCTCCGGCGATCTTCAGCTGATGTGCACGCTCACGCTGCGTCTCCTGCGCGCCCACCACGCTGTTTCGCGCCCGTTGATCCTCAGCTTGTGATTACTACTCCTTCTAACCCGGATTCTAAATTACTATTTCTTGGTCCTCTAACTCCACTCTGTTGATTCGTAACAAACTGATATTCAGCACATTTCACAGTCTCGCTTTTGCTTCTCATAAATACAATAAGATTATTTTAAGCAATGTCTACCCTTCTTTTGGTTCTGTGCCTATTATGCTTCGGACTATAGAGTTTTAGAAAGTGTGGTGGAAGATTCCATGATATCAGTGGTGTGCACAGTGCAGAGTGAGTGTGCAGAGTGCAGAGTAGTGAGTGCAGAGTAGTGAGTGCAGAGTAGTGAGTGCAGAGTAGTGAGTGCAGAGTAGTGAGTGCAGAGTAGTGAGTGCAGAGTGTGAGTGCAGAGTGAGTGGGCAGAGAGAGTGTGCAGAGTGTGCAGAGTAGTGAGTGCAGAGTGAGTGTGCAGAGTAGTGAGTGCAGAGGAGTGAGTGCGCAGAGGAGTGAGTGCGCAGAGGAGTGAGTGCGCAGAGGAGTGAGTGCGCAGAGTAGTGAGTGCGCAGAGTAGTGAGTGCAGAGTAGTGAGTGCAGAGTAGTGAGTGCAGAGTAGTGAGTAGTGAGTGCAGAGTAGTGAGTAGTGAGTGCAGAGTAGTGAGTGCAGAGTAGTGAGTAGTGAGTAGTGAGTGCAGAGTAGTGAGTAGTGAGTGCAGAGTAATGAGTAGTGAGTGCAGAGTAGTGAGTGCAGAGTGCAGAGTAGTGAGTGCAGAGTGCAGAGTAGTGAGTGCAGAGTAGTGAGTGCAGAGTAGTGAGTGCAGAGTAGTGAGTGCAGAGTAGTGAGTGCAGAGTAGTGAGTAGTGAGTGCAGAGTAGTGAGTAGTGAGTGCAGAGTAGTGAGTAGTGAGTGCAGAGTAGTGAGTAGTGAGTGCAGAGTAGTGAGTGCAGAGTAGTGAGTGCAGAGTGCAGAGTAGTGAGTGCAGAGTAGTGAGTGCAGAATGCAGAGTAGTGAGTGCAGAGTAGTGAGTAGTGAGTGCAGAGTAGTGAGTAGTGAGTGCAGAGTAGTGAGTAGTGAGTGCAGAGTAGTGAGTAGTGAGTGCAGAGTAGTGAGTGCAGAGTAGTGAGTGCAGAGTAGTGAGTGCAGAGTGCAGAGTAGTGAGTGCAGAGTAGTGAGTGCAGAGTGCAGAGTAGTGAGTGCAGAGTAGTGAGTGCAGAGTAGTGAGTAGTGAGTGCAGAGTAGTGAGTAGTGAGTGCAGAGTAGTGAGTAGTGAGTGCAGAGTGCAGAGTAGTGAGTGCAGAGTAGTGAGTAGTGAGTGCAGAGTAGTGAGTAGTGAGTGCAGAGTAGTGAGTAGTGAGTGCAGAGTAGTGAGTAGTGAGTGCAGAGTAGTGAGTGCAGAGTAGTGAGTAGTGAGTAGTGAGTGCAGAGTAGTGAGTAGTGAGTGCAGAGTAGTGAGTGCAGAGTAGTGAGTGCAGAGTAGTGAGTAGTGAGTGCAGAGTAGTGAGTAGTGAGTGCAGAGTAGTGAGTAGTGAGTGCAGAGTAGTGAGTAGTGAGTGCAGAGTAGTGAGTGCAGAGTAGTGAGTGCAGAGTAGTGAGTGCAGAGTGCAGAGTAGTGAGTGCAGAGTAGTGAGTGCAGAATGCAGAGTAGTGAGTGCAGAGTAGTGAGTAGTGAGTGCAGAGTAGTGAGTAGTGAGTGCAGAGTAGTGAGTGCAGAGTAGTGAGTAGTGAGTGCAGAGTAGTGAGTAGTGAGTGCAGAGTAGTGAGTAGTGAGTGCAGAGTAGTGAGTGCAGATTAGTGAGTAGTGAGTGCAGAGTAGTGAGTGCAGAGTAGTGAGTAGTGAGTGCAGAGTAGTGAGTGCAGAGTAGTGAGTGCAGAGTAGTGAGTAGTGAGTAGTGAGTGCAGAGTAGTGAGTGCAGAGTAGTGAGTAGTGAGTGCAGAGTGCAGAGTAGTGAGTGCAGAGTGCAGAGTAGTGAGTGCAGAGTAGTGAGTGCAGAGTAGTGAGTGCAGAGTGCAGAGTGCAGAGTAGTGAGTGCAGAGTAGTGAGTGCAGAGTAGTGAGTGCAGAGTGCAGAGTACAGTGCAGTGCATGTATGTGCAGTGCAGTGCAGGTGAGTGCAGTGCAGGTGAGTGCAGTGCAGGTGAGTGCAGTGCAGTGCAGGTGAGTGCAGTGCAGTGCAGGTGAGTGCAGTGGAGTGCAGTGCAGGTGAGTGCAGGTCAGAGCAGTGCAGTGCAGGTGAGTGCAGTGCAGGTGAGTGCAGTGCAGGTGAGTGCAGTGCAGTGCAGGTGAGTGCAGGCGAGTGCAGTGGAGTGCAGGTGAGTGCAGTGCAGTGGAGTGCATGCGAGTGCAGTGCAGTGCAGTGCAGGTGAGTGCAGTGCAGTGGAGTGCAGTGCAGTGCAGGTGAGTGCAGTGCAGGTGAGTGCAGTGCAGGTGAGTGCAGTGCAGGTGAGTGCAGTGCAGGTGAGTGCAGTGCAGGTGAGTGCAGTGCAAGTCAGGCAGGTGAGTGCAGTGCAGGTGAGTGCAGTGCAGGTGAGTGCAGTGCAGGTCAGTGCAGTGCAGGTCCGTGCAGTGCAGGTGAGTGCAGTGCAGTGCAGGTGAGTGCAGTGCAGTGCAGGTGAGTGCAGTGCAGGTGAGTGCAGTGCAGGTGAGTGCAGTGCAGGTGTGTGCAGTGCAGGTGAGTGCAGTGCAGGTGACTGCAGTGCAGGTGAGTGCAGTGCAGTGCAGGTGAGTGTAGTGCAGTGCAGGTGAGTGCAGTGCAGGTGAGTGCAGTGCAGTGCAGGTGAGTGCAGTGCAGTGGAGTGCAGGTGAGTGCAGTGCAGTGCAGGTGAGTGCAGTGCAGTGCAGGTGAGTGCAGGTGAGTGCAGTGCAGGTGAGTGCAGTGCGTGCAGTGCAGGTGAGTGCAGTGCAGGTGAGTGCAGTGCGTGCAGTGCAGGTGAGTGCAGTGCAGTGCAGTGCAGGTGAGTGCAGTGCAGGTGAGTGCCGTGCAGGTGAGTGCAGTGCAGGTGAGTGCAGTGCAGGTGAGTGCAGTGCAGTGCAGGTGAGTGCAGTGCAGGTGAGTGCAGTGCATGTGAGTGCAGTGCAGGTGAGTGTAGTGCAGTGCAGGTGAGTGCAGTGCAGGTGAGTGCAGTGCAGTGCAGGTGAGTGCAGTGCAGGTGAGTGCAGTGCAGGTGAGTGCAGTGCAGGCGAGTGCAGTGCAGGCGAGTGCAGTGCGTGCAGTGCAGGTCAGTGCAGTGCAGGTGAGTGCAGTGCAAGTCGTGCAGGTGAGTGCAGTGCAGGTGAGTGCAGTGCAGTGCAGCGCAGGTCAGTGCAGTGCAGGTGAGTGCAGTGCAGGTGAGTGCAGTGCAGTGCAGGTGAGTGCAGTGCAGTGCAGGTGAGTGCAGTGCCGGTGAGTGCAGTGCAGGTGAGTGCAGTGCAGGTGAGTGCAGTGCAGGTGTGTGCAGTGCAGGTGAGTGCAGTGCAGGTGACTGCAGTGCAGGTGAGTGCAGTGCAGTGCAGGTGAGTGTAGTGCAGTGCAGGTGAGTGCAGTACAGGTGAGTGCAGTGCAGTGCAGGTGAGTGCAGTGCAGGTGAGTGCAGTGCAGTGCAGGTGAGTGCAGTGCAGGTGAGTGCAGTGCAGGTGAGTGCAGGTGAGTGCAGTGCGTGCAGTGCAGGTGAGTGCAGTGCAGTGCAGGTGAGTGCAGTGCCGTGCAGGTGAGTGCCGTGCAGGTGAGTGCAGTGCAGGTGAGTGCAGTGCAGTGCAGGTGAGTGCAGTGCAGGTGAGTGCAGTGCAGGTGAGTGCAGTGCAGGTGAGTGCAGTGCAGTGCAGGTGAGTGCAGTGCAGGTGAGTGCAGTGCAGGTGAGTGCAGTGCAGGCGAGTGCAGTGCAGGCGAGTGCAGTGCGTGCAGTGCAGGTGAGTGCAGGTGAGTGCAGGTGAGTGCAGGTGAGTGCAGTGCAGTGCAGTGCAGTGCAGTGCAGGTGAGTGCAGTGCAGTGCAGGTGAGTGCAGTGCAGGTGAGTGCAGTGCAGGTGAGTGCAGTGCAGGTGAGTGCAGTGCAGGTGAGTGCAGTGCAAGTGCAGTGCAGGTGAGTGCAGGTGAGTGCAGTGCAGTGCAGGTGAGTGCAGTGCAGGTGAGTGCAGGTGAGTGCAGTGCAGGTGAGTGCAGTGCAGTGCAGGTGAGTGCAGTGCAGTGCAGTGCAGGTGAGTGCAGGTGAGTGCAGTGCAGGTGAGTGCAGTGCAGTGCAGGTGAGTGCAGTGCAGTGCAGGTGAGTGCAGTGCAGTGCAGGTGAGTGCAGTGCAGTGCAGGTGAGTGCAGTGCAGTGCAGGTGAGTGCAGTGCAGGTGAGTGCAGTTGATTGCAGTGCAGTGCAGGTGAGTGCAGTTGAGTGCAGTGCAGGTGAGTGCAGTTGAGTGCAGTGCAGTGCTGGTGAGTGCAGTTGAGTGCAGTGCAGGTGAGTGCAGTTTAGTGCAGAGTGGTGTGTATTGACAATGTAAATGACAATGCCATTTATTTATGATTTAAAGAAAAAAAAATGTCATGAGCAATGCCAATAGCTCTACCTTTAATGATGCAGAGACCATTGCATTGTAAATGCTTGTTTTAATTCTGCCCTCTCTTTTACCGTTCAGTGCTGCACATAAGGCGTATTTGCAAGCAGCCTAGTGGAGACAGGGTGGAGGGGGCGGGCGGTACGGAGCAGTCTCCATTCAGCCATGCGATACATCTATTCATCTGACATAGGGCTGCTCAGTTAGCCCTCTTCTAAATGGTCTCTTAGTGATCATAAGTCACAGTTTGATTGGTGGTAGAGGACACTTTAAGCAGCCATGTAGTCAGCCCTGATATCATCCTCTCCTGAAAAGTCATAGCATTCTGTAAATACCTGTAAATGTATATCAGTGGTGGCAATCTTCAGACAGGATTGAGGCTCTTCACCTTATTAAGATGGCTGTCCTGTTATCTGTTTGCAAGACAATGCCTAGTATGGTTCTGGCCCTGCAAATCCAGCTGTCTTTTTCGGTCCTCACAGTAGGAAGTTGTTTTTAGAAAATTAACAGTATTGAATACATTTTTTATTATAGTTGTTATTAATTTATGAATCGGTACACTTGTTAAAATTATTCTACACTAATATTTTGACTCTTCATCTGGATTAGAGACAGTTTTTTAGTTGAATTTCTTGGTTTAGAATTTAAGGAATGCCAAAAAAGCAGTATCCTGCAGGCAGGATTTACAGTCTACTTTCTCCTAATTAATTTTGATATGTAAGCTGGAAGCAGAGTAAATATTTACTTTTCCATTTTGTTTTTACCAATTTTGTTTGTGTGCTTTATTGAATGATTTGAAGGACACCTGTTCATGCTAAGGGCGTACATAGGTTTATTATGTTGTTCCTATATTTCTTAATCGGCTTTCGATTGTATGTATGTATGTTTTATATGGTATTCCTATAGTGCTAACCTAGCCAAAAGACAGCGGAGCGCTGTACGAGGTGCAGATTAGCACATTGTACTCTTTAAACCTGTTAATGCCAATTTATATGCAGTGTGTCATTAATTTCAATAATTCCAATGTATAAGATTTCAATATTTCTCGTTTTTTAGTGAAATGTCTGTGGCGCAAGAGGAGGAACCAACTAGTCCGGTCTCAATAGAATATTCAGACCGGGACCAGACACCTGTGCCACTTCCTAGTAAAGTTCAGCCACCAAGTCCCAGCTCATCCACCGAGGAGAGCAGCGTGACAGAAACCGAAACAGTCGACCAGCCCATTTCAGAAGGGGAAATTCTGTACACCTACGGGCAACTGGTAGCGGCTAGAGGTACAATGCTCGAGATGTGGGCGCATTGGTTATCTTAATTCTAACCGTTAACACTGTGATTTACTTGTTTTCGCTATATATAGCACAGCAAATTGAGTTTTAAGTGCATACGGATAACAAAAGTACATGGCACATTATTTTAAAATAAAACATAAGAACTGCCAAATAACATTAAAATCCTATCGAGTACAACATGCAAACAACTTCTGACGTGCTTTTGAGTAATCCTTATGTAGGTATTTTAGAAAGGTGGATGAATTTTGGTGACTTAACTTCAGTAGTGCCAATTTTGATTTTTGGCGTGCCTTACTTTTTCACCGACTCTAGAGCATGGGTACTCGCAAACATTTGCCCAGGGGCCACAAAATACAGTCTGTGTTGTGTCCGAGGGCTGCACTGAAGCTAGCATGGTGGCAGTAGGGGGTCTGGGTAGATCAGAGACTGTGTAAGGAGGTCTAAACAAACATTTAAATCAACAGGCAAGCATTTATTTGCAGGTTAATAAATGCTTGCCCGTTTATTTAAAAAAAAAAATCAGAATATCAGAGCTCAGCAACTAAACAACAGCTCATGCTGCTGTTCACCAGGGGGGCTGCAGGTAAAGGCCGAGAGGGGTGCAAGCGGCCCACGGGCCGTACTTTGAGTATCGCTGCTCTAGAGCAAGAAAACAGTAGCTGACTTGACCAAGACCATGGAGGCCTCTTTGGGAAATCTCATATTGACCCCCCCTTCAATACCCCGGGTGTGGCCCGTACTTTCACCTCTGTTACTTCACCGACTCCTATTTCCTTGGTTATCAACCGCCCCACCCCATCTAAGTCTGGAGCGCTTGTGTCACTTAGCAGGTGTTACCCATGCCTCCCTCATTGAGTGTGGGAGAGACCCACAAAACCTCACCCATGTAGGCGAACCGAATACCGTCATAGTTGGTTAAGTCAACTTAAGTAAACAACAGAACGTAACACAATAATATACAGAAAGGAAAATAACATCTAACACAATAGGGCACATCACAGCAGAACAAAACTTAAACACAGCGCAAAAATCCAGTCCAACAAAACAGCACATTGAAATAGTGCAGCTCATCGGCACCCAAAAATAATTCACATCACAATAAAATGCTACATAACACCAATGCAGAAATATTCTTGTCACTCTTTTCCACTTCCACAAATCTGCTTTCAGAATTGGGTGCGGTACAAAAGGGGGTGGTGATGGACGGAGCATCTGAACCAATCAAACACTCACACCCAGTCAACAGATCTGAGTTTAATCCATCACTGTTCTTTAGCCCACTCTGCCACCCCAGTTCAGACATGGCCATATGCAAATCAGTTTGACCATGTTCCTCATGGGAACAGTCCAGCCCGAACAGCCAAGCCATGCCTTTCCTGGAACGGATTCAAGCTTCCTAGGACCGGTTTCTGGCATTACAGCCGTATTCAGCCAGGCTTGCTTGAATCCAGTGGCAAAGTGAACAAGGGACTCACGTCTGAGCATACCCTGCCAACTTATGGCGAACAAAGCGGTACAAAAGGGGGTGGTGATGGACGGAGCATGTGAACCAATCAAACACTCACACCCAGTCAACAGATCTGGGTTTAATCCATCACTGTTCTTTAGCCCACTCTGCCACCCCAGTTCATACATGGTCATATGCAAATCAGTCTGACCCTGTGCCTCATGGGAACAGTCCAGCCCGAACTGCCAAGCCATGCCTTCCCTGGACCGGATTCAAGCTTCCTAGGACCGGTTTCTGGCATTACATCCGTCTTCAGCCAGGCTTGCTTGAATCCAGTGGCAAAGTGAGCAAGGGACTCACGTCTGAGCATACCCTGACAACTTATGGCGAACAAAGCGTTACAAAAGGGGGTGGTGATGGACGGAGCATCTGAACCAATCAAACACTCACACCCAGTCAACAGATCTGGGTTTAATCCATCACCGTTCTTTAGCCCACTCTGCCACCCCAGTTCAGACATAGCCATATGCAAATCAGTCTATCCCTGTGCCTCATGGGAACAGTCCAGCCCGAACTGCCAAGCCATGCCTTCCCTGAACCGGATTCAAGCTTCCTAGGACCGGTTTCTGGCATTACAGCCGTCTTCAGCCATGCTTGCTTGAATCCAGTGGCAAAGTGAGCAAGGGACTCACGTCTGAGCATACCCTGCCAACTTATGGCGAACAAAGCGGTACAAAAGGGGGTGGTGATGGACGGAGCATCTGAACCAATCAAACACTCACACCCAGTCAACAGATCTGGGTTTAATCCATCACCGTTCTTTAGTCCACTCTACCACCCCAGTTCAGACATGGCCATATGCAAATCAGTCTGACCCTCTGCCTCATGGGAACAGTCCAGCCCGAACTGCCAAGCCATGCCTTCCCAGGACCACCCCCTTTTGTACCGCCTTATAATTGAGTGGTAATAGTTGTTTGCACCTTAAGTTACCACCAAGGACATGACATAGCGCCAGTCAAAAATGATTTATGACTCGACCCCTAGAATGTGAATTTTCAGCAATATATGCTTTTGCTGTACGTCCTTACATACAAGGTTACTGGCGGGACAATATATACTGTATTTTATTGTATATTGTGACTTAGATGTACTTATTTTCACTTATCCTGGACAATCTTCTTTGGCATAATGATACTTTTTCATAGCCACGTATTTAGATTGTGAACATGCTCAAAATATATTATCACCAGCTCTAATAAGCAATAGTATAATTTTTTTTTTAACAATGACCATTTCACCCAATGTTATCCACACTTTGCACTCGGTCGTCGACTGTTTGCAGCTCACTTAAGAAAAATGAACATTAAATACATAAAAAGAGCAAGGGAATCACATAATATTTTAGCCAAAAATGTATTAATATTTTGTCTTTTTTTTGTACCTCCACGCCACTAAATGCAAAAAGTATTATTTGACAGTCATGACAGAAATTAAACGAGACTGTATTTTCTTATTCAATGCTTGTTTCTGTTAGGCTAAATATGTTTTCTGGTGCAAAAATAAAATAAACGTGTATTGGTATTTTAATTGAAGGTAATTCACAAGAGCATAGCTGTGAGGACTCCCCTTGTGAAGCACGTATGACCAAAAACAAGCTCAACCCTTATGTCCATGTGAACAGGGGTATCAAGTTATCCTTGGAACAGAAGTTCACATGGAACTCATTCTTAGGAAGGTTTTTTAGCTCCACAGAACTTAAGGTGTAGAATCAGTCATTAAAGCAAACTTTTTGACTGAGTCAACAGTGTTATTCAATACTGATTTGTGAGAGAAATAACAGCACAACCAGTATTTGTGTGATGAGTAACTACAGTTTAGCCGAACAGAGTTTTATTAGACAAGAACCTCTATAAATTGAGCCATTGTGTGAGTGTCATTCAGGACAAAAGGAGAGAGAGAATAAATGTGTAAACTACAGGTGTGAAACCAAACCGAAGTCAAAACAAGAGAAAAGTGAGTTAGGGAGTGAACATATATGGTGTATTGGTTGATTCATATCAAAAGACAGGAATTATTATTCATTACATTTTTAGGATACAGGGAATTAATCATTGTGTCACAATTATGAAAAGTTGTCTGTCTATGGACATGTCGACGACGTTTCGACCCTTGGAAGGATAAAAGGGTCTCATCAGGACTGAAATTACTTGGCTCGGATTGTAGAAGCGCTGTTCCTCATGGGAGGGAGCACCCAGAAGATGGCAACCAAAATCAATCTTGGTGGGTGGGAAGCATCTAAACTTGACGAGCAATTTACTTTGTTACCTTCACTTGGTCCTCAACAATGTACGTTTTCAAAGCCCACTTGTTCACTTTTTCACATGTTTCTCTCACTTTCTTAACAAGGAACATAATGGACAAAATCATAGTTGAAAGAAAATGTGATTAATTTTGTGCAAAGATTTTAATTTGGTTTAATTAATTGTAAGTTTCTTTCACATCTGTACTTTCTCTCCAGCTTTGGCTGAAGGTGGGCTGATGTTTTCCAATCTCAATGCCAGTTTATCCAGCACTCTGCGGGATTCCCAAGATATGGTAAGCATATTGTTTTAGCTGTGGTTCTTGCACCTGGTTCAGTCAAAGTTTGGTCTCTGTTTGGAAGCAAATGCCCCTGATGGCTAGACTGATGGCTTCTCAAAGCTGAATTGCATGTGACGAGAAGGGCATCACTCTGAGCGGCTCCCTGCCGTGCCCCCATACCTGCCATAACCCCATCTCCTTATACTCTGTTCATACCTGAGCACTAGAACTTCCATACAAGCGTATGCAATGCTGACCCCTCTTTCAGTTCTAGCATGATCCCGTTCTGACTTTTTTTCTAAGTGCTATAAGCCGTTAAAATTCATTGTTTTGATAAAAATATTAATTTGCTGAAAAAATAAAGGTTTAAGTGACATAGTTAGGTGAAAATGTAATACAAAAAATAACATTTTATATGCAAGAAAACTGTAGTCCACCAGTTATAGTTGACTTGGGTATCAATAACTTGCACCCCCTCCATGTAGTCTGATGATGTCAATGATGTAATTTCAGATGTCAGTCAGGCAACCAAGCTTTATTCGATTCAGATAAATCATAAAAGCACACAATACAACATGTCATCTAAAAAACATTCAAAACAAAAACAAATCATAATGAAATTAGATTGACAACCCTCACTTTTACTTTAAGTCAAGCCATACATGGAACGCCATTCACCCTTTAACCATATTTCTTTCTAATAATAATTGATCCTTTTATAAAATGTAAAATTGCACAACAAGTGGCCATTGAATCCAAGTCAAGTAAAAACCTGTATCCTTCAATAAAAGAAGACGGTTGTTAAGGCTTTAATGTTGGAGATAAATATTTAAATCTAACAGATTTATACAAAGGACAAAAAAGAATAAAGTGCTCTGTGCTTAAGATTATCACATGAACAGGGACATAAATTGTTCGACCAAGTACATTGCTTTGGGAAAGCCACCAAGAAGTGTACCAAGTAAAGAGAAAATCTCGTCAGATAAAATCTATATCTTATATAGACATCTAGCTGCAGATTCCTTAACTTGTGAATTCTCCCCAGGTGTCAAACGGGATCCGGAAATTTTTCATAGCAGTACCTCTGCACGCCGGGGAACGGCGCCGCCTGACTCTATATGATGTCGACTCCTCATATGAAGTCAACTGAACCATATTAGTCCCCTCCGGCGCGCTGACGTCAGTTTCTTCTTTTTCCGCACTGCACTTGGATCTGAATTAGTGTATCTCTAGCCGTTTTCAGCCTGCTGGGACAAGCTTTTTCTCATCTGAAACAGTGTGCTAAATTTCTTATGCCCTCTGGGTTTAAGTCTTGTGGGTCCTTTGCTCGCCAAATGTCGAGTATGGACCCACATTCTATCTGTATGTGGTGCTTAGGCCAGCACCACGACACCGACGAGTGTGACGCCTGTTAGCAGTTGAAGCTGAAGGCCCTGTGGGAGTAGCACATGAAACTTCTGACAGCGCGGTTGTCAAGGACCTCCACCTCCTCGTGGTGTCCGTCATCCTCCCCATCCAGAGCTCATTCCAGTGAGTGCTGCTCTTCTCCCAGTGGTCGACAGCAGTGGTCCCAGTCTCCGACTACCTCTCATGGTAAGCGGGATCGTAAGAGATAGAAGTCCCGGTCATCTGCGGCTCCCGTGCCTCCCACCCTTTCCTGGAGTCAGGGCGACCTGGAATCAGATGTAAGAGTACTACAAGGCTCCCCATCTTGTGATTGGGTCCTTGTCTCCTTCTGGAGCACCTTCAGCCCCAAGGAGGTCATGGGTGCAGTAACTATGTCAACACCAATGGGAACGCCCTCTGTGGCAGTTCCAGTCTCGGAAACAGAGACGTCGTTGCGCGGTCCTTCTGGAACCCCACTAGCCCACTAGTTAGATATTCTTAACCTACTTTCTTTTCCACTCCACTCCACATCACTGCACTACACAGTTTTCAAAATAAAGTGCATGCCTCAATCCGCAGCGAATTGAGAGGACCCCTATGATGAAGCATGCCACCAAGGGGAAACCCAGGTGGGTGAGGGGACTCTAGAAAGAAAGGTTTCTTTCTGGATAGAAGGTTTTCTACTCTAATATAGTAAAAGCCCCATTTTCTCCCATTGTTAGGTTCCTTATTCCCAAATTCCGTTTTTTGTGTTTCTACATTTAGTAAGGAGGGTGAACCTAACCACTTCCTCCCTCTACTTTTGATTGTGTAGTTTTTCATATGGCCTTTTATACCTCTGGGTACGTTTTGCTATGCAGTCCTTCGGCCATTTGGTATCCACCCTTTTGGTTTCAACCCAAAAATAAAATAATACAATTATAATAAATAAATAATAGGGAAACAGGGAGAGATGGACAGAGAATTAAATGCTCTCCATGTTAGAACTACTTCTTGCTTTGATGTCTGTCTCTTTGTTCTAGGGCCTTACCCTGCTTGAGTTAAGGGGGTTTGTGTCTGGTGGCCCTTCTTCTATTGCTCTTATCAAGGCACGAGCCTCATGTGTTCTCTGTCCCCATTGTTAGTGTACTTGGGGTTCTCATTCGGCACCCTGACTATTGTCAGGTGATTTTGTGTGGGATTTTGTTCCCTTTTTTTTTTTCCAGACTTGGTTTTCCCTTGCTGTGATTTCCTGATCCTTTCTTGAGGCCAGGCGCTGTAGCTCAGAGGCATTGTCCAGTGCTATCAATGTACTTTTTTCCCCACCTGGTGGTGCTTAGACTGATTCCATTCGCACTTTTTCTTCTTTTCACTTAACTATCTGTTTTGGTTTTTCTAGTGGCCACTTTCTCTCACCTAAGATGGATGCCATCCTCCGGTTAGTCGGCCTGGTTCCTCAGTCCCTTATTATACACATTTCAGACTTCTCTACCCTTTTAGTGGTCATCTCTCACGTTCCAGTGGGACCAATCTACCTTTGGTTTATTTAGATCCATGTCTATCTTCCTTGGAGAAGGGTTAAAAAAATAGGCACCTGTACTTCGGTACTACTATGCCTGAAAAAACATGCTCCTTGCTATTGGCGTGTACTCGTAGTCTATGTTTTTGTTGTGGTCGTTACCACCTTTAGAAGAGCTCTGTCTCTTCCTTCTCCTTTCCCACTAAGGTATGACTGATTTTTATCTCCATTTGCCGGTACTCCTGGAGATTTAATGGGATTGGTTCGCAGACCCTTCTTCTAGAGATTATGGCTGTGGTATCTGATTCACAAGTTAAGGAATCTGAAGCTAGATGTCTCTATCAGATGAACAAGTTACATACCTTCAGTAACAATGTATCTGGTAGAGACATAGTCTAGCAGCAGATTCCTTAACACCCTACTCATCTTCCCCGCTCTGCGAATGACCTGTAGGTCTGCTCTTGGTGTTTCTTTAGTTCACTTGCTTCCTGATTCTAGGACCTTTGGCGTGGGAGTGTTTTTCTCCTTTTTCAATTGGATCCTCCAGTTCCACTGGTCTAGTTTCCTGTCCCTATCTGGGGCCCCCTCCCTTCCTCTCTATTTCTCGGGGTATATAGTAGATGGGGGTTCCACCTTTTCCTCCTGGTATATGGTTTAGGATGTGGGAGGTATTTCTCTTGTGTACTGTGTCATGCACCTCTGCGCAGAGTTCCACATGACTTGTGCTTCAGTGACTTTTTGGCCGTTTCCTTAAGGATCTTCCTGGACAATTTTGGACCCTTATTTTTCCCCTTCTTTCAATGTTGTGGTAGAGATTTTTCTTTCTTTTAGCACATTGTTTCTACAGCCAGTATCTATGTGCTTCTGTGTTCCACACAGAAAATTTCATGGAAGAAGCCGACGTCAGTGCACCAGAGGTGACTAATATGGATCCATTGACGTCCTATCTGGAGTCGACGTCGTACGGTGTCATGTGGCGCGCCCGTGGCGCGCAGATGTACTCCTAAGAAAGATTTCCGGAGCCCGTCTGATGCCCGGGGAGAATTCACAAGTTAAGGAATCTGCGACTAGACTATGTGTCTACCAGATACATTGTTACCAAAGGTAAGTAACTTGTTCATTGAGAACTCATCAAGTGAATAAGATAAAAACAAGGCTGATGAGGCATAACATCTAAATTACTCACTTATTTCAACTCATTCAGTGCCTGGAAATGACATGCATTTCCATAGACATTTCTTATAACAGCTTTGGCTTGATAAGGCATGTTTATAGGGTTATTGAATAATTCACTCAACCTCAACTTCAGAAACATACTCTTAAGGTAGTTGAACCACGGAATACTTTGAACATTAGCGTGTGCAAGGCAATCCAATATAATGGATGTAGTACATTTCCAATTCAGGTGTATTCCAAATCTTTTTTTTTTTTTTTTTTTATTTGTTTTTATTGCAGATTCACTGTAAATCGGTGACTAACACTCAGATATTTCTGACGTGAGACACACGTAGTGCCTCTCCCTATCATCATGTGGACACACGGCCATTCAGCCCACATCCCGGAGGTTGGGCGGCAAAGTTTGATAAGGTGTCATCGACATGTCCCACATACATTTCTGAGCAATCAAAGAGCATTCCAAGCCTCTGCTTTTGCGTGAACTAAACTCCCTCCCTCCCCCCCTTAAACAGTCAAAAAAACACGTTTTTACCTTCCATTAGATTATGAACCAAGAACCTTGCAGCAGCCGCCCCTTCCCACCCGCTCCCCTTGTCACCCACGCCATCGGCACACTACATTGTTCCACGTGACAAGTCTCCTTTGCCCCATGCCGGCCCATTAGCACAATAATGAATTACAACTTGTCAATGTCGACGTCCTGTTTACCCCGATGGCCCGTCCCGCTTCCGGCAAAGAAAGCCCACCCTCACAACCCCCCATCCAGCCCGTGGTATTGTCTCCATTTGGACCAAACTCTGCGGAATTTTTTGGGACAGCGCCTGGCTTTATAAGTCACCCTTTCAGCTGCCATGTAGGGGTCTAGCCCTCTCCTCCATTCCTCAAGGGTCGGTGAGTCCGGCACCCCCCAGTGTTTTGCAATGTCCCTTTTCGCCACCACCAATGCTAGGACCAGGAAAATGAGGAGGGGACGCGTCAGATCTACCTCATTGGTCATGCCCAATAACGCTATCTTGGGGTCTTGTAAGATCGAGGCCTCTAGGACCCCCTCCAGTTCTTTGAATATCTGGGTCCAATATGTTTGTATGACACTACAGGACCATATCGTGTGAAAGAAATCGCCCACCTCGCTATGACACCTAAGACACCCTGGGTCCTCTATTTTCCCCATTCTACAAAGCTGTTGCCTGTCATAGTAAGTTCTATGGAGCACATTGAACTGAATCAAACGTAACCGGGACTTGACCGCCACCTCCCGGGGATGCATCAGAACCGTGTCCCAGTCCAGATCCTCCATCACTCCTACATCTGCCTCCCAAGTAGCCCTCAACTTTGCCAAGTCACCCAACATATGGTTAGTTAGTGTTTTATATGTCAGGGAGACGGCCTTTTCCGCCATCTGTTCCTGAAGGAGCCGCCCCTCCAGAGGGGCATACTCGGGAATGTCTGTGAGTGTAATGTGTTGGGCATTCCATGCGTGGCGTAGTTGTATATATTTAAAGTGTTGCGTGTTATGGAGCCCAAATTCCGACTTAAGTACCTGGAACGATTTGAGCTCTCCCTTGGCAATTACGTCCCCTATCGTGGAAATGCCTATGTCGTCCCACCTCTGAAAGCCCCGTAATATGTGGAGTTCCACAAGCCACTGGCAGTGCCACAGTGGAGTCTGTCGTGTAGGCCTTTTATCCCATCCCATACGACGGGTGGCCTTCTTCCAGGCAGCTATAGTTAAGGCCGTCGCCGGGAGGAGTGAAGTACTACGAGAGGATCCATATAGATAGGATAGTAAGTTTTTGGATGACATTTTCGCTCTTTCCAGAGCGTAGGTTGGGTGATCTGCCAGGGCATGGAGCCAATCATTTATCGGTATGAGATGTTCAGCCCAATAGTATGCCTCTAGATTGGGAAGTGAGATCCCCCCACTGTATTGATGCCTCTGGAGCGTCGACAGGGCCACTCTAGTATGCTTGCCCAGCCAGAGGAAGGAGCGCATGTCCGCATGGATCCTACGGAAGACCGATGCCGGTATCGGGTAATACTCATTTTGCAGAGCATATAGGTATTTCGGCAGTGTGACCATTTTAAACATGGCCGCCCTGCCTAGGAGTGTCAACGGGAGCTGTCTCCACCGATTCATATCTGCCACCGCAGCGAGTATGATCCGTTCTAAATTCTTACCGAAGGAAAGAGTCTCATCCGCGGTTATATAGATCCCGAGATATTGGAAACCCTCCGAGGTTGTCTGGAGATCGGCAGGTATAGTGCCCCAATGGTTCTGGCCCCTCGGGTCGTAGAGTACCGACTTATGCCAGTTTATTTTGTGTCCCGCCATATTACCATATCGTTCTATTTCTCGGAAGAGCTCTGGAATCGAGGTGTCCGGCTCGGTGACATAAAGCAGAACATCGTCTGCGTATAGTGAGATTTTTTCAGACTGCGGGTCCGTGGCACTGCTCATAAAGCCGTGAATTGCCACGTTTTGCCAAACCCTGGCGCAAGCACCTCTATCGTAAGGGTAAACAAGAGGGGGGACAGGGGGCATCCTTGTCGAGTGCCTCTCTGAATCTGGAACTCGCGTGACAACGTCCCGTTCACCCGTACCCTGGCTTTCGGGGCAGTGTAGAGGAGCCGCACCCATTGGATGAAATTCGGCCCAAAACCAAACCTACATAGAACTGCAAAGAGAAAGGGCCAATGTACTGCGTCGAACGCCTTTTCAGCGTCCAGGGAAAGGAACCAGTGGGGGTCACTACGGCCTCTAACTTCTTGGAGCCAATTATGGGTTCGTCGAAGATTCAACTTAGTGGCTCTGTCTGGTAGGAAACCCGACTGGTCCATATGTACCAGACCCGTAAAACCTGTCCTCAGACGGGCTGCCAAGATGGTGGCTAGGACCTTCACTTCCGTGTTCAGGAGGGAGATGGGTCGGTATGAGGCGCATTCATCCCGAGGTCTGCCTTCCTTATATATCGGGACAATGGTGGCCCTAGTCAAGTCTGGGGGTAGCTCTCCTTCTCCAAGGGCACCAACAAAGAGGCCTTTAAGGTGCCGCGATAGGAGGTCCGCCGTACGCTTAAAGAGTTCCGCCGGGAAACCGTTAAGGCCCGGGGTTTTCCCTGGTCTCACTCTAGCGAGAGCCTCAGTAATGTCGTCCACCGAAATGTCCGCCTCCAGGGCGTCCATAGATTCGGGTAGCAGGGTCGGTAGGAGCGTTCCATCGAGATACCGGAGCGCCTCTTCTGGAGTTGCAAGGTCGCGGGCTGCATAGAATGCCTCGAAATGCGTGGCGACAGTTTCGGCTATCTCCGCGTCAGTGTTAACCTTGTCGCCCCCATTGGTTCTAACACTATCTCTCCGCCCTTTCTTTCCTGCTGAGCCATGCCAGTAGCTTCCCTGACTTATCCCCCACGTCACATAACCTGTGTAGTGTGGCGAGGGATTGGGTCTTTGCTTCGTCAGTCACTAGTTCCCTGTATTGTTTCTGTACGTCTAGAAGACTCCTAAGGGTCTCGGTGTTTGCCCGCGCCAAGTGGTCCCTTTCCCTCTCTAGAATGTCCTGTTCCAATGCGGCCACGTCAGCCTGGAGTTTCCGTCTCTCCTCACCTAACCTGGAGTTTATCCTATCCCTAAGTACCGGCTTCATGGCTTCCCATAGGGTAACGCTTGAGTCCACCGTGCCCATGTTTTCGGCCAGGTACACCTTAATGTCGGCCCGTATGCCCCTGAGTATGTTGTGTTCTGTAAGTCCCATGCCGCCAGGCGCCACGAACCAGGATGCCTACCCTGGGCCTGTCCCACCCTAACATACAGTGGAGAGTGGTCCGATATACCCCTGGCTTTGTATTCTGCAATGTCGTCTGCCTTCAGGTATTGACGGGACATAAAGACGTAATCAAGTCTCGAAAACACCCCATGTGCCCCAGAGTAGTATGAGTACGCCTGTTGTGTTGGGTGGAGCCACCGCCAGACGTCTGTGAGACCTATGGCTGACATCTTGCTGCAGAGTGAAGTTTGGTGTCCGCTCCTAGCCACCTCACCCGATCTGTCGCTGCCAGTGTGCATGACATCGTTGAAGTCCCCTCCCACTATTTGTACAGTATCAGAGGTTTCCAGGAGTATATGTGTAAGCGCCGTGAGTGTACGGGGTTGTAGTTTGGGCGGTGCATAGACCGAGATAAGCGTAAAGGTGCGTCTGTTCCAGGTGCCCTGCACTCCCGCGTATGTTCCCTGGGGGTCTAGCCAGGTGCGTGTGATGCAGAATGGGGATGTTTTTTTAACAATGACTGCCACCCCTCTAGAGTCCGAGGTGTATCCCGCATGCGCTAAAACCCTGTGCCTCCCCCGAGCGATAAAGGCGCACAGAGTGCCCTTGAGGTGCGTTTCTTGCAAAAAAGTGAAGTCTGGGTCCACCCTCTTAATGTAGGCATTTACTAGGCCTCTTTTGATTTGTGTATTCCAAATCTTAGCCCATAGCAATAAGAAGGCAAGACCTACTTGAGGAGTGGTGTGGCTCACTGGTTAGAGGCGGCAGACCCGGAAGCAGAGAACGGCCCGGGACCAGGGTTCAATTCCCGACGTGGCAGGGTCGTGGACCAGGGTCAGCGGACTCGATAATTCTCGCCTCGGTGCCTCCTCTAACCAGGGATCACACTCGGCAACTCTGGGCATTAGCTTGCCTCATCTCTACAACGGCCCCCCACATTCGCCGGGAATGCCTGGTTTCAACTTGGAGATACCCAGTAGGGACCATCTCACAGGGATAGCCAGGACGGGTTCCCCAGCGGTCTACAGCGCCACGACGCCTCAGGGCAGCAGTGCGCTTTACAAGACACATACATTTACATTTACATCATCCACTGGCTCTAAACCCACTTGCAGATGACAAAAGAATGTTGAATCCCTTTTTAGAGCCATCAAGAGTCTTCTGATGAAATCATTCTCAATTCTTTGGAGCTTAGCGCAATTACCATAAGCCCCCACTCCTACCATGCAAGAGGTGATTGATAAACAATTTGCCCTGTAGAGACTTAGTAGCTCTTTCACTGGCTTCGGCCAAGTTGTCCTGAAAATGTAAACAGTGACTCTACTACTCTTGCTGTTTGCAGTGCTCTTAAGGTTAGTAGTGAGCCCCAAGTTAGCTAAGCTGTAAAAACAATTCCCAAATAAGAGAAATTATTGACATTCTCAATCTCATTCCCCGGACCACAGGTACTTTAGATTTGGTTCTTTTCGGGCCACTCACAATTATAAACTACTTTTTAGATTTTGCTTTAAGATTGAAATAGGCCACAAAACCCACAAGAGCGTCGAAAGATTTCTGGAGATTATTTGCTGTCCTTGCAATAAAGACAGCGTAACCCGTATATTAAAGTGAGGCAATAAAATTCCTTCAAATCTTGGCAAAATCAAGCTTTTTCCCCAGCAGGTAAGCCTCAAGCCCGTTAATGTAAACGAGGAATAAAAAGGAGTAAGGCTATAACGCTGTCGGACACCTTATGTAGATAATATAGACCGTGTTTTCCCCCCATTGGTGCCATGTCGGATCTCACTATAGTATTTGAGTGTTGCCTACGTAATAAAAGAACCAGAGGTGACTCTATTCCCATGTCTCCCAGCATGGACCACAATTTGTCCCGATTGACGGAGTCAAACGCAGAAGATAAGTCCATGAAGGCAAGATGTACTGAGCAATTCATGGACTTAGTATACTTGCTTGCGATCAGTGATAAATTGACACTGTATTATTGTGCCTCTACTTCATTTAAACCATATTGGGTTTTTGACAAATTGTTCTCCGTGGCTCAATCTTCTAGCGTGTCTAAAAGAACCCTCCCCAATATCTTAACCATTGAATCAATCAATGATACGGGCCTATAAAAACCCTGGTCATTTTTATCCCCTTTATTAAAGACGGGAACCACTGTTGCCTCTCTCCATGACATTGAGAGAGGTCCAACAATGGTAGCTCTTATTATACTTGTTATAAGACGTGCCCACAACTGAAAGTTTTCTTTAAAGAGATCAAAAGGAATCCTGTCTGGACCCGGAGCTTTAAGATGGGAACCCTGCATAATAGCAGTCTCCACCTCTTCAACTGTGATAGATTCGCTAAATTTCATAGCTTGGCCTGTAAAATTATCTGGTTCCACTATACCTGATCCCATCTCAGAACTCACCATAGTAAAAGGATAAAAAATATGGCTAAAATGTTCCACCAAAGTCTCTCCTAAAATTAGACATTCCAGATTTTGTGAGGGGACGTCTATAAATATCCAATTATTAATTACTTTCCAGAATTTATTTTAGTCCTTCAGAACACTTACCTCTAAGACTTGCCATCCTTCAGTCCTCCATTTGTCCTTACTCTGTTATATTGTTGTTTTATCATTTTTACACACATTCTTCACTAAGTTTTTATCCCGAGGGTATGTCTGAATATCGCCTTTCAGATCTGTTGGACTTTAGTACGAGCTCTATTAAACCAACATGCTAGAGGCTTCTCCTTTAGGTGGGGAATTTTCATTGTCCGCTCAGTACAGATGATGGTGCATAGGGTTTGGAAATCATGAATAATGTCCTCCGAAGAAGACTCATGGTTTAAGCAACTAAGTACAAGATTCAGATTTTCACCGAGTTCATGCTCAAAAGCCCAAGGACTTACTCAATCACATTTCAATCTAATTCACTGATTTGAGTCATAATTAATTGGGATTTCGGGCAACTGAGTTGTCCATAATTTAAAAGGCACCATTAGGGGATTATGATCACTAGGACAATGTAAAATAACCCTCTTACATTCCAATAAACTAAGAAAGTTTCTGGATAACAACATAAAATCAATAACACTTGAGTGGCCTCCACCAATAAAGGCCGGGAATTGCTCACTACCTTCACTGGAACACTCACTTAGAAAGACTAAATGATTTGAAGCCATGATTCTATTTAAAACATCTCCATATATTGAGTGAGTGAAGTGAGTCATCGAATGGCCTCAGTATTTTCTAACCACACCCTTGCGAGCCCTTATATTTGCATATAGTGCAATTAAAATCACTGTTCCACATAATGCACAATTTGTGTTTTAAAGAGGTTTTCACTAATTTCCTCTTGCAAACTATCTGCTACATGGGGGTTGCTGTGATCAAATGTATTGTAATAAAATGGATAATTAAAAAATCTATAGAGAAGAATTTACACACAAAAAATATCTGATACCATGGCAAGGAACAGGTTGTTTTGATCTTTACTGCCGTGTGTTTAACAGGTACTAGCAATGCCAATCCTCCTTTAGCCCTTCCTGAAGTCGCTGGAATTGCTGGTGTACAGAAAGAGCGAAACCCATTTATATGAAAATATGCTCATAACCATGACTCCTGAAAACATAGTAAATCAAGTCTAGAAACAAATGCTGCCCAATCATCATTACTCAACTTTGAATTAATGGCCGCTATATTTCACGATAGAACAGAAAAAGAGATCTGAATGAGCAAGTGCTACCTGAGTTTCTTCAGTCAATACTGACCCAATGAGCATCTTGTAGCATTAGAAATTAATTTGGCCCCAATCATTTTATATGGGTCTCTACTTGGGGGTCAACAGGCATAAGAATAACATCCCCTATCCCTTCATGTTCGACTTCCCTTGAGACCCGCTTATGATGTCAATCAGTATCAGCTAGACCTCCTAACAGTTTGAATCTATTCACATTCGCAAACAAAATCCCAAGGTAACTGTCTCGGTACTGAACCCTGCATACCACAATGCCTCTTCCTGAAAATAGTGGTGGGGGGGATAGAAATAGCCCAATGACCTGACCTGGATACTACCATGCTTCAGGTTTGGGTTGTGCAGACGCGTCAACAAAAATCTTACAAACCCAGGTGTCCTAAAAGCTATCACCAACCACACTATCACCCTCAAGCCTTTTCAAAGAGGGTTCCACCCATTCCACTCTCTGGACCATTAGAATTTCATCAAAAAGGGCCAGGGGGAGAGCATTCCTCGTACACCAATGTGCAGCTTTATTAATAAGACTAAAGTAATCCTCCCTAACCCCCTCTGGCAATGTTGATACTTCTGTTAAAATAATAGTATATGGGGTACTCTCTGGTGGCAAGTGTAAATAATCAGAGGGAATTTTATTTTGATGGGGAATTAATAAGGGCTGTTGCTGTGGCAGAGATCTCCTTATACCAGATATATTCTTAACAGGTTGTGGGGGTTGAGAGAGATCTGGTACTTGCACTACGGAATCAGTCACACCCTATACGGTTCATTGGGGGGGGGTTAAGATCTCCTAAAATGGTCATAAGTGGCAGAACTTTGCTGTTGTGAAGATTCTTAATTAGGACCTTCACTAGGCAATGGTAACGGATGAACTGTGCTTCCTTTGTCCATAATATCTTCCTGTTATACAAGAGCCCGCTGGTTGCTAGTTAAACTAAATCCCTCTTTAATAAGAGCCTCTAATGATTGCAGCCTTTCTTTGATCCTCCTCAAGCAAGTCAAAATGGGATTTAAAACATTTGATATGAAATATTTCAAGTGGTCAGGAGTCTTCCGTATGGAACATGAAGCCCCCCTCTCTCATGGAGGGCTCTAGTTAACTCAACCTGAAGAGGGACTAGAACCTTTTAGGCCCTTTTTTGGGGTAATACATCTTTTTTAGGTCTCGTCCCTTCTACAACCCACTTACGTTTCCCCTCCCTGGAGTCAGTTACTGTTTCTATACCATTGTTCTGAACTGTGTCTGGATCAACGGAGTCCAATATTTTAGCAGAATTTTCTATTATCACATTAGGTGAAAGGGGAATTAGTAGTGCGCTCTCTTGTCGAGAATCCTCCTATACGGACAATACTTCCTTATCCAAAACAAAACAAGGAGACACTAACCACAGTCTGCTTTCTGCCAAGTCAGTTTCCTTATTTAGAGCCCAAACTGCCTGCTGCAGGAAACTTTCAAGTGTGGTACGCCTGGGGCCGTGGTATTTTTTCTAAGCATGGGCTGAAAATTCGTTCCGCTCGCGGAATTTGCGGATTTTACGCGATTTCGCGATTCGCGAATCTCGCAAAATCGCGGTAAAATCCGAGAATCAGAGGCGACGAATTTTCACCCAAGCACTTACAGGGTTACAGCTGCAGGTGCAAAAGTTGAAGCTAATTTTTTGTAACCTTTTACAAAAGGGTTACAAAGAAATTAACTTCATCTTGGGCACCTGCTGCTGTAAGCCTGTAAGTGCTTCCTGGCGCCTTGTTGCCTACTTGGAACTATTCTCTGACCCTGCTCTCACCCTTGAAGCAGGGTCAGAGAATAGTTACAAGTAGGCAATGAGGCGCCTGTCACGAAAATTAAACCTCAACAGGAAGCACTGACCGATATAAAAACAAGCATTTGCAATGCAATAGGTCTCGCATTAGGAAAGTTTGAGCTATTGGTCTTGTAAATGACAATTTTTTTTATTTATGTGTTGGTTTTGAAAATAGCTAAATTAATAGCTTTGTCATTTACAATGCCAATAGTTATAACTTTCGCAAATGTGACACCTATAGCATTTGTAATGCAACATGTTTTGTATTTACGTGACTTAGCTGTATTGATATTACAAATTACAATGGCATTTAATTTTTTTAAATAATTAATACTTAAATAAAAGTGATTTTAATTTATAATGACAATAGCTTAAACTTTTGTAAATAACTTTTGTGAAGATTATGTTCAGTGTATTTTATTGTGACGAAAATCCAAGAACAGAAGTGAAATATTAAGATCTTTTTGTGACATTTGTAATAAAGTTTGAAACATTGAGAGAACATATTTGAACCAGTTGTTGTTGAATGGTTGCGCAGATTGATGCAGGGGTGGCGCTGAGTGGTGCTGTGGTGGTGCTGAGTGGTGCTGTGGTGATGCTGTGGTGGTGCTGAGTGATACTGGGATGGTGCTGAGTGATGCTGGGGTGGTGCTGAGTGGTGCTGTGGTGGTGCTGAGTGATGCTGTGGTGGTGCTGCGTGATGCTGTGGTGGTGCTGAGTGGTGCTGTGGTAGTGCTGAGTGATAATGTGGTGGCGCTGAGTGATGCTGTGGTGGCGCTGAGTGATGCTGTGGTGGCGCTGAGTGATGCTCTGGTGGCGCTGAGTGGTGCTGTGGTGGTACTGAGTGGTGCTGTGGTGGTGCTGAGTGATGCTGTGGTGGTGCTGAGAGGGCAGAAAGGCACAAAAAGCAGTCTAACGAAGGGCAGAAGGGCAGAAAAACGAGTCTAACAGAGGGCAGAAGGGCACAAAAAACGAGTCTAACAGAGGGCAGAAGGGCACAAAAACAAGGGAATAACAGAGGGCAGAAGGGCACAAAAACGAGTCTAACAGAGGGCAGAAGGGCAGAAAAACAAGGGAAAAATGAGTCTAACAGAAGGCAGAAGGGCAGAAAAACAAGGGAAAAACAAGTCTAGCAGAGGGCAGAAGGGCACAAAAAACGAGTCTAACAGGGGGCAGAATGAATCCCGCCCTGCGTGTTTGTCCACGAAGATGCCACCTTTTTGTGCAATACCTCTACTCAACTGGAGTACTTTCTACTGTCTAATCAGTAAGTGCTCCCTCGGTGGCTAAATGTATAGGGGCAGATTCACAATAACTGGTGCATCCCCAGGGATGCGCCAGTTATTGTGCGCCGCAGCTCCGCCACCCATGGTGCGCCGCATTTACAATTCGGCGCACCATGTGGCAAAAACGGCACAGATGCGTCACGCATCTATGCCGTAAAAGCAGCGCATTGCTGGAGCTGTGTCGCTCTTGCGACGCAGCTCCAGCAATGCTCTGGGGAGCCCTATCTCCCCAATGCTGCCTCAAGCCTTGCGCCTGCTTCAAGCAGGCGCACGGTTTTGACGCAGCATTGGCCTAAAAGTGACTGAGTGAAATCTTGTAGATTTCACTCAGCCACTTTTAGGAGGCGTTCCTGCACAGGAACGCCCTCCCCTGCGCCGGAACGCCTCCTGATGGCGCAGGGCTTTACAACGTGACGCATCTCTCAGATGCGTCACGTTGTTAATACCCAGCACCATGGCGCATCTTTTGTGCTGCCGCTGCGTCACAAAAGGTCTCGGTAGAGGGTGGCAGTGGTGAACCAGAGGGTGGCAGTGATGAACCAGAGGGTAGCAGTGATGAACCAGAGGGTGACAGTGATGAACCAGAGGATGACAGTGATGAACCAGAGGGGGGCAGGGGTGAACCAGAGGGTGACAGTGCTGAACCAGAGGGTGGCAGGGGTGAACCAGAGGGTGGCAGTGGTGAACCAGAGGGTGGCAGTGGTGAACCAAAGGGTGGCAGTGCTGAACCAGAGGGTGGCCGTGGTGAACCAGAGGTGCTGTGATGAACCAGAGGGTGGCAGTCGTGAACCAGAGGGTGGCAGTCGTGAACCAGAGGGTGGCAGTGGTGAACCAGAGGGTGGCAGTGGTGAACCAGAGGGTGGCAGGGGTGAACCAGAGGGTGCTGTGATGAACCAGAGGTTGGCAGTGTTTAACCAGAGGGTGGCAGGGGTGAACCAGAGGGTGGCAGTGGTGAACCAGAGGATGGCAGTGCTGAACCAGAGGGTGACAGTGGTTAACCAGAGGGTGGCAGTGGTGAACCAGAGGTGCTGTTATGAACCAGAGGGTGGCAGTGGTGAACCAGAGGGTGGCAGTGGTGAACCAGAGGGTGGCAGTGGTGAACCAGAGGGTGACAGTGCTGAACCAGACGGTGGCAGGGGTGAACCGGAGAGTGGCAGTGCTGAACCAGAGGGTGGCAGTGGTGAACCAGAGGGTGGAAGGGGTGAACCAGAGGGTGGTAGGGGTGAACCAGAGGGTGGCAGTGATGAACCAGAGGGGTGGCAGTGATGAACCAGAGGGTGGCAGTGGTGAACCAGAGGGTGCTGTGCCCATACACGACCGCATGGGTAACTTCGCCATGCAAGCGGCCCGCGAACACGCAAAAAGACCCAGCAAACACGCAAAAAACCCAGCGAACACGCAAAAACAAAAATTCGCACGAATTTGCGGATTGCGAATTCGATTTCGCGTGAATTCGCGTAACGCGAATTCGCAAATTTCGCCCATACTTAATTTTTTCATCTCCCCATTCCAAAGTGGTGAATAGTAGGTGTGTAAACATATCACACCTTGAGCCAAAAGCCTAAGTCACTGCCACAAAATGCCAAAAGTACTGTAAAGTCAAATGAGACCACAATAGCTTCCTGCTGGGCATCTTGAACAGAGGAGCCAAGAGAAGGGGCCCAGCCCAGCCTTAACAAGCCGTGGACAGGCCCACTCTTCTCCCGGGACACGCCCGGGCGCATCCCACGCAGTGGGAGGCCTCAGTTGGTTAAAAGGGTGCTCTAGCATCTTCAGTAAACGTAGCGACCCTCCTCTGGGCCGGGGCAGCTGGGAAATGGAGTCTCACTCACCTGCACGGCTCTGGTATGCTGAACGACGCTCCCGCGCTACGGGACGTCTCAGCTGGCTAAATGGCGCTCCGGCATCTGTGGCAACCTTTGCTACCCTCCTTTGGGCTGGGGCAGCTGAGAGATGGAGTCTCTGGTCTGCTGAACAAGGTCATCAGTGATGTTATCAATGATGTGATAGAACATTTAATGAGTGATGTATTAATATTTGAGGTCATAAGCAGAGCCTGGTGAGGGCGCAAATTATAGTTAGTTTAAAATGTTATGTTTTAACTTAAATTTTCACCTAGCTATAAGGTTACTTTAATCTTTGCTTTTTTGTGTGAATTTTTGAGTTTTTTTTAAAAGGTAAAGTAAGATTATTTCCATACTTAACTACAGCGTCACCTTTAACCTTTACAATTTTCAGTGAATTTCTAGTTTTTTTTAAACATAAAATAAGATTTTATTATGATACCTACCTCTGTCTCTGTAGACGGTTGGTAACTCCATCATTAATTTCCACTTAAGAACATATTGCCCATCCTACTTGTAATAATGGGCACTGTAGTTTGTAGTTCATAAAAGTCAACCTAGTTTTCCCCTCTTAACCTATAATGAGGTATTGTGGGATACATAGTTTTGTTATTCGTTCTCTCTCTTCTGATGTTAGATGGAAAATCATTAGCAGTAAAGGATTGTTGTCACTTAAGGCTTACTCCAAGTACAGGATCAGTTCTTATGCTACATGGCATTTCGTTTTTATTGATTTCTGAGCTACTGTAATTTATACCATAGTGGTTTAATGACTGATTGTCCATGTGGAAAAAGATTCTCATTCGATTTTCATTTTAAGCTCAGCAGCTTCACATTTATGGTCTTCAATTCAGCTAATTTTAGCTAGTTTATGAGTATTAATCCTATTTTGGCCTTACTCTTAGCTCGGTGCTTTCTCATTTTTCTCTCATTAGAGGTGTGGCAGTAAACATTGGAAATAAATTATGAGGCATCCACAGTTTTGTATAGGTTGTTTTGGATTCTATATCTAAATGTGTTTGTTTCATGAACCCACTTACAAATATACTCACACTGCGTTTTAGTGTTTGATCTGATGATGTACTGGATTCTAGTTGACAGTTGGCGTATTGTGTCTCCTCCTTTTTCATTTTTCTTTATCATATTTATGCCATAGAATGTAATTGTTTTTCAATCATAGTCCTGGCATTTCATGTCATGTTTTGCAGTGCTAAGAATGCATCTTTGCTTTGTACTGCTCAAATTTGTTCAATAATTCTTTTTTTAAGGGCACAAGTTGTTCTGCTTACATAATCTGGTAAAGGCTTCTAGCCGCAGATTTCTTACCATAGAATTATCCGCAGGCATCAGACTAGAGCCAGAAATGTTTCCCCTGCGTGCCGGTAGGTGGGGATCGTGCACCTCTGCGTGGCTTTGTCGGCATTGTCCGTGCTGGAAGTGATGTGCGCAGTGCCTATATTTTCCACCCCAGCGTCCTGATGTTAGTTCTTTTCTTTTCATGACGGTCAGTGCAGATCTGGAGAAGAGCTACCCCCAGTCACTTTATAACTGCCCTTTTTTCGACCCTTTTGTTGAAGATTTTTTAGACTTTGTCTCTTGGTGTGGCAGGGATGTCCACAGGGAAGGTTGGTTTCAAGTCATGTGGTGCCTGTTAACGGCAGATGTCTTTACCAGATCCACACCCCATTTATCTCTGGTGCCTTGAGCGCGACCACAACGCCAACACCTGCGTCGAGTGTTGCGCCATGAATCCTACGGTCTTGAGGAAACAGTCCATCAAGCTCCTTGCTGCCCGACACGCGACACTGTGACCGTCTTAATCCCCGTCGAGGGGAAGGTCCTGGGGTCCGTTGCGGAGCCACTCCAAGCACTTGTCATAGCACAGAAAGTTTTCTGACGAGACAAGAGAACATCGGCATTCAAGGCATGGCTCCGTGGTTGAGACTGTGTAAGGACCATATCCTCGCCTTCCTGAGTTTCCGGGAGCCCGAGCGTTCCCTGCCCAACTCCGTGATTTTTATGAGGCCATGCACCTTCTATTTGGGCGTCCCATCCCCTTTGGTGCCCTCAGGCCCCACGGGTTTGGCCCTTACTGGTCTTTCGCCGGCAGGTTGGCACCCAGTGCCAGTCGGGCCCCTTGGATCCATGGACAGATTTGGAGTGGTGCCGGTCGGCCCACCTTGTCTTTCCCTGGCACCATTGTCGATGTTCCAGATGCTGCTGGTGTCCACTTTTGGTAAAGTCTCCATACTCATCCTGACTCTGACACAGAGCCAGATGGGGATCGTCCGACTCCGTCGCCGACTGGAGGCATTCCATCCAGGCCGGAGCCTGTGCCCTATTCCTGTGGGCTAGGACTTGGGGATGATTGGGAGGGACCACTTGACCCTGATGAATACCAACCCCTAGATATCACCAAGGACACCTGGTGTGAGAATCTGGCGGATGCCAGTTGTCTGGACATCTCTCCAGATACTGGCTTGGTTTCTCCTCCTATCATGGCTACGAAGCAAGGAGCGTTATTTGCTATGGTAATGAGGAGGACAGCAGAGGTTCTGGATCTTCAGTTGCCTTCCATGGCTGTCAAGACAAATGTATTGATGGAGGTGCTTCAGCGGGGATTCACCCCATCCAAACCGCTTAATTGTTTAATGAAGCTCTCACGGACGTCCTACTCTGGCCTGGTCCAAGCCCTGCATGATGCTGCTATGATTAGACTGATTGCCTGATTCCATCGTCCTGCCCCAGGGAGCTCCAGTTTTCACACTCACTGCCACACCCCTAAGAGCTTGGTGGTTGAAGCCTCCTCTTGCACAGTAAATCCTGGCATATTCCCTACTGCACTCCTAGACAGGGAATCCACAAAGATATATCTTCCACCTCCCTGGCACTGGGGTCGGTGAACACCACATGCCTTTCAGGCTGATAATCCCACCCACATTGCGACTTGATTGTACAGGAACTGCCTATGGTTTCAGAGGAGGCCCTAGACATACTCTCCCAAGCTATTACTGATAGCAAACTCACTTCGCAGAGCGGTTGCATCGTCTGTGGCCCTTAGGCGCCATGCCTGGTTGAGACAACTGGCTTTTCGGGGGATTGTCCAGGCCTCGTTCATGGACATGCTCTTTGATGACTCCTGTCTCTTCAGAGACAAGGCATACTTAGCGCTAGAGTGCTTCAAGCCACGGCCAGGTCCCTTGCATTTTCATGCTCCCTCGCCAACTCTAGTCCACCTTTCGCTCCTTTCGGGCCATGGAAGGGGCTTCCAGACACTTCTCTACCTGCCCAGTCACCACAGTCTGCAGGATTCCCAGCCTTTCATGGCCGAAGACGAGGTATCCACAGCCCTCGTTGGTCAGGTAGCCAGAGGTCGGACCAGTCCACCAAACACCCCTCCCCCCACCAGCCGCAGCCTCCAAGCCTCTTTAGTTTGCCCTCCGACGATCATGGGCATCTAGTGGGTGGCATGATACAACATCACCTGCTCCACTGGGGGTCGATAACATCTGACTGCTGGGTTTTCCAGATTGTCCAAAGGAGCTACTCCCTTCGCTTTGCGATTAACCCTCCACCCATGCTACCCACTTCTGACAGGCTGACGAAGCACCACATCTCACACCAGGAAGGGGTGGCTCTCTTGGCTAGGGTAAGGAATCTGCTGCTAGAAGTCTCTATGAAATGAACAAATTACTTACCTTCGGTAGCGCCTTATCTGGTAGAGATTTTTAGTCACAGAGCTGTTCCCTTTTTAGGGCCGGTGGTCCGTGTTCTTTCCTGGAAAGCCGTGAAAAGAAACTGCGCACGTCACTTCCGGTGCGGATGATGCCACACTAAGCCAAACAATGCCTCATCTTCTGCACTCCTCTCCATTGCCTCCCTGCAGGGGGCGGGGTGGGGGTTACTTCCAGTATCTTTGGTCCGGACATGGGCCCTAGTCCTTTTTTTCAAATTTTTTCTGGTAGCCGCGGGCCTTGTACACGAGACTACTCACGTTGCATGCACCAGTCCAGGTTGGCCACTCAAAGTTCAATAGTGAACCCCAGATCTATACGGTGTCCCTCCGGGCCACGGTGAGGGCTGTATTACACAACAATGTATATCTAGGTAAAGTCTGGTCTCCTCAGATTCCCAGCGTTGCCAACGCTGAGCCCAGTAATGTCACCATCTGATGTTGCCACTATCTGATCCCAGCAGCGTCGAAGCCCCCTGCAGCCTCACAATGTTGGCACTAGTGTGTCCATCTGACACCACCTCCTCCGGCACCTATCTGTATTTATTCTCCCCATGTGGTGTACTCTGGTTCTGGTGTAGTAGGCCCTGTTACTCTAGTATTGGAACTTTCATAGACTCACATGCTTGAATCATACCCCGTCGTCGAGATGGGAGTCCACTGTATTATCAAAATAATTGTCCTATTAGACATGGAACATATGGCTCTAGGCCTTAAAATCGTTTATAACTTATCCCTGTCCTTTAGTAAAAATGGACCAAACTTAAAACTTGAACAATCAGAAGAGACCTGTAGAACCTTCCTGAGAAAAGATCCAGTCCCTCAGATTTTCTACCGCACCTCGTGCTAAGGGAGTCTCCACTGAGCAGCCCTGCTCAGTTTTCCTCTATTTTTCAAGATTTGGAATGTTTTTTCACCCTTTCAGCTTACTATCAACTCAGTGGATTTTTTAAGGTGATTCAAACCGACGTCCACCATGGCAGAGGCACCTAAAAAAGGTCTATTTAGAGCCTATGGAACTTGCAGGAAGAAAAGGCTGCATATTGATGATAAGCACAAGGACTGCTTATACCCCTTGTACCCTGACCACAAACCAAAGGAGCACAAGGTATGTTGCACCTTTTCTACAAAGACTCTCAAAGACCGAGAAGGAAGGCTTCTCTTGTGGCTTCAGAGGCTTAAAAGGAGGGACACTGTGGTCTCCGATGAAGAGAGTGATACATCTTCTAAATCTTCCTCCAGTATGCCTCAGAAACGACCTTTGGATGACCCTGCTAGCACATCGTCACAGCCACCTAAAAAAGCGTCAAAAAAGTCTGTTGAGTCCACTCAGAAACAGACTGAATCTGCCCACAAAGCTACCCATGAAGAAAGGAAGGCTTTAAATATAAAAAAACAGCTTCAGAACCTCTGCACCACCTATAAAACTGAAGCATACCTTCAAAAAACCTACCTCAGCTCCCCCATTGAGCAGCTCGTCGACGAGAAAATCCTCACCTGAGGTGATTCTGGTCACAACGACGGTGTCTTCAGTCAACACCGTGACTGTATCCGCGACGTTGATGTCCTCGTCGATGACATCGTCGATGGGTAATGTACCTTTATCGTCGACAAAGCAAATCGTGTCTTCAAAGTCTTCATTGTCGTCGAAGGGTCAACTTCTGATGACCTCCCCGTTGACTACACAGCTCACGTCGACAATACCATCAATGGAGACCTCGTCGATGACTGCGTCCACGAGAGAACCCGGTTTGACGGCGAAGTGTCAATTACTGTTGATAAAATTCCCTGTCTCCGGCAGTGTGCCGTCGATGACGCCAAGTCCGTCGACAGAGCAAGAAAAGCAGCCTTCGCGGATGAAGTAGATTCAGGCAGTGATGCAAGCGTTGACGGGGTCATCGACGACACCGTCGACAAGGAGGGAAATCATAAAATTTCAAAAATACAGTTAATATCAAGTGTAATGTCACCTAGTCAGGTGCAGGCTCTTTTGCCATCTCAGTTCTTAGAAGAAGATGATGAGGACAAGGGGTCTGAGGATGATAGTCTCTTTGGGGCAGCCTTGAGCCCATCGGACCATCATGTCAAATATCAGGAGGATTCTGATGAAGATGATGGTTATGGACGTCAATATTACCATCCGCAACAGCAATATCACTAACAGGTGATGATGTACCTCCCTTCAAGTCTTATGACAGACCTGCAATTTATGCTGACAGACTATAAGAGAAAATATCTGCCAGAGCATCCAACAGTCTCCGCCTCCTCCCCCTTCTTCGCCTGTTTGCCCACAAATACAGGTTCGCACCCCTCTTCTCCAACAGTCTCCTAGGTTTCAGCCTCCTACTCAAGTTGCTTCTGTCCATCAGTTGACATCCTCTGATGAGGGAGAAGGAGGAGAGATTCAACAAGATGAATGGTATTCCTACATCATTTCCTCTCCGACATCTCCATCTCCCCCACAAGCGGATTCACCTCCGGTAGATATTGGAGGCTTCCACAACCTTTCGGAGAGAGCGGCTAAGCGCTTTGATTTACCGATGCCTATGTATCAGCAGGATTGTTTCCTGTATAACTTTAGAGCCTTATACGAAATCAGTGAGATCTATACCCATTATCGATTACATATGGAAGGTGGGGCTGAGAATAATGGTGAATCCAGAAACTGTTCCACCCATGTTGCAGAGACTGGACAAAAAATATATAGCTCTGGATGATGCTCCAGCCTGCTTAATAGGTCATCCAAAAGCAGATTCTGTGATCTCGCAAGCAGCGCAGCGACGCTCTAAAAATCCTTCAGCTCCCCTGACTGCTCCTCCTGATAAAGAAGGAAGAAAGCTTGACCACATTGGGAAGCGTTTTTAACAATGTCAGCTCTGACAGTACGAGCAGTGAATTCCCTGGCTCTACTGGGCCATTATAATAGGCAGATGTGGTGCCGAAAGCACATGAAGTTTCTAAGATTCACAGTGGCCGACTGTCACTTCCAATTCCACGTCTTACCTCTCGGAGTGAAATCAGCTCCCTGCATTTTCAACAAATGTTTAGCACCAGTCGCAGCATTTCTTAGACCACAACATCATCACATTTACCCATACCTGGACGACTGGCTTCTCAAAACCCCTACGTATGAAGCAGCAAAAGCGCCCAACAAAGCCTGTCTGCAACTCTTCAAGAACTTGGGCCTCACTTTAAATGTAGAAAAATAGATGCTGCACCCATCCCATCGACTGGGGCTTCTAGGAGCTATCCTGGACACCTTAGAAAACAAGGCTTATCCTACTCTGGAGAGACAACAAAGGCAAAGACGGTCCAAAAAAGAAAGTCCATTTCCGTACGCCGTTTCAAATCTCTCCTAGGAATGATGTCTTCTTGTATGCCCCTCATACTTCATTTCGTTCCCAAATGCGACCTCTTCAGGAAGCTTCAAACAAACAATGGGTGCAGATAGAGGGCTCATTTGACGATCTGATGTGAATCACTTCTCCCATGATAGCGGCCTTGGACTGGTGGATGCAACCGCAACAATTATCGCAGGGTCTTCTGTTCCTATCGCAGGCTGTTCCTCTCGTGATTACAATGGATGCATCTCTAGAGGGCTGGGGAGCTTTCCCTCAAGACTTGCAGGTCAGCGGAAGATGGCCGCCTTCTCACAGGGATCTTCATATCAATCTTCTTGAGCCAAGAGCAGTTTGCCTAGTGCTCCAAACATTTCTGCCAAAAATGCAAAACGCATTGGTGCTTGTCAGGACGGACAATACCACAACAATGCACTACCTTAACAAACCGGGAGGAACAAGATCTCTCCTGCTCTCTCAGGAAGCCCAACTCAAATGGCGCTGGGCGAGTCATCACAAAGTACATGTGTCAGCGGAGTATGTCCCAGGAAAACAAAATTTCATAGCGGACACGTTGAGCAGACTAAAGACTACTTGCCACGAGTGGGAACTGGACCAGCACACTCTAGCCAACATTTTCTTCCAATGGGGCAAGCCAAACATAGATCTGTTGGCATCTCCAGAGAACGCGAAATGCCAGTACGTCCCAAGTTGGCATCACCATCAGGGTTCATGGGGGAATGCCTTTTCAATAGCTTAGTCTGGCATATTTGCTTACGCCTTTCCCCCCATTCCTCTCCTTCTGCGAGTGTTAAAAAAGATACAGACAGAACCCCGAAAGATCATTCTGATAGCTCCAGCCTGGCCTCGCCAGCACTGGTACGTACTTAATTGCACTGCAAAAAGGTTTCAGCACTCTTGTATACATATATTACTTCATCATATTACAATCCACAGATCATAAACACAGTAAAGAAGAATTGTCCAACTCCTGTGGTATATGTTTTCAAATCCAGTTTTCACTTTATTTTTTCATCAAGGGATTCACTCCTCAATTCCATAAAGCATAGCCAACGCGTTTTGTCTACTGAGAGACTTCTTCAGGGCTTAGATGTATGGTGAAAAAGGTATTGCATCCGGTCTCATGGTGTTCCTAATCCAATAAGATCTTGTATCTTTCTTGTTCCCCAATTCGTCAGGGTTTATGGGGGAATGCCTTTTCAACAGCTTAGTCTGGAATATTTGCTTATGACTTTCCCCCCATTCCTCTCCTTCTGCAAGTGTTAAAAAAGATAAAGACACAACCCCGAAAGATCATTCTGATAGCTCCAGCCTGGCCTTGCCAGCACTGATATACAGAACGTCACCTACTTTCAGTCAAGTCTCTGATCCACCTCAGACCATTTCCATTTCTCTTGAAAATAAACCAGGGACAAATGTGCCATTCGGACCCCAGTTCTCTGTAATTGCCAGCCTGGCTTCTGAGTTCTGAGAATTTCAACACCAAAGATCCCACAGGAGTGCAGACAGGTGCTGGCTAAAGCTAGACCAGTCCACACTAACAGGACTTACTTACTTAAATGGAAGAGATTTTGCACGTGGTGTACATCGTCTAAAGTCAATCCTCTCCATTCACCTCCTGAGAACGTTTTACCCTATCTACTCCTCTTGGCTTGCTCAGATTTGGCCCACCCGTCAATTAAAGTTAATTTAGCTGCCATTTCCAGTTTCCGCAGATCAGCTAAGGCTCCATCACTATGGTCCTGCAGGCTAGTAAAACAGTTTCTCAAGGGGCTGTTTAGAATGTTCCCTCCAGTAAGGGCTCCTCCTCCTGATTAGCAACTAAATACGGTGCTCAGTCAACTAATGAAACACCTGTTTGAACCTATTCACAAGACGGACATGAAGTTCCTATCTTGGAAAGTGGCTGCCCTCCTAGCTCTCACATCAGAGAGAAGGGTTGGAGAACTTCAGACTTTCACTACTCAAGAGCCTTTCTTATAATTTAAACAAGACTAACTTATTCTACAAACTAACCCTAAATTCACCCCTAAGGTTCCTTCAGATTTCCACCTTAACAAACCAATTGTTCTGAAATCATTCTTCCCAAATCCGCAGTTTGCAGCGCAGCGAGCTCTGCACTCTCTAGATGTTAAAAGGTGCCTAAAATTTTACTTTAACAGGACAAAGTCATTTCGCAAGTCAAATCAACACCTTATTGCGTACAGTGCACCTAGAAAAGGTTTCCCTATCACTAATCAGAGCATTTCCAGATAGATTTCTAGTGCAATTGTATTCTGTCATCAACAAGCAGGCCATCCTCTGACGTCAAGAGTTCATGCCCACTCTACAAGAGCCATATCCTCATCTACCTCAAACGTTAGCTGCCCAAACCTAACCTCAAACGTTAGCTGTCCAAACCTACAAGGGTATATTGGGTTCCCCTGTTTTTTCCTTATATCCTCATCTACAGCACTGTTTGCAGGTGTATCCCTGCCTGACATTTTTAGAGCAGCAACTTGGAGGGCGCCGCACACATTCACCAGGCACCACTGCTTGGATGCTGGGAATAAGCGAGATGCGGCAGTAGGACAAGCGGTTCGCAGACATCTCTTTCAATAAGGTGAACCTTCTTCGGTTCCTTCCCACAATCGTATACTGTCCCACATTTTCAACGGTTTATGGTACAAAGGTATACTTTGGATAGTTTTGCTTATGCATTTATATGAGTATATTAATGTATACGCACAATGCTTTCATGCATGCCTTTCCTGTAGTGGTTATATAGCATGAAAATGTATTACTCACTGCTACCTTTTCTGATTCAATCATTTGAATATATGAAAGTTCCAATACTGGAGTAAGAAACAAGTTACTTACCTGTAACTATAGTTCTCCAGTATTGGAATCTTTATAGATTCACATGCGACCCGCCCGCCTCCCCTGGAGAAGGCTCACTTACTTATCTCAATTTTTCCTATTAATGCACACTTGTGCTTGGAAAATCTGAGGGACTGAAGCTTCTTTCAGGAAGGTTCTACAGTGTGGTCTCTTCTGATTGATTGGTTAAGTTTGGTCCTTTTTTACTATAGGGCAGGGATATGTTATAAAAGATGTTAAGGCCTACAGCCTTATGTTCTATGTTTAATAGGACAATTATTTTGATAATACTGGGGACTCCCGTCTCGACGACGGGGAATGATTCAAGCATGTGAATCTGTGAAAGATTCCAATACTGGAGAACTATAGTTACAGGTAAGAAACTTGTTTATTTAGGATTTTCATCTGCACCAGACGAAAACCTGCTCATATCGCTACCTCCCTTGGGTGCCTACAGGCGTCTCCTCTGTCGTCCAGTGTACCCAGGTTCTTCTCCCACCACTCTTTGGAGGAGGAAAGGTGGAGGTGGCTATTTTATTTAGTTCTGTAGATCAGGAACGCAGCATATCTGTGGAGTGGGATACCATTATTTTGTTGGAGTTTCCTCTGTGACCTCCCTAAGTGCGTCCTCCTATTTTATCAGGGCATGTTACAGCAGCATTGTGAGTCTGTTAGCTCGTATTTGGTCTTGATTTCTTCGAATAGGAGGAGCGCATCACTTAGATCCCTATCATATCCCACTGTCGCTGTCCCTCCACATGTCGCAAGTCTGCCAGTATCCCAGATTCCCATGTAGGGGTGTTTCTAGCGTCAGTCTACCTTCCCATTCCAACCTCCTTGTGGCTTTTATCCAGATCCCAATCAGTACCTGTGCTGGGTTGGTCTGATGCACTAACCTGGTTCCAAACATGGAGACAATACTGGAACTGATGCAGGACCTCGTATCCTGGCAGGGCCGGCCCGTTCAAGGACTAGCTTCTCCCTAAACAAATCGCAGCCCTTGGGGAAAGGAGGGTTGGACAAAATAAGAAGAGAGAGAGACTTGTGGTACTTGGTCCGGTCAGCAATATTTTAATTCCCCTGTGTTTCTCTCTGTGAGGAAGTACTCCCAAGTTGTAGTCCTGTTTTGTCTAATAGAGGTGTAAAATGATACAACCTCAATTGTTATCAATAGGTATACTTTTTACTTGAAGCATTGGCCAGAATCCTCAGGCAATCGCCCATGTCTTTTATGTAGGGTCTTGTTTAAGAACTTCAACATATATGGATGTTCTTTCATGTAATGATTTTGCAGCCATAGACAATTGGTCTTCCTGTGGAATTATTCAGTGTTATAAATTTATGGAAGGAAATAAATAGTGGGGATCGCTCGGCTATTTGTTCTTACATGTTTAAACTCAACATTAAGTAATAATGTCATATGTTAATCTTTTAGTTTTTGATTTAGACATGCTGTCATCTCAGCTATTAGTTTCTATATGTTTATTGTAGTTTGTTTCATCATTCAATTTTTGATCTACTTCTTTAATTTAATATTCTTTGTTTAGAATCACAATATTTCTGCCTTTATCTGCTGGCTTTATAATTGTTGTATCACTATTTCTAAGTTTTTCCAAAGCACCATGTTCCTTTATTGTGAGATTTCATTTTGGTTGGGCTGTCTGTTTTTTTAGTTTATTAATACCCGATTACACTAATTTGTAAAAATTTAATTTTGATTTCACTGTCAGGTTCCTGAGTGCTTGTTGGGTACACACCTGCATGGACATCAATCATGACATTTGCACATGCCTTTGGCCAGGTGCAGTGGTGTCTGTGCAAAGCATCATTGAATGCCACGGTGTGCACCTAGCTCAATAGTCTCAGAAACCACTGCGTACAACCTATGGCTGTATACAGAAGCTTCTGGGCAGAGGGTGTGGGAAAATATCAGGAATCTGTTTTGGAAGTTGCTAAAACTGACACAGGGAATTCTTTTACTCCATTATTGGAACTTTCATAGATTCACATGCTTGAATCATTCTCCGTCGTTGAGATGGGAGTCCCCTGGTACCTTAGAAAAGTAATGTAATAATAGACATAGGCCATAGAGAACTTAGGCCCTTTGGTTTGGTAAGATATCCTAGTCATTATTTAAAAAAAGACTGAACTTAAGTGTCAACTAATCAGGCCACACCACCCTGTAGAACCTTCCTGAGAAGCTCTAGTCCCTCCGATTTTCTACTGCATGTCATGCTGGGGAGTCTCCTAAGAGGTCTACTCAGCTCTACCTGTCAGAACTTTTCAGAAGATTGTCTATAGACATTTCTCTTCAAAACTTACAGATATACTCTAATATTCTACGTATCTGTTATCTGGGTGTCTAAAACTGACATTTGAATATGTCAGATACACCAAAGATGGGACTCTTCGGACCCTGTGGTACTTGCAGAAAAAAGAGGCTGCACATGGATGACCCTCATCTTGGTTGCATGTAATGTCTTTATCCCACTCATAAGACAAAGGACTATAAGGTATGTCATGCTTTTTTTGTCTACAAATATGAAGGCCCATGAGGGTCGACTCCTTCTATGGCTGCAAAAGCTCAAGTCCAGACAGAATCCTATCTCTGATGAGGAGAGACACACTTCATATATGTATTCCTCCTAAACTCTTCTCAAGAGAGTTAGAGATGAACCTGCGCCTCATTCCTCTCAAGAACCACTAAAAAAGGCGTCCACAAAGACCTCTTAAGTCTCTCACAGACACCGCAGCCCATTCAAGTCACCACACAAATGTGACATTACCTCAGCTTGAAAGGAGAAAAAGGAGTCAAGCTGCTCTTCAAAAAGAATCAAAAATTTATTTCTGAGCCCCCAACACCTCAACCTCCGGTAAAAAACACCTTCAAAAAGCCACCTTCTTCTCCACCGACAGATGTTTTCTCATCGACGACGAAGACTGTTACAGCAGCGTGAACTGCATTTACCTCAATACAATAAGTTTCAATGGCGACCCTCTTCCTCGTTGTCGACCAGCCTTACCGCAATATCGTTGATGATAAGGATTACCTCTTCATCGACACTCCCGTCGACGATGATACTTCTGTCGGCGACACTCCCATTGATGGCGCCTCTCTTGTCAGCAAAGAGACCGAAGCCACCACTCTCGCTAATGCTATCTTTGTCCACGACCTCTACGACGCTGAAAGAAAAAATTGTAGTTAAACAGAGAGAAAGCCAAAAAATACTCATGCCGGCTCGCACATTGCCAAGTAAGGTGCCTTCACTGCTGCCATTACATCTCTTAGATGATAAAGACTCCAAGGATGACAGCCTCTTTGGTGCAGCACGTAGCCCCTCAGAGCTTTGTCAAATGCCAAGCTAAAGAGTCCGATGAGGGTGACTACTGCGAACATGATTTTTATGCCCCCCCCCCCCCAAGAGGACTATCAACATCCTCAACAATTTCTAGAAGACATGGTATGTCAGACTAAACTAAATGATTTCCTCCAACGTCCCCTTCTGCTCAATATATTCCATTTGCTGCAGCTTCAGTGCTTCTGCAGCCCCAGCTCCTCCACCTCTGCAACCACTGCCTTCCCCTCCATCAGTGGTCTGTTCTCCACAAGTGGCTCAACTACACGACCCCACCTCATCTGAGGAGGAAAGAGAGGAAGGTGAACTCTGCAAGTACCCTGATGAGTAGGTTGACTACATATTACCAACACAGTCACCTCCATCACTGTTCGCAGTGGATTCTCCTCCGGAGAACATAGGGATTTTTCACAACCTCTTCGAAAGAGCAGCGACACGTTACCTATACCCGCTAAACAAAATTACTGTTTCCTTTACGATTCCAAGGAACCTTGTCGAAAGACTGTCTGGGCCATACCCCTTATTGATTATATTTGGGATGAGGGCTTAAAGCCTCAGTTTTGCCTTGTCTCAATAAAAAATACAATGCCTGGAAGACTCACTGGACTTCCTAATGGGACACCCTAAACCAGACTCAGTCATTTCCCAGGCGACATAAATAAGATCTACAAACCCCTCCACACCTCTATCATCACCTCCAGACAAGGAGGGTTGGCGCCTCGATAGCACTCGTAAGCGCTTTTCAGCCACGTCAGCACTTAGGGTGAGAGCAGCAAATTTCCTGGCACTACTGGGATGATACGATTGGCAATTCTGGTCCAATATTGCCCCATATCTGGAAAAGCTGCCGGATTACATCAAGGGTGAAGCAAAAACACGTATTGCTAGAAGGTGGGGGCACATCATCCGAAATAATTATTTATGCCATAGAGATTGCCAACACTGGAATCAGGCAGCTAGCTGGGGAAGTTGTATTACGCTGTCAAGGATGGCTTAAAGCTACCACCTTCTTAGGAGACGCGCGATTTAAAATGGCCGCCTCCCGTGAGCTCTGGCTCGTTTTTCGCCCGTTTTTTTATTTTAACAACTAATTATTGTCAGAAAATATATTAAAAGGAGGTCGCTCCATGTATAAGGACCTTATCTGCGTTGTGAAGTAATTTCCTTTGATTTTAAGCGACAGAAGTGGCGTTTTTCAGCTCCTGGTTCCTCCTCCCAGCTCTGCCTTCAGGTACAGCCAGACTTTTCTCTCCAGGGGGCGGAGTGATCATTCAGGAAAGGGCCTGGCTTTGGCTTAGCCACTCCCACAGCCCACTTTAGTTGCTGCACCAGTCTTTCTTAGGATTTCTCCACACCTTTCATTCTATTGTCTTATATACTGCTTATTTCTTGATATTTGTCATTCTTTTTTTAAGAAAATGGAAAATAAAATTTCCCTTCACAATAAAAGAAGACAGCAGGTTTCCCCTCCACCAATTAAATCGAAAGTAGTGGAGTCATCTGAACCTTCCTTATCTTTAATACTGGAGGAAATTCAGGGCCTTCAGGCTAATATAGATACAATTGCATCAGAGGTTAAAAATGTATGCAAAGAAATGGCTAGTTTGTCAATGAAATTATCGGACAATTCAATTATAATCCAAGATAACAAAGTCAAAATAAACGCTTTCACTCCACTTGTGACAAAAATTTCACCTATGTGCTCACTACTGTTGGACTTGGAAAATCGGGATGTATGACGTTACAACGCATACTTTTACAACGCCTACCTTTACCACGCAATTTTTACAACGCAGGATCCATTACAACGAAGCACCATTACAACGCATGTATTTACAACGCAGATACCTTTACAACGCATACCATTACAACGTAAGTATTAGTAAGTATATAATATTTTTTGAAATGTAAATTAATTAAAATTAATTTAATTTAATTTAATTAATTTAATTTAATTTATTTTAATTAATTTAATTTAATTTATTTTAATTTAATGTAATTTATTTAATTTAAATAATTTAATTTAATTTAATTTAATGTAATTTAATATAATTAATTTATTTTAATTTAATTTAATTAATTTAATGTAATTTAATTTAATTAATTTAATTTAATGTAATTTAATTTAATTAATTTAATTTAATGTAATTTAATTTAATGTAATTTAATTTAATTAATTTAATTTATTTTAATTTAATTTAATTAATGTAATTTAATTTATTTTAATTTAATTAATTTAATTTAATTTAATTAATTTAATTTAGTTTAGTTTATTTTATTTATTTTAATTTAATTTAATTTAATTATTTTATTTAATTTAATTTATCCTGTACCCCTTTACCCAAAAAACCCAAAACTGACCCTGAACCCTAAAAATACCCCTTTACCCAAAAACACAAAACTGACGCTGAACCCTAAAAATACCCCTTTACCCAAAAACCCAAAACTGACCCTAAACCCTAAAAATACCCCTTTACCCAAAAACCCAAAACTAACCCTGAACCCTAAAAATACCCCTTTACCCAAAAACACAAAACTGACCCTGAACCCTAAAAATACCCCTTTACCCAAAAACCCCAAACTGACCCTGAACCCTAAAAATACCCCTTTACCCAAAAACTGAAAACTGACCCTGAACCCTAAAAATACCCCTTTACCCAAAAACTGAAAACTGACCCTGAACCCTAAAAAAAACCCTTTACTCAAAAACTGAAAACTGACCCTGAACCCTAAAAATACCCATTTACCCAAAAACTGAAAACTGACCCTCAACCCTAAAAATACCCCTTTACCCAAAAACCCAAAACTCACCCTGAACCCTAAAAATACCCCTTTACCCAAAAACCCAAAACTGACCCTAAACCCTAAAAATACCCCTTTACCCAAAAACCCAAACTTATAATATTTTTGATAAAATTATATACTTACCAATACTTACGTTGTAGTGGTATGCGTGGTAAAAGTATCTGCGTTGTAAATACATGCGTTGTAATGGTACTTCGTTGTAATGGATCCTGCGTTGTAAAAATTGCGTGGTAAAGGTAGGTCGTTGTAAAAGTTGCGTGGTAAAGGTTGTATACCGGAAAATCGTAATAGACAATATAATCTACGCATATTTAATTTGCCTGAAGATGCTGAGGGAGCTAATTGTAGATTATATTTGGAGAATCTAATTCCTGGACTCTTACCAATCAAATTTCCAGAAAAATTTGAAATAGATAAGGCTCACAGGATTCCCTCCCATCGAAACCCTCAACATACAAAACCGCGTATAAATGATCTTCAAAGTTCTTCGTCGTCATCATTTGGCTTTAATCAGAAAAGCAGCACAAGAAATCCCTGCACTCATGGTAAATGGGAATAAAATATTTATTCATCAAGATTTTGCCAAAGAAACAGTTTTGAATCGCAAGGACTTCACTGCTCTTCGACCTCAGCCAAGAAGTCTTGGCTTTAAATATCGTCTTTTTGATCCATCAACGATGCGCATTTGGAAAGATAATTTCTCAAAATCCTTTCATCGTCCTGAAGATCAACAGTCACAGCATTCAATGGATACTCAAGACTCCGCTACTTGATTACTGCCAGTTATGCCTTTTCTGACAATATACTGATATTTCATTACATTGGGCTCCAACGGTTCCGGTCATACTTGTAGCGTGTGTGCGTTTCACGATTCACATTTATGTCTTCTGTTTGTCGTTTTGTCCATGTTTTTCTTTTCTTCTTCCCTTCTGCTTGTTCTAGAGCTACTTTTTATCCCATTCTCTTTCCCTTTTCTTCCTTTCCTCTTCTAGTTCTCTTTTCTCTTTCCCTCCTATTATGGCTAATGTTCAAAATTTTAAAGTAGTTTAATGAAATGTTAAAGGTGTGCGCCATCCAGTCACACGTACAAAAATGTTAGATTATTTAGGTAGTTGCAAAGCCGATATTTGTTTGATACAGAAGACTCATATAGATGATAAAATCTTAGATTATATGAAGAAAAAATGGGTTGATACTATTGTCTCTTCTCATGTTAACGGGAAAAAATTGTGTAGCTATTCTTTTTGCAAAAAAATTACATTGCCAAATTTTGAGTAAAAATTCAGATGCTGATGGTAGATATATAATCGTTAAAATTAAAGTTCATGATTCACTCTTATTTTTATTAAATGTTTATGATCCTGCTGTGGACGACCTGTTTTTTGGGCTAATCTTACAACGGAGGTTCTAAAGCTTGGTAATGTTCCTTTAATTGTCGGAGGTGATTTGAATTTATTATCTGATCCTTTATTAAATAGATTATCTCTTACTAAATTTCACTCTTCCAAGGTTTATTATGCTTTGAAGTCATTTATTCAAACCACTAAGTTAGTTGACATTTGGCGCTTACACTTCCCTACAGAAAAAAGCTTTGCTTTTTTTCAAACCCTCCTAATTCACGTTCTAGAATTGATTACTTATTAGTTACTAGGCAACTAATTCATTTTGTAATTACTCCTGAGATTGGTAACATTGATGTCTCAGATCATGCTTTGATCTCTTTTGTTTTGAATGTAGATTCAACTTTTACTAAGCAATCTAGATGGCGAATGAATACAGGTATAGCTTTAAACGAATATAACAAACCAAAAATGTTATCAGCCATTCAAGATTATTTTGTACTCAATCCTGAAGGTTCTACTTCTATAAATTAATAGATGGGATGCTTTTGAAGCTTATATTAGGGGTGTAACAATCTCTATTATGGCACACGAAAATAAAACCTTTAAGGCAAATGTCAAAAATTTACAAATACAATACAATTTAAACTGCAAAAACTATGTTATACATTTAACTCCATTCTTAGTAAAAGAGCTGGCATTCAGATTTCTAATGCTAAAGCCAGATTTGGTTTTAATGTCAATAGATCTGGAAGACTCTTAGCTAATTATTTACGCATAAAGCTAGATAAAGCTCAAATCAATTCAATTCATGGTCCTAATGGTAAACTTGCTTTATCTCATAAAGAAATTGTTAGTGAATTTTTGAGTTTCTATTCTAATTTGTATAATAAGCCTGATTTGCAGGATGTTTCCTTAATTGATTCTTTTTAACTACATGTGGATTACCCACGATTTCACAATCTGATAAAATTGGGCTTGATGCCCCCATTACTAAGGATGAAATCTTATCAGCCATAAAATCTCTTAAAAAGAATAAATCTCCTGGTCCCGATGGGATTCCAGCAGAATTTTATAAAGAATTTCAATCACAACTTTTACCTTTTTTATTTCAATTGTTCACATTTTTTGGTTCTACAGGAATTACATCTGGTTCTTTTACTGAAGCTTTAATTATTATACTTCCCAAGCCAGATAAAGATCCCACTCTTGTTTCCAATTATCGTCCTATATTTTTAATTATTCAAAGATTGTAAATTATATGCTAAAATACTTGCTACTAGATTAGGCCCTATTTTCGATTCTATTATACACCCTGACCAATCGCTGCTACCTGAGGGGCTACGTGATGCTCCCGAGTGCCAATGCTCCAGGAGAGGGACTAGCTCTACCCCCCCCCGACCTATGTTACAAACGGCCCAGATCAGGGAACCACGACTTCCCCCCGCCGATTAGAGAGACCGGGTTTCTTATCAACACTCAATCCCTAATCAAAAATAACATTGCTTTCAGAGACTTTATCTCAGACAGAAAACCATCCTGGGTATTTATTACTGAGACCTGGGCTTCAGAGTATACAGGGCCTGAGCTCCTAAATGCCATTCCCGAGGGGTACTCCCTGGCAAGAATGGACAGAGAGAGGCGCAGGGGGGGGCTGGGAATACTTCACAAAACTTCTATAAGATGTCGGACCGAGCCTCTCTCCTCACCGCTTGACCCCTTTCAGGCCTTGTATTTTGCTCTCAATCCCTCCCCTACGGTCTCCTTTTCCGGTATCCTGATCTACAGGCCCCCGGGCCCTAGGTCCGCTTTCAGTCATGACTTGTTAAAATTGCTGGAACCCTACATTGATAGACCCAACCTGTCCATCCTTGGAGATTTTAATTTTAATTTAGAGAATGACAGCTCTGCTGATACTGCCCTTCTGCTGGATTCTCTGGCCTCTTGTGGGCTGACTCAAGGAGTAGTAGGTCCCACCTAACTAGCTGGACACACCCTGGACTGGGTCTTTACCAATGACCCCAGGGTAGGGTTAGGGCCCCCCTTCCCCTGTCCTGGTCAGATCATTTGGCCGTCCCACTTAATTTTACACCCCCTCATCCTGGTATATCCTTAGCAGATCCTAGTAAGTGAGAACTAAAAAGGAATTTTAGGGGTTTAAACAACGAGACCTTAGCCCCTCTGATGGCCAGTCTTATGCCCACCTTAGCGAGAGATACGGATACTGCTGCCCTTGATCTCTTTAACTCTATCTCGAAGGCCGTGGATATCCTGACCCCGATCAAGCAGCACTATTCCGCTAGAAAGCGACCCTCAGCACCCTGGTACTCAGACACCCTTAGGATGCTACGGCAGGGCTGCAGGAAGCAAGAGAGGCTCTGGAGATCACACCTTGACCCACACGAAAAAGATAAACATAAAAGCTTACTTAGGGACTACAAAGCCGCGGTGTTGGCGGAAAAGAAAAAGACACTTCACTAAACTGACTGCCTCCCTCAGTTCTCCCAGGGAACTGTATAAAATTGTTGATTCCCTGGCTGTCCTTCAATCACCCGACCCCATAATAGCAACACAGGAACTCTGTGATCAGATTTCAACCTTCTTCCATGTTAAGATAGCTGACATTTATTCAGGCCTAGAAGCCCTTAATCTAGACCTAGGGGCCCCTCCTGCTTCAGTAGCATCCCCCTTGGAAGAAGTTTCGGTGAAGGCTCTGGGTTGCGTTCTCACTAACTTCCCTCCGCTCACACTGGTGCAACTGAATCTGCACCTGGACAAACTTAAATCCGGATCTCCTCTTGATCCCTGTCCTTTGAAAACTTTCAAAGAGTGCAGGGAAGTTTTACTTCCTCCACTCCTGGAGGTAATCAATCTGGCAATCCACAAAGGCGTTTTCCCGACAGCGTGGAAAATGGCCATAGTTAGGCCCCTCCTAAAGAAGGCCACTTTGGACCCGGCGATTTTGAAGAACTTTCACCCAATTTCCTTACTCCCAGCCCCCTCGAAAATGCTAGAGGCCCATCTAAAAAACCACCTGAGTGCCTTCCTGGACAATTCCAGCCTACTGGACTCTTCTCAGCACGGCTTTCGGAGGGCACATAGCACTGAGTCCGCCCTGACAGTAGTTACAAACAACATCCGTGCTAAGGTCGACAGTGGCCAGACTACCCTTCTGGTCTTGCTCGACCTTACAGCTGCTTTTGATACCCTGTCCCCTTCCATCTTGGCCAAGCGCCTTAGGGGGATAGGAGTGGACGGACCAGCGCTTAGCCTTCTGACATCCTTCCTTGACCACCGTGAACAGAGGGTCAAGTTGGGTGACTTTCTTTCCCCAGTCAAGCCTGTGCAGTGTGGGGTGCCTCAGGTCTCGTCCCTGAGCCCCACCCTCTTTAATATCTATGTGGCGCCGCTTGCCAGGCTTGTGAGATAATTTGGGCTGGAAGTCCTATCTTACGCTGACGACACCCAGATTATGGTTTCCCTCTCGCAGTCTATAGACATCATGGCCCGGAACTTCAGGAATTTTATGGAAGCAGTGGCGGGTTGGATGATAAGGAACTTCCTCAAATTAAATGGGGAGAAAACGGAGGTCCTTATCTTCGGAGGCAAGGAAGAGATCTGGTCGATGGAGTGGTGGCCTTCTGCTCTTGGAGCTTGCCCTACGCCCTCACAGTCTGCCCGCAACTTGGGTGTAATCTTTGACACTAAGCTCTCCTTCGACAAACAAGTCTGCAGGACTGCCTCAACCTGCTGTGGGGCCCTAAGAATTTTGAGGAAAATTGTACACTATCTTTCCATCGAGGCCCGAAAACAGGTCACTGTGGCCCTCATATCCTCAAGGCTAGATTACTGCAATGCACTATACTTAGGAATCAACAAACAACTAGTCCACCGCCTCCAAATAGTGCAAAATGCAGCAGCCAGGTTCGTTGATGATGCCCGAGGCTTTCATCAGGCTCCTCTATCAGGAAGAATATGCACTGGCTCCCCATGCAGGCCAGAATAGAGTTTAAGGTCCTGTGTCTCACCCACCGGGCCCTGTATGGATCCGGTGCTGAAGACATCAGACCCCTTGTGTCCCTCTATACCCCCGGTAGGGTACTTCGCTCAGCATATAAAAATCTTCTTTCTGTACCACGAGTCATCAAAGCCAGGTGGGGTGGGAGGGCCTTTTTCTCCCTCGCCCCCAGGATTTGGAACATACTTCCGGCTGAGCTCAAAGGACAAACCTCCTATCCTCTTTTCCGAAAGGCATGGAAGACTTGGCTTTTCAGGGAGGCCTACCCATAGTCGGTTCACCCCTTCTCCCTTCATACAGTTAGTACCATCCTTAGCGCCTTGATGCCTATGGACAAAGTTGCGCTTTATAAATCCTTACTCAACTCAACTCATCTGGTTTTATGAAGAATAGATATTCTGCAAACAATACAAGAACTTTGCTTCATATTATTGAACAAAGTTCTACTTTAACTTTACCCTCAGGAATTTTGGCCTTTGATGCTGAAAAAGCTTTTGATAAAATTCATTGGCAATTTTTATTTCATACCTTATCATCGTTTAATTTTGGTGATTCTTTTATCCGTATGATTTCAGCTCTTTATTTTGCCCCCACTGCTCGTTTATTTATCAATGGCCAAGTTTCGAATCAATTTGTCCTTCTTAGAGGTACAAGACAAGGCTGTCCCCTTTCCCCTCTCTTGTTTTTAATTGGCATTGAACCTTTCCCTTGTTCTATAAGAAAATGTGATAATATTAAAGGAATCAATATTAAAGATGTTATTGTTAAAACCTTAGCGTATGCTGATGATGTGCTTTTATTTAGTAGTGATCCTATATCCTCATTCCCCTCATTCTTGGAAATTATAGCAAAATATTCTGCAGTTTCTGGATACAAATTAAATACTAATAAAACTGATTTTTTTCCCCTTAAATATTTATTGTACTCCTGATATGTTTCCTATGAATCAAATTATCTGGCAATAGTGTACATTAAAATATCTTGGTATTTTATTTTCTTCATCCATAAAATCAACAATTACTTTAAATTGCGAATCTATCCTAAAATATATTAAAGACAAAACGTCCAAATGGTCATCATTACATCTTTCATGGTGGGGTAGAATGGATTCTATCAAAATGACTATAGCTCCTAAAATCTTCTACACCCTTGCCATGATTCCTACTCAATTTCCATTAAAGTTTTACAAAGATGTTGATAGACTTCTCTCCAAGTTTCTATGGAACAAGTCACCTCGTATTAGTTATAAAAAATGAAAAGTGCCCAAATATAATGCTGGGTTTGGTATCCCTGACTTTTTTCTTGATCATAAAGATTTTATTTAAAAAAAAAGTTCCATATGATTTTTTAAATAACCCTTCTGCTTGACTATTTATCGAGAAATCAATAGTACACCTATTTCCATTACCCACTTTGTTAAGCATGTCAAATAATGCATAATTTTTTCATAAATCCGTTATTCTTAAGTCCACTAAAATGATTTTTAATGACCTAGATTCAATTTTTCTTTTTCTACTGAATAATACTGAAGACTTGTCTCTGTGGTATAGCAATGTTATTAAATTGAATAGAAATATCAGTTTCTGGTATTCATGGGTTAAGGCTGGTATTTTTTATCTCAAAGATGTGTATTCCAATAACAATTTCATTTCATTTGAGGCATTACAAATAAGATTGGGTTTATCTCAGTCTGACCTTATTAAATATCAATAACTGTGCAATTCGATCTTAGATTCTTTCCCTGATGTTATTCGTTCTAATGTTATAGCTGATTTATCAATTTATATTCAAACTGTTTCCAAATCATCTCATGGTGTTTCTATTCTATATAAAAAATTATCAAACACTTTAGGTAACAACATAGATATGATTTCAACTTTTTGGAATAATGAGCTTTCGCTTTCCTTGTCTACTGACACATGGAAAAATATTTGGCTTGGTAGTGTATCTGGATGGTTACCTGTTTCACTCTACCAAACCAACTCTTATATTTTATTCAACCGTTAATGGACTCCATTACGTTTGTTCCAAGCAAAACCTCTTCAATCTGCTAATTGTTGGCATTGTAAAATGCAACCAGGTAGGTTGCAACATATGCTTTTTGATTGTCCGTTAGTTTTAAAATTTTGGACTGATGTTTGGGATATTATAAAAAAGATTTTAAAGATTCGTGTTGATATTTCCAACCAAATGTTAATTTGCAAATCTGCTATTTTGTCACAAAACTTAAATGATTTAGAAGGTAAACTTTTCAATTTCTTAATTTCAGCTGCGTTGAAATCTATTACCTTCTGCTGGAAAGATGTTTCTATATTATCTGTTAATGCTTGGTGGTCATGGATTATTTTTACGAAAAGAGGTGCTCAGTTATTTATGAAAGGGATTATTCTTACTTCTAACTCTTGTCACTCTTTTTGGATACCTGTTGATGTATATTCATAATGGTATATTTATAGTTCAGTTTTCTTTTTATTGTACTTATTTTACACTGAGTTATAAGATGTATTAGCTCTATTTATAGTTAATGCATTGGCTTTTTTTATAATTGTTTCCTCCCTTCCTCCCCCTTTTATGTTTCATATGAATATGTAACATTTCCTTACCTATTGTAATTATTTTGCTGATGTTCTAATTTATACATTGTGATTAGGTATTTTCGCTATTTAATATTTTTTCTGTATTGTCTATGTTTATTATATTTAAACAAAATTCAATAAAATATTTTGAACTCAAAAGCTACCACCTTCAGGTTCAGACCAAAATACCAGATCTACCTTTTGAAGGAGAAGCTTTGTTTGGAAAACACATCAATGATGCTCTCCAGGCAATAAAGACTGATATGGACACAGCCAAGTCGCTGAGGACCTTGCAATACAAAAAGCTGCCCTTGTGTTGTGCTCGAGGAAGAGGGCAACCATCTTATAGAGGGGGAAACCAATAGTACCGTTATCTTACAAATTCCGGAACTAACCTACAATTTCGGTTCTACTACCAGCAATAACAACCTCTATCGGTAGCCTATAACAGACCTGCTCCAAGCGGAAAAACCGGACGACAAGGTAAGGATACCAACCGCCAAACAATGACTTCTTCCAGGCACCGGATAATCCCCTCCCTTTTCCACCCACAGTAAGATAGAATAACAAATCACCTGCAACGTTGGAAACAGATAACAACCGCCAATAGGTTTGAGATCTTGTTCGATTTGGACACACATTGGAATACATACACCTCACCCATCCCCACTTCACCCATCTGTCTAAATCCTCTACACCTTCTCAAGTGGGAGGTCAAACCCATGCTAAAGAAGGGTGCTTTAGAGAGAGTTCCTCTATCACAGAGAGGAAAAGGTTTCTACTCCGGTCTCTTCTTAATCAAGTCAAAGCAGAGGAGACAAATTCTAGATTCAAGAAACCTTAACAAATACCTCAAGAAGCAGTCATTCTGCATGGGTACATTACAAGATATATTGAACTCCTCAACAAAGAAGACTATATGCCATCCCTGGACCTTCGAGACGCATATTTACATATCCCCATCCATCTAAAGCACAGGAAATTTCACCTGTTCACTGTAGCCACCAGACGCTATCAGTTTTGGGTGCTCCCTTTCAGTTTCCAATCCGCCCACGCATTTTTACAAAGTGCTTAGCATCTTTAATGGCCTTCCTCAGATAACAGATACATCAGGTCATACCATATCTTGACAACTGGTTGATCAAGGCTCCTTCCAACCAGGCTGTTTGAACGTCCATCATGGCCTGCATACACCTGTTTAATGAGCTAGGTCTCTCTCTGATTCCAGACAAATCAGTCCTTCAGCTGCCACAAGGGATAACGTTCCTAGGTGCTATTGCTGGACACAAGGCTAAACAGAGCATACCCCACAACAGAGAGCCAACAAAAACTGATGTCTTTAGCAAGGCCTAGTACAAAAAAGAAAGTCTCTTTCTGTTCGCCTCTACAAATCTTTAATGGGTAGATGTCATCCTCCATCCATCTATTCCCATACTTTCATCTAATGTTCTCTTCCAGGGGATACTCATTAATAGTCATAAGCACTGAATAATCTCCGCCCATGAGCGGGAACCCGGAACACATGACCAAATACATATATATGTGTAAATACATAAAAAGAGTACATAGTACTAAACACATTATACACATATACATGTATACACTATTAATATGCAGCCCAACCATTATCTATAGGCTAAAAAAGCCATAATTACATATTTTCTACAGAATGAAAATAAACTATAGAACCAATGCAAGAAAAAGGCAGGAGACTAAAATGCATTCCACAGACAATGAAACCTTTTATTTTCATCAAAGAACCTGTAATAAAAGGCAATTAGCCTAGGTAGGCTGCATAAAGAAATAACATCCCTGTACAGAAAATCAGACTAACACCTCGCCTTTAAGGCCTCAGAGAATCTGAACATTTTGCCTTTAAGGCCTCCAGGGGAACCCTGCTCCCATCATGCCCCACATGTGACAGTTAGGCCAGTTCTTTTTTCCGGCTTGTTCTGAGAGGAACCTCGAACTTGAGCTCTGCTGAATTTGATTGTTTTTCAGTCAGAATTTGGTATTTTCCTGTCTTATTCGACAGTATTCTTATCTGGTGGTATTGTTCAATCTTTTCTGACTAATTCATCAAGAATTTTTAGTCAGTTATGCCACCTTTATTCTACAATTGTCCTTCCTGTGGGAAGAAAATGTCCAAAACAGATCCCCATTATGTTTGTGTGGTATGTCTTCCTTCCACACATTATGTGGAAAAATGTTATCATTGCCTCAAACTTTCCAGGAGAACTTTTAAGGAAAGAGAGAAGATTCGGCTTTTGGGTCTTCTGGAGAGAGAAAGACATCTTGAGAAGTGGGCAAAAAGTGAGTTTTCATCTGGCAGGCCCTCCTCTCCAGCAAAACGTCGAAGATCTGCTTCACCTGAGGGTAAAAGTAAGAAAAACCGACATCATGAAGCGTCGACGTCTAAGAAAGTGAGTTCCGTGTCGAAATCTAAATCGCCGTCAGGGTTGTCGATGTCGAGACCAGTCGAGAGAAGTACGCCGACGGCGAAGACATCAACGGTAAGGCACAAGTCGATGTCGAAGCAGAGGTCGAGGTCGACGTCGAGGCATTTGGTGTCGGTTGCTGTGAAGACGAAGTCGAGAGTGAGAAGATCGACGTCGAGATAGAGAAGATCTATGTCGAGAGGTAGAAGTGGATCGACGTCGAGACCTGAGGAAAGACGAAGATAGAGGTCGCTGTCGAGACATTGGTCGATGTCGAGGTATGCCTCGGGCTCGAGGCTCGCGAAGACTCATTCGACGTCGAAAAGGCAACCGACGTCGAGAAGGTCGACGTCGAGGTCTCCGCCACCTGCTTCACGGTCGGCGTCGAGGAAGTCTCGATCGGCCTCTCGGACCTCTCACAGGTCATTGTCGAGGTCGGAGTTGACGTCGAGGTCATTGGCTGACCATCCAAGGTCGACGTCGAAAGACCTGACGTCGAGGGCATCGGTGGACAGGTCTTCTTTGGTCAGAGCCTCTCCTCATAAGGAATCTTCTATTGTGGCGCATTCTGGCTCGATGTCGAGAAATTCAACGTCGAGGGACAGACAACTGGTTCCCAGAGAGGTGCCTACACCGGCGTCTAGATCTCCGCAGTCTTGGAGCTCATCTCCTTCGTCAATGGGAATACAAATTGTGCAGGTTACCCCGGAGGGCTCTTCGGTGCGTAGATCACCTCCTGCGAACATGTCTCCTAGATGGTTGGAGAGCATCCGCCATTGGAAGATGCAGCCCAAGCCGGATGGAAGACCGTTTACCTTGGAAGTTTCAAGACCACCGGCTGGTGGATCTCCAAGAAGATCTAGGTCTCCAGTAAAGAGGCATTCACACTCCAGGGATCGCAGTAGGTCTCATCGGTCTCCTACTCCGAAAAGTTGGCACAGATCTCCTGCCTCTTCCTCCTCAACTAGGTCCTCTTACAGAGACTATTCCCCCACTATCTCATCAACACCACCATCCAGGATATCTCCTGTGGATGATTTGGGGACTTTCAATGCGTATTGTGCCGTGGGGCTAGCAAATTCAATATAACTATGGCAGTGCCTCCTGTGAAATCTTCAGTTATATTTGAAGCCCTACATCATAAATCGTCTGCTAGACCTCTTCTTCCGTTGGTGCCAGGTTTGGTGGAACCGGCCATGAAGACTTTTTTGACACCAGCTACAGTGGGATCAGGGCCCTCTAGAATTGCAATGGCACCGGATCAGGATCCTCTTTTCCTGCGCACTGATCCACCACCAGATTCTCTTATAGTGGCGGCGGCTAGGAAAGCCCATTCGGCTAAGTCTATCTCATCCGCTCCGCCGGAGAAAGACAGTAAAAACATGGACTCCTTGGGGAGGAGAATGTGTAACACAGCTGGTTCTGTCATGAGAGTGGCTAGTGCTTCGGCTCTGCTGGGTCGCTATGACCGCCTCATATGGGACTCTATGCAAGGTTTGCGGAGAAGTTGCCTAAGGAAGATCAGAAGGATTTCCTTGAGATTGTGGGAGAAGGTGGATTGGTTGCAAACCAAAGTATTAGTGCTGCGGCTGATTGTGCGGATCTTGCAGTGCATGGTTATGCCCACGGCATATGTTCCAGGAGGTCTGCATGGCTTCGCCTCACGGGCCTTAAGCCTGATGCCCAAAGGAAAATAGTCAATCTGCCATTCAACGGGACAACATTATTCGGATCTCATGCGGATGATGAAATGGCCAAAATGAAAGCTGAGCTTGATACGCTGAAAGCGGTTGGCCTAGAAAAGAAGGAGTTTCGCCGTCGTTTTCGCCCCTACGACAAAAGGTCGTTTCAGGAACGTGGGCAATCATCAAGCTCGTCGTCTCAAACCCAGGGTCAGTCTCAACAGAGGTCACAGTTTCAACAGCGCAGACCTGGGCGAGGCAGAGGAGGAAACAGACAGCAATCCTCAGTTGCAAAACAGCCTCAGAAACAATGAGATGGAACTTACTCCACAGCTGTGGTCTACCCCGTAGGAGTAAGCCTTGCTTTATACTGAGACGAGTGGAGAAGATTGACAAAAGACAGGTGGCTTATCAGCATCATCCAGAATGGTTATGTCCTCAAATTCAAAAAAACCTCCACCTGTCATAAGTCCAAAGAGAGTCATCCATCAAAGTCACAAGCTTCTGCAGAAAGAAGTAAACCTTCATTTACGCAAAAAAGCCATAGAGAAAGTTCCTCTTCTACAGAGAAACCAAGGACTGTATTCCCGCTTCTTCTTGGTGAGAAAGAAAGGTCCCACTGCAGAATTCAGACCTATACTGGACTTCAGATTGTTGAACAAATTCATTCGAAAGGAGAAATTTCGGATATTAGCGCTCCCTCAAATATTTCCCCAACTCCATCAGGGGGACTGGATGTGTTCCATCAATCTGAAGGACGCATACTTTCATGTTCCAATCTCAAAGAGGCATCGCAAATTTCTCAGATTTCAAGTGTCTGTTCATCACTACCAGTATGCAGTACTTCCATTTGGCTAAAGTCAGCTCCCTGAACATTCTCCAAGCGTATGGCGGTGGTAGCTGCTTTTCTTCGAAAGCAGAGGATATTCATTTATCCTTACTTGGACGACTGGCTTCTGAAAAGTTCGTCTCCATCTCTTCTGGAAGATCATCTTACAATATACCTTCATCTCATGCACAAGTTGGGTCTTCAGCTCAACTTCAATAAATCAATAATGAAACCAACCCAGCAGATCCAATATCTGGGAGCCCTATTGGGCACAGAAAACGTAAACGTGTGTCCTTCGGAGGAGAGGTGGTTATCAGTCCGGACAAAATGTCTTCTCCTTCTTCAATCCACTTACCCGACAGTTCGCCAAGTGTCCTCTCTCCTGGGGTAGATGGCGTTGTGCATCTTCATAGTTCCAAACGCAAGATTGCATATGCGTCCTCTGCAGCAGTGTTTAGAGGATCAATGGAGACAGAGGACGGGGTGCTGGGAGGATCGAATACTCCTTCATCAGTCCGCCAAAGATTCCATCCGATGGTGGATGAAGAGGTCACACTTAGTGCAAGGAGTTCCATTTCATCAGGATCCTCCTACTCAGACTCTGATCACAGACGCCTCTCTCCAGGGTAGGGGTGCTCATATGGGCCCTCTGCAGGTACAAGGGCTATGGTCAGACTCCGAAAAGGGCTGTCACATCAATCTACTGGAGCTAAGAGCGGTCCATCTGGCTCTCAAGTCCCTCTTTCCATCATTCCAGTCTCGGTCCTTTCTGGTGCAGACAGACAATACAACAACAATGTATTATTTAAACAAGGAAGGGGGACCCGGTCCAGGACTCTTTCCATGGAAGTCCAGACCATTTGGAACTGGTTGCTAGCGAGGGATTTGTCGAGAACGGCTGTGCATCTGCCGGGGTCCCTCAATTCTCAGGCAGATTTCCTCAGCAGAGACTTCGTTGAGACTCACGATTGGGTTCTCAACGAGGAAGTCACAAACAGTATTTTTCATGCATGGGGAACCCCAGATATCGACCTGTTCGCAGACGCGGAAAACACAAAATGCCCAGTCTTAACGTCCAGGTTTCCCCAGGTCGGATCTAAAGGGAATGCCCTTTTGATAGATTGGTGTCAGAACTTACTGTACGCTTTTCCACCGACTCCATTGATACCGACAGTAATCAACAGGATGTACAAAACCAATTCCAGGATTATTTTGATTGCCCCCGAGTGGCCACGCCAATGGTGGTTTCCAGATCTCCTTCAGTTGTCGGAAGTGCCACACAGGAGGTTGCCATGTCGCCCGGATCTTCTGTCCAAGCAGAAGGGGAGAGTGTTCCACCCCAACTTGTCCTCCCTGCGCCTGGCAGTATGGCTCCTGAAGTCATCCAGTATGGACACTTGCAGTTGAATCCAGACTGTATGCATACCCTTAAAGAAGCAAAACGTCCTTCTACAAGGAAGTCATATGGCTTTAAATGGAAACGTTTTTATCTATGGTGTGAGAACAATGGTCATGATCCTATCCATGGTCAGGAACAGGTGATTCTACCGGATCTGTTACATTTGGCAAGGGCTGGCCTTCAGTTTAATCTATTAAGGTTCACCTTACAGCGATCACTGCCTACAGGAAATCACCTACTCAGACCTCCTTTTTTAGGATGCCAGTAGTAGATTTTCTGGAAGGTTTAAGAAAGGTGTATCCGCCAGTCAGATCACCTTCTCCACCTTGGGAGCTTAATGTGATGTTAACTAAGTTAATGGGTGCACCATTTGAACCTCTACACAAAGCCTCCTTACAACACTTAACTTGAAAGGTAGCGTTTGTTGTAGCCATTACTTCTGCTCGTAGAGTGAGCGAGATCCAGGCTCTGTGTTGTAAGGAACTTTTCATTGTATTCCATGCTAATAGAGTGGTACTCAGAACGCATCCTTCCTTTTTGCCCAAGGTTGTGTCAGATTTTCACATTAATCAGTCTAAAACTTTGCCTACTTTCTTTCCAAATCCTGCAACTCCTCCTGAAAGAGCTCTCCACTCCTTAGACCTTAAGAGGGTTCTTAAGTATTTTTTGGATAGGACGAAGACTTTGATAAAGTCAGACCGTTTGTTCCTTAATTATGGTCCTATTAATACGGGCTCTGTGGTGACCAAGAGGTCCATATCTAGATCGATTGTTTCTTGCATTGTCCTGGCTTATCAGTTGGCTAACAGGTCTTTATCAGGAAGACCAAAGGCTCATTCCACAAGAGGGACAGCTTCCACCACAGCTCTCCTTAGGAATGTTTCTATGGCAGAAATCTGTAAGGCAGCTACATGGCGTTCAGTCCATACCTTTACTCGCCATTACTGTCTTGACTCACACACACAGGCAGATGCTCAGGTGGGGCAGGAATCGCTAAGGAACTTATTTGCTAATACTAGCTAAGATATGTGTGTCATACTGTTGTTATTTCTATTTTCTGCTCGCTCGCTTTGAAGTGGGTATAAGCTTGCTATTCTATTCAGTGCTTATGACTATTAATGAGTATCCCCTGGAAGAGAAGGATTAGTTACTTAACTGTGTCCTAGTTCTCTTCCAGGGGTATACTCATTAAAGTCATAAGCACCCTCCCGCCTCCCCCCCTGGCGAGCAGTAGCATTATGGTTTAATATGTTATTTTTGCGCTTATATATGCAGATACCTGCAAAGTTTAATGTACCGTACAAAAGAACTGACCTAACTGTCACCTGTGGGGCATGATGGGAGCAGGGTTCCCCTGGAGGCCTTAAAGGCAAAGTGTTCAGATTCTCTGAGGCCTTAAAGGCGAGGTGTCAGTCGGATTTTCTGTACAGGGATGTTATTTCTTTATGCAGCCTACATAGGCTAATTGCCTTTTATTACAGGTTCTTTGATGAAAATAAAGGTTTCTCGGTCTGTGGAATGCATTTTAGGCTCCTGCCTTTTTCTTGCATTGGTTCTATAGTTTATTTTAATTCTGTAGAAAATATGTAATTATGGCTTTTTTAGCCTATAGATAATGGTTGGGCTGCATATTATTAGTGTATACATGTATATGTGTATAATGTGTTTAGTACTATGTACTCTTTTTATATATTTACACATATATATATTTGGTTATGTGTTCCGGGTTCCCGCTCATGGGCGGAGATTGTTCAGTGCTTATGACTTAAATGAGTATACCCCTGGAAGAGAACTAGGATTACAGGTAAGTAACTAATCCATGTGCCCACTTCAAGACACACTGGATATTCAATGGACACAAACTACAGTAACCTTCGACCTGATACAGGTCACTCGGCCGATGGTCAAGTCGCTCATTCGGTGGGCACAACCTGTAAATCTGTCAGTCGGCCTGCCGTTCTTAACTCAAGCTTCACCTTTAGTCATTACAACGGACACTTCCCTGGAAGTGTGGGAGCTTATCTCCAGGGCAGCAGCAAATGGCCACCTTCCCATTGTGGTCTCCACAGCAATCTGCTCGAGCTAAGGGCTGTGCATTTGGCTTTATAAGTTTTCCTTCCCTTGATTCAGAAGTCTTCAATGCTCATTTGGACAGACAATACAACAACGATGCACTACATCAACAAGCAAGATGGCACAAGATCTCACTTGCTGTCCCAGGAAGCTTAACAAATCTGGAAATCCATCACAAAATACATCTAACTGCAGAACGAACATGTAGCTGGGAACCAGAACGCTATAGCAGACTGAAAACATTTTGCCACAAATGGAAACTGGACCAACAAACGCTGGATTGGATCTTCCTCCAGTGAGGCAAACCAAATCTGAATCTCTTTGCAACTCCCCACACCACAAAATGCCAGTTCTTTGCAAGCTGACATCCTCAACTTGGGTCGTGGAGGAATGCATTTTCAATTGCATGGTTCGGAATCTTTGCCTACGCCTCCCTCCCCCCTACCCTCTCCTCCCAAAACTCCTCAGGAAGATGAAGGACGGACCCTGGAAGATGATACTCCTAGCTTCAGTTGGGCTACACCAGCATTGGTTCATGGAGTTTCTCATCCTTTCACAGGAGCTACACAGTTCACTCAAACCGATCCCATCTCTGCTGACGAAGAGCCAGGGACAAATACTACATCCAGACCCCAAGTCCCTTTGGTTATCAGCCTGACTCCTTAGTTCCACAAATTTGGACATCTAAACATTCTATTGGATTGCAGGGACATACTAGCAAGAGCAGACAGTACTCACAAAACATATTGCTTAAAGTGGAAAAGGCTTTGCATATGGTGCCAGAGAGGTAATGTACGTCCCATCTCCTCTTCACCTGAAGAGGTGTTAGCGCACCTTCTACACCTTGATTAATGAGGCTTAGCTCACGCCTCCATTAAAGTATATCTAGCAGCCATTTCTCATTGTAGTAAATCACCCAAAACACCATCACTATGGTCTGCAAGAATCTAAGCAGTCATCAAAGGATTATTCAGAACATTTCCACCGGTGAGCCTCCGCTTTGGCAGCTCACCACTGTACTTTCATAGTTAATGAGAGATCCATTCGAGCCTATCCATCAAGCTGATTTCAAATTCCTCTCCTGGAAATTAGCTCTCCTTCTAGCACTAACATCGGCAAGGAGGGTTAGTGAAATTCAGTCTTTCACCATTCAGGAGCCCAGTTTAAAGACAACAGGGTTATTCTAGGCACAAACCCTAAGTTCATTCCTGAAGTCACATCAGACTTTCATCTTAATGAGCCTGTGATCCTTAAGTCATTGTTTCCAATCCCTCAGACAACAGCTGGACGAGCACTGCATGCTCTGGATATCAAAAGGTGCTTCAAGTTCTATTTGGACAGAACTAAGACTTTTCGCTGATCCAACCAACTCTTTGTAGCCTACAGCCCACAAAGAAAGGGTTTCTCTCTAGCAACACAGAGCATCTCTAGATGGATATCTAACACCATTCTATAATGAAGGCTGGTCAGTCTTTGAACACAAAGGTGCATGCTCACTAGCCATGTCTACTTCTATGGCATTGTTTGTTGGTGTGTCATTACCAGCTATTTGGACACACCTTCATGCAGCATTACTGCCTGGATTCAGAAGTCCTCAAAGATGTGGCAGTGGGACAAGCGGTTTTACGACATTTTTTAGGTCGAGCTGACGTTAGCATTCATGCGAAGCATGAATGCTGTCAGCTCGACAACTAATGTGATCCGTTTTTAGGAGAGTGGACACCAAAGTGTTACGAGCGTTTTCAGTGCCGGATTTCACCTCGGGAGCGCGCAGCATTGTCTGCAGTGGCAGTGTCAGTTTCGCTTTTTTATTACTTTCGTTTTTCCCGAGGCTGGCTGAGGCTGGCTTGGAATGAACAGGCTTGCCCCCGCGCATGCGCAGAGTAACTCACAGCCCTTGCTTTTACAGACGCAGGCAGGCAGCCCCCACCCCTCTGCATGCACGCACGCACCCACACACAGGCGAGCGCATGCACACGCAGGCACACACATACAGGCACACAGACACTCGCTCACACACACACACCCCCCTCCTCCACAGTCACACGCACGCACACATACATGCAAAGCCCGCCCGCCCGCACATGCTTTCCCCGCGGCCCCCGCCTCCCCCTTCCCCGCGCCCCCCGCCTCCCCCTTCCCCGCTCAGCAACGCACTCACCGGCTTCCTTCGTGCGGTGGCTCTCCTCAGCTGCAGGGCCCGGCAGCAGGACTCTTCTTACCTCCTTCTGCACCGGGGCGCAGGGTAGGCTCCTGCCTGCTCCGGTGCTCCAAACACGGCGGCTCCGTCCAATCGCGGCTCTTCCGTGGGAGGCGGGGTAGGCTCCCGCCCTCCTACTTCCTGTTTCCTGTTGTCGCGCCGGCCTGCCTGACTTCCTGGTCGCAGGCCGGCAGAGTGACGGCAGTGATTTGCGGTATGTATTTAGTTAGTTATTTATGCATTTTTATATAGCGCGGACTTTACCCGAAGGCGGTATTTATTTATTTATTTTTTTGGGACGCTGCGTGCTGTCCCGCACCACCTCCTGCTGCATTTCCTGCTAGTTGGCGCCCGTTGCCATTGACAATTCTTTTTTATTAATTGATGTCTTGGTCTAGCTTCGCAAACTTTGCAAGGTTCTGCTATTAATTATGAAAAATCAACCCATTGACTTTGAATAGAGGGTGTGTCTTTAAACGGACTTCTTATGACATCTGAGATCAACTTAACTCTCTCTACCCTCTTTAAACTCGTGGAGAGGCTTGCTTGGCTCCGTGTGTGTATCGACAAAACTAGTATTACTAGTGAGTGACCTTTCTTAACATGAGTCTTTTATAATGTCACATGCTTTCCGTTTGAAGCAGCAATTGCTTGTGGTGGTGGGTGTGAGTTAGAAGCACTCCTTAAAAAGGTTACTTAGTGCCGTGTGTTCTTACTGGAGGCCCTGTTTATTATCTTATGGGGCAAATTTCGAGTAACATAGCGTGGTGAATATATCGTCATCACATCCATGAGGTACAACGGTACTAATTTATTTGCAGTCATTCTTTTTTTGCTAACAGTTATGATAAAATAGATGTAAATATCACACTTTTAGGTAACGTTTTATCAACGTCCAGGAGTAATCTGTAAAAGTACGAATGCCCTGTAATTTCTTTGTAAAATTCCAAGGTACTTGCCTGTACCATGAGGAAAACTCAGAGGCACCTGTTGGAATGCAAGCTTTCGGTATTATTCAGTGGCATGTTGGTAAGTGTACCATGGTGTGCCAGAAAAAACCCACACAGCTTAATTCCCTCACAAATAATGCACTGCATCGATGGTGTAGTGGTATTGGCACTTGCATCGTGCTCATGTATGCAAGTAGTACCATTCAGAGCCGTGTTTACCACCAGATATTTGTAGAATTGTATTTTCATAGTGTAATACCGTTTTTATTAGGTGTTACTGAGCAACTCTGCTATTACCATCGAATATGAGAATGCGATAGACCTGCAATTCTGCTGAGTCAAGGCAACATTTGACAAATGAATTAGGTGGCTGCCGTGCTGCAGTTTTCTGGCACTGGTATGTCGCAGATGAATGCTACTTTAGCAGCCTTTATTAGGTCGAGCCTAGACATGCAAGCAAGCGAAGCTTGCTTGTGTCTGGCTCGAAACCTATTGTCACCCGTAACGTCAATGCCAATTGTCAACGTCAGACCTGCACAAACATCAGACATCCACAAGCGTCAGACATCCACAAGCGTCAGACATCCACAAGCGTCAGACATCCACAAGCGTCAGACATCCACAAACATCAGACATCAGACCTGCACAAGCGTCAGACATCCACAAACATCAGACATCAGACATCCACAAGCGTCAGACATCCACAAGCGTCAGACATCCACAAGCGTCAGACATCCACAAGCGTCAGACATCCACAAACATCAGACATCCACAAACATCAGACATGCACAAGCGTCAGACATCCACAAGCGTCAGACATCCACAAACATCAGACATCCACAAGCGTCAGACATCCACAAGCGTCAGACATCCACAAGCGTCAGACATCCACAAGCGTCAGACATCCACAAGCGTCAGACATCCACAAGCGTCAGACATCCACAAGCGTCAGACATCAGACATGCACAAGCATCAGACATGCACAAAGCATCAGACATCCACAAACGTCAGACATCCACAAGCGTCAGACATCCACAAGCGTCAGACATCCACAAGCGTCAGACATCCACAAGCGTCAGACATCCACAAGCGTCAGACATCCACAAGCGTCAGACATCCACAAGCGTCAGACATCCACAAACATCAGACATCAGACATGCACAAGCATCAGACATGCACAAAGCATCAGACATCCACAAACGTCAGACATCCACAAACGTCAGACATCCACAAGCGTCAGACATCCACAAGCGTCAGACATCCACAAGCGTCAGACATCCACAAGCGTCAGACATCCACAAGCGTCAGACATCCACAAGCGTCAGACATCCACAAGCGTCAGACATCAGACATGCACAAGCGTCAGACATGCACAAGCGTCAGACATGCACAAGCGTCAGACATGCACAAGCGTCAGACATGCACAAGCGTCAGACATCAGCCATTGTTATTTGTAATATCAATACATCTAAGTCACGTAAATGCAACACATATTGCATTACAAATGCTATCGCTGTCACATTTGCAAAAGTTAAAACTATTGGCATTGTAAATGACAAAGCTATTAATTTCGCTATTTTCAAAACCAACACATAAATGGGTCATTTACAATACCAATAGCTCAAACTTTCCTAATGCGAGACCTATTGCATTGCAAATGCTTGTTTCTATAAAGTGGGCCATTCCTTTCTTCCCACCATCTGCTTGATTCTTGCACACATTTTGCTTACTGTTTATATGTGTATATGTATTATCTATTATGCTAGACCATGTCTTGCTGTTACAGACAAATTTGCTTTTTACTGCTCTCTACTCTGATTCAAGCGTTTGACTCTATGAAAGTTCCAATACTGGAGTAAGAAAATAAGTTACTTGTAACTGTAGTTTTCCTGTATTGTAATCTTTCATAGATTCACGTGACCCACGCACTTCCCTAGGGAAGCTCACCTTTATACCTCTCAGTGCAGCACTACGTATATGCTCTAGTGCTTAGAAATTCTGAGGGACTGGAGCTTCTCTCAGGAGGGTTCTACAGATTGGTGTGACCCGATTGGTTGGCTCTTAAGTTTAGTCTTTTTTAAATAATGACTAGGATATGTTACTAAGCGAAAAGGCCTAAAAGTCTCTGTGGTCCATCTATTATATGACTTTTCTAAGTTACCAGGGACTCCCATCTCGACGACTGGAAATGATTCAAGCATGTGAATCTATGAAAGATTCCAATACTAGAGAACTACAGTTACAGGTAAGTAGCTTATTTTCTTTCAGGTGGTCTTAATCTTTTTTGTTAGGATGATGCCCAAGTATATTATCTTAGAAGATATTTATTTTGAATAATGTTTTCCTAGTTGCTGATACATTTTGCAAAAAGTGTGAGCAAGTTTGACTTATTCTCTCCTAACAACCCTGTCTACTATTAACTCACCTCTAATGGGATGCCAAGTATTCTTTCTGTCTATCTTCGTCTTGTCTGTCCTCATACCAATCCGTCTCTCTTGGTCTGATCTCAGTCATCATGCTAGTAACCTGGTGAGCAGTCTGTGATGTGAGGTTTAACATGCTTGACCAGGCTTCTGTTCACCATCTTCTGAGATGAAGAGCTCTTTTGTTTTTAAGGGTCATGTTGCTATTCGTTGTGACCCAGATTGAGTTGAAGTACAAATATAAACCTCTAACATCAAAATGTAATCACACTCAAAGTATGTTATTAGCCACAGAAAAAGGTCCCAGTTATTTATCTAGATGGAAACCAAATAATGTGAAGCTAACTTGAAGATATTCAACTATGGCACAAGATGGCAGATCTCCCACCGGCTAATAGGGCATGATTTGGTAGAGTCAGAGTTTCATAAGCAGCAGCCCAAATTAAACTGTTAAAATAGAAGTAAGGGTTCAATATAAGGGGCACAAAACAGCATGATCTTACAAAGTCTAGAAACACAGAAGTATTTGGAATGCACTTGATTTTCAGACCTTCCTTTGCTTTATTTAAGCAGGAAACCAAAGTTAAATCAATGTCTCTGGATTTAGTATTAAAAGGTTACATCCCAAGTGTACTATACATACCAATGTACTGTAGGCCAAGCAGAAATTGAAAAGAACATGGGTCACATGCACAGAAGACGTTCAGTGCATTCGTGGACTATCTTGAAAACTCAAAAGTGATTGAGATCTGCTTGCTCCCAGGTCATCTCTCCTTGAGTAGGAAACCAAATTGAGGCAAGTATCAACTGGTCTTTTTTGCCAGGCAGCTGCACAAATGTCTTGTAGAGTCCATGGATCAGTTACCTTATCAAAGATTTGCATGTAATAGTGGAGGGTGGTGGAGCTTGGCAGCAAAACTACTAGCATTGCGTCACCAAGCAGGCAGAGCTCCTATTGGCCAGCCTCGTCAAAACAAAGGCATGTATCAGAAGCACATGGTAATATGAGCTATCTTCCAGAAGTCCTTTGGTAATAATGATGATCACAAATGTAAACACAGCACCAGTAACTTCACAGGAATGCAGGACCCTTCAACTTCAGGATCTGCACCACTTGGACTTCTGGGACCCCTGAGTTTTTGGAATCTCAAATGCATCCAAGTTTATGAGACCCTGAGTGACAGCAGGAGCAAACCCTTTCGCCAGTTGTTTCTTGGTGCTGACACCTTGTTCGAAAACTATTTTCCTCCTCTTGCACAAAGTATTGTATATGTCCTGCTCTTTTAATGTATAGACATTTTTTCCAGTGCATTTAATGTAACATTTCTATTTTGTATTCATCAGTATGTATGTTTCTAACTTTTTATATTGATACATATCCTATTCTATAACGTATTTTGTTTCATCCATGTGTGAATTTTAAATTGAACTTGTTTTCCTGAGTGTGAATTACATCAAGGACTGGCTACCCTTTTGTAGCCTTTGTTCTATTCTTTGATACTTCTTCCTGGATTGTACATGCTCCTTGATATCCGTACTCTGTAGCACTTCGACTTGACTTAGACCATGATCTTCCCTTGAAGAAACCTCATGACAGGCAAACATTCCAAAAAAAGGAAAAGGAAAGGTTTGGAGGAGCTGCCAGAAACGCAGTCCTCCATGGAGGTTCAAAACCTACCAAGATGTGCTTCCCTTACTAAGGAAAGGTCGATCTTATAATGTAGCCAGAGGAAGTAACTGCATTGGCAACCAAACGTGGAGACAGAGCCTTTGAGTGATCACTGGAAGGGTACTTCTTGCTTACACTGCATTATTATAATGGATAGTATTACCACAGTTTAGGATATATCCCAAGTTCGGGGTCGTCATGGTCATTGTTGCATCTGTTCTCCCCCACTACAGTGTCCACTTTATCTCGGACTTCAACTTTAACAAGAGTTTATGTTTTGTTCCTTAAAACTCTACTTCTCCCTACTTGGGATGATAATGTGCCCTGCATGATAAACTGCACTATACCATTGCCCTGAGTGTCTGACTACTTGCAAACTGGAATCCTTACTTTCTGTTTGGCCTTAGCATCAGACTAATCTACAGTGTTCGGAGAGGGCTAGGCATGTTATGGTAATGTGTGGTACAGAACCTGTTCTGTGACCTTGAGAGACACACCGAGTGTCCTTAACAGTGGGCATAGGACTACTTTTGATGCCCAGGATGAGACACACAAAGCAGTCGTGGCAGTGTACCATGTTTTGTAAATTTTGGGTGTGACCATACCTTATTCTCTCTGTCAGAGAATCCCCCTAGAATCTTGTGCAGACATAACATGTTCATGTTGAGTGTGTGTTTGCAGTGATTGTGAAGCACATTTATGCTAGTCAGACTGTGCTATTGTATGAGTTTGAGGGCTAGGGCTAATGCAGCCTATTTTGGATTACTCTGGTTTGCTTGGCACCAGTGCTTAATTTGAGCCAGTGGTTTCGGGGACTCCGCACTGGCACTTAATTGTCAACACTGGCGCTTGAAAGTCTGCCACAAGGTAGCGCTGTCTGGCCAATTTAGAGATGACCACAACAGCAGTTAGTCAGTCATTCAATCTTCATTAATAATGACTATTACTTGCTACCAACGCCATTCTTATAACTTTGGGGGTCCAAAATGGTCCGAATTCTCACTCATGTAGACGTGACATGATTAGTAGTTGTGTTGTTACTATCACTGGCAGTGCTGGGAGTGCCAATGTGTAGTGGAAGCTCCTGACGACAGCCCTTGCACTTATTGTTCTACAAATTAGGAACTGCATGACATCAGATGGTGGATGAGTACAGCTTCCCCACACAGTGGAAGTGTACTCCCTGCATTACTGTGTCTGAAAGCTGGCGACCCATACCCTGATATTACAGAGCATGAAGACAAGGCTTCCCTTAGAAATTCAATGAAGGCCTTGTTTACAAAAGGCTGCTGATCAATGTCTCCTGAGCACTGCCATTTTATAGATGCTAGAGGTGGACTGCAATTTATGTTGTTAAAGATGAGGGCGTTTCTAGACAGGGACTCCTGTTTTGTATGTCTCCGATTACTGCTTCAGGAAGGCTGGTGACAGCCTGTTGCTGATATCTGACACTTCATTGTGCCCTTGTTTTGGATGCTCTTGTTTGGAGTCAGCCCCATGTCTACCTTCTGTGAGAGCCATCACTTTGCATGAATCCTGGCTCTGAGGAACAGCTACAAAATGGCAGTTGAAGGAGAAGCAACCCAAATCGATTCTGAACCCTTAGTGAAGCCACACATGCCTATTAGGAAAGTTTGTATAAAAGTAGGATCCAAACTACCTCCCTTTGTTTCATTTTCAAGTTCCTCATGACCAAGGAAGGGCATGCTCCACAGAGTACTTGAAGAGCTGCTGTCTGACCAGGGCTCAGTCTCCCAGAGAGGAGGGGACATCTGCATTGTTTGCTGAAGGAGCTGAGGGTCTGTCTAATGTGCCTAGAAACCTTCCTGCTTTCTTTCTTCTTTTTAAATTTTTTTTTTTTTTAGAGTTTTATATAGCGCAAAGTAGAACCGAAGATATCGAGTATCGGAGCGCTTTACATAGCACCAGTTTAGTTACACAAGGACACATTCATTTTTGTTAGGCACGGGGAGATTAAATGATTTGCCTAGAATCACAGGATGTTGAGCGTCTTTGCCGAGACTCGAACCCGGTTCCCCATGTTGCAGCGAAGGGAAATGCAGCAAAGGTCAGGTGCAAAGAAATAAAGACGTGAAGATCTTCCAGATGCAGCACGCTTCTCGGGGATGCGAGAAGTTCTCGGTTCGATGCAAGGACTGCAGCGGCGACACTCTGAGGATGTGACGGCAACAGCTCCAGTGGCGACACTCTTCTCCCACGATGCGTGAGGCTTCCGCTCGATGCGACAACTACAGTGGCGACATCCAAGATGCGACGGCAGCAGCTCCAACAGTGGCGCGCTTCTCGGGGATGCGAGGTGCTTTTCTTCGATGCGGTGCAGTGCGACAGTTCCAACGGCGACACCCTCCTTCGGAGTTGCGACACGCTCTGACCTTGTTGCGAGATTCTTCTCCTGATGCGGTGTAGTACGACAACTACAGCGGCGACACCCTCCTTCGGAGTTGCGACGGCAGCAGCAGCGACGGCGACACGCTTCCTCTTTGTTGCGGCACGCTTCTCTCCGATGCGCTGCAGTGCGACAGTTCCAGCGGCGACACCCTCCTTCGGAGTTGCGACGGCAGGCACAGTGACGGCGACACGCTTCTTCTCGTTGAGTCGTGCTTCCAGCTCCTTGCGACATGCAGTTCATCAGAAGGCCCAAAACAGCAGCAGGCACTTCCAAAAGAACTCTGGGGAGCTGGGGGTTGAAGTCTGTTGTCCCTGAGACTTCAGCAGGAGACAAGCTCTTTTACAAGCCCTTGGATATCCTTCACAAGTTGTAAGCAAAGTGCACAAAGTTCCTTCTCCTTCCTTTGGCAGTAGGGCAAACACTGCAGGCCAATCACCCAAGCAGCACTTCAGCTTGGGAATAGTCTCTCCTCAGTTTCTTCAGGTTCCTCTCCTCAGTAAAGGTTTCTTCTTGTAGTCCAAAAGTGATCTAATTTCTTGGGATCAGGGTCCCAATATTTATACCCCAAATCCTTTGTTCTCTGAGCGGAGAGGGGCCTTTGCCCAGTCCAAACCAGTTCTGAAGCACTCTGTTTACCAGACTTCTCCTTTCCTTTCACAGGGCAGGGCAGGCACATCAGACGCCCCACAGGAGGTGGAGCCAGCATTGTGGATTGCCTATTTTTGAAAGATGCCTAATTCAGTGGAGAGAGCAGAATCCATAGTCTCTATTGATTGTGAATGGGAAAAAGAGAGGCTAGAAAACTACAAAGTAACACAGCTGAAGCACTTCTGCAAGAAATTCAATGTTTCCACTTCTGGATTTAGAGTGAAGGAAGAATTCTTCAAGGCGCTGAGGGCCTGGGTAGAAGCAAGGAAAACCCCTGTAATTGAGGAAGGGGATGACAATGCAGAGGTACAACAGGAAGGGCCATTGGGCTCAGAAGGAAGGAAAGTACCTTCCCCCGCAGGTAGCGTTGTCTCTAACAAAAGTCTGTCTCCAGAGGAGTTGGAGGACAGAGAGAGAAATCGAAGGCATGAAATGGAGCTGACAAAACTGAAGTTAAGTGTGTAGTTAGATTTGAATTGCAAACCAGGAGGTGTTAGCCCTGGAAGAGAAGAAAATGCAGTTTGACCAAGAGAAGGTTTTGAGGGAGTTGGATTTAAAAGCCAAAAGTTTGGAGAGTACTCCCTCTGGTGGCAGCATACCGTCAGTACATACGGAAAGTAGAGTGTATATTCCCAAGGATGTGGTGAAAGAGTTTTACCAAAATGATGATATTGGTCAGTGGTTCAGAGCCTATGAGGTAGCCATGTCTTCCCTCGCGTCCCTGAGAGAGATGTGGGAGGGGGGTTGTGGGGAAGGTTCCTTAGTGAGGGGTGGGACACCTTGTTAGACTTGTCTTCTAAAGTCCACAATTCATACAGCCACATAAAAGATGCATTAATGTCTAGATATGGCTTGACCCCTGACCTCTATAGACAGAGGTTCAGGAAATGCAAAAAATTAGAAAACAGTTCTTGGGTTGAATATGTCACTCTCTTTTGCAGAGCATTGGATGGTTGGGTAAAGGGCAGCAAGGTTAATGATTTTCAAGGTCTCTTTGATTTGATTGCATGGGAGCACTTGTCTGATAATTGTTTTCCAGAGCTGTGCCAGCATCTGATAGAGAGCAAGCTGACTAACCCTAGGAAGCTTACTGAGGAGGCGGACCGCTGGGTGAGCACCCGGGTCTACAAGGGTCACATAGGAGACTCAGCCAAAGGTGGGCAGGGTCCCCAGCAGAAGAGTGGGGGGGACAAGGGTAAACAGAAGAAGTTCCGCAAAGGGCCCCAAAGTAGTCCCCAAGGGAACCAAGGGAAAGGTTCCCAGCCTCCCCCTGAGAGAAAACAAGGGATCCCGACAGGTAGTCTTGTTCCCCAGTGGCCCCTGAAATGTTACAAGTGTGGTGTCCTGGGTCATAAGGCGAATGATACCAGGTCTTGCCAGTTTGGTAAACAAGCACCCACTGGTGCTCCGCCTCGGCAGATGGCTAGTGTAGCCTTGGGGGAGGAGATTGATGTCCAAGGTGGGTGGAGTCCCGCACAGATTACCTTAGTCTCTTTAGGAGACTGTGAGATGGTCTCAGAAGCTCAGCTGCCCAGGAACACTAAGAAATATGGGCAGCGAGTGACCATCAATGGCCAAAAGGTGGAGGCTCTTAGAGATACAGGAGCCAGTGTGACAGCTGGCAGGTGTCACCTGGTGTCTCAAGAGCAGATTATTCCCCATGCATTCTGCCGAGTTGTTGCCGCCGACAACACAGAGTCATTGTCCAATGGCTCTGGTTCCCTTCAAGTGGGGGAGGGTCTCTGGTACTCTTCAGGTAGCTGTGAGGTCCGCCTTGTCTGTTGAATGTTTGTTGGGGAACGATTTGAAGAGCTCCCCTTGGGAAAAGGTGGAGAAAACAACTCACTTGAAGATGGTTGGACTGCCTGACTGGGCATGCATGACCACCCGGTCAATGTCAGCCAGTAGGGGTTCTCAAGAGGACCTGGAGCCTGAGAGGGAGGCCCAGGAACCTGCCGAAGAGAGAAGTGGCGGGGGCGTGGGAAACCAGCCCCCGAAGTTTCCACGGCCCAGGAGGAGGTAGACCCTGAGAGGATGCCCTGGAGCCTACCGGGGAGCAAGTAGCTGAACTGGGGGACCTGCCTGAGCTGACCCATTGGCAGCAAGAAGGAGGCCCCTCCAGGGAGGAATTTTGCAAGGAGCAAAGAGTGTGCCCTTCTCTTGTGGGTTTGCGGCAACAGGCTGCAAGCCAGGCAGCAGGTGATCAGTCAGGGTCACACTTGATCTACTGGGAGAATGGTCTCCTGTATAGTGAGCCTAAGGTTGCTGAACCTGGGTCAGCCCGTAGGCTGGTGGTACCCCAGAAGTTCAGAGCCTTCCTACTGGGGCTGGCTCATGATGTGCCATTAGCAGGACATTTGGGGCAGGACAAGACCTTTGAAAGGCTTGTTGCCTACTTTTATTGGCCCCAAATGCGCAAGAGTTCAGATACTCATTGCAGAACTTGCAGACTTGCCAGGCAAGTGGAAAGAGTGGGAGGAAGCACAAGACTCCTCTCCAGCCATTCCCTGAGGTCAGTACCCCCTTTGAGTGGGTGGGGATTGACATTGTGGGGCCACTGGACCCCAAGATAGCCATGGGCAACAGGTTCATCCTGGTCTTGGTGGACCATGCCACCCCGTACCCGGAAGCCATACCTCTGAGGACAGTGACGGCCCCCGTGGTGGGACAAGCACTGATGGGAATTTTCTCCCGAGTGGGATTCCCTCGTGAGGTAGTGTCTGACCGGGGAACCAACTTCATTTCCAAGTATATAAAGTCCCTGTGGCAGGAGTGTGGTGTATCCTACAAGTTCACCACTCCTTACCACCCCCAAGGAAACTGGTTGGTTGAAAGGTTCAACCGGACCCTATTTATTTATTATTTAAAACATTTATATAGCGCGGCTGTCACCTTGCAGGCATCCTGGCGCTAAACAGAGAAATTACTCCTCAGATGGAAATGTAGGGAGACTGAAGGAGGCAACTAGAGTAAATAGTTAGGGGAAGAGCCAGGTCTTGATACGTTTTCTGAAAGGAAGGAGTTGCGGTGTTTGGCGGATGTCCAGGGGCAATCTATTCCATAATTTTGCCGCTGCAACTCTGAAGGATCTTCCCCCAGTCCTGACCTTGTTGAATCTTGGTACTGTGACAAGGTAGGCTGATGCTGAGCGGAGGGCTCTGGTAGGGGTGTACCAGGTGAACATAGCTTGCAAGGGTCTAGGCCCGGCTCCGTGCAGTGCCTTGAACACAAGACAGAGTGCTTTAAAAGCCACTCGTTGCTTCAGAGGGAGCCAGTGCAGTTCGGCTAAGGCCGCTGTGGCCGAGGATCTCCTGGTCCAGCCAAGTGCTAATTTGGCGGCGGCCGTCTGAACCCTTTGGAGTCGATCTAACAGTACAGCTGGGGACTCGAGCAGCAAAGCGTTACAATAGTCAAGGCGACTAAGAATAGTACACCTGACTATTAACGCTCGGGCCTGTACGGGGAGGAGTGGCATGATCTTGCGTAGAGAGCGCAGTAGGGCCGAGCAGGTGGACACTGTTCTCGCAACCTGAGTCTCCATGCTAAGTTTGTTGTTCATCATGACACCCAGGTTGCGGACAGTAGTGACCGGCTGTGGTTTTTCCGGAGCCTCTGGGGGCCAAAAATCGGTTGGGAACGGGCGAGGAATCTTACTTCCCGCGCAAAACAGAACCTCAGTTTTGGCAGAGTTAAATTGCAAGGAGTTTTTGTGCAGCCACCCAGCGGTGTCTCTCAGGCAATCATGAAATGATTCTAGAGGGATCGATTCTTCCCCCTCCCAAGAGAGAATGAGCTGTGTGTCATCCGCGTAGTTTATGGCTTGTAGCCCATGGGATTTTATTAATGTGACCAAAGGTTTGAGGTAGACATTAAAAAGAATGGGGCTGATGGACGAGCCCTGGGGCACCCCATGGGGCACTGAGGAGAAGGCAGATTGGAATGGAGGAAGGGACACAGCCTGCTTCCTATCTCTCAGCTAGGACTGGAACCAAAGCAGGGCAGTGCCATCAACCCCAGCCTCCCTTAGTCTTTTCAGCAGAATCACATGATTGACCGTGTCGAATGCGGCAGACAGGTCCAATAAGATCAGAGCTACTGCTTGGCCCCTGTCTGCACGCATACGAAGATCTTCCATGGCCGTGAGGACAGCTGTTTCAGTACCGTGAGCTGGACGAAAGCCAAATTGAATGTCGTCCAGCATGTGATTCTGCTCCAGATGTATAGAGAGACAGGAGCTCACCCAGCGCTCGGCAATCTTTGCCGGGAATGGCAAGAGGGAGATAGGCCGATAGTTTAGTAAGCACTCGGGGTTCAAGGAGGGTTTCTTCAGCAGCGGGGTGATAAGAGCCTGCTTCCAAGGAGTCGGAACAAGGCGCAACGCAGGGATTGGTTACAGATCTTGCGAAGGATGCAGAAGAGTTCTGTTCCAAAAGCTTTCCATGTTTTGGGAGGCAGAGGGTCGAGAGGGGAGCCCGAGGTGATCCCATGCGTCAGTCTCACAAAATCCGCTTCCGAAATGGGGGGAAAATCCCGCAAACGTACCATGGGCATGTTCTCTAGGTTTGCTGACTCAGAGTCAGAGGAGACAGTCCCGGGGGCGTTGAGACTATCCAGTGAGGGGGAAGTATTCAGGTTGTGGATAATAGTCTCAATTTTGTCTTTGAAGAACTGTGCGAGATTATCGCAGAGTGCTTGTGTAGGAGGGATAGTTTTTTTAGCACAGGCAGGGTGGATGAGGTTGTTGAGAATCTGGAAAATGCTTTTAGAGCTATTAGCGGCATTAACTATAGTGGAGCAGAAGTAGGTAGATTTACTTTTAACAATTTCAGATTTGTATTCCTGAAGTTTAATTTTCCAAAGTGACTTATTTGTGTTGGAGTAGCCTTGCCTCCATTTCCTCTCGGCCTGTTTACAGGCTGATTTGAGGGTTTTCAGAGAGTCGTCAAACCAAGGGGCTGAAGGTCTGCCCTTGGGTTTGCATCTTTTTAAGGGAGCATAGGAGTCCGTTGTAGAGGATTTCCTTGTACAAAAGGCCTCGTAATTGTCCTCTACCGGGTTGGCGGGAGAAAAGCTGTCTTTCACATGGAACACTGCATCGGTGGAGCTCCAGAGAAGGTGCTATGTGCCGGCATTCTAGCCCCTTTAGTGGTAATATAGAATTTGAGAAGAGCATGATCAGTCCAGCCCATAGGCAGGATATCGTTCAGGTGTACTAGCTGAGGGGTGGAAAAAATGAGGTCGAGTATGTGACCTGCTTTGTGAGTGGGTTCTTTGACCAGTTGATAGAGTCCCACGCTTTCACAAGAGAGCAGGAGATTGTGCAGTCCAGTATCCAGACTACCGTTCGGCCAGAGATTGAAATCACCTAAGATGATTAACTTGCTGTGGGAGGTCGCCATGTTTGTAAAGGTGGTGAGTAACGATTGTTGTTGTTGGGAGCTAAAGGACCCCGGAGGGCGATAACAAATAATGGCCGTGAACGTGGCTCTAGTGTGACAATTAATGGAGAGGCCGAGGAGCTCGGTCCCAGCGACCTGATCCATGTCTAAGATGTTGATGAGCCATGAGGCTCTGTGGATAATACCGACTCCACCACCGCGGCCTTTGGGTCTAGGAAGATGCAGGATTTTGTAGTCCTGAGGACAGGCCCAGTCTAATTCGATATCGCAGTCGGCGTGGGTCCACGTCTCGGTTAGGAAAAGAACATCTAAATGATGGTTATCAATAAGTAACTGTATTTCGTTCGCGTGTTTAGGCAAGGATCTGACATTGAGAAGACGTCCCAGGATCAGACCCCTACTAGCGAAATCGTGCAATGGAAAGGCAGTGTCAGTAAAGGTAAGACCCTAAAGGGCATGATTATGGGTCTTGAGGAACCTGTGAGGCGTAAGTGGTACGTCCTCTTACCATGCCTGATGTTTGCATACCGTGAGGTGCCACAGAAATCTCTAGGGTTCAGTCTCTTTGAGCTTCTCTATGGACACGCAGTCAGAGGACCTCTGAGTTTGGTTAGAGAAGGCTGGGAGCCATCTCCCAGGAAACCTCCCCAGGATGTATATAGCTACATGCTGGCCTTTAGGAACCAGACTAGGCATTTCAGGCAACTCGCTGAGGCGAATCTGGAAGCCAGCCAGGAGGAGATGAAGTGCGGGTATGACCAGAATGCCACTCTGGTAGAGCTTCAACCTGGCCAGAAAGTGTGGGTCATGGCCCAGTGGAGCCCGGTGCGCTCCAGGATAAGTGGACCGGACCATTTGAGGTTGTGGAGCGCAAGAGTCCAGTTACCTACTTGGTGGACTTGCGGTCTCCTAGGAACCCCTTGAGGCTCCTACATGTCAACCGCCTTAAGCCCCACTTAGAGAGGTCTGTAGTGGGCATGCTCTTGGCAACAGATGCTGGAATGGAGGAGGAGACTGAGCCTCTTCCTGACCTCCTGTCAGCCTCAGCGCAAAATGGGTCAGTGGATGGTGTTAACCTCTTTTCCACCCTGACCCATGAGCAACAGAATGACTGCCGCCAGTTGCTGGGACAGTTTTCTGATCTGTTCTCCCTGGTTCCTGGTATCACAGATTGGTGCGTCCATGATGTGGACACACGAGACAGCTTACCTGTGAAGCACAAGTCTTACAGGGTAACTGACAGTGTGAGGGCTTGCATCAAAGAGGAGGTTTCAAAGATGCTTGCGCTAGGGGTGATTGTCATCTAGCAGTCCTTGGGCCAGCCCAGTGGTCTTGGTCCTAAAGGCTGCAGCGCCAGGTGCCACACCCAAACTCCAGTTCTGTGTGGACTACAGAGAGCTCAATTCAGTCACGAAGACTGACGCGCACCCGATCCCCAGAGCTGATGAGCTCATTGCATTGATCGGCTAGGGGCTGCACGGTACCTCAGCACGTTTGATTTAACGCCTGGGTACTGGCAGATCGCCTTGACTGATGGGGCAAAGGAGAGGTATTTCCAGTTCCGTGTTATGCCCTTTGGGATGAAAAATGCCCCTGCCTCCTTTCAGAGGTTGGTCAACCAGGTGTTGGTTGGACTGGATTAATTCAGTGCCGCCTACCTGGATGACATCGCAGTGTTCAGCGCCAGTTGGGAGGAACATCTGCGCCACCTCTGGAAAGTGTTGATGGGCGCTGTGGATCAAGGCGAGCAAGTGCCAGATCAGGCAGGGTTCCGTGGTGTTCTTAGGACAGCATGTTGGGAGCAGCCAGGTGGCGCCCCTACAACCCAAGATTGAAACCATCCTGGCTTGGGAACCACCCAAAACCCAGACAGAGGTGAGAGCCTTCTTAGGTCTCACAGGGTATTACAGGAGGTTTGTCAAGGGATATGGCAACATTGTTGCACCCTTGACAGAGCAGTCTTCCAGGAAGCAGCCCAAAAAGGTGATCTGGACTGACACCTGTCAGAAAGCTTTTGAGTCTCTGAAAGCTGCCATGTGCACGGTGGCCGTGCTCAGGGCAGCCAACTTTTCAAGTGAGTTTATCGTTCAGACAGACGCTTCAGAGCATGGTGTGGGGGCTGTTCTGTCACAGATGAATGAGGAGGGCCTAGATCAACCTGTAGCCTTTATCAGTAGGAGGCTACTTCCACGGGAACAGAGGTGGAGTGCTATTGAGCGTGAGGCATTTGCTGTTGTCTGGGCACTGAAGAAGCTGAGACAATACTTGTTTGGGACTCACTTCCGGGTTCAGACAGACCATAGGCCCCCTCAGATGGTTGATGCAGATGAGGGGTGAGAATCCAAAGCTGTTGAGGTGGTCTATTTCCCTACAGGGTATGGACTTTACGACGGTGGAACACCGCCCTGGTACAGAGCACGCCAACGCTGATGGTCTGTCCAGATTTTTCCGCCTTAGCGAAGAGAACTCCCAGGAGATAGGGTAGTTCCCCCCATATTTCAGCTGGAGGGGACACGTGTTAGACCTGGCACCATTGGCGTGGGTCTACCTTCCATTTTTTGCTGTTGCCTCATGTGTTTTTTCTGGTGTTCGATACTTTGGGCACTGCGCCACTGCTATTCAGTGCCACAGTGCAAGTGCTCCCTATTGTAAATTGATGTATTAATTAGTGGTTTCATGTTTGGCTATTTGGTTTACTTGTCAGACCCTAGTCTAGTGCACTGAGTGTGCCCAGGGCGTGTAAATCCAAATGCTGCTGGTAGGCCTGCAGCGCTGGTTGTGTCACCCACAGAAGCAGCCTTGTAAAATGTGTCTAAGGTCTGCCATTGCAGAGCCTGCGTGCAGTCTGGTACTGTCATGCTGACTGGGCAAGTACACCCACTTGCCAGTCCCTAAACCTTCCCTTTTCTTCATATCAGTCACCCCTATGGTAGTCCCAAGGGCAGGGTGCATTGTAAGTATAAGGTAGGACAAGCCCTGGTGCGTGTGGCATGTCCTAATAGTGAATTACAGCCATTTTCGGTTTTCACTATTGCAAGGCTACCTGTTCTCCATAGGCCAGAATGGGCTGTTAGTTATTACATTTTATAATCCTAACAGACTCAGAGAACATGGTAGAAATTCGAGTTTAGCATACCTGGACTCAGAATAATAAAATACATCTTTTAGTGAAGTTTATTTTAATATTCTGTGTTTGCAAATACCACTTTTAGAAAGTAGGTATTTGCCTGTCTAACCATTCAAACCTGCCTCTGCTAGGTTGTGTATTCCTTTGTCTGGTTTTGTGAGCGACAGGGCTGGGGGATTCCAAGAGACAGGCTGAGGCACCCAGTGGTGAATAGGGAGATCCGCATCTAGATGGGAGGGAGGAGTTGCACCTGAACCTTGAATAGGGCTGTGCCTGCCTTCCAAAATGCTGGGTCCACCCCCTGGGGAGCGGCTGATGTCTCTGCCCTGCACACTGAAAGAAGGAGTCCTGTAAACAAAGTGCTTCAGGACTGTACTTGCCTTCCACAATGCTGGCTCCACCTCCTGTGGGGCGTCTGATGTGTCTGCCCTACACTGTGAAAGGAAAGGAGAAGTCTTGTAAACAGAGTGCTTCAGAACTGGTTTGGACTGGGCAAAGGTCCCTCTCCCCTCAGAGAACAAAGGATTTGGGGGTATAAATATTGGGACCCTGATCCCAAGAAATTAGATCACTTCTGGACTACAAGAAGAAACCTTTACTGAGGAGAGGAACCTGAAGAAACTGAGGATAGACTATTCCCAAGCTGAAGTGCTGCTTGGGGGATTGGCCTGCAGTGTTTGCCTTACTGCCAAAGGAAGGAGAAAGGAACTTTGTGTACTTTGCTTTCAAATTGTGAAGTATCTCCAAGGGCTTGGAAAAGGGCTTGTCTCCTGCTGAAGTCTCAGGGACAACAGACTTCAACCCCCAGCTGCCCAGAGTTCTTTTGGAAGTGCCTGCTGGTGTTTTCGGCCTTCTGAGGAACTGCATGTCGCAAGGAGCTGGAAGAGCCTCTCAACGAGCAGAAGCGTGTCGCTGTGCCTGCCGTCGCAACTCCGAAGGAGGGTGTCGCCGCTGGAACTGTCGTACTGCACATCATCTGAGAGAAGCATGCCGCAACAAAGAGGAAGCGTGTCGCCGTCGCTGCTGCTGCCGTCGCAACTCCGAAGGAGGGTGTCGCCGCTGTAGTTGTCGCACTGCACCGCATCAGGAGAAGAATATCGCAACGAGGTCGGAGCGTGTCACCGCCGCTGTGCCTGCCCTCGCAACTCCAAAGGAGGGTGTCGCCGCTGGAACTGTTGCACTGCACTGCATCGAAGAAAAGCACCTCGCATCCCTGAGAAGCGCGCCGCTGTCGGAGCTGCTGCCGTCGCATTTTGGATGTCGCCGCTGTAGTTGTCGCATCGAGCGGAAGCTTCACGCATCGTGGAAGAAGAGTGTCGCCGCTGGAGCTCTTGCCGTCGCATAGTCAAGGTATCGCCGCTGCAGTCCACGCATCGAACCGAGAACTTCTCGCATCCCCTAGAAGCGTGCTGCATCTGGATGATCTTCACGTCTTTATTTCTTTGCACCTGAACTTTGCCGCATTTCCCCCGCTGCGACATTGCGTGTCGTGGAAGCGCAACACAACCTAAGGTACATTGATGCAAAGTGTCGCATCTAAGAACTGAACTGAACTAAGCTTAATCTACCATCTTAAAGTAACAGTATTGTGTATTTTTGTCATTCATGGTCTTGTGGTAACTCTATATAAAGTCTACTTATTTTTTATATAAAACCTGTGTGGTGTCCATTTCTAGTGTTGTTACTGTATGTGGTCACAAATGCTCAACTTACAACGCCTCTGAGATAAAGCCTGTCTGCTCTTGCCAAGCTCCCAAGGGGGTGAGCAGGGGTTGTTTTAGGAGTGTAATCCCCTTATCCTGACTAGAGGCGAGGATCCCTATTTGTCACAACTACCTACCTGTGCCAAATAGAGACTCCCAAATCTAACACCCAGCATGGAGGAGCACACGGAGACTGCTGTTTACTGCAGAGATTGAAACCATAGGCGACCCATGGTAAGAGGGCATTCCCCAGTTGCATGGACCAGTTTTCGAGTGTGAAGAACAAGCATCATTGTTTGAACTGGCAATTTGCTGTGACCCTTGGAGACAGTGCTGTTGCTTCTGATGCCTGGAAGAGGAGCCTCATTGCACAAAATCAGAAAAGCCGCTAATGTGCCCAGATGCCACAACTGCGTTACATGAGCAGGTGTCCATCTGGTTAAGGAGTCTGCCTCTGGCAAAGAATCGTGACGCCACACAGGTCTGCAATGCTCCCTTCATCAAGCAGCACCTGTTTCTACTGCCCGCAGAAGGGAAGCTGCTGCTGCGAGGGCAGTTATGAAGACTGCAACTGTAGAACTGCAAGGCCATATCATAAATCAACGGGGGGAGAAGAAAGGAATTGTGACTCATTCAGCTTCCTTGTCATAATAGCCAATAATCAGTAGGGAATGAATCACTCGACCTGAGTAACCAGGGCTAGCAACTTTGTGATAAAAAGCCCTCAATCACGTTTAGCACGGTCGTAAGGCGGTATATCTTGGTTCTCCGCCAAGTTTAAAATGATGATGCTTACACGTTTTTAAACTTGGCGGAGAACCAAGATATACCGCCTTACGGCCGTGCTAAACGTGATTGAGGGCTTTTTATCACAAAGTTGCTAGCCATGGTCGAGTGATTCATTCCCTACTGATTATTGAACTGCAAAGCTAGCCATCAGGTAAAAGTGAAGCTTTCCTGTGACCAGGATGAGAGACTAGAATGCGCAAATGTTTGCCATTTGAACGTAAGACTTTTGCCAAGAAATCGAAAGACATTGAACTGGGTTACGCATTTGATCAGTGGGATATTTGAAGTAATTTGCACCTGTACCTGATCATTGCCAATGCCCACAGTACAGTACACTATGCTTTTGTGTTTGTTGGTTGGCAGTTGAGTTCTGAGCTCTTGTCCTCCACACTACCTACCAGAGAAGCATTGAACTACTTGCCATTGCTATCCTGAGAGTCAAGTGTGGAATGGTTGTACTTTGCCCAGTTTGAAGGACAGATATCAGTGGCAAACCTCACACATTACTGTTGGGGCCAGTAGGCTCTGTTTTTCACCATAATTTTCTAGATTTCACCGTAATTCGGTGCATTCTTTTTTTTTTCTTGATATTCTTGAACATTATATTGATGTTTGATGACTTTGTGATGATCCTTTGATAGAAAAAAATTGAAATGTGGATATAGCTTAGTTTGTGAATTTGTTACTATATTCAAGATTTTTTTAAACTAAGGGCTCTCACATTTGACTTGCATTTTCTCTTAGTCACAAGATACTAATGATAAACTTTGCTTCTGCAGGACTATGACCCTCCCAGTGAGGGACAAGTAGTACACCCCCGGCCCCACCAAAATCACCACCGAGATCCAGTTCTCTCACTGCTGGTTAAACTAAACAAAGCCCAAGTAACCTCAAGTCAATTAATCTACAATTCTGAGGTATGACTCATTTTATTTTACATTGTTTGCGAAGCTCAACTGTGATTCTCCAACGACAGAATACTGTACCGCCTGCTTTCCCATCAGGTCGAGAGGCGATTGCCAAGTAATATAGGTAGGCCCCATGAGCCTACTTAGGTGTCACCAAGAAAAAGAGGTTATTCTGTTAGCTTGTCAATTCAATTCAAATATTTGTCTGTTGGACTGCACATAAAATATTCAAGGTTCCTTCCAAAGTTGACCCCCAAGCAGTTTGGTCAAGGCACTACTTCACACTTATTCGCACACCCAGAAGAGTGGCTTTAAGTGTCACTTCCCTTGTACTGTTGGTCAGTACTTGAAATGGAAAAATAGAAGTGCTTGTTTCTGAGAAGTGCTGGTACTCTACAATTAAAAGTATTACGTTTCTCTTGAGAAGTGCAGGAACTCTCCCTCTCAAAATTAAAAAGTGCTGGTACTCCGTACCGGTCAGTACCGGCCCATTTAAAGCACTGCTGTTGGTCTTAGCCGCGTCTGGTGGCTTAGTGGGCTAATTCGCCCACTGTAGGGGCCTGTGTGTGACCTCATGGTCACAGGTTTATATCCCGGCAGGCCCACTCAACCTTTCATCCTTCGATACAATGAGTAGCATTGAATTGGGTAACAATAAACATCTGTTGCTCAGCGCCACAATACCAAGTACTGGGTGAACGTGCGCTTTACAAATACACGTGTTATGTTATGTTAGCAGCCAGGAGATTTGAAACATAGTCTCCTTTTAAGCATTACTGAGACCTGACATAGTTACAGGGCCAGTGCCAAATCTTGTGTATTACAGAAATGTTGTTTTATCTCCTGGCCATAGAGGAAAAGTGATAGGTGTGAAAATAAGGAGAAATATTTGCTGTTAAACACAGCATAAACTGCTGAGGAGTCATCACCCTAAATAGGTAGGAGAGAGGGTCGGTGTGAGGAATCCTGTTGTTGGAGCAGATTCTTAAAATAATTCACCCCCTTAGTGCTAGTTACTTTCTACGCTGTCCAGTACAGTGCCGCCTTGTGAAAATGCAGCAACACGATTGCTCACAGGAGCCCCAGTGTGCTCAAGACCTTTCTGTTATGCACCCAAAGTAAGAGAATCTGATATTTGGATTTTTTTTTGCTCAGAATGGTGTTTATAGGAAGCAAAAAAGAACAAATGATGGACGGAATGCTGAACAATGCAAACATTCACCCCCAGTCACAAAGATCTGGGTTTAATCCATTGTTTTTTAGTTCACCACGCCACCCCAGTCTATAGGAAGCAGTCAGGTGGGAATCGGAGTATGCTCTGTAGCTGCCTGCCATCGATTACCAGTTCAAGAGGGGCAATCCCTCGAGGAGTCCGCTTACTCCGTATAATATTTCCCCTCTCTTATCATTTAAAAACAGGCACAAATGCTATGGAGTTTTCTTAATCCATTTATTTGCAGAAATCGTCTGCTATGATGCCTTTTGACCTCTTATCTCAGCCTTAATCATATACTGCGGTACCATATTGCAAGCATATTTACAGTGCATGCGTAGATTAATTAAAATTGGCATAAAGAAAATACTCGTTGCCTGCCAAGCATCATGTAGTCAAACAAGGGAAACGCAAATGTTCATGTTAACACTTTAAATCACTGTATACTTTTATGTTTGATGGTATTACATTGATTGCATGGTTGTGTCGACTGTACTTAGTATCACTTTATGCTTTATCATTCATTCCAAGTTACGCCACCAGTGAGATCAAATTTCATTCACTTTATCTAATAGAAAATTCATAGCATGCGTTTCTACAATTTAAATACTGACGACCACAGTCTGGTGCAGTTTATTATGTGATATGTTCCTCCGTTCCGTTTTTGTGATATTTTCCTTTCAGCCTATCAAAGCCGAGCTCAGCTGCCGAAACGAGTCATGCCGGACAATTACTGCAAATAAATGGAATATATATATATATATGTATGTGCGCGTATATATATATATATATATATATATATATGAAAGTAAGTCGTCACCAGGAAAAAAGACTCCTGCCTTTAGAAATGACGAAGAGCAGACCCAGGAATTGGTGCTTAATTTAAGTGCTTTATTTCCAGCCAGCCAGCCGCCATAACGCGTTTCGCTTCCACTGAAGCTTGATCACATGGCATGTTGCGTTTGGCAGCGACCAGTATTTAAGGTGCTAGTGCAATTGAGGCAGAGTTTAAACAGTCAAAAACATAGAAGAAATACTTTCTTGTAGCTAAACCTGACCCCTAGATTCTTAAGGAGATCCATCGGGCTGATGCATAAACATTACATATAAATTATTTAAAATTCTTAATTACATATACATTTCATAAAAATCACATTAGATTTTTTAAAGACCGGAAAATATATAAAATCCGCATGTGTAATGTTTGTTCCAATTGTACAGCCCTAAACAGTATGAGATCATTGCCTAATACATAGTATACTGTTTGTATAAAGCTACTTAAATAGAATTTTCTAAAACATTTTTATCAGTCCTGTTTGATAATATTGCCCAAGTGGGCATATGTCAACTCTGGCAATCTCCCAACTCTGTCTCAAAAAGCTGTATCTCCATTTTACTGGTCCCTGGGAGTCAAGATGTGCAAAAGAAATCTATAAAGTGCCTATCAAAGCCGAGCTCAGCTGCCGAAACGAGTCATGCCGGACAATTACTGCAAATAAATGGAATATATATATATATATATATATATATATATATATATATGTATGTGCGTATATATATATGTGTGTGTGTGTGTGTGTGTGTGTGTGTGTGTGTGTATATATATGTGTGCATATATTCTATATAAATAAAAATTTAAATGTTCGTTTGTTCAAAATCGTAAATCTCTGAAAGTTCGTCACCGATTTCTTTGAAATTTGGACACAACGTTGGATTCGAATATGCGCATGTTTTTATATACACAACGTTGGATTCAAATATGCTCGTGTTTTTAACCGAAAGCCCAAAGAGACACATAAAAATGTCAATGTTCGTTTGTTCGAAATCTTAAATCTCCCAAAGTTCTTCACCGACAACGTTGGATTCGAGTAAACGCGTGTCGAATACACACGTGTTTTTAATCGAAAGACCGAACACACCTTATCGATTTGTTTGCTGCGCAACAACTACAAGGGACGCATAGAGACAATAGTCTACATATATTAGGATGGACAGTTGGTGTCAGGATGGCAGACTGGGAAGTGGGTGGAGGGAGGGGGGAGGAGTTGGTTCACTTTGCAACATTAAGGAAGGACGCATAGAGACAATAGTCTACATATATTAGGATGGACAGTTGGTGTTAGGATGGCAGACCGGGAATGGGTGGAGGGAGGAGTTGGTTCACTTTGCAACATTAGCGCGTGTTTATATATACACAAAGTTTGATTCGAATACGCGCTTGTCCAATACGTTCGTGTTTTTAATCTACAGGCCGAACAGACCCTATCTATTTGGTTGCTGTGCAACAAATACAAGGGACGCATAGAGACAATAGTCTTCATATATTAGGATGGACAGTTGGTGTCAGGATGGCAGACCGGGAAGAGGGTGGAGGGAGGGGAGAGAAGTTGGTTCACTTTGCAACATTAAGCAAGGACGCATAGAGACAATAGTCCACATATATTAGGATGGACAGTTGATGTCAGGATGGCAGACCGGGAAGTGGGTGGAGGTAGGGGGAGGAAATAGTTCACTTTGCAACATTAGCGTGTGTTTATATATACACAACATTGAATCTGATTACACGCAGGTACAATACACAAGTGTTTTTAATCAACAGGCCGACCAGACCATATTGATTTGGTTGCTGCACAACAAATACAAGGGACGCATAGAGACAATAGTCTACATATATTAGGATGGGCAGTTGGTGTCAGGATGGCAGACCGGGAAGTGGGTGGAGGGAGAGGGGAGGGGTTGGTTCACTTTGCAACATTAAGTAAGGACGCATAGAGACAATAGTCGACATATATTAGGATGGACAGTTGGTGTCAGGATGGCAGACCGGGAAGTGGGTGGAGGGAGGGGGGAGGAGTTGGTTCACTTTGAAATATCAGCGCGTTTATATATACACAACTTTGGATTCGAATATGTGCGTGTACAACACGCGCGTGTTTTTAATCGAAAGGACGAACAGACCCTATCGATTTGCTTGCTGCGCAACAACTACAAGGGACGCTTACAGACAATAGTCACAAAAACATATTGTATACCCAAAAGCATTGTAAAAATTAAACATATTAGAAACGTGCACTCACTCTTTTCTTTATCTTCCATTTAACCAGACTGAGCCACAGCAATGCGTGGCCGGGTACAACTAGTTAAAAATAATTTTAACTTGCTGCACAAATTTAATCCCTTTCATCCCGGTGTTGGTTAAATACCTTTTGGTAAAACAAACATACATGAAAAATGAATCATCTATGCTTCTGTGTAGAATATAATGTGCTATTCATTACCTTTATTGCATAAGTTTATGGGCTGCATGACTCACTTGAAGCTTCGCTTATTGTGTGTCATGGCACGACCCGAGTGTCAATACTGGTGATAAATAGCATATTACTCTCTGCGCAAATGCATATATGATATATTTTAAAAAATCTGCTTTCCAGTTTACCACTCATGCCATTCTTGAACCAGTTTCCAAACACTGATAATAAAACACAAAATACTATCTCACCAAACACGTTGTCTCACAAACAGATTTTTCGAATTTCAGCTACAAAAATATTATGCTACAATGCATTTATTTATTTTATTTATTTAGAAGGTTTCATAGAGCGTGAACAAGATCCTTGCGGTTATCAGAGCGCTTTACAATGAACAGAGTTGAATATACATAAAGAATAGCAAGACACAATATAGCGAACAAGCATGAGATAGATAAAATAAAACACATAGGGAAAGCCATACAGTATCGAAGCCTGGGATCATAGTTGTTCCTGGAACCAAAGGAATGAGTCTTGGATGAAAAAGGTTCAGGACCGGGTAGAGTAGTGGGTTAAATTTTGCCATGAGAATCGCTTTTACTTCCTTTTTGAAAGATACGAAAGAAGAATTCAATCTGGTTTCAGAGGGAAGAGTATTTCAAATCCTGGGCGCCATCCCAGAGAAGGATCGTTTATGTTTTTTTTTTATTGAATCTTTGAGGTTTTAGTAGAAGGTTATCTGCACCCTTAGAGGACCTTGAGCCACCAGAGATTGACAATTTCTGTGCGAGGTAAGTGGGTGCCTTGTGGTGTAAGGCCTTATGTGTCATGCAAGCAATTTTTAGCTGGATTCTTGCTTCAAATGGGAGCCAATTCAAAGATTTTAGGTCATGGGGAGATGTGGGAACTTCTTTTTGAGCCGGTGATGAGTCTTGCTGCAGCGTTTATTGATGCTCTAAGGGGGGGCTGTAGTCGCTTTTGGGAGGCCGCATAAAGAGACAATACAATAATCTACATGGGGGATAACTAGCGCTTGTACAGCCTGTTTGAAGTCGTCGACTGGCAAGAATGGCTTCAACTTCCTTAGAATGTTTAATGTGAAGTTTTCTCCCTTTGTAGCGTTGCTGACGTGTTTCTGCATGGAGAGATTGCTGTCCAGAGTTATTCACAATGATTTTGCTGAGTCCACAATAGTTGGTTGCACGTTGAGTGCAGTGAGATGTTGGATTAAGTTTTGCATCAGAGGGATTTTAGTGGGGGGGGGGCTATAAGGAGGAATTCGGTCTTTAGAGTGTTCATTTGGAGATGATTTTCTGCCAACCATGTTTGGGTGTTCCTGAGTGTGGAGTTAAGCTGTTTAATGTCTTCCAAGGTGTTAATCTTTAGATACAGTTTTGTATCATCGGCGTACATATGATATTGCACGTTAGACACTTGGAGAATTTCGGTGAGCGGCTCGGCTCCATGAACAAGTTGAACAATGTCGGGGAGAGTGAGGATCCTTGTGGGACGCCCAGCCTTACAGGAACGGGGTTGGAAAGCGTGTTGTTAATCTTGAATTGTTGTGTTCGGTTGTGTAGAAAGGAGGTGAACCAGTTTAGCACTGGTCCTGATAGACCCATCCTCAGTCTGAGCAGATCCAGCAAACTCTCATGTTTGACTTTATCAAAAGCTGAGGAAAGGTCCAGCAGGATGAATAAGCATGAGCCGTTCTGGTCCAGGATTTGAAGCGCATCATCAATAATGTGAGTCATGGCTGATTCCGTGCTGTGCCCTGCTCTGAAGCCAGATTGGTGTTTGTCAAGGAGGTCAAAGCGCACAATATGTTTCGTTAGTTGGTGGTGCACGCATTTTTCAAGCAGTTTGGCCAGGGTAGGGATATTGGATATAGGACGATAGTTGTTAAGATCTGTGGGGTCAGCTGTTGGTTTCTTAAGGATGGGAGAGACTTGGCTGACTTTGAGGGTATCTGGAATGGAACCTTGTTGGAGTGAACTGTTGTTGATTTTGGTCCAAAGCGGAAGCAGCCATGGGGTTAGGTCTTTAACAGTGTTAGCGGGGAGTGGATCGATGAGGTGGTTGGAAGGTTTCAAGGCATTTAGAATCTTACCCAAGGCCTCTTCCGAGTAGGTGTCAAAGGATGACCAGGCGGCTTTGTTCTTTGGGATACACTTTGAAGGGTTTTGGTGTGTCGTGGTTGGTGGTGACGGAGGGGTTTGTGAATGTGGCACAGAATAAAGTAATCGGTCCTTTAACACCTTGAACGCTATGGGGATTTTTCTCCTGTGCTGGAACTTTACAAACACCATTATTCATGATGAGCTGGGCTCGTCATCAGCATAGCAGGAGGCTACTGCATGACGAGCCCAGCTCGTCATGAGCGTGGAAGGGGTTAAGAGATCGTTCTCGATGTTGAGGGCCTTGTGAGTAAAGAAGGCGGAGAATTGTTCACAGTTGGGTTGAGATTGGGAGGTGCCTTGAAACCGTTGAGGGGCGTCCTTAGATTGAGTTTTGATTAGCTCAAATAGTTTTTTTGGGCGATTTCTAGCTTGGTCTAGTTGGTGTTTGAAGAAGTCTGCTTTGGTGCGCTTAATCTTCTTGTAATAGGCATTTCTCTTTTTCCTTAGTAATTTGAGGTGAATAGTCGACGGAACTGATCTCCTGTTGCGTTCAGCCACTCTAAGAGAGCGTCTGTCTTCGTTGAGTAGGCTATTGTACCAAGGTTTTGAGTCTTTAGTGGAGACTCTCTTAAGTTGAAGAGGGGCTACCTCATTTATTATTGCGGTCATCGAGTTGAGGTAGTGGTTGGTGAGATCATGCACGTCTGTGGTGTCAGCAGGAGGAAATAGAAGGTTGTAGCTTGAGGAAGGTAGTGTGCTTGTGTTGAGTTGTTTCAAGTCTCTTTTCCAGCTCTTAGGTTTCATGGCCTGAACTGAGTTGAATTTGACTGTTTCCTTGATAAAAAAGGTAATGATGTGATGATCAGACCAGTTCCAGGGTTGTATCGATTCCAGTTGAATGACGTCCGTTTTGGAGATTATTAGATCCAGGGTTGAACCTTGCTTATGTGTAGGGCCAATGCAGGTTTGGGTCAGGGCTAGGTCAGCTAGGAAGCTTCTGAGGCAATTGACAATTGTGTCCTTGTCATTCTAGTGGAGATTGAAATTGCCGAGGAAAATTTGGTTGTTTTTCATACCGTTGTTAGTTGAAATCGAATACATGAGTTGTTCCGAAAAAATGAGATTGTCGCCTGGTGGATGGTAGATGATGTGCAGAGAGCAAGCTTGTTTGCCGTTGCTGCTAAGGTCTAGGCAGAAGTATTTGCAAGACGTGAGGACCGGGGACGTGGCTCTATTTACAGAGATGTCACTACGGTGAATACAGGCTATACCGCCACCTATCTTACCAGTTCGGTCTAATCTGATGATGTCGTAGTTCGGGGGAACTAGAATGTCCATCAGTGGGTTGGAGGAATCAGTTAGCCAGGTTTCCATTAACAATAGGTCTAGTTCTTGTGAGATGATGAGCTCAGTTATATCCGCAGCATGTCTGGAAGCAGATCTACAGTTTAGGAGTGTGCATTTGAGATGGGGAATAAGGAGGGAGCAGGAGGGGTCTTGGGTGAGAGGGACGTTTCTAAGGTTTCTCTCGACGATCCCTCTATTGTTGTGTCTGGCCCCTCTGAGTGGGTTAGGGTGGAGAGTAGGGATGGTCGACTGAGTATTAAAAATATCGACAACCAGAATATCGTAGAGGTAAGTAGTTATAGGTACATATACCATATATAATATACAAAGAGATGTACTATCACTTTGTACATGCACATATCGTAAGGCACGTAGATGTGGAGTTAAGTGTAAAATTACAGGACTCCAAGTGTTGACTTTTTAAAAAAAAATAGGAAAAGAGTTCGGGAACTGGCTGCAACTTACAAGGGAGGAGGTTTACAGGATGCTAGGTCTTTACTATTATTTTATTGAATATATGAGATGGGCAGAGAACCCACCAGACTCGTAAGGAAGGGTGCGAGGCTGTACATCGAGTATTTCATGTCCATATTAATTATGGCGGTGGTGGGACTGGTTTGAGGGCTAGGTATCCAGAACGAGAAGTTTGTAACCTCTGGGTTCAAAGAAAATCTGTAGATAACTTGAGTTTTGCGCGCGTTTTCTAGGACATCAAGTGGAATGCTTTTGTGGAAAACACTCTCATCTACTATTCACATGGTAATTAATGGACTTTTCCCCCCTAGTATTTTATAGCGCCAACTTGACCCGAAGGTATTGGAGCGCTTTACATGAGCACCAGCTACGTTACACACAGACACGTTACACACAGACACATTCATTTATGAAGGCACGGGGAGATTAAGTGATTTGCCCAGGATCACAAGATGTTTAGTTTTGCCGAGACCCGGTTCCCCAGATTGGAGATCGACCGCCCTAGCCCTTAGGCTACATCCTCTCCCCTCCAAACTGGCTCTGTAATGCCACCCCCTCACCCTATGCTAACCAGCCGAAAAGAGCCTTATGCGTTGATATTTTCTTTATTGTATATTACTGATCTGTTTTTATCACCATATTTTTTAATACTACTAGTCTGTGTTTTATATCAATTTGTCATAACGGTTTTGAATGATAAATTGCGGAGGCCGTTATTTTTGAACAGCTAAAGGTGTATATTTACAACTGGCCACTAGATGTCTCCCTGGGATCACATAAAACATTGTTCAAAGCCTCAGTAAATCAGCAAAACAGTTTTTCCTTTGTATTTGCTTGTACTTTTAAGAAAGTGTTACTTTGGTAGTCTTATTTTCGTAGGTTTTAGCGTCTGAATTTTGAAAACATACTCCCATGTATAATGCTCCCTCATAATCAGTCTTTTGAATTTCGTCGGCACTAGACACTGGTTTCAGCATTTCTGAAGACACTTTTCAAAACGCTAATTTAGAAAATGTATATCGTATTGCTAATCGGTGTGTTTCTGTCCCAAGTATTGATTTAATAATATGTATTTCTTTCTTTATTTTAAAAATTGCTCAAGTTTTTTCTTAAGAGTCTACCACCGCGCTTCCGAATGTAGTAGTTGATGAATAAATAGCAAGGCTGCATAAAGTTGATTTCACCTCATGCGTAAAATCCCACCCCCTACGTTTCCCGTCTTTGTCTCACTCATGTAGGTTCTTTAATCATCCTTGCGTTCTCCATTTGTGGTAGTATTTTCCAATATCTCTCTTCCTGCTTCTTTCGCCCTGTCCCTCCTAATCTAGTTCAAAGCTTGATGATGAAAAATCAACCCCGGTCCCCAAACCAACTGACCGAAAATAATGTCAACTCTATATTGAACTCCACAGTACAGTGTAAAATTAAGTTGTCACTTTAATGAGCATGATAACCGCGACTTTAAAGAAAAAACGACTAACTCCTATGATAAACAAGCATTGGCAAAGAAAATAGGTCCTGGCTTTTTGATCTAAGACCTTTTGACAGTGTATTTTGAAGATCCTGGCGGGCAACGCCAAAACAAGGGAACGGACAGGATGATAGTGGTAGTGTTAGTCCATATGTGCGTGCATGTGTGATGACATATGCACGTGTCACCAAGAAAGCACACACCCTCATAATGATGCAGGTGACATTTAATTTCTAGGTCGAGCAGTCGAGACCTCTTGTATAAACTTTAGTATATAATTATATGTGTATGTACTTTGTGGGCTCTGGAGATCAGCCCTAGTACTTGTCTGCTTCCGCTTAGGGACTTTTTTTTCTGTTCAACTGCCTCTATTTAACTGTCTTTATTTAACTGTCTTGATAGAAAACGACCAGTAGAGGTCAGTAAAATACCAGAATTGCTTTCTGCTTGTTCAACTGCCTCTGTTTAACTTTCTTGATAGAAAACGACCAGCAGAGGTCAGTAAAATACCAGAATCACTTTAGCATTCTCTAGATTCCAGTTCATAGAAATTGCCTTCCACGAGCACCCGTAGACAATAATATTTTTCTCAAATCTTGTATTTTTAGTGATATGAACACCAAAGGCCCTGATTTTATTTTAAAACAAGAGCTTTGGACTATACTATTTCCTGCTGAAAGGCAATATTTCTCTCCATGTGTTCCCATACCTGGTGTGTCACGCAGTTTGGTGTTTACTTTCCCTCCATGTTAAAGAACAGTACATCTTTCAGCACCCAGCCTAATCTGCTGCATAGCTAAATACATATAAGGTCCCAAAGGCAAGACCAATTCATTGCAAATGCTTGTTTTATGTACCGTTCGGAGACTAGTTAGAATGGTAAATACAAAAAAAAGTATATATACAAAATTTTTAATGACTTGAAACTACTTTAGGGAAAGCAGAGTGCCTGACAGCAAATGACAGCTGCTGGGATGTCCAAATTGTTTTTAAAATGATAATTTTTTAAGGACAGCAGAGGACGTTTGAGCAACAAAGGAGCATGTGGACAGAGCAGTGTGGTGATGGAGGGGGCGCGGGAGCAATGGATGAGCTTGCGGTATAGGTTGGAGAATAAAAAAAGAAGTTAAAAAAAGCCAACGCAGGAGGAAGCACGTACAATGCCGGGGAGAAGGAAGCAATGCGGGTCGCATGGGAGGAGGCGGGTATGAAATGAGAGAAGCAGCTTGTGAGGGAGTGAGCAAGTGAGGGAGCAACGTAGAGCTCAATGGAGATGGTATTTGAGGGGGGAACTGCACATGAGAGAGAAAGAGACACATGCCCTCTCAAGGAATGCTTACAGACAAAGATAAAAGTAATTCCCTAAATGTGAGTAGTGTAAAGATACATGCCACTGGGTCAAAATAACAGTAAAGAGGTTATGCTCCAAGGGAGGGACAAACACAAGAACAGGAAGGCAAAACATTGATTAAGAAGCAAGCAAATGACAGTGTCGATAATGCCAACCAATATTAAGCAGAAGGTGGGTTCTAAGCCCACTATACTTTTTTTTGATCAGTCTTCAAAAAAATCTTTCACAAGTTAAAGCCTAAAAATGTCCACCCTTGACCTGACATATTCCTCAACTATTTCCTCATTGCTGGACTTATCTGGGGTCAGATATCGTGGCGAGAGTGCCAGTGTTACAATTTGTCCAACTTTGAATGCCACCAGGAGCTAGATAGCCACTGGTTAGGGTGTAGATCTCAACATGGCACTAAGATGATTCTGCTGTCACTGCTAAACATTTTGCTTGCTGATGCTCACAATGGTGAACTATACTTTACACCTACTTTTAAGTCTATCAGCTAGTTTTGATAAGGTGGCTTGCCGCCTAATTCCTGACTATCTTAAAACTGTGGAGAACTGTAAAGGGGAGACGTGTTGGATTTGCCAGTGCATATTTACAATTAATTTCTGGATTAGAAAAAGTCAAGTTTTGTAGTGTGCAACCTACAAATAAATAACAAAAATTATTGCTACATGTTTGTATCTTTTTGTTTTAGAGTTGGGGCGTAGTTACTTGTGTAGCATAAAAAGGCTCACTCAATTACTTCCATTTAAGATTTTCAAAATAGCCAGTCATATTAATTTTTATTTATGTATTGATTTACATTCCACAAGGCATGTTGCCTTGCTAATTAAAAAAGGGCTAATGTGCCCACTCACTTTAACTTTCTTGTTGCAAAGTTCTCAACAATGTTGGTAGCTGACTTATATTGCAGGCCACTGTTGTCTGTTTTATTTACACTGTCACTTCATCGGCCTGTTTTCTTTCCCCCTAGATTTCAGATGATGAACTTAGTTCAGGAGAGGTCCGTGATGGCCAAATACCTAGATTCACAGTTGCAGGAAAAAGCGTTGTGTTTGGACGTTCTGCCTACATGGACCACCCTGTGGCCGCGGATCACGCCACAGAGCATCGAAGCAGGCCATCCTTACCTAGACAGCTTGATGGAGCCCCAGGTAGTCTGTAAAAACAAATTTATGTTTATTTAGCCAGCACCACAATCTGATTTATTTCTTTGATTTAGTGGTTTGCATATTCTTGTTACTTCCCTATAGTAGGAACCTGTTCTAGGCAGGATGAATGCTGCTGTTAGTACCCATCCTATAGTTCTATCGAGTGCTAGATTTGTTGTAAAGGCTGAAGTAGAAAGGTTTATTTAACTTCCTCCCTTGTGTTTTATGATATGCTTATAACTTTGTGTAGGTGAAACTGAACAAAACTTCACATGAAATGATTTCTTCTTTGGTCAATGTTTTAATGTATAGTACACGGAGGAGCAAAACCATTGCTACCAAAAGCCCAAAATCTCATTTCTTCATTGTGACTCCCACTGGGTGATCACTGATCGCTTACTGAAAAAACTGGGAGATGGAATAATACTAGCAGTTCATGTGAATCCATCAGTGTTTTCCTGTGATTTTTAATAGATAATGTATGTATATCTGAAATGAAAAGTTCTCTAATTCTGGTGATGTCCGAAGATGTAACATTTTTCTGAAGGGGCGTGGAAATTAATAGGTTGTGTGGAGCTACCTGTTTACCTTCATCCTTTATTTTGTGATGTCTGCGAACTACCATGAAGTCCATGAAGATTCCTGTTGAAAACCTTTTGCTCGGACTGGGAGAGGGGTGTGAGTTTGTGGTTAAAGGATAGAGAGACATCCCACAAAAAAGCTAAATATGGTATAAACTCCTGAGGGACGTGAATAACCCATTTTTGCATATAAATGGCTACATTTCGCAAACACATTGTGGAAAATTTGAAAATCTAAATCTTTCAGAGCCAGTCTAGGGTGTTAGGGCATTAACGTCGCCCTAAAGTAAAATCCTAATTTTTGCTCTACCCCCTAACCAGAATCCTGCAGTTGTACAATTGCGCACAGATCTGTCTCCTTTCCCTGGTACCAGTTGGCACTGGTATATACTGCTGTTTTGTTCAACCGTTGAAAACAGCATATTTGGTTGTTTGGCAATTTGAACCTGTATGACACATCTGCCCAAAACCTTTAAAGAAGAAAATATATCCTCTTAAAATGCATCCAAGAACGCTGCATGCAGATTGGTGAAAGGGGAATGAACCTGGTCGAATTTGCAAAAAGTTGCATTTTATAATGAAATTGTCACTGTATATTTGTAATGATTGATAATGGAAAAACTGCTGCACATGCAACATGCTCATTTAGTACTGGTGTGCACCTCCACTTGCTACAGGATGTACCCGAAAGCCATACCCCGTGCCCAGTGGTTGCTCAGCCTGTGCACAGGGCATAATGAGACCATTTACTGGGCGCAAAGGCCACACCCTGGCCTCAGCAACTGTTAGGGATAGCCACAGAAAATCTCTAGTTGCTACTATATCCACTACCTGATGTATATTTCCAAAGGATGTGCCTAGTGGGTACTGGGGCCAGTGTGACTAGGCCAGACTTCTCCAACGAGTAGCTTGTGAGCTTCTAGTAGCTATCCAGCTACCTGTGAGTAGCTCTCCTGTGTGCAGCCCATCTTGCTTAGTTGGCAGCCTTTGCTTGGTTTAATTATGATATGTATACCAAAGCTGAAAAGCATGCATTCAAGATCAAAATGTTTGTATTTTCATAACTTTGTTCAGAAACTGATGTTTAGAGAAAAATGGTTGAATTTGCAAAATATATTTAAAGCTGATATTTGAGTGATAAATTATACAGATGGGGGGAAATTATTGCTCATGTTATTACCTTGGTAGCAGAGGTATTGCTGCAATGACTGTTAAGTATTACCCACGTAAAGGCAATCCAAATTGATTAAGTCTTGTTCACATTACTTCTGGGATCTCTGCCTGATGCAAGGAGGTACTCACTACCAAAAATTTTGGGTGGGGTGCCCACTAGTGTAAATATATCCGATATGGTCACTATTACAACACTGATAATAATAGTAGCTCTGGATGATTTTTATTGAACATAAGTAGCCCTTGATACACTAAATGTTGGAGACCCCTGGACTAGTCACATGATGTAACCAGTGGCTCTGCACCTGGAACCCCCTGGGCCTGGTTGATTACTAGGTCAGAATACTGGTCACAAGGTATGGCTCAAGGCAATACCTGATGGCCACAACTGAAAGCCTCCGGCACAGTTGAAATCATTAGACAAAGAAAGTGGAGGACTGGGTGGAGGGATTGGGGAAATTGTTGAGTGATGACTTATTGATTGTATGGTTGTGATCGAGTGCCATGACATGTATATAATGTGACTGAACACATGTAGAAAGATCATTGGATGTATGGCATTAATGAAGGCAACACCCCTTAGCCTTTGCCAGCTGTGCCACAGCAGAAGCCATGTCCAGCGGTACACGTAGTAGTTGTCTGGGTATAAGTGGCAAGGCACTGATTATAGGAGATCAATCAATCAATCAATCAAGATATTTGTATAGCGCGCTACTCACCCGGAGGGTCTCAAGGCGCTTGGGGGAGGGGGGTCCGCTACTGCTCGAACAGCCAGGTCTTGAGTTGCTTCCTGAAGGAGAGGTGGTTTTGGGTCAGACGGAGGTGGATGGGGAGGGAGTTCCAGGTCTTGGCTGCCAGGTAGGAGAAGGATCTTCCTCCCATGGTGGCTCTTCGGATGCGTGGAACGGCGGCGAGGGCGCGGCTGGTCGATCGTAGCTGGCGGGTGGGAGTGTAGAAGGTCATGCGGTTGTTGAGGTACATGGGGCCCAGGTCGTGGAGGGCTTTGTATGCGTGGGTGAGGAGTTGGAAAGTGATTCTCTTGCTGACGGGGAGCCAGTGCAGGTCTCTCAGGTGTCCGGAGATGTGGCTGTGTCGGGGGATGTCCAAGATGAGTAGTGCGGAGGCGTTCTGGATGCGTTGGAGTCTTTTCTGTAGTTTGAGTGTGGTTCCGGTGTAGAGGGTGTTTCCATAGTCCAGTCGGCTGGTGACGAGTGCCTGGGTGACCGTCTTCCTGGTTTCGGTGGGGATCCATCGGAAGATCTTTCGGAGCATGCGTAGGATGTTGAAACATGATGATGAGACGGCGTTGACTTGTCTGGTCATCGAGAGGGAGGAGTCCAGGATGAAGCCTAGGTTGCGTGCGTGGTCCGTTGGTTTGGGTGCGGTGCCCAGGGCAGGGGGCCACCAGGAGTCGTCCCAAGCTGAGGGTGTTGATCCAAGGATGAGGACCTCCGTCTTGTCGGAGTTCAGTTTCAGGCGGCTGTTCATCATCTACTCGGCTACGTATTTCATCCCTTCGTGTAGGTTGGTTCTGGCTGTGTCATTGGTGAGGGAGAGGATTAGCTGGGTGTCATCGGCGTAGGAGATGATGTTGAGGTTGTGTTGGCGTGCGATGGCTGCGAGGGGGCTCATGTAGACATTGAAGAGGGTGGGGCTGAGTGATGATCCTTGTGGTACGCCGCAGATGACTTCGGTGGCCTCGGATCTGAACGGGGGGAGGCGGACTCTCTGGGTTCTTCCGGCGAGGAACAAGGTGATCCACTCTAGTGCCTTCTCTTGGATTCCGATGTTGCTGAGGCGCTGCACTAGGGTGCGGTGGCAGACAGTATCGAACGCTGCCGAGAGGTCCAGGAGGATGAGGGCCGCTGTTTCCCCGTTGTCGAGCAGGGCTCGGATGTCGTCAATGGCTGCGATGAGGGCGGTCTCGGTGCTGTGGTTGGCTCGGAAGCCGGACTGCGAGTGGTTGAGGGATCCGTTCGTCTCGAGGAAGGCGGCAAGCTGTCTGTTGACGGTCTTCTCGATGACTTTGGCAGGAAAAGGAAGGAGCGAGATGGGGCGGTAGTTCTTGAGGTCGGTGGGGTCTGCAGATGGTTTCTTCAGGAGGGCGCTGAGTTCGGCATGCTTCCAGCTCTCCGGGAAGGTGGCGGTGTTGAAGGAGCAGTTGATGATGTCCCGGAGTCGGCCTTGTTGAAGACGTGGTGGGGGCATGGGTCGGTAGGTGATCCGGAGTGGATGGTGTTCATCGTGTGGATGATGTCTTCGATGCTGACCGAGGTCCAGGCGCAGAGGGTGGTGGTGGGGGGCGTTGGTTCGGTGGTTGGGTGCGTGGTCTGTGCGCCGAAGCTGTTGTGTATGTCGGCGATCTTGCTGTGGAAGAACGAGGCGAGGGAGTCGCAGAGGTCTTGTGAGGGAGTGATGTCGTTGTTTCCGGCGCTGGGGTTGGAGAGCTCTTAGACGATGCTGAAGGGTTCCTTGCTGTTGTGTGCGTTGTTGTCTATTCGTTCCTTGAATGCTATCTTCTTGGTGGTGTGGATCAGCTGGTGGTGTTTGCGGGAGGCGTGCTTGAGGGCGGTCATGTTGTCTGTCGTCGGGTCTTTGCGCCAGGCTTTCTCGAGGGTACGGCAGTTCTTCTTGGAGTTCTTGAGATCGTCGTTGAACCAGGAGGCTTTCTTGCTGCCGGGCTTGCTGGGGTGGTTTTTCAGAGGTGCGAGGTTGACAGCGCAGTTGGTGATCCACTGTGTGAGGTTGTTGGCTGCTTGGTTGGGGTCCGTTGAGCTGGCGGGAGGGTTCTGGCTCAGTGATATGGTGAGCTGGTCGGTGGTGATCTTATTCCAGCTTCTGCGGGGAACCTGTTGCGGGTGGTGGTGAGTCGTGGTCCTTCTGAAGCTGAAGTGGACGCAGCTGTGGTCTGTCCAGTGGAGTCCGGTGGAGTGGCTGAAGGAGATGTACTTGCTGGAGGAGAAGACTGGGTCAAGCGTGTGTCCGGCGTAGTGGGTGGGGGTGTTCACCAGTTGCTTGAGTCGGAGGTTGGCTAGGTTGTCCAGCAGGGTGGTGGTGTTGCTGTCGTTGTTGTTCTTCAGGTGGAAGTTGAGGTCCCCTAGGAGGATGTAGTCAGCGGAGGAGAGGGCGTGTGGGCTGATGAAGTCTGCGATGTCTTCGCTGAATTGTATGAGTACAGGGCCTGACCAAAGAGAAGGATACTTTACAGGTAAAAGTATTAATGTCCTGTAATACCATTGTGGTTTGAGGAGCTTGATGGCATTATTGGTTCCATAATGCACAGTTGGATCATTCATTATGATCTCATAAAACCATCGTAGGATTCAACTGACAAGAAAGACCCACCAGGCCAAATGCTGACGGGTTTGTAAATATGACCAGAACCTTTGTTGTGACATTGCAGATCAAATAATTTGTATTTTACACCCTTCAATTAATACTACTATCATGGAAATATGTTTTTGAACTGGAAAATGTGTGTCAAGAACAGTAAGTTAAGCACTGAACAATTAAGTTTAGTTGCCTCTAATATCAAATTTCCCCGTATGATATTCAGGTCGTATTTTTGATTACATTTTTTGCCATTTTAACACCTTGCATGCTCATGACGAGTTCAGCTCGTAGTGAGCCACGGTGCTCGTGGCTCATGACGAGCTGAGCTCGTCATGACCGCTAGAACGCTCGCACGCTGGGCAAATTCCCCTGCTGTGCGAGCGTTCTAATGAAACGGGTGTGGTCATGACGAGCTCAGCTCAACATGAGCACACGACCACCGTGACTCATGACGAGCTGAGCTCATCATGAGCACCGGGGCGCTCCGCGCGTCCCCCCAGCACAGCGGGGGGATATGCCCCGCATGGAAGGGGTTAAGAAGCACTTTTGAGGAGATCGGAAGGGTTTTTTTAGACTGAAAAACTAATGTTGTAGGCTACCCAGTGGTTGAAATAAATCATTTTTGAAAATTGCATATTTCTTAATTATTCTTTACCATCATGGAATCTATACTGATATCCATGATCACTGAATAGCTTCACCTGTGTTTTAATGTCAGTTAAAACATACCGTTTTAAATGAACAAAACCACTCAAATTATCCAGTTATAATTATCTCAAGTGACTATAACCTGTGCCTTAAAGTAACTATAGCTCACACCCTTGCCATGCACAGTGTTGTCATCCATGATGTCCTTTTAGATGTTACAGTGATGTTATCAATGATGTTATAGAAAATGTCATGAGTGACGTAATATGTGAAGTAATTAGCAGTGCACGGCACAGGCACGAGTTTTAGTTACTTGAGATATCTATTACTGGTGAATTTCAGTAGTTTTATTAGTTTAAAACGGTATGTTTTTAATTGACATTTTCACCTGACTATAACATCCCTTTAACCTTTTTTTCCAGTCAATTTCTAAGGTTTTCTTAAATGTAAAGTAAGATATTATCACAATTCTAACTTTAATGTCACTTTAACCTTTGTTTTTTCAGTGAATTTCTAGTTGTAAATTAATTTTAATATAAAGTAAAATGCCCATGGCTGCGTGCGGGATAGTGTTGGGCGCAGAGCCCATCTTGTGGCCTGCTACTGTGCCCAATCCCCACAGGCACTTAGCACCCAGCTGCACAAGCCTGTGGGGTTGGGCATAGGGCCAGGCCATGTGACCAACCCTGTGTGGGCACCTGCCGCATACAGCCTTTGGCAGTGTGCAGCTTGTGGTTGGGCGCCCAGCCTCCCTGACGTACACAGCCTACTATGTCATGTAACAATATAAATTGTCTCATTTTAAGTTATGCAGCTCTATTGGCTTTGTCTAAGTCACAACCTCAAAATATAATAAGCAAGCTTATTGGCTTTATCAAAGGGTTAGCACATATAAAGTAGATCTATTAGCTTTATCAAGAAGTCACCAATAACTATCATTACATGTATATTTCATAAAGCCACATATTGCAATGTTTAATGAAAGTGATTTTCACAATACTTTCATTAAAGCATTACAAAAAATCTCTCTGATTTCTGATTTCCTGTTATAAAAATTTTTCAGACTTCAAAGTGCACCCACAGAATCCCCCACAAGGGGTTCCTGCACTTCCGATGAAGAGCACATGTACAGCTCCTGCTCTGAGTGCTTTAAAAAATATATAGGGTAAGCTCTCCTAGAGTCATGATTCAATGACCCTGGACACTTACTATGTTTTTTTTTTGTTGCTGGGCATAAAAGGGAGGGAGCCTGACTTTGTTTTTTTGTAACTGAAATGTTCCATGGATTTGCAGTACAGCCAACTAAAAAAATACAGTTTTTGGTCCCAGGGTGTGGGGGAGGTCTAGTGGTGGAAGTGTATCCCTACTGTGCCCCTATATGGTTTTTTTTCTGAAATGTTTTATTGATCAGGGGACTGAGTCCCGAGCCCTAAAATGCCTGCTACCACATCCTTGCTGATGTGGTGGCAGTCAATCAGATGTTATCTTGAGATCTAACGGCTCTGTGGATGCTCCGCGCTGTGATATATAAATATATTTTGAACCTACATTTCTCAAAAGTTACTGAACGGATTTACACCAATTCACAAAAAGCACGCTTTCTGGACCAAGAACCAGCTTTCTGTCATATTTTGTGTAATTCCCTTCAGCCATTTTTTCTGTATCACTGTTTGATATTTCCAATGGAAAATTGCATTAGGTAAAACACGCTTGGGACCCTCCTTATTCTCTGGCCCCACTTATCAGCTGAAAATGTTAAAGGAAGCAGCTGAGGTAGATGAGACTTTATTTTGGAAAGATTCATCAAACATCACCATAGTTATGAGCACACCAAAAATTAATTTTCATTGGAAATGTGTTCATTTTTATAACTACCCAGTGATAGCTAAGTATTATTTTGGTTTTCATCTTTTTATTGGTATTTATAAACATACAAACGTTAGTCCATTTCCAATATACATGTCTCGTATATGTTAAGCTTTACATACTTCAGTAGGGTTGGTTCACATTCATGACAATTTATAACATGTCTCCATATACTCTGTAGTGGTATTTCCTTACACATATGCAAGTATGGATTCATAGAATCGCTGGTACAGCGGAACAGACGTAGGTATTTATTTATTTATTTATTTATTTATACTCTTATATAGCGCAGGACTCGACCCCCGAAGGGGTATCTCCGCGCTTGCGCTTTTACCTGAAGAGCCCAATCAAAATTATACACTATGAAGTGACTAATAGTTAGGATGTTGAAAATAAGTGGGTTTTTAGAGACTTCCTGAAGGACTGAAAATTAGTAGTTTGTTTCAGAGTGGAAGGGAGTGAGTTCCAAAGAATGGGGCCTTTGTAGGAGAGAGCTCGACCTCCCTGTCTGGCTCTCCTGACCCTTGGAACCTGAAGTAACTGCTGACTACTGGAACGCAGGGAGCGTCCTGGACTGTAGAGGTTGAATTTTTCATTCAGATATTTGGGGCCATGTGAGGGGGTAGGAGCGGGGCCCACAGGGGAAGGTGGATCAGCAATGCTATGATCGGGTTCAAATGAGGCAGAGTCAGGAAATAGTGCACGAAGAGACGGCTTTATTTTAAGATATGCTTTTCGTCTCTTAGTGGTAGCTCTCAGTCTTGCGAAGTCAGAGGTCTCCGTTCTGACTCCCCTTGGAAATCCGGGACTAGCCAGAATGATGCAGGGCTGCTCAGGTTGGAAGTCGAGTAGGCGTCGGTCTTGTGAGTGCCTCGTACCTCCGGAGAAGTCCCCAAAAAGCAAGGAAAAGAAAGAACACAGTCACTGGGGTGTCCACACAGGAATGCAGGGGCCCGGGGAGTGAGGGAAACCAAGTGCACAACAACAACCCCGCCGTCCGTGGTGCTCGTGAGGGGAAGGGGTCTTGACTGTACAAATTTACACTGGGTCTCGAGGGCGCCGCGGCTCACTCCGTCCCACCCAGCCCGCAACTGCGCCCCGTACCTTGTCCAGCCACGCTCCTCCCGTGGGACCGTGGCAGGGCGAAGCGCCAAACCGGTGGCCTCCTGGCTTGTCGACCGCTGGGCTCTCTCCGTAGTCTTCTCCTGGGATCTCCGACTGTACCGCTCTCCGCCTCCACGCCAACACACCGTCCGCCTCCAGGGAATCGCCGTCCGTCTCCTCCGGCGCTCTTCCGGCTTTTGGAGCTTCCGCGTTCACGGTGGGCGTGGCCTCGCCATCCTGCCTCCTCGGGTTAAAGGGGCCGTGTACGTATTCCTCGTTGTAGTCCCACACACCGTAGTCCTCCTGTGAACGCCAGTCCCCTAGTGCAGAGGCAGCAGTCTGTACGGGGACGACAGAAAGGGGGGTCAGAGGCATTGCGGACCACCAGTCCGAGGGCAAGTCAGTGTTGTGATCCTCGTGGCCCACCTCCCCGTCACAGGCCAGTACCAGACAAACACCTATTTATGGTGCAACAGATTTTAAATTTGACACGTTGCCTAACCGGCAACCAGTGAAGTTTGGCCAGAAGGGGGCGTGAGGGAGTCCTAGGCTGGGCGTTGAGAACAAGTCTCGCCGCGGTATTCTGGACCACTTGTAATCTATTTAGTTGTTCCTCATTGGCAGAGATGAACAGGCCATTACAGTTGTCCAGCCTACTGACTACTAGGGTCTGGACAAGTGTTTTCCTATAGTTATCAGGCAAGAATGGAAAAACACGACGTAAAAGTCCGATAACACGGAAACAGGATCCAGTAACTTGGCTTGTATGTTCTTTCAGCAATAGTGCCTGATCTAGCCGCACACCGAGATTTTTTACAGTCTTTTTTGGACTAGGTGCAGGTCCAAGGTCCAGGGGCCACCATTCTGGAGACCACAGGAGAGTGGCCTCTCCGAACAGCATGACCTCTGTTTTGCCTACATTGCACTGAAGGCAATTTGAGGCCATCCAGTCCGATACTGCCCTCATGCCGTCCGCGAAAGATTTTTGTATTGCGGGCGTGAGGGTCTGAAAAGGGAACAAAAGTTGGGTGTCGTCAGCATACGACACCGGGGTGAACCCATATGCTCTTACAATGTCTGCCAGGGGGGCCACGTACACATTGAAGAGTGTAGGGCTTAGGCATGAGCCCTGTGGCACTCCCTTGGTGAGCTCCCTTGAGATGGAAGAGTGGGAGCCCAATCTGACTCCTTGTAGGCGACCTGAGAGAAAACTCTCCAACCAGGACAGAGCCACGCCTCCTATGCCCACCTCCCTCAAACGACCGTGAAGTATCTCATGTGACACCGTGTCGAAGGCAGCGGATAAATCTAACAGCACCAGAATCATGGAGCCCCCTCCATCCAGTGCCATCCTGATGTTATCGGTCTGTGGGAGAGGTGTGGCGCCGCGGCCAGGGCCACTGACGCTGGAATCTGGGGACCACGGTTCGATCCCCGGCTCCGGCGGCAGGTTAGCCCAGCACCATGTGACTGGGCAATAGCTCGCTTAATCTTCCCGACGGCCCCCCAGCGCCTAGAGACCCTTACGGGTGATTGTGCGCTTTACAAATGTGGACTTTACTTTACTTTACTGAGAGGAGGGCAGATTCGGTGCCGTGATTGGGTCTAAACCCAGATTGAGAATAGTCTAGACCCTCCGCTGTCTTGATGTAATTAGACAGATGGGTGTTCACATGCCTCTCGGTCATTTTGCTAAGGTATGGCAGGAGACAGATGGGTCGGAGGTTTGAGAGATCTGTCCAAGGAAGTGCTGTGTTCTTACGAATGGGGTTCACCACCGCTTTCTTCCACTCCATAGGCACCTGTCCTTCCTTAAGAGAAAGATTTATAACTGATTGAATCTGAGGTCCAAGCAGAGCGCTCAGGGAGGCAACCATTTTAGCAGGCAGAAAATCATCAGGGGACCCCGATTTTATGTGCTAATGAGGGATGGAAGGTCTAGATCACTAACTGCCGGAAAAGTCATAAGTGAATTATCCCCATATGTGGGCAGAATGGAGGGAGTTGAGATGTTGTTCCTTTGGCTGGAGGCCTTCGTTATTTTATCATAAATCATATTTATCTTGTTTTAAAAAAACAAAGAAATATCATCGCATAGGGACTGGGAGAAGTCATCTGGACTTTCACAGGCTGCCGGTTTAGTAAATGCCTGTAGAATTTTATATAGTTCCTTAGAAGAATTGCCCGCCTCTGTGAGTTGCTGCTTAAGACTGTTCTTCCTTGCCAGCTTTATGTTTTTGTAATAATTAGATTGGGCGTCTTGATATGCTTTCTTATTTTCCTTTGTTCGAATTTTCCTCCGGTTTTTTTCTATCTTTCTACATCCTTGCTTCTCAGTTCTTAGTGCTTCAGTATACCATATTTCTTGCTTAGAGGTGGGGTATTGTTTGTGTAACTTTAAAGGTGCTAGTAAATCGATTGCCTCTATAAGAGAGTTGTTTAACTTAAGCAGTGAGGACTCCACATTATCAGTTTCTATAAAAATAGGCCGTTTCCACACCCTCTGCAGCTCATCCACCGTGACTTTATGCCACTGTCGACGCCAGATTGGCGGGAGAGTGTTTTTTTGTGAAGGTTTGTTCATGCCCAGTAGAGAGAATTCCACTAAAAAGTGATCAGACCAATTTATCTGAACAATAGCTTGACACCGTACTTTGGAGCAGTTGGAAAAAAGTAGATCCAGAGAGTGACCCCCTATATGTGTAGGTTCGCTATTCTGTAATTCTAGACCTAGGGTGGATAAATCAGCAAGCAGGGATATGGTTTCTGGGTGTGTGGGGATGTCTACATGAATATTAAAATCACCAAGAACAATAAAATCTTCCTTTGCTTTAAAATGTGGGGCTAATAGCTCCAAGAGGGAAAGAGTAAAACCCGGGTTAGGTCCCGGAGGACGATAAACTAGCGCTCCTTTCCAGAAGGTTTTTGCGGCTGAGCTAATCTTAAAAATCATTATTTCTAATAGTGAACTATACTTATGTTCTAGTATAGTGACTTTCAAGTGTTCTTTGTACATAATGGCTAACCCACCTCCTACTTTTTCTGGACGATCTAAATTTAAAAGCTTATAGCCTAAGGGAACCCCTAGTGCTATGGCTGGGGCTGTGTGGGGTTTTAGCCAAGTCTCCGTTAGGAAACATATATCTGGTTGCAATGTATGTACAAGGTCCCATACTTCAAGATAGTGTTTGGGAAGGGAACGAACATTCAAGAGAAAGCTTTTTATGCCACTTAAAGAAGTAGCTTTCACTTTATTTTCCCTGTTGTTCAGGCTAGCGTGAGATGCTTGAAAGTGGCAGTTTAAACATGAAAAAGGGCCTTCTGGACATGGCCAGGAGTCTTTTATACAACCTTTCAGCTGTGCTATCCATAGATTTAATAAAGTTTGGGCAGAGTACCTGTTTTTACATGTCCCTGCCAGCATCATAGTAACTGCCATAGTTTTACATTTGTACATGTGGGAAAAAGAGAAAAATATCTCGCTCGGTTTATCTAATTTTACATCCTTTGTATCCGGTTTACCCTATAGTGTATCTTGTGAACTTCCCTTTATTTTAGCCTTCCTAACAAACTAAATAAACCGTTAACTATTGAAATTGCTTAGCCCCCCTACCGTCATCTCAGTAATTCACTATATTGGCAACCAACGCCATTGTCTGTACATTACTTTATGAGTGCTCAACGCTAGCTATATTCTGTATTTAACCAAAAGTACATTGCATCCCGGATGCACTGGCAGCTGTACTATTATCATCTCCATATTTACAGTTCAACATTACATTTGTCAAGTTTCATGTATGTCAGTCTCTTTAAGTTCTTCCATCATTACATTCCAATCCAATGAAATAGGTTTTATTGTGATAGCTAAGTATGATTTAGTTACTAACCCCATAGGAATTGATTTTGAAAAAATCTTTAATAATTTTGACACTGTTTCACAAAATTGCATGAAACTTTATGAAAAATGAGTGATCACTTCACTCGAGTTTGTAGGGTTTTGTGAAGATTTGTGAAGGTGATAGAGGTTATGTGGGTTCCAAAATATGGATTCCCACAATTGTTGAGCTAGGGAAAACTCAAAAAAGTGCTGTACAGATTTCACCAAACTTGGTGGAGGTTGTACAGCCTGGTCCAACATTAAATTCTTAGTGCTTTTGTGAAAATATGTTCCCAATTTGACGTTAACTGCGGTTCACGGTAGGCCACGAGCACTTTCAGTTTACCGTGCTCCCCTTTGGCCTTACCAGCGCCCCTCGGATGTTCATGAAAGTGATGGCGGTGGTCACGGCTCATCTGCTCAGATCAGGGTTTCCAGTCTTCCCCTATCTAAACGACTGGCTGTTGAAGGCGGTCTTGCCCCAGAAAGTTGTCTCCCACTTCCAGGCTAGGACGAACCTCCTGGATTCGCTGGGGTTCAGTATCAACGTGCTGAAGTCACACCTGACTCCCTCTCAGAAGCTCCTTTTCATCACAGTGGTTCTGGACATAACGCAGTTTCAGGCTTATCCTCCCGAGCAGCGAGTCCGGGATATTCGTGCCACGATGCTGATCTTTCAGCCTCTATCTGGGTTTCAGTCTGAATAACCCTGAGGCTGCTGGGCCTCATGGCCCCCTGCATCCTGCTGGTAGATCATGCCAGGTGGTATATGTGTGCTCTGCAGTGGGACCTGCAGTTCCAGTGGGTACAACATCAGGAGAATCTGTCCGATTGCTTTCAGATCTCAGAGGGCACCGCACGACAATTGCAGTGGTGGCTAACGAACCAGGATTCGGTCAACGGCAGATCCCTCTCTTTTCCCCAACCAGAGTTCACGGTGGTGGCGGATACATCACTGCTAGGGTGGGGAGGCCACATGGGAGAGGCGGAGACGTCTGGAATCCATGTCAATCTTCTGGAGCTTCGGGCGATTCGTCTTCCACTATAAGCGTTCCTTCCCTCTGTCCGGGGAAGAGTAGTGCAGGTGTCACGGACAACACCCCTGCCATATGGTACTGCAACAAACAGGGCGGGGTGGGGGCGTGGAACCTAGTCAAGAGGCTCTCTGTCTCTGGACATGGCTGAAACATCAGGCATATCCCTGGTGGTTCAACACCTGGCAGGTTCACTGAACGCCAGGGTGGATGAACTCAGCCGCAGGTGCATGATGGATCACAAATGGCGTCTTCACTCGGAGGTGGTGCAAGGTCTCTTTCTGCAGTGGTTAGAGCCTTGGTTAAATCTATTCGCCACCGAAGAAAACGTGCAATGTCAGCAATTCTGCGTGTTGGAATTTCCAAGGCGGCACTCGCTGGGCGATGCTTTTCGTCACAAGTGGAATTGCGGTCTTCTATACGCCTTTCTGCCTATACCACTTCTGCCCAGAGTGCTGAAAAAAGATCAAGTGCGACCGGGCACAAGTCATTCTTGTGGCTCTGGATTGGGCATGAAGAGTCTGGTATCCCGAGCTGTTACACATGGCCCTCGATCCTCTGATCAGACTGCCTCTTCCGGAGGATCTTCCTTCGTAGCAGCAGGGGACGGTCCTCCACCCGAACCTGTCCAGCCTCCACCTCCCTACGTGGAGATTGAGCGGCGACAGTTGACAGCCTTCGAGCTTCCTGCCGAAGTCTGTGATGTTATCTTGGCAGCTAGGCATCCCTCCACTAAGACTGTATACGCCTTCCGATGGAACAAATATGTGGCATGGTGCGCAGCAAAGGCTGTAGTTCATCTTTCTGAGTTTTTTTGTTGTTCCTCCTTTCTTTGGCCCAGCAGGGCACTGCTCTGGGCACTCTTAAGGGCTATGTCCCAGCCATTTCATCCTTTCTTAGGCTACCTGAGCAGCCTTCTCTTTTCAAGTCCCCTGTTGTAAATCGCTTTCTTAAGGCCATTACTCATCTTTTTCCTCCTGTTCCCTTCGTAATGCCTCAGTGGGACTTGAACTCGGTTCTTACTTATCTTATGTGCGCTCCCTTTGAGCCCTACATAACTGTCCTCTCAGACTTCTCACTTTAAAGGCTGCCTTTCTGGTGGCCATCACCTCTGCTCACAGGGTGAGTAAGCTCAAGCCTCTTTCTCCAAAACCGCCTTTTCTGGTGGTTCATCCGGACAAAGTTGTCCTTTGTACTCGACCCTCTTTTCTCCCCAAAGTGGTTACTTCTTTCCACATTGGTCAACCCATCACGTTGCCCACCTTCTTTCCGCTTTGCATCCTTCTAAGGAGAGAGGCTCCACCATCTGGATCCAAATCATGCGTTTTCTTTTTATTCAGATCACACCCAGCAATTCTGGGTAAATGATAAGCTCTTTGTTGGCTACGTCGTTTACAAAAAAGGTCGGGCTGTGCACAAACGGACCATCTCTAGGTGGGTCGTTTTGTGCATTAAAGCTTGCTACTCTTTGGCAAAGAAGGAGCCTCCAGTGGGACTCCGCGCCCATTCCACCAAGGCAACTGCAGCTACCACTGCTTTGGGACGGGGAGTCCTTCTCAATTGCATCTGTCAGGCAGCTACGTGGGCATCTCTGCACACATTCACAAAACACTACTGCTTGGACAGCTGAGGCCGGAGAGACGACTTCTTTGGCCGTTCTGTTCTCCAGGATTTTCTGGTGTGAACTTGGTTCACAGACCCACATCCGGGGTTGGTATTGCTGGGGTATCTATTCTAAAGGTAAGAAATCTACAACTGTCTGGTTCAGATGAACAAGTTACTTACCTTCGGTAACAATATATCTGTAAGAGACATGGATTCGTTTTAGATTCCTTACTGCCCCACCCATCTTCCCCGTTCTGCGAACTGACTTGTAGGGTCAGGGAATCCCTTAAGGGCCCTAGTTTTGTGCACCAGTGGTTAGTGTCTTGCATGGGTCTGAGCTTCTGGTGTGGAATGTCGTGTAAAAGAACTGACTTCAGCGCGCGAGGGTGGCTTCTAAGTACCTACCGCAATGTCATCCCGGCGACCGCGACGCCAACGACGGACGCGGAGCCGACCGACTCCACCTTTCGACGCACAGGGGTACTGCTGATGAAAAAATTCTCCAGATCCTGTCTGACGCCTGGGGGAATTCTAAAGGTAAGGAATCTTAATTAATCTGTCTCTTACAGATATATCATTACCGAAGGTAAGTAACTTGTTCTTTAGGCTGCCGGGTTTTCCTCTTGCCCTCTTTTAAAAAATGTTGAATGAGCTACTTGATGGAGGAGAATTTCCTTCCTAATAATACTTTGGAGAAGTATAAGATGTCGAGACGGACTGCCACTCCTTGAAAGCCGCCAGCCACGCCCCAAACTGCCAAGCAATTTTGCTTGATGTCTCTACACCCAGAGATGCTTAAGTCTGGCATGGGTCAACCATCTGTGAGGCAACCTCAGTACTGAAGCCTTCCAGGGGAAATAAAAAAACTAAATAGAAGTCAGCAGAGCAGGCCCTGGCAACAGTTTTATTAGTGGCCGAAGGGAACCTTACTTCCTGTTTCACTGATGAAGGGTAGATTGATGTTGTTAACTTGAATGAGACAAAATGGTTCTGAATTAATGGGCCTTGTGGTTTGTTAACAAGAGTTACTCTACCATGCAAGATGACACAGCACTCCACTGCAAGACCTAAAGATATAAGGACACAGAGGGAAAAATGTTAGAGGGGCGTTTACAAATGGTAAATACAATTAAGCTATGGAAGACAAGTCACAGAAATAACGGAATGTAGACCAAGTGCTTTTTAATTTCAACAAGAAAAGCATGGTAAATCGAGGCACATTTTAGAAATTGTGTTTTCACCAAGTGTATAGAAAAGGGAATTTCAGAACGGTTGCCTTGAAACACATGGTGGTTGTGCTTAGAGTAGGAGGCAAGATGGTGTCCCTGCATATATGATACATGTTTCCAGGTTCTTAAAGGTGTTGGAAATTTTGCATGCGTTGCTGTTTTTAGGAGAGGATTTATGCTTCCACTTGAAGTGATAACTCTACTGCAGGGTTTGGGTTTACCCTGGAGTACTCTCGGTTGTGCATTTGTGAATGCTGGATGCATGTAGATTTGGTACTAGTTGAGGACGTTTAGATGTGTGAGTAAAGTGGCAATTATGCATTCTCTTCCTTGGGTCTGTCTGAGAGTGTTGATATTGTTTGATCCGATTGAATCAGTCTGGTGTGTTTTGCATTAAGTGACCAAATGTTGTAAAAACGTGTAGTTGGTATATGTGTGTGGACTCTGAACAGATGTGTATTTGGCCAGAGATGAACTATGTCCCATTATTGTCCATATTCAATGTTCTGGATGCCTTTCAAATATTGATTTATTCTCACATTAGGAAAAACTCCACATGCCCTCCTCCAAAGATATTGTCATGCTTGGTTTTCACCCCTCCAACCTATACATTCATAACAACATTTCAGCTCTTTTTTCCTTTGTTTACTCTAGTTTTCTTTTGCTATTTGAAGTGCAGCCTCGGCTCCGGTGGGTTCTGCATGCATCCCACATTTGGTGAAATTGAATGCAGTCAGTTTTGAGTGATTCCAACTTTTTATGGTTTATGCTTAACTTTTTACATCAGAACATATATGTTATAGTATGTACAGTTTAACTCAAGAAATTTCACATGTACAAGCCAATGTCAAAAATAGGCTATTCAAAATGTGATGGTCTTCGGTCAGAAATTGCCAAAGTTACAAGCAAAACATTATGTAAGTCCTTATGAATTAAATATATTGTGCCATCACGTGTTTTTGTGTGTAAGGAATAAACTAACTAGGTATCATAAACTAGATGCAGTTATTGAGTAGTTACCTGTAACAGTTGGCCAGAGAAGGCATGGGCTTTTTTTTATGGAGAACAAAATGTTAGTGCGTCTTTTTGAAGCTGTACAGGACCAGTGGCGAGCAGGGCTTCTGTTGCCCTAGGCATCTTTTGCCTGTTAAGCTGTGCTTATATGTGACTGTTTTTAATACTCGTTAGAAATATCCAAGAAACAATATCTCAAGTACAAATGAACCCATATCATTTTTAAATGGGTATATTGGAAATAGTTCAAGTTGCAAGGATGATTACAGGGTGGGTAGATTATGGTGTATATTCCCTGATCTGTAAAATAATGGAAAGAAAAAAGTAATTTTTATTTTTTGAGGGGTGATTCATTTTTGGGATATTTTTTCTGGCATGTCTAATATGGGGAACAACCATTACAACGTGGGTTTTACCACGCGTTGCTTTTACATCGCATGCATTACAACGCATGCGATGTTACAATGCGTGGTAAAACCACGCATACCATTACATCGCATGCACTTATACAACGCATGCGGTGTAATGGCGGCGGCGGGGGCGGCTATCCACGTCGTTGTGAGGAAACTTAGGCTGTTTCCTCACAACGACGTAAAGCAAGCAGGAAGGAGGAAGCAGGATCCAACGGTGACGCTGGAGAGGAGAGAGGTAAGGGGGTTTGTGCATGGGGTGGGGGTTACTTTCGTAGGGTTTAGGGTAGTTTAAATGTAGTGTTTTTTTTAAACGTTTTAGTGTGTGTTGTGGTGTTGTCGTGTTTGTTTAGTGTAGTGAATTAGGGAGGGTAGTGTAATGTTTATGTAGTGTAGTGATTTAGGTTTTAGGGTAGTGTAGTGTTGTAGTGTTTGTTTATTGTAGTGTATTAGGATAGTGTAGGAGTGGGAGTAGTGTGGGTAGTGTAGTAGTGTTTTAGGGTTTAGGGTAGTGTAGGGGTGGGAGTAGTGTGGGTAGCGTAGTAGTGTTTTAGGGTTTAGGGTAGTGTAGGGGTGGGAGTAGTGTGGGTAGCGTAGTAGTGTTTTAGGGTTTAGGGTAGTGTAGGGGTGGGAGTAGTGTGGGTAGCGCAGTAGTGTTTCAGGGTTTAGGGTAGTGAGTAGTATGGGTAGCGTAGTAGTGTTTTAGGGTTTAGGGTAGTGTAGGGGTGGGAGTAGTGTGGGTAGCGTAGTAGTGTTTTAGGGTTTAGGGTAGTGTAGGGGTGGGAGTAGTGTGGGTAGCGTAGTAGTGTTTTAGGGTTTAGGGTAGTGTAGGGGTGGGAGTAGTATGGGTAGCGTAGTAGTGTTTTAGGGTTTAGGGTAGTGTAGGGGTGGGAGTAGTGTGGGTAGCGTAGTAGTGTTTTAGGGTTTAGGGTAGTGTAGGGGTGGGAGTAGTGTGGGTAGCGTAGTAGTGTTTTAGGGTTTAGGGTAGTGTAGGGGTGGGAGTAGTGTGGGTAGCGTAGTAGTGTTTTAGGGTTTAGGGTAGTGTAGGGGTGGGAACAGTGTGGGTAGTGTAGTGTGGTAGTGTTTTTGGGTTTGGGATAGTGTAGGGGTGAGAGTAATGTGGGTAGCGTAGTAGTGTTTTAGGGTTTAGGGTAGTGTAGGGGTGGGAGTAATGTGGGTAGCGTAGTAGTGTTTTAGGGTTTAGGGTAGTGTAGGGGTGGGAGTAGTGTGGGTAGTGTAGTAGTGTGGTAGTGTTTTTGGGTTGGGGTAGTGTAGGGGTGGGAGTAGTGTGGGTAGCGTTGTAGTGTTTTAGGGTTTAGGGTAGTGTATGGGTGGGTGTAGTGTGGGTAGCGTAGTAGTGTTGTAGGGTAGTGTAGGGGTGGGAGTAGTGTGGTTAGCGTAGTAGTGTTTTAGGGTTTAGGGTAGTGGTGGGGTGGTAGTAGTGTGGGTAGTGTAGTAGTGTGGTAGTGTTTTTGGGTTGGGGTAGTGTAGGGGTGAGAGTAGTGTGGGTAGTGTAGTAGTGTTTTAGGGTTTAGGGTAGTGTAGGGGTGGGAGTAGTGTGGGTAGTGTAGTGTGGTACTGTTTTGGGGTTAGGGGTAGTGTAGGGGTGGAAGTAGTGTGTTGTGTAGGTGTAGGGGTAGGGTTGTCACTTACCTTGCATACTTTTACCATGAGTCTACCTTTGCATTGTAATGGTATGCGTGGTAAAGGCATACTCGCGGTAAAAGTATGCGATGTAATGGAATGCGATGTCATTGACATTGCGTAGTAATACCCGCGTTGTAATGGCATGCGTGGTATTAGTTTGCGATGTAATGACATACATCCGTCTAATATATACCCGTTTTGTCCCATGACTTAATGAAATCATGTTAAGAATAAGAATCCACATTTTGTATATTACAGAGTAGGGGGCAAACGTGTATCATTGTTTTTTGTGAAATGCAATTGAACGTGAAAAACCTGTGTTCGCGCCTTGCCATCCTCTGTGCACGAAAATGTATCTAGAATAATTGAACACAATTGTATTTTAAGATATAGTTGCTGAAATTACTACTTTAGGCACGTGTTTCTAATAAACTGTTGTTTGTTCCTTGTCATCCATTTTAAAGCAACATGCGTCTAGAATCATTGAATATAACAATATTTTGAAAAATTTGGAACTATTGGCGTGAGCAGAGCTAAATCGGTGCCTTCGCAAAATATCTGTGAATCAGACAGTATTCCAACAGCAAACTATTTGACTTCCTCCCCCATAAAGTTTCAATGTTTGTATTTTTCTTTTGTCCTTTTTTTCTTATGTCTACCTTGATTTGCACAAAAGGTTCATATGAGCCACAACTGTGAAATAATTCTTGCCACATAGCAACTAATGCAATAATGGAAATAATTGTATACCCGTATTTTGTGATTTATATATTGACATTAAAAATATTGTATTCGCAGTATAGATTACCCCTGTGTTGTCAAGGTATGTAGATGTGGTAAGATTGGGGTTTGACTGACGGTGCTGGACAGGAAAACAAGGACATCACACTGTCTACTCTAAATGAGGCTGGTGGTGTATTGTCCTTCCTCTGATAGCCCCATCTCCATCAGACTGTCGGAGGAAGCTTTCTGTCGATGGAGCCAACCGGGGCTCTGTTGACAGAAAGCTGGCGTTCGTTCCAACCCGGAATAGGGCAGGCGGACAGTCGTTTGGTGAACAGGTTACCCTGTCACTTTTGTGACAAAGTACCCTGTCTCCAAACTCTATATCTATGACTTAATATTAAACCTGGAACATGAAGACCTCATGAAGGTAGTTTGGGTTGCTTCTTGATAATATGTTTTACAAGGCAATTGCACAAGGCATTGTTCAGTGAACATAGCACTAGTGAGATGGAGAGACATGAGGTAAATAAGGATGAAATCACAACTTTAATTGGGCTTTAGATATTTGTGCATTGGAACTTCTGGCCTAAATCGAATGTAGGTCCCTAGGGGCCTCGTGTAGTATGGAACAAGATGAGCGAACCAGTACAGTGTGAGGACATGGCTGCTACTGGAGAGTAAGGTCCAAATGGGGCACTGCAAAACTGTGCTGCCACTGCCGGTTGAGTGTCCTGGACTGACACCGCGGGGTGTAGGCACTGTGAGGTCAGGAACCTCTGGGCTGAGCACTGTGTAGTTCCTTAGGGGCCTAGTTTGGTATGAAGAGAGCTGAGCAAGTGCAGTAAGAGGTCCACGCCTGGTACAGGACAGAGAAGATCCAGTGCAGGCAAAGCCCTGGGCTGGCATTGCATTCTGAAGGCACTGTGCTGGCACTGCAGGCTAAGGGCACTGTTCTAACCTTCCTTGCTGAGATTCCAGTGTTGGCAACTCTGGTGATGGTCCAGTGCTGGCAATGCATGCTGAGGGTCCACCTGAAGCGACAGTGGTGACGCACCACTGATCTTGTTTGTGGTGAAGTAGCATGCGCGCCGCTGTTGGTGGTTGTGGAGAGCGGGCAAGAACTGGTTACACACAGGGCCAAAATCAGTGTTCAGCAGTGGTCGAAAAGCAAAGAGAAGCCAACAGGGTGCGCATATGCCTCTAAGTAACCTCAATCCCAAAGGTTCCATCAAATGAGCAAAGCGAAAGCTGTGGAGAACGCTAGGCTGTGCTGGCCAACTTATAAGCCAATCATAAGTTGGCTCACACAGTGATGTCTAAGCCCAGTATGGTGATTGGGTGTTTTTTTTACAGCCACATGTTTGGCTGCAGTGCTTGAAAATAAATTATACGCCGGGATCCCATAGTATGACAGCAGAGAGGCAGTGGAGTCACTAGGGGCAGAGTCAATAAAATGTATGCAGCAATGAAATTGGCAGCAAGGACAACTGTGACAGTAAATCTGTTCTGTCTACATTAATCAGTCACAAACACGCACCATTTTAAAATATCTAACGGGGTAAATGCATCTGCTACAGAGATCTTTGAAATGCACAGAAATGTATTAGGGCATAGTAATACAGGTAAGTTAACTAATGTGATTAATGCATATACTGAAGTGATGTGGGCTTTGGCTAGTTTCCAGTTTTGACTCATAAAGTAACATACAGAGTTAAAGAACCTGCTGCAAAGCACAATGTGTAACATGCAGATCAAAGTTTTCTATTTTATTCGAATAGCTTAGTGGGTTACAGATTTTATTTCTTGAACTTCTTAAGTTCCAATCCTAATATAGCACAGTGAGCTATGAACTGGTGTCAAGGGGCCCCATGCTAACTGCAAGTCGCAGATTCTTACAGTGCATGCATATTTCTTACATGGGTTGCTCATATTCTAAAATCTACCTCCAAATCATAGTTTATTTTTAAAAACGTATATAGTGATAACTACATTTGTTACATTTCTGCCTTTGTCTCCCACCCCCAATGGCTCTGGCATCTAAGTGTTAAGCTCCAGATAGCTCCAGTCATTGTTAGATTCCAACTAAAAGCAGATTGACTGATGACCCTTTAAGTGAGCCCTTGGTGTTGAGCTCAGCTGGAAGTGAAAATATGAAATAACATACCCTCCTACCCTTTGCAGGTTGCTGCTTTAAATTGAAAGCAGATCATTACTAGCACCGCTGAATGTAATCGGCAAACTTCTCGGGGGATGGTTGGATCCTGCTCATTTCATGCACTGATTGGCAGTCCGCAATCATTTACAGTCAACAGATTTTCATCCAAATCCGGAACAGTCTTTGTACATAAGACACATGCTCATCCTTATTAAGATTATGAAATCTATTCCATGACTCAATCGATACTCTGCTTGATGATATAGTGGTAGCTGATACTGGGCATGTGGTATTCTTGCAGGTCAATACTTGTACCATTATACTCTGAGACACACAACCAAGTGATTTTATGAGAAATGGAACTATGGTGAATAACAAATACTTTATATGTCTCTTATAATTGTGGACATGAGCTCAGTCTTAAAGTAGCCATGAAAAGTTTCTTCAACGACCTTATCAATTTGTTTTGCCTCTTCACTGGTCACTGGCATAGAGATTGCCCAAATATAATCCCAATACATATTCAAGCCAGCAGTAATGACTTGCCTCTCTTTCTGATCCCCTGTTACATGGTGTAACAAGTAGTTTTATGTTTTACATCTCATCTACTATTTGAATGGGTAAAGGTTCAAAAACAGAAAGGCTTTGAAAACGTCCGCTTAGTTGCCCCTTAGGTGAACAAAATATGCGTGTGCTTTGAGAGACCCTGATTTGGCCTTCCCTTAGCCCAGTTTCATTACATTTGAGATGTGGAAAGAGTCCTAGCCTCTTACATATGTAGGTAATAGGCGGTCAAATAAGTGTCCTTATTCGCATCAATGCACTTTTTGAAAGATTTTCTCAACTATGTTTTAATTACAGATTTCAAGAGACAAACGTATTGATAGAAAATACATTTGTGATGCATACATGTACTTGTGGAGTCATCACCTTTTTAATAACCCAATGTGCCAGCATTCCACAGAAATGTTTCTTTCCAGCTGGCACAGCATGTGCTTCATGTGACATCATCTGAGCCATAAGAAGACTCAGTCAGTTTAACCTTGTTTCCTGCTCTCTATAGTGTAGGAGTTTTGTCTTTTATAGGTTGTAATGCTCTTGAAGGAAAAAGTCTCCACTAATCAAGTCCGGTTTCAAGTCCTGCAAGGGAATGTGAAGGTCAGATGTCGATCACTGACCCGCACAACGATCACCTTTGGTGTCTAAGTTCACATGTTCATCTTGCCAGAAGATGAATCCAAAGGTTTTTAAGGAGACTGATGTGAATCTGAATGTCTTCCTCGATCAGTCGCTCTCTCCCCACTTTTTGAAACCCCAGAAAGAAAGCACAAGAAGCAGCATCATGGTTCTCGACGTCGCTCTTCGAGGGATGTTTCCCTGGAGTCGGTGTCCGGCTCTGAGGGCCCATGGAGAAAAAGGTGAGATTTCTCAGACTCTATCTCCAGGGGTGGATCTGACATCGCCTTAGAGTCTGAGAGTGGTGACTCTACCTGGGAGTCCTGTGTCTGAGCCGGTATTGGATCCAGTTCTTCCTCCGCCTCCACCTTGGTTTGTTCCTCCTAGACAGAAGCAGGAGTATCCAGCTTTTCCGACTCCTGGATTTGATCACTTGACTCTCCTGGATGCTATATATTGCATTTTTGCAAGGGCTTTGACTGCATATGGTGCACCTGCGGGCCCCATGGGTCCTGCTTATTCTTTGGGGGGTTTCCCAGCACACTGCCAGCAGGTGCAGTTCCTGCCATTTATGCAGATGACTCAGTTGAACTGGCCTTTACCGACGCAGAGAAATGTGACGCCTTCACCAATAGACGAATTGCGGCAGGAATCCCCGGTGTTAGTTGTGCCCTCTCCGGCATCGACTGGATCCGAGTTGACGGCGCATCACTCTGTTCCCGTTCCTCAACCATCCGGGCCTGAAACTCCGGCACTGTTGCTGCTGGTGCCACCTTCACTGGTGCTAGTGTGGTAATTGAGGTCTTGAAGAGAGGGTCAGAGACTTTTGGAGGAGGAACAGTACTGTTTTGGAGGAAATCAGGATCTGGAGGAAGGGGAGATAGTGTCCTTGGTTCCTGAGTTTTAAGACTTGGAGATGGCAAGTGGCCATGGCCTGACTGGGAACAGCAACTTGCCCTGGCAGACTGCTGCTCCACCGGTCCTGTGAGCGTTTGGGGGGGAGGGGTGCTAGCAAGAAGCACTGCTCCCACTTTTGTTTGCAGCACTGCTGCAAAACCAGCCCCAAGGGGCACAAAACTGGCCCGCCCCTTCGGCCCACCGGGGAAATGCCCAGTGCCCATCCGGCCCTGCAAGTGGCTTTGATACTTCTACCAGAGTGGGAGTTGCCCCCAAATGGTATTGCTCCACCAGAGGTCACGTCCTATCAGAAATGCAGCAGAGATGTTGGAATTGCGTTTTTGCCGTCTACAGTACCAAAATCTAATTTGTTGACATCGACAACCAAGACTTTGTTGCATTTTAATGAGGCCCTTACTAAGCCTATTCTTGAGAGAAGCCTATGTCATCACCGGCAGTGTCTAGATCAATTGGAAGACTGTAAAAGCCTTCTCCAGCTGACCTGTTGTTCTTGTCCACACATCCTACAGCTGAGAGTTTGGTGGTACAAGCATCCTGCTCTTTGAAGTTGAAGTTTTGCTACGACTCCAGCTGACAGCGAGTATAAAAGATTGGCGCCGTCTGCAAATAAGGTTTTCTCCTGTGGTTGCACTGCTCTGAAGTCGACCAATGCAACATGTCTGTTAGGATGTTACATCCATGCATTCAGCCAAGAAGGTGGTTCCGAAATTGCCTGTTGATCTTCATAGACATTTTCCGAAGTTCCTGAATGACAGTCAGGCTGCTGTCCGCCAAATTATTCAGTCGAGCCTGGACATGGCGGACTCAGTTGCGAGGGCATCTGGCTCTTGCTGTGTGTTCAAGCAACATTGTTGAATTTGCCGTTTGATGGCTCGCAGCTGTTTGGCACCAAAGCTGGTTCTGCCTTGGAGAGGTTTCAGGACAGTAAAGCGACAGCGAGATCCTTGGGCCTTTAAACGTAGCCTGAAGATTACAGGCAGTTTTGCAGGGTTTGTGGATTTGGCCGGAACGTATCAGGAAAATAACGAACTCTCCAAGGGGAACTACGTGTCCCAAAATGCATTGTACTAAACAGAGACACTGTGTGACCCACTGGGGGTCGTGTGCATACTTTATAAAGAACAGATTGGAGACATCTGTGTGCAGACTCAAGCTGTCCTGAGGAAAAGGCTGCTGCCTTGAAACGCGTCGACACAGAACTTTCACCCAAGATGAAGACTCTGGCTCTCTATGTTAAATAAAGCCTGGGCTTTGCAGATGCTGTAGTGTGCGCCTTCAAGCTTTTGGGCCATTGTTTATTATTAATCGCACGGCCGTCCTGCCGTGGAAGGCTGCACCATCACCATTCAAATAAGGAGAGGCTGCGCGGCGTTTAGGAACTATGCCGGAGCCGCAAGCAGCACAGCAACTGTGAGTCACTTAGCCAGCGTGGCATCTGGGGGCCCACTGAGGGATTAACATTGCTTTTTAATGGAGAATCACACGGAACCTACTAAGGAAAATAACGAACTCTCCAAGGGGAACTACGTGTCCCAACATGCATTGTACTAAACAGAGACACTGCGTGACCCACTGGGGGTCGTGTGCATGCTTTATAAAGAACAGATTGGAGACATCTGTGTGCAGACTCAAGCTGTCCTGAGGAAAAGGCTGCTGCCATGAAACGCTTCGACACAGAACTTTCACCCAAGATGAAGACTCTGGCTCTCTATGTTTAATAAAGCCTTGGCTTTGCAGATGCTGTCGTGTGCGCCTTCAAGCTTTTGGGCCATTGTTTATTATATATTGTTTGACCCGGCCTCGTGGCGTGGTTCCCCCCCGTTCCTCAGCACCCCGTTAGCGAAGCCCTGCACCCAGAAACCCCTGGTCGTCCTGCCCATGTACACCCAAACTCTCTACACGACCCCACCAGCCGACGACCAGCCCTGCATTTCCCGTCCTCCATCCCGGCCCTGGGCACCCCGAACCTGCATCACCTCACAGGGCCCCGGCAGCCATTTTCCCTTCCTGAAGTCCCTGACTCCTTGGGCCTTGCATCACCCCGGCCCCAGCGAAACCTAGGCTCCAGGCGCGCCAGTCCCGGCTGGGGGGTAAGGGGCTCCCCGAGTGAGATAAGATAGGGAGTTTCGATTGCACCTCTGGCCTCCCCTGAGAGACTGGTTTCTCTCACACCTCTGGCCTTCCCCTGTGGGCCGGTTTCGATCGCACCTCTGGCCTCCCCGAGAGCTGGCTCCAGACCCTGCTGGGCGTCTGGGAATCCCCCAACGCATCTTCAAAGGGATTCAAGGGCCAACCGACAGACCTCTCCAAGGACCAGCCCCAAGGCATGAGACCTCCGCCTGCGAGGGTCCGGACATCAAAGGGCCACTGGACTATATCAAGGCCCGCCCAAGAACTAGCGGGCAGTTGTATCCTGGACAAGAGAGCCCTGCTGATCTGATCGCGGCTTACCCTTGGGGAAAACTGAACCTTCGAACTCTTCGAGCCCTGCTGACGTTGTCGCGGCTCATCCTCGTGAAATCGGAACTGGAACACCAGAGCCCTGCTGACGCTGTCGCGGCTCCTCCCTCGTAAAGACGGAACTATAACATCGGAGCCCTGCTGACGCTGTCGCGGCTCGATCGTGAACTCTAAAGACCTGCGTAGAAACATCCTGAGCCCTGCTGACGTGGTCGCGGCTCCTCAAGAACTAACCTCCGGATCGAGCCCTGCTGACCTCGTCGCGGCTCGAGGAGTACTCTGGTCCGGCTGGACCATCGACGCTACCAACACGACCTGGTTCGCCCTGAAGTGAGTGAAGCAGCCAGTACGGTCATCATCTTCCGTACTCCCCGGCTCGAGGATTGAGAGCTGTGCGCAGGGTACGCCTCGTATTGGCCTGAAGACTGAGACTGCCCGCTTCCCTCTTCCTGAATATCTGAGACTTGACAATCCCTCGATCGCTTGTAAATACTAGTGCTGAATCCTTTTTACTGTTGATAAATAACTTGTTTATTGAACTCCACGGTGTGGTGTCCGTTCATAAGTGTGGTGTGAGCTCAGTGTGTACGATCCTAGACTCGAAGTCCTCTCCGGTGAGGACCTCACGTTAAGACTCTGCATTTACTCGTGGGAGAGGTGGGTCACGGGGTGGTCGGGTGAGCGTAACCTGGCCCTCTGGGATCGGCCCTTCTAACATTGGTGGCAGCGGTGGGATAAGAGCCTATGTCTAGAGATCGTACAGTAAAACGACTGACACACCACCGGAACGAGGAACAACCATGAGTCTCACCGGAACAAGCAAAAAGACCGCATACCAAAAGGAACTTCTGGAAGAGTATACCCACCGAGAACTGAAACCATTCTGCAAAGACTTCCACATCGCTACCACTGGTTAAGCACCAAAGAAGACTACCAAAAAGCCCTGACAGCCTGGGTAGAGGCCAGGGCCCTCCTCCCCCCACCAGAAGGAGACGGCGGAGAAGGAGGGCCGCAGACCGAAACCCGCGGCCAAGAGGGTGAGAGAACCGACTCCATGACACGGAGTCCCAGCGCGGAAAGGGGTCTGTCGCCAGAGGAGATGACAGACCGAGAACGCAATCGAAGCCACGAGCTAGAGCTGGCAAGCCTTAAAATGGAAGGAGAACTCAAGTTGGCCGAAAAGAAACTGGCCGTAGAACAATTACGACTGCAAGGAGAACTGGAGGAGAAGAAGCTCCAGAGGGAGCATGAAGGAAAGAAACTCCAGCTCGAACATGAGCGCAGCTTGAAAGAACTGGAACTCAAAGCCAGAAGCGAAGACTCCCGACCCCCGGGGAACAGAGAAGCCCCTTCCCCGGTGGAGGCCAAAGTACATATACCCAAGGATGTCGTGAAGGAGTATTACAAGGGGGACGACATCCAGCAATGGTTTAAGGCGTACGAGGTCGCCATGACCTCCCACCGAGTACCCGAAAAGGATTGGGGGGCCGGATTATGGGGCCGCTTCCTCAGTGAGGGAAGAGACACCATGCTGGACTTGGCCTCCACCGTCATGAACTCCTACCCCCATATGAAGGACGCCCTGCTATCACGATATGGGCTCACTCCCGAGATGTACCGGCAACGGTTTAGAGACTGCAAAAAGATCCCCGGCACCACCTGGGTGGAATATGTGAATTTCTACAGCCGGGCCTTGGAAGGGTGGATCAACGGCAGCAAGGTGACCACTTTTGAAGGACTCATTGATCTCATCGCATATGAACACTTATCCACCAACTGCTTTGTGGAACTGAGACAGCACCTTCTGGACAGCAAATTGGCTGACCCCCGGAAGCTGGCTGTCGAAGCCGATCGCTGGGTGAGCACCAGAGTCCCACGGGGTCCCGTGGGAGACTATGGCCGAAACGAGCAAAGATCTTCCCGCCAGAGGGGAGGGGGAGGTCAGGGTAGACAGAGAGGGTCCCAGGCCGGGCCCCCACGCAGCCCTCCCAGAAACCAGTCCGGAACCTCTCCTCCTGCAGCGAGAGCAGGGTTCCCCCCAGCTAGACAAGGACCCCGAATCAGCACAGCCTGCTACAGATGTCAGCAAACCGGGCATTATGCCAATGACCCCCAGTGCCCCATGCTCAAGAAAACAGCCGCTGCGAGCCCCCCTGCGCGCCAGCTAGCCACAGTAGCCTTAGAAGAGGAAGAGATAGGGGACCCAGAGGGGTGGGAACCAGCAGCCATGACCTTAGTCTCCCTGGGGGATAGAGAAATGGTCCCCGGAGCCCCCCTGCCAGACAACACTGATATGTACAGACAACAGGTGACCGTCAATGCGCACCGCATAGGGGCCCTCCGAGACACAGGGGCCAGCATTACTGCAGTAAGGTGTCACCTAGTCACAGAAGACCAAATTATACCCCACGCCTCCTGCAGGGTAATCTCAGCCGACAATTCAGTCCGCACCTGCCGGATAGCTCAAGTCCCGTCCGAGTGGGAGGGAGTCTCCGGGGACTTACGAGTAGCAGTCCGCACCAACATGCCCGTGGACTGTCTACTGGGTAACGACCTGGAGAGCTCCCCGTGGAAGCAGGTGGAGCGAAGGACCCACCTGGAGATGGTGGGCCTGCCCGAATGGGCATGCGTGAACACTCGATCTATGACCGCCCGAGTGTCCACCCCCGGGGGGGTGGAACCCGAGAAACCTCGCCCGGTCTCTGACGACCCGGAGGGCAGCGAGCAGGCAGAGGTCCCCGAGCTGCCCCCCAGTGAGAGCATTGACCCCGAAGCCGTACCCCTAGGCCCGGTCATCGAACAGACCACGATCATGAACGACCTTACTGAGTTAGCCCAGTGGCGCCAGGAAGGAGGACCTTCTCGAGAGGAATTCTGCCTAGAACAGACCTCCTGTCCTTCCCTGGTCGGGCCGCGGCAGCAGGCCGCCGCTCAGGCCGCCGGTGACCAGTCCGGCTCCCACCTTGTCTATTGGGAGAATGGCCTCTTATACAGTGAACAGCAGTCCGCCGAACTAGGGTCAGCCCGGGTGCTGGTGGTACCCCTACGCTTCCGCGGCTTCCTCCTGAACCTGGCCCATGATGTGCCTCTGGCAGGGCACCTGGGACAAGACAAAACCTACCACCGCCTGGTCACCCACTTTTACTGGCCCCGCATGCACTCCGATGTGGAGGCCCACTGCAAGTCCTGCCCCACGTGTCAGGCCAGCGGGAAGAGCGGAGGGAGGCGCAAGGCTCCCCTCCAACCCTTCCCCGTGGTCAGTGCCCCCTTTGAACGGGTGGGAATCGATATTGTGGAGCCCCTAGACCCCCGGACCTCCTTAGGCCACTGGTTCATCCTCGTCCTAGTAGATCATGCCACCCGGTACCCCGAGGCCATTCCCCTCCGAACGGTGATGGCCCCCGTAGTGGGGCGGGCCCTCATGGGGATCTTCTCCCGAGTGGGATTTCCGCGAGAAGTGGTAAGTGACCGAGGAACGAACTTCATCTCCAAGTACATGAAGTCCCTCTGGCAACAGTGTGGGGTGACGTACAAGTACACCACCCCATACCACCCCCAAGGTAACGGCCTGTTGAGCGATTCAACCGTACCCTCAAGGGAATGATCATGGGTCTCGAGGAACCCCTGAGGCGCAAGTGGGACGTCCTTCTTCCCTGCCTCCTGTTCGCTTACCGAGAAGTCCCCCAGAAGTCCTTGGGGTTTATCCCTTTCGAGCTGCTGTATGGGCACCCCGTCCGGGGGCCCCTCAGCCTGGTCAAAGAAGGTTGAGAGACGGCGGCCCAGGATCCCCCCCCAGATGTGTTTCGATACATCCTGGCCCTCCGAAACCAGACGCGGAAATTCCGAGAGCTGGCCGAGGCAAACCTCCAGGCCAGTCAAGAAGAGATGAAACGTTGGTATGACCAGAATGCCACTCTGGTCGAGTTTCATCCCGTACAGCAGGTCTGGGTGATGGCCCCGGTCGAACCTTGTGCCCTGCAAGACAAGTGGACCGGACCCTTCAAGGTGGTGGAACGCAAGAGCCAGGTGACCTATCTCATCGATGTGCCGTCCCCCAGGAACCCCTTGAGGGTCCTTCATGTGAACCGCCTCAAACCCCACTTCGTGCGGTCCGAATTGAGTTTGCTCCTCGCCACCGACGACGGAGCGGAAGAGGACACGGAGCCTCTGCCTGATCTCTTGTGTGCGAAGGAAAAAAATGGCTCTGTAGAGGGAGTGAGGCTCTCCTCCTCACCCCCGAGCAGCGCGAGGACTGTCGCCAGTTACTGGGGCAGTTCCCTGACTTTTTCTCTCTTATCCCCGGCATCACCAGTTGGTGCGTCCACGATGTGGACACTGGGGACATCCCTCCGGTGCGGCACAGAGCCTATCGCGTCCCTGACCGAGTCCGAGCCTGCATCAAGGCCGAAGTCTTCAAGATGCTAGCCCTGGGAGTGGTCGAAGCCTCTGACAGCCCATGGGCCAGCCCTGTGGTCCTGGTTCCGAAGGCAGCTGCCCCCGGCGCTGTTCCTGAGCTGAGGTTCTGCGTAGACTACCGCGGCCTCAACGCGGTCACCAGAACCGATGCCCACCCCATTCCCCGAGCAGACGAACTCATTGACCGCCTAGGGTCCGCTCGCTATCTCAGCACTTTCGACTTAACCTGCGGATACTGGCAGATCGCTCTCACAGACAGGGCCAGAGAGAGATCCGCCTTCTCCACCCCGGATGGTCAATACCATTTCCGGGTGATGCCCTTCGGAATGAAAAACGCCCCCGCCACCTTCCAGAGGCTGGTTAACCAGGTACTGGCTGGGTTGGAGGAATTCAGCGCCGTATATCTTGACGATATCGCAGTATTCAGCTCCCACTGGACTGAGCACCTCCACCACCTCTGGGAGGTGTTGATGGCACTGCAGCGGGCGGGCCTCACCATCAAAGCCAGCAAATGTCAAATCGGACAAGGGTCCGTGGTCTACCTGGGGCACCAAGTCGGGAGCGGCCTTGTGGCACCCCTTCAGCCCAAGATCGAGATCCCCACAACCCAGACAGAAGTGCGGGCGTTCCTAGGGCTCACGGGGTACTACCGAAGATTTATAAAAGGGTATGGCAGCCTCGTAGTCCCCCTCACGGAGCTGACCTCCAAAAGCCAGCCGAAGAAAGTTAATTGGACCCCCGCCTGCCAAAAGGCGTTCGAAGCATTGAAAGACGCCATGTGCACCGCCCCAGTACTACAGGCCCCCGACTACTCCCAAGAGTTCGTGGTCCAAACGGACGCGTCCGAGCATGGCATCGGAGCAGTCCTATCTCAAATGAACAACACAGGCCTGGACCAGCCAGTAGCATTCATTAGCCGGAGGTTACTCCCTCGAGAGCGAAGGTGGAGCACCATCGAGCGGGAGGCCTTCGCGGTGGTATGGGCCCTGAAGAAGCTGAGGCCCTACCTGTTCGGTACTCACTTCCGGGTCCAAACCGACCACCGACCCCTCCGGTGGCTAATGCAAATGAGAGGGGAGAACCCCAAACTGTTGCGATGGTCCATCTCCCTCCAGGGGATGGATTTCACTGTTGAGCACCGGCCTGGTGTTGACCACGCCAACGCAGACGGCCTGTCCCGATTCTTCCGCCTCAGTGAAGAGAACCCCCAAGGGGATGGGTAGTTCTCTCCGCCTTTCAGCTGGGGGGGACGCGTGTTGGACCCGGCCTCGTGGCGTGGTTCCCCCCGTTCCTCAGCACCCCGTTAGCGAAGCCCTGCACCCAGAAACCCCTGGTCGTCCTGCCCATGTACACCCAAACTCCCTACACGACCCCACCAGCCGACGACCAGCCCTGCATTTCCCGTCCTCCTTCCCGGCCCTGGGCACCCCGAACCTGCATCACCCCACAGGGCCCCGGCAGCCATTTTCCCTTTCCGAAGTCCCTGACTCCTTGGGCCTTGCATCACCCCGGCCCCAGCGAAACCTAGGCTCCAGGCGCGCCAGTCCCGGCTGGGGGGTAAGGGGCTCCCCGAGTGAGATAAGATAGGGAGTTTCGATTGCACCTCTGGCCTCCCCTGAGAGACTGGTTTCTCTCACACCTCTGGCCTTCCCCTGTGGGCCGGTTTCGATCGCACCTCTGGCCTCCCCGCCCGCTGGCTCCAGACCCTGCTGGGCGTTTGGGAATCCCCGGACGCATCTTCAAAGGGATCAAAGGGCCAGCCGACGGACCTCTCCAAGGACCAGCCCCAAGGCATGAGACCTCCGCCTGCGAGGGTCCGGACATCAAAGGGCCACTGGACTATATCAAGGCCCGCCCAAGAACTAGCGGGCAGTTGTATCCTGGACAAGAGAGCCCTGCTGATCTGATCGCGGCTTACCCTTGGGGAAAACTGAATCTTCGAGCCCTGCTGACGTTGTCGCGGCTCATCCTCGTGAAATCGGTACTGGAACACCAGAGCCCTGCTGACGCTGTGGCGGCTCCCCCCTCGTAAAGACGGAACTATAACATCGGAGCCCTGCTGACGCTGTCGCGGCTCGATCGTGAACTCTAAAGACCTGCGTAGAAACATCCTGAGCCCTGCTGACGTGGTTGCGGCTCCTCAAGAACTAACCTCCGGATCGAGCCCTGCTGACCTCGTCGCGGCTCGAGGAGTACTCTGGTCCGGCTGGACCATCGACGCTACCAACACGACCTGGTTCGCCCTGAAGTGTGTGAAGCAGCCAGTACGGTCATCATCTTCCGTAACCCCCGGCTCGAGGATTGAGAGCTGTGCGCAGGGTACGCCTCGTATTGGCCTAAAGACTGAGACTGTCCCGCTTCCCTCTTCCTGAATACCTGAGACTTGACGATCCCTCGATCGCTTGTAAATACGAGTGCTGAATCCTTTTTACTGTTGATAAAGAACTTGTTTATTGAACTCCACGGTGTGGTGTTCGTTCATAACTGTGGTGTGAGCTCAGTGTGTACGATCCTAGACTCGAAGTCCTCTCCGGTGAGGACCTCACGTTAAGACTCGGCATTTACTTGTGGGAGAGGTGGGTCACGGGGTGGTCGGTGAGCGTAACCTGACCCTCTGGGATCGGCCCTTCTAACATATATATATGTGTATGTATGTATGTATGTATGTATATATATATATATATATATATATATATATTTATATATGTATATATATTTATATTTTCCGGACTTCCTTTAGGTTTTATTTATATATTTAGGTTTTATTTTTTAAGTTTTCAAGGCAAATACTCCGCCAGGCACTAATTTAAAGAACTACAATAAACTCTTACTCAGTGACAACAACTGCACCCACTTAGACCGCATACAATGGAAAGTTTCCCCACATCACATTTCAAAAAGCCAAATTCAAAAACTTGAGTGGTCCCCACACACTACATTATGATGTACCATATTAAGTGCGAAATACACAACTACTATCTCCACAGTGTAGTGGAAGATCCAAAGGAGAGAAATGTGTGTGTCCAGAATTGGACTGAATGGCATTCTCTGCTGAAAACAGTATACAAATGGTGATAACATAACATAAATGAGTAATTACATTAAAAACTGTATTATTATTACATCTGTTCCTTTATGAAATTGTGTAATTATATCTCACTCTACTAAAGTCATGTACACTTTCCTTTCTCAGGCACTGCTCTTGGTGAATCGGCTACTAGTCTGGGGCCATTGAGACTTTGTGAACTGGAGGTAAATGCAGGAACTTCTCAGCAACCACCACAAACAAAAGACATGAATTCTAGGATGATTGCTGTAAAAGACGTCTCCGAGGTACAGAACTACAGTGGCTTTTGTTTAACAATATAGAGAGCATATAATATACTAACACCTTCCATTACAATTCTGTGTGTATTCATCCGCCAGGAGATTCTGATTATTTAGTGAATTTCTCTTACATGCTGGGTCTGCACTGTATGGTTTGCAAGAAACTCTTGGTCTGCTCTTGTTGCTTTAGCTACTAATGCTTCCAATTTCAGTCCCACTCCTGGTACACATTGCTTCTTCTATCTCTTTCAGCACAGTTTCCATGCAACCACTGTGCTATGAGTAAATAAGCTAATAACACAGCCATGATTTCAAGTAAAACACACAAGATGATGGACAGAATGTTGCACATTGGCAAAACATTCACTCCCAGTCACAGATCTGGGTTTAATCCATTGTTATTCTGCTCACCACGCCACCCCAGTTCAGACATGGCCATATGCAAATCAGTCTTGACCCTGTGCCTCATGGGAACAGTCCAGCCCGAGCTGCCAAGCCATGTCTTCCCTGGACTGGAATCAAGCACCAGTATCTCTGTACTGGGGTGAATGTATGACATTGTTCTGTATTCTGTCCATCAACTGTTGTTTTTGCATTTGTCACCCGGAGTGGGACGGGTATGCTCATGCTCAGACGTGAGCCCCGTGCTCTCCATGCCACTGGACTCAAACTATCCTGGCTGATGAGGGCTGAAAGCCCAAAACCAGTCCTAGGATGCTTGTTTCCAGTCCAGGGAGGACCTGGCTTGGCAGTTCGGGCTGGACTGTTCCCATGGGGCACAGGGTCAAGACTGATTTGCATATGGCGGGGTTCAAACTGGAATGGCATGGTGAGCAAAAGAACGATGGATTTAGGCCCAGATCTCTGTACTGGGGTGAATGTATGACATTGTTCTGCATTCTGTCCATCAACTGTTGTTTTTGCATTTGTCATCCCTAGTGGGACGGATATGCTCAGACGTGAGTCCCGTGCTCTCAATGCCAATACAATCAAACTATCCTGGCTGATGAGGGCTGAAAGCCCAAAACCGGCCCTAGAATGCTTGTTTCCAGTACAGGGAGGTCCTGGCTTGGCAGTTCGGGCTGGACTGTTCCCATGGGGCACAGGGTCAAGACTCATTTGCATATGGCTGGGTTCAAACTGGAATGGCACGGTGAGCAAAAAAACGATGGATTTAGGCCCAGATCTCTGTACTGGGGTGAATGTATGACATTGTTCTGCATTCTGTCTATCAACTGTTGTTTTTGCATGATTTTAAGTGGCACAGACAAAGTCAGGTATAGTTTTTTGGTTTTACATGCAGGTCTTCTTCTTGGTTTGTCTGCTGCTTCCCTGCACGCTTGAAAGAACTCTTTTTTTTTAATTTTATTTTTTTATTATTTTTTATTTTTTCCCCCCCCATGGCCATATGCAAATCAGTCTTGACCCTGTGCCTCATGGGAACAGTCCAGCCCGAGCTGCCAAGCCATGTCTTCCCTGGACTGGAATCAAGCACCAGTATCTCTGTACTGGGGTGAATGTATGACATTGTTCTGTATTCTGTCCATCAACTGTTGTTTTTGCATTTGTCACCCGGAGTGGGACGGGTATGCTCATGCTCAGACGTGAGCCCCGTGCTCTCCATGCCACTGGACTCAAACTATCCTGGCTGATGAGGGCTGAAAGCCCAAAACCAGTCCTAGGATGCTTGTTTCCAGTCCAGGGAGTACCTGGCTTGGCAGTTCGGGCTGGACTGTTCCCATGGGGCACAGGGTCAAGACTGATTTGCATATGGCTGGGTTCAAACTGGAATGGCATGGTGAGCAAAAGAATGATGGATTTAGGCCCAGATCTCTGTACTGGGGTGAATGTATGACATTGTTCTGCATTCTGTCCATCAACTGTTGTTTTTGCATTTGTCATCCCTAGTGGGACGGATATGCTCAGACGTGAGTCCCGTGCTCTCAATGCCAATACAATCAAACTATCCTGGCTGATGAGGGCTGAAAGCCCAAAACCGGCCCTAGAATGCTTGTTTCCAGTACAGGGAGGTCCTGGCTTGGCAGTTCGGGCTGGACTGTTCCCATGGGGCACAGGGTCAAGACTCATTTGCATATGGCTGGGTTCAAACTGGAATGGCACGGTGAGCAAAAAAACGATGGATTTAGGCCCAGATCTCTGTACTGGGGTGAATGTATGACATTGTTCTGCATTCTGTCTATCAACTGTTGTTTTTGCATGATTGTAAGTGGCACAGACAAAGTCAGGTATAGTTTTTTGGTTTTACATGCAGGTCTTCTTCTTGGTTTGTCTGCTGCTTCCCTGCACGCTTGAAAGAACTCTTCTGTCAGTCTCACATCAGTATCTTTATTGTTTCTTCTTCCCACCATGTTCAGATTTGTGGCTGTTCCTTCCTCCACTTGGCCTTCGAGCTTTGGCACAGTTATATTTTGTGTCTAAGTGTGCATGTATGGATGAAAAGGCTTTAACCCTAGCTGTTCCCTCATACGAGGAAATGTTTTTGCTTTGATTTAGTGTTTTTCTCTATTTTAGTGACCAGGCACCCTGTCAGAATAATTGTGTGTTTTTTACATGGCTCATCATCCTACTTCTTGCTGAAATCCAAGTTTTTCTTCTTCCCTTCCTGTCCTCGTCTCTTCAAGGCATAAATGTAGAGGAAGTTCCATCTCGGATAGCTAAAGGAAATAATTGGCATTAAACTAGTGTAAGTTGGCAATTTGTTGAATATATTCTCCGACTAGATATTGTCTGAGACATTCTCATGAGGAAACAGCCTCGGCTGCAATAATATTTTCTGGTTTTATCCACTGAAGTCAAAGTTTGGATGCTTTTACCTCCAGACAGGTTTTGTTCCTGTGCAGCCTTGGCCTTCTACTGTAGGGTTCTTCCTTATATCTTCCACATTTCCTAATTTCTGGTCTTGTCGGCTGCTTGCGGAACACTTTCAACAGTTCATTCATGGAGTCCAGGCTCAACTGATCAGCTGGGTACTTTGCAGGTGCAGGGCTTCTTTAGCTGCTGTGTCCCTGAAGCTTAACAGGAGGCTAGCCAACTAGCCCTTGGAGTCCACTCACTGGTGCATGGCACAAGTCAAGCCCTCTCTCCACGGTTTCAACAGCACAAGCAGATCATCTCTTTCTGAAGTCCTGTCTTAGTCCAGTAGGTGCATCAGGTACAGTCTTCCTTGGTGCAGCATTTCTTCCTGGGGTCCATAGGTTCAGCAGGTGCAGTTGTTCTTCTCTTCTTTCCGAGTCCAGCAGTGTTCTGAGGTTGCAGGTCACGGGTGCCACTTGTATTCGAATTTCAAGTTTGTGGGGGTTGGAGGACTCACTAGCTATGGGGCTAAAATTCCCACAATGCAGCCCTACCCACTATTAAATAATTTCCTGTGGGGTTAGCACTAACAATCCCACAGTTCATCTCTCTGCCCAAATCCATAACGTCGGGATCCTTCTTCCTTGTGACACAGTCATGGGCACACACCTAAAGTGTGTCCAGTATAATGAGCCACCCCTACTGGGAAACTAGTCTGTCTGTCTACACAAAGGAGCAGGCTAGCTAAGGTGTGACTCGCATTTGCCTCTCAGACGCGGTAGCCCCTGTGAAGCTGGGCCATCTGTGGCCACTGCTCTTGGTCCGTCCTGGCAGGAAGTGATAACACCACCTCCCTCCAGCAACCCCTTTATTCCCCTTCACACCTCTAGCAGGAGGACAGTAGGCTTATTCGAGTGTCAACTGCTACACTTAATCAGAAGTGGCTATTAGAAGCTTGGGGCAAGAAAGTGGTGACTTTATAAAGTCACCTTTGCATTAAGAGTTACCTTAAATGCAACTACAGCATTAAGTTGGGTTTAATGTAATTATGAATGTGATTCCTTAGAGCACTAAGTTAGGGAAGTTAGAACTTGTTGCATGTGCTAGTGAAACTCTTTTTTAGCCAATGGAGCCTCCAGTCTTGCTACAGTGAAAACAGCAATTTCGAGTTTTCACTGTCTGGACATGTAAAGTATAAAAGAAACATGTCCTTCTCTTTAATATTTAGCATCCAACCTTGTGGGCTACTAAGGTCTTCCTTGTTGATGTATTATTACAATTAAAAAAGAACGTTTTGACCTGGCAAAATGGTTTAATTTTGCCAAGTCAGTTTGCCAGTTTAAAAGCTGGCCAATTAGCTGCAGTAGCAGACCTAAGATCCATATTTTCACCTTGTTACTGTAGGGGTGTCACAATAACGGAGGCAGTCCACTAGTGACATTTATCTTACCAGCCCTGGGTACACCTTGTGCCATGTTCTAGGAACTTATAGGTCAGTTAAGTATGAAGAACAGGGATCAGCCAATTGCACTCACACATTTGAGGGTTACACATGCACTGTGGCCTTCTCAGCAGGGTCCTGTGCACTTCAGAGTTGAAAATCAGCAGCATCAGTTCTATAACTTGGTGAGTGATCATACAAAAAGAGGTACTCTTTTATAGTCTCTCATTGCACAACCACCACCACCACCACAATGGAGGAATCTTGCACACATTCTCTTGGCGACACTGAATTATTTATTTTCTCCATGTCTTATGGTGCCTAGACCTACTTAACTTGAGCTCAGACTCTACCCCAGAGTAAAGTGAGGCAAATACTCTGGTTTGCCTCCAAGAAACCAGCAAAGCCCTGCCACTTTTCTAATTGGTAACCTTGCCCATTCTCTTCAGAATTCAGAATTACTACATCATATGCAAAACTTATCAGTGCCACACCTGGAAAATTCAGATTGCTGACTTAGGTTTATTCTGTTGAGTAATTTAGATGAAGTATATTTAAAGAGTAATATTCAAAAGTGTTTTAATTTACATCAAACATTGCCATTCACTAATGTTCTTACAAGCTCTCAACCAATGTGCATCAGGTAGCTGACCTCTCATGTGTTCTCCATGCTTCCCTTTGAGGTTAGGCCTGTGCCTTTTATGTGGCTTGTTAGCCAGCTGTGCTATATTTTGAGACATTCTCTTACCTATGTATCTAAGTTATCTAAGTTATTACATCCGCTGGAGGATCCCTAAAGATTTGTTTCTAGAGAAACAGGGACTTTTTTCTTTATAGCTATCACTTGATATTTAGTAAATGTCATAAGTTGACCTCTCGGGTGCCCATGCCCCCCCTTACATCCCCTCCCCCCGAAAAAACATCCTGCTTTTACCTAGCAAGGAGTTTTTACCAACTAGAAACACATGTGGTCTCTCTATCTATTGCTGGTTATTAAGCAAGAACAATTAACCAAAATGTCGCCACTGACAACATAGCCTTGTCAACTGAAAACACTATACTACAGCCCCACTTACTAGCTCTACAGATGATGACCATTCACTTACTGTGCAAGCAACCAGCAAGAACCAGCAGTTTAGATATGAACTCTTCACAGGTACCCCTGTAATAGAACTTGTGTGTATTCTCTCTTCATAATGAATTATAAAACCATAGTCAAAATATCTCATCAGCTTGGCCACCTATATTTATTTTAATTATTTCGGCACCATTATAATGGTCCGTATTCTTCTGCTGAGGATCGTGCATTTACACTAGTTAGATTATTTCTTCTAAATCTTGAAAAGCTCTTGTCACCTAATGTGTCTCTATTTTTGTTTGTTTTTGTTGCATCATTGAAGGAAATAGGTTAAAGTACATGTGTAAGTATCTTTAAAAAAAAGGCAGTGTTATCACAGGATAAAGTAATGAAACGGGAAGGAGTACTCCAAAATAAAGCATGGCTAGGAATAGGTAAAGTGGACAGAAGATGGTATGTCAGTGCAAATCAAATATGTATGAGGAATCAAAGTTATGAACATAAAATGAGAAAGAAAGTGTTCCCTGAACTACTGCCAACTATTTATGGCTTCAGGTTAAGTTGTATGTCTTGGGATAAGTGACCTACGTGGATGAAAGATTGATTCATTGGTCCAAGTTTAGGAGTTTTCATATGATTTTGAAGAGTTATTTCAATTGTAGTTAGGGCTGTATTGAAGGTGGCTTTGTTGTTCGGATGATGACATTGTCTAAACAGTTTGGATTGTCCTGACCTACTGATCTGCCCTGGATCAAGTAAAGGTGGACCTGAGGTTGTCTTTTTGACATTTGAGGTCGTTCATGGCCCTCATTTAGCGCTGCGGTCTCTAACTTTTGAGGTTCGACAACAAATGCTGCCAAATCCAGACAAGGGCTCCTTGGAGAATCGATATTCCATCAGTGTCCTTTAACGTTTCTGGCCAAATAAGTAACTATGATATTCGCTCCCAAATCGTCACGTTACAGGCAGCATCATATATCATATCAATACACATTACCGCTGGAATAATGCCCTGTAGAAAAGCTATCCTTGTGCCCTTAACCAGACTTCTCTTCTTATTCCCTGAGGTAGTGATAGCCTGCTCCCACCTCCCCATCCAGGCAGCATTTCTTGAGAATTGCCACAGGGCGGTACTGTGTTATTTTGCTGAACGTACAGATCTAGACAAGACGTTCACTAGCTTTTGTAAAGTTTTATTTTCTAAAGGAAAGCCCTGATTGGTGCCGTGCAGCATAATGAGCGGTAATTGCAAACACAACATTGATGGACAGAATGTGGATCAATGTCACACATTCACCCCAGTCCAAAGATCTGGGCCCAAATCCATCGTTTTTCCACTCCACACCACCCTGGGTTAGACAATGGCGATATGCAAATCAGCGCTGACCCTGTGCCCCATGGGAACAGTCCAGTCCGAACTACAAAAGCCATGTCCTTCCCAGAACGGAAACAAGCATCCGAGGACCGGCCCGGTTTCAAGGTAACACCTCTCATCAGCCCGGCTAGCTTGATTCCAGTGGTGTGGAGTGCCTGGGACTCACGTCTGAGCATCCCCAGTACACTTGGAGCGGTAATTGCAAACACAACATTGATGGACAGAATGTGGATCAATGTCACACATTCACCCCAGTCCAAAGATCTGGGCCCAAATCCATCGTTTTTCCACTCCACACCACCCTGGGTTAGACAATGGCGATATGCAAATCAGCGCTGACCCTGTGCCCCATGGGAACAGTCCAGTCCGAACTACAAAAGCCATGTCCTTCCCAGAACGGAAACAAGCATCCGAGGACCGGCCCGGTTTCAAGGTAACACCTCTCATCAGCCCGGCTAGCTTGATTCCAGTGGTGTGGAGTGCCTGGGACTCACGTCTGAGCATCCCCAGTACACTTGGAGCGGTAATTGCAAACACAACATTGATGGACAGAATGTGGATCAATGTCACACATTCACCCCAGTCCAAAGATCTGGGCCCAAATCCATCGTTTTTCCACTCCACACCACCCTGGGTTAGACAATGGCGATATGCAAATCAGCGCTGACCCTGTGCCCCATGGGAACAGTCCAGTCCGAACTACAAAAGCCATGTCCTTCCCAGAACGGAAACAAGCATCCGAGGACCGGCCCGGTTTCAAGGTAACACCTCTCATCAGCCCGGCTAGCTTGATTCCAGTGGTGTGGAGTGCCTGGGACTCACGTCTGAGCATCCCCAGTACACTTGGAGCGGTAATTGCAAACACAACATTGATGGACAGAATGTGGATCAATGTCACACATTCACCCCAGTCCAAAGATCTGGGCCCAAAGCCATCGTTTTTCCACTCCACACCACCCTGGGTTAGACAATGGTGATATGCAAATCAGCGCTGACCCTGTGCCCCATGGGAACAGTCCAGTCCGAACTACAAAAGCCATGTCCTTCCCAGAACGGAAACAAGCATCCGAGGACCGGCCCGGTTTCAAGGTAACACCTCTCATCAGCCCGGCTAGCTTGATTCCAGTGGTGTGCAGTGCCTGGGACTCACGTCTGAGCATCCCCAGTACACTTGGAGCGGTAATTGCAAACACAACATTGATGGACAGAATGTGGATCAATGTCACACATTCACCCCAGTCCAAAGATCTGGGCCCAAATCCATCGTTTTTCCACTCCACACCACCCTGGGTTAGACAATGGCGATATGCAAATCAGCGCTGACCCTGTGCCCCATGGGAACAGTCCAGTCCGAACTACAAAAGCCATGTCCTTCCCAGAACGGAAACAAGCATCCGAGGACCGGCCCGGTTTCAAGGTAACACCTCATCAGCCCGGCTAGCTTGATTCCAGTGGTGTGGAGTGCCTGGGACTCACGTCTGAGCATCCCCAGTACACTTGGAGCGGTAATTGCAAACACAACATTGATCAAAGATCTGGGCCCAAATCCATCGTTTTTCCACTCCATATCGCCATTGTCTAACCCAGGGTGGTGTGGAGTGGAAAAACGATGGATTTGGGCCCAGATCTTTGGACTGGGGTGAATGTGTGACATTGATCCACATTCTGTCCATCATTGTTGTGTTTGCAGTTTCCGCTCTAAGTGTACTGGGGATGCTCAGACGTGAGTCCCAGGCACTCCACACCACTGGAGTCAAGCTAGCCGGGCTGATGAGAGGTGTTACCTCGAAACCGGGCCGGTCCTCGGATGCTTGATTCCGTTCTGGGAAGGACATGGCTTTTGTAGTTCGGACTGGACTGTTCCCATGGGGCACAGGGTCAGCGCTGATTTGCATATCGCCATTGTCTAACCCAGGGTGGTGTGGAGTGGAAAAACGATGGATTTGGGCCCAGATCTTTGGACTGGGGTGAATGTGTGACATTGATCCACATTCTGTCCATCATTGTTGTGTTTGCAGTTTCCGCTCTAAGTGTACTGGGGATGCTCAGACGTGAGTCCCAGGCACTCCACACCACTGGAGTCAAGCTAGCCGGGCTGATGAGAGGTGTTACCTCGAAACCGGGCCGGTCCTCGGATGCTTGATTCCGTTCTGGGAAGGACATGGCTTTTGTAGTTCGGACTGGACTGTTCCCATGGGGCACAGGGTCAGCGCTGATTTGCATATCGCCATTGTCTAACCCAGGGTGGTGTGGAGTGGAAAAACAATGGATTTGGGCCCAGATCTTTGGACTGGGGTGAATGTGTGACATTGATCCACATTCTGTCCATCATTGTTGTGTTTGCAGTTTCCGCTCTAAGTGTACTGGGGATGCTCAGACGTGAGTCCCAGGCACTCCACACCACTGGAGTCAAGCTAGCCGGGCTGATGAGAGGTGTTACCTCGAAACCGGGCCGGTCCTCGGATGCTTGATTCCGTTCTGGGAAGGACATGGCTTTTGTAGTTCGGACTGGACTGTTCCCATGGGGCACAGGGTCAGCGCTGATTTGCATATCGCCATTGTCTAACCCAGGGTGGTGTGGAGTGGAAAAACGATGGATTTGGGCCCAGATCTTTGGACTGGGGTGAATGTGTGACATTGATCCACATTCTGTCCATCATTGTTGTGTTTGCAGTTTCCGCTCTAAGTGTACTGGGGATGCTCAGACGTGAGTCCCAGGCACTCCACACCACTGGAGTCAAGCTAGCCGGGCTGATGAGAGGTGTTACCTCGAAACCGGGCCGGTCCTCGGATGCTTGATTCCGTTCTGGGAAGGACATGGCTTTTGTAGTTCGGACTGGACTGTTCCCATGGGGCACAGGGTCAGCGCTGATTTGCATATCGCCATTGTCTAACCATGGGTGGTGTGGAGTGGAAAAACGATGGATTTGGGCCCAGATCTTTGGACTGGGGTGAATGTGTGACATTGATCCACATTCTGTCCATCATTGTTGTGTTTGCAGTTTCCGCTCTAAGTGTACTGGGGATGCTCAGACGTGAGTCCCAGGCACTCCACACCACTGGAGTCAAGCTAGCCGGGCTGATGAGAGGTGTTACCTCGAAACCGGGCCGGTCCTCGGATGCTTGATTCCGTTCTGGGAAGGACATGGCTTTTGTAGTTCGGACTGGACTGTTCCCATAGGGCACAGGGTCAGCGCTGATTTGCATATCGCCATTGTCTAACCCAGGGTGGTGTGGAGTGGAAAAACGATGGATTTGGGCCCATATCTTTGGACTGGGGTGAATGTGTGACATTGATCCACATTCTGTCCATCATTGTTGTGTTTGCAGTTTCCGCTCTAAGTGTACTGGGGATGCTCAGACGTGAGTCCCAGGCACTCCACACCACTGGAGTCAAGCTAGCCGGGCTGATGAGAGGTGTTACCTCGAAACCGGGCCGGTCCTCGGATGCTTGATTCCGTTCTGGGAAGGACATGGCTTTTGTAGTTCGGACTGGACTGTTCCCATGGGGCACAGGGTCAGCGCTGATTTGCATATCGCCATTGTCTAACCCAGGGTTTGTGTGGAGTGGAAAAACGATGGATTTGGGCCCAGATCTTTGGACTGGGGTGAATGTGTGACATTGATCCACATTCTGTCCATCATTGTTGTGTTTGCAGTTTCCGCTCTAAGTGTACTGGGGATGCTCAGACGTGAGTCCCAGGCACTCCACACCACTGGAGTCAAGCTAGCCGGGCTGATGAGAGGTGTTACCTCGAAATCGGGCCGGTCCTCGGATGCTTGATTCCGTTCTGGGAAGGACATGGCTTTTGTAGTTCGGACTGGACTGTTCCCATGGGGCACAGGGTCAGCGCTGATTTGCATATCGCCATTGTCTAACCCAGGGTGGTGTGGAGTGGAAAAACGATGGATTTGGGCCCAGATCTTTGGACTGGGGTGAATGTGTGACATTGATCCACATTCTGTCCATCATTGTTGTGTTTGCAGTGCAGCATAATGAGTGCAGGACGAGGAGTAAGTCAGCCTGTTTACAAACGTCCATAACAGTTCCAAGTATAAGGAACAGATCTGTACAGGAAATTGCCATATCATATTCACTTAGCCTTGAATATTGATTAGAGTGTAAGACTTTGTATGTATGTTATGTTATGTTATGTTATTTGGGTTCTTCTATAGCGCAACGGCTACTCCAGTAGGAGTGTCCCGGCGCTTTGGCGAAGAAGTCCTTTAGGTAAAGGAACATAACTGCAGAATAAAAGGAACAGCGAAGTTAACTGGTAAAAAGGCAGGTTTTTAATGCCTTTCTGAAAGACATCAGACTAGGGGCCTGTCTGAGAGAAATGGGAAGCTCATTCCAAGCGCGCGGGGCCAGGTAATGAAAAGAGCGCCCCCCTTGTCTGGTTCGCTTGATGGACGGAACGACCATTTTTGACAAGGAGGCAGATCGCAAAGCTCTGCTCGGCTTGTAAAGAGCAAGACGCTTCCTAATGTACCTAGGGCCTGAGTCGTGAAGGGCCTTGTAGGTCAGCGTCAGGCTTTTGAAGAGAGCCCTCTTGGCTATAGGAAGCCAGTGCAATTCCTTCAACAAGTCAGAAGCACTAGCTCGTCTAGGGAGTCCATAAATAGCCCTGGCAGCTGAATTTTGGACTACTTGAAGTCTCCTCACGAGATATTTAGGGAGTCCTAGATAGAGGGCATTTACATAGTCTAATCGCGACCCGACAAGTGCTTGAACAATGATCCTTCGATGGTTCATAGAAATCAGGGGGAGGAATTTCCTGAGCATCCGCAGGATCCCGAAACATTTCCCGGAGAGACAGGATATTTGAGGCCCAAAGGTTAACTCATTGTCAACAATGATACCTAGGTTTTTAGCCTTGGTACTTGAATTTGCAGGTGGAAACAGGTCTTGTGGCCACCAACTTTTCCAGTTTGGTTCCGAGACACATCCAAAAAAGAGCAGCTCCGATTTATCGGAGTTGCATTTTAAGCCGTGTCTTTTGAACCAATCAAAGACTGCTTCTAGGCAGCCTCTGATACGGATCCCATCGAACACCTCATTCTTGTCGTATGTGAACAAGAGCTGGGTGTCGTCAGCGTACGACACGATCTGAGCGCCAAACGACTCCGCAACCTCTGCAAGGGGGGCCAGAAAGATGTTAAAGAGCAGGGGGCTAAGAATAGACCCCTGAGGGACCCCCACTTCCAGAGTTGCCATAGCTGCGGAGTGAGGTGGCGCCCAGATCGTTTGTCGACGGCTAGCTAGAAATGATTTGAGCCAGTTCCACACCGTCCCCCGGAGACCACAATCCCAGAGTCGAGTTAGGAGGGTATCATGGGGGACGGTGTCGAACGCCGCCGACAGGTCCAACATGACCAAAATGGCCTTTCCTCCAGTATCCAAGACCTCTCTAATGGCGGTGGTGACTTCAAGTAGCGCGGTCTCTGTGCTGTAATTCGCACGAAACCCAGATTGAGTAGTGTGCAACAGATTGTTATTCTCTATGAAATCAGAGATAGATCTGTGCACATGTCTTTCCGCCACCTTCGCTAGAGCGGGGAGGAGAGAAATAGGCCTGTAGTTGGCATGTATGATGGGATCCAAAGCTGGTTTTTTTATGAGTGGAAGGATGAGAGCACTCTTCCAAGCCTGGGGGACAACGCCAGAAGACAGTGAGGAATTAAGAATGGAATTGATGGGGCCATTTAGCACAAGGGCTATTTTGTTGAGGCAAGAGACCGGGCAGGGATCTAGAGGAGAGCCCGACTTCAAGCCTGTCAGATGGTCTAATGAAGCAGCAAGGCTCAGCTGCGGGAATTCCCAGAGGGTGGGTTGTGAAGAGGAGAGGGCACCAAGAGCAGCATCCTGAGGCTGTATAGAGTAAATAGCAAGAGAGGCTTGAATAGATGTTATTTTATCTATGTGTGTGACATTAAATTCAGAAGTTATTGTGTAAGTGTTTCTATGCGGGGAAGGTATTGTTAGTTGATAAACAAATCTGTATAATAAATTGGGTTATTAGTTGTAGGGTGTAAATACCCACCTCAAGTGATAATCACAATCCTTGTCAAGGTGAAGCCGCTAAATTAACTTGATCCTCCTGAACTTATCCTCCTGATAGGTACGGCACAGAGTAGATAGGCTTAATTTAGAGGCTGTTTTAAAAGTATTTATGCAGTACTAAAATAGTAGTAAAGTAGAAGTGCAAAACAATAGGAATTAGATAAAAAGAGTATAATTTAATAAATAAAATTAAACCAAAATGATGACAATCCAATAATGGAACCGAAGATATGATTTAAAAAAGTTTTAAGTAGATCTTGCCCGAAGAAACATAAAGTGCCAATGATAGTCAAGGGTTGTGGTAGAACAGGACCTAGGCTTCATTTGACACTGACTCGATGGAGTGCGGGTCTGATACACTAACCAGGTTCGTACTGGTCCAATGTTTTTACCTTTAGTCCTATATGTTCTTATCAGCTACATGAGTACACTTCTAAAAACCCTCCCCCTTAGGACCTCGGGAGGCATTTAGAGACTCACTGGGTGGCAGCCAGAGAACAACAGGACGGTCCAGTCCAGACCCAGATGCCACTAGTCAGCTGAGCAGTTGCAGGACAATGCCTCTTAAAGCTTGGTGTGTCCCTGTAGCTTTAACAGTAGGTCAGACTTAGGACCGTCCAAGTTCACTTCTTTGCCCTGCGTATAGAAGGGAGAGCAGGTCCAGGTTTCTAGCCTCTTCTCAGATCTTATACAGCAGGTTGAGTCCTCTTCTGATCTTCCACAGGTCCAGGAGTGTTCTGAAGTGGGTGCCTGGATATGCCACATTTATGTCTGGCACAAGATAGTGAGTGGTCATTACTCACTATCTTACACCTGGGGTAAGGATTCCGGGGGCTAACCCTACCCACTTTGGACATTTTCAAAATGTCCGAAGTCTTATAGGCTCTGAGAGTGGGTGCGGGGTGTGTCCTTCCACATCTAACACTACAATCCCGTTTTAGATAGTCCCTCTACTACCAACAAACACAGAGACAGTTGTCTCGTAGGACAAAGCTGAACTTTTAGCTACCAGACTGTGGATGAATAGAAATTGTTCTGCCGTTCCTATCCCCTTCTTTGAAATGCACCCCAAATATCATATCAAAAACCCTAGAAGACCTGCCAAGCAGGTCTTGACATTCCAGCAGGATCGGACACAGTGATGGAGACCAGTTTGGCCCGGGGGGGACAAAACAAGGGTGGAGGCCTGGGTGTTCACTACATCTGCTTCGGACAGGGTAGGCCTCTTTGAAGTTTATCGAGTCCTTGGGCCCAGCCCACAGGTCATCCTGTCCTGACACTTCCCCAAATCCAAGGACAAGCCTTTTGTCCCTTTCCTGGGAGCAACCTCACACCTCATTTACTCCTTTTGAAATGTTAATTACTGGCTGGCAGAAGAGGTAGAACAAAATGCAGCATCAGCTTCCAGAAACTTCAGGCAGGGCATGGTCATTTTTGAAAAGTCATCTTTCCAATATATTTATTAAGAACAGACTTCTATGAATTTGGCCTGTAATAAATATTTCAGAAAGTCCAAAAATTAAGGTTTAGGTGTTTACTTAGCAGAGATACCATTTATTAAACTTAATGTTGTATCCCAATGCTTTTCTATGGAACAGCTAACCCAGCTTCAGCGGAAATAGCTACATTTTTCACTGTAAGGACATATTTATTATTAAACTTTTAAATGCCCTACTTTTAAATTCCATGCTCCTTACCCCTTATGGGCAAGAATGCCTACTTAGGGATGATTTATTAATATTTAAAGGGCAGGTTTAGACCTGGCAAAGGGGTTATTATTTGACAGGTCGGATTTGCAGTGAAAACCTGGACAGTGAGGCTACTGGTGGCATCGTTACTGTACCGGATGGCACAATGGGTGCTGCAGTCCACTTATGACACTTAACCTATAGACTGGTACTATATACTAGGACTCATAGGTAAAGTGAATACGCCATTCAGGTGCATACCAATTACATCATGTTAAAAGGAGGACCACAACCACTTTACATCTAGTTAGCAGGGGTAAAGTTACAGAGATCTATAGCCAGCAAAATAGAGCTCAGGAAAAGGAAAAAAAATCTAGGCTACAGAAAAGGCAGTTTCCATCAATCTGACATTGAGGGCATGATTGGTCGATTTGTTGTTATAGTCCATGATGTGTTTTCACACTTTATAACATGATCCTTGTATGTCAGTATATTATAGTACTTCCATTATTGTATTATTGTCCAATTCTATCATTGTAAATGGGCGTTCCATCCATGCGTATTTGTTCTAGATGTAATTCCTAATATAATGATATAGGAGACTTGAATTTCCTTTCAAACTTCTGTTTGTTTTATTGCTACAGGTGTAATCCTACGTCATAGTGCACCTGAAAAAATGGAATTGCTCCTCACTTGTGATTCTTTAGTACATGAGAGACTGCCCTGTTGTTCAGGGAAGCCCAGAGCAGATGACGGTCTTCTCTCAAACTGAGAGAAAGGCACGCACCCGCCAAAACACACTGCACCAGGAGCAGGATGGGGGGGGCCTCTACCAGCTCACATAAAGTGGTTTTGAGTGTCTGCTTATCATTCCCCTCTCAATATTTGATGGCCAAAAATTCATCAGTATGGTCAGCACAGCACCTACATCACAATGAGCGCTGTATCCCACCCATGTCCACCATGACCCACCAAAGCACAAGTTGCACTAAGCTAAGTTGAAAAATGCTGAGAATGAGAGCACTCGGAAGTGTGGCATCCCTTCCCAAACGGATAGGGAATGTGTTTCAAAGTCATTGTATTCTGGCCAAGTTGAAATGTTTTTGTGTTGGAAACCCTGTGTTGCATAGATGCCAACAGATCAATAACAAAGCAGACCCACATTAGCCAGACTCGCTGTTCAGCCAACCAAGTACAGCTTTCTGAAATGTTTAGTTCATATTGTAAATAAATTGTGTTATAAAGTTCCGCCATGCAAAGTGCTGGTGAACAAAAGTTGTTGCATATGGCATGGCTCACTTGAAAACTTTGTTGGTAGTTGGGGGAAGTATGAGGTAAAAGTAGAGAGCTATAGGGAAGGAAATGCTCTCAATAGTTAATAAAAAAGATATTGCAATTCACCTTAACTTTTCTGACCTTAAAAAGCCCCTTAGCCCGTGGGTTCGTTCCTCCTCTATCTGGTGTCAGAGCTCTTTAGTAACTTTGCAGTATCTAATAGCATCTAATTGGAGATGTATTGTACATTTTGTAATATGGTATTGTATGCGTGAAAACGTGTCGGTGGAATGTGTGTATGGTGGGGTGGAACTTCAGTTTAAATGAGTGAGACTGGATGGGAGATATGGTTATGGTAGTACTTGTGAATGCATTTCTTTTTAAGTTTTGCGCCAACCCCTATTGATGCCCTATCAAAGTTAACTCCTCCTTCGGGTTCACGAACATTTTTAGCAAGTGGTAAAATATTAATGCACCGAGTTTACATATGTTCTCCATCGTCAATTTCCATGGTTCGCAAACATTAATAGCTCTTTAAAGCACTGGAGCATAGCACTTGTCAGTTATTTTGCTTAACTCAAAATTGTATGGACGAAAATTCACGAAACGAATAGAAGGCCTTAAATTGAGCCAAACACTCTGTGCCTGCAAAACTTAGTTGATTTCCTTTCAGGGGTGTCCACGTTGAATTATAACTTTTGATTCCTTGGAGGAACTATCCCCAAATTTAACATGATGAAAGGTGGAGTTCTGGGTACAGCTTCCTCTAGGTATGATTTCATTTGGCTTTGTGGGGTCAAAGATATTAAGAATCTAAAATCGGGATTTCTAATGGAGTGAGGTGGCATTCTTATCTACCGAACCACGATTGTGCCTATGTAATATAAATATGTGTACAGAAAAGGTTTTTTAAAGTTTTAATACATTTATTTTATCTCTGCGCCTGTTCATTAAAAAGTGAAACCATATGGAAAGAACATGCATATTTAATTAATGCTGGAAACGGTTATTTATTTTTTATTCATTTTTATTTTCATTCTCAAAAGAAAACCCCGGGGATTCTAAGAGTAGATCCAAAACCCGCACCTGATCCAAAACCTGCACCTGTTCGTATAATACATGTCGGAGTGAAAGAGGAAGCTAATGAACACCAAGGTAAATCCACAATAACTTTCAGTCATTTGGAAATGAACTGTAATTGTCTTCTGTTATGTGTTACCTTAACTAATCTTATCAACTTGAGTTCATAACCAAGAATGCAAACTAAACAGGGCATTAAGTAAGGGAGAGCTGAGATCAGTTGATGGGAAAGATGTCAAGTTAAAAATAATTGTTCACTCTCCTTTGCTTTATCATTTGTATAAAATGTCCTTGTCAAAGTGGGAGATTAAATTGGGAGGAAGTGACTGCTACCAACTTAAACACAATCAACTTAGGTTTATAACACAGTTGCGTTCTGAAAGAATCTCTGCGGCATCCCTGCAAGATATGGCGCAAACAGCAGGCTCTCCATAGAAAGTGTGTGTTAATGTCCAGCTTTACCAACAATTCTGATGGATACATCTACTTGTGGATTCCTCACCTTTTGTATATCCTCGTGTGTCAGCATAACACTGGGACTTTTCTCGACAGCTCTCCTACATTGATGAGGATGTCACAATGCCCATAGCTCCGCACATGGCTCTATGTGACGTCAATGGAGCCCTAAGAGACCCACGTCGGCTTGCTAATGTTAGTCCCTTTTTTCACACCTTCAACGTGTAAATGTTTTTTCATAGGCTCTCCATAGAGTTAGGAGTCTTTTGACATTTTTTCTGGAAATTGCAACGTTGTTGCAGGAAAAATGTCTCCAGCCAGTAAATCTGGTTTCAAGCCATACAGGGAGGGGAATGGTCAAATGTCAATCACGGATCCTCATGAAGACTGTCTTTGCTGTCTAAGTTCGGGCCACAATGTCGATGCCTGTTCACCATATAAAAAGATGAACCCCAAAGCGCTGAAGGAGAGAGAAGCAAAACTCTTCATGGCCAAAGCAAGAACGGAGAAAAGAGGATGTTGAAAGTCTCATCTATGCTCTGAGTCGCCGGAACCCCATTCCTCAAAGTCATCGAAGAGGAAACATAAGAAGAAGCGGAGTCATGTTTTCCGATGTCAATCTTCGAGGGATGAGTCCCCAAGGTTGGTGTTTCCTCATCCAAAGTCACAAGAAAATTGAGAAGAGGTGACTCTGGCCCCGTCCGCAGTAGCCTTTCCGGCGTAACCTATGAGTCCAAGGCCACCACCGACTTCATCTGGATGTCCTGATCCGGAGCTGGAGATAGATCCAGTCCCTTCTTCTGCTCCACCTTCTTGACAGGAGCAGGAGTATCTGACTTTCCCAGCTCCACCGTCCTACCTGTCGAATTTTCTTAATGCTATATATAACATTTTCAGCAGGGCGATGATTTCATCTGGCGCACCTGCCGACCTCATTGGTCCGCTATTTTATTTGTTGGCTGGTTTTCCTTTGCTATATCAGCAGCTGCTGTCCCTGCCAATGGCCCAGGTATCCTGGCCTCCTCCGGCGCAGAGTAAGGTGACTATTTCGCCAGTCAAAGTTCAGCAGGAGTCACTGGCGCTGGCTGCACCATCTAAGATGTTGGCTGGATCTGCTTCAGTGTCACATCACTCAGCTCCAGTGGGGGGCGTGGCTTGAGCGCCGAGGGAGATGGCGGCGTGAGCTCGGAGCTCCGTGCGTCTTCCCCACGAGAATCCTGAAAGGAGGGCCGAAGAGTCCGTGTGTGCCCCGGCGCCGATAGAGTGACCGGCGGTGACCAGCTGGACGAGGTTTGGGCGGCCAGCTACGTCACAGCGCCGTGTACGACAGCCGACCGTTGCGGCCGCTGGAGCGGAGGGTAGGAAGGCGCCGCGCAAGATGGCTGCCGCGGCGGAGCCCTGAAGAACGGTGGGCTGTGCCGCAGAACGCACTGCCGGCGCACACAGAGGAGGCGCGGTTGCCGCCAGCGACGGACCCCACACAGCGAGGGACGATCCTCGGACCCCGGCTGCGGTGGGCAGCGATCGCAAGAGCGGGCGGGGACGACTACCCGGGTGAGCCGCTGCGGGTGAAGCTTGCGGCCAGACCCCTTTGCTGAGGAGGTGGGACCCGGATCTTCGTCCCAGCCCTGAGCGCCTCGAGAGCCGGCAGGTGAGCGGGGGACGTCCGGAGAGGGGGCTCACGGGGGACGGAGCACGGCGCTGTGTAGTTTGGGCCCCCCCCTCGCCCCTGCAACGGAGGCCCGCGGAGCACAAGGGGGCATAACGGTGGAGCCTGTGGGCCGGAGAAGGGCCTTTGGCGGCGCCGGACTCCCGGTGGAGTGACCAACCCACCACGCCGCTCAGGAGCAGAGTGACCATTCCTCCACAGTACTCAGGGATTGTGCACCACGGCGGACGCTACCTCTGGGGCGCAGTGTGGATACGGCAGGGCCTCATATCACGCAGCGGCTAGCCACGTAGTGGAGGCCCGGAGACAGGAGGCAGCCGCATAAGGCGTGGGCGGTGAGGCCGGCTACTATGGGGAAGCCAGGAACCAAGGTGGTGGAAGTGGCGAAATCGGATGCAGCAGAAGGGGGCCCCGCTGAGCAGACTGACCTGCAGCGATTGCAGGATAGGATATTGGACGCCATAACGGCCACTAGAAACGCGCTGCATGACGATATAGCGCAGGTGGCGACGGGGCTGGGCTTGCTCCGGGCGGACCACGACAAGCTGAAGGACAGGGTCAAGGATGCGGAAGTGGTGCTCAACGACCTGGCGCCGGCACACAAGGCGATGGAGAGTAAGCTGACTGAGGCCCTAGACCGCATACGCACCCTGGAGCGGCGGGCGGAGGACGCAGAAAATAGAAGCCGACGCGGTAATGTGCGGATCGTAGGCGTGCCAGAGACGGAGGGGACGGGGGACATGGTGGCCTACATGGAGGAATGGCTGAAAACAGTGGTGGCCCCGGAAGGGCTTTCGCCATTCTTCACCCTGGAGCGTGCCCATAGAGTCCCCTCGGGACCTCCCAAGCCTGGGCTCCCACCCAGACCGATCATAGCCAAGTTACTGCACCACAAGGACAGAGATTTGCTCCTGCGGAAAGCTCGAGAGGATGGCCCTTTCCAGATAGCGAACAGTAGAGTCACGCTTTTCCCGGACTTCACCTTTGAGACGCAGAAGCAACGGGCCTCCTTCCTCACGATCAAGAAGGAGCTGCGCAGTGAAGGATTGGCCTACTCCTTGCTTTTCCCAGCCAGGCTAAGAGTGGTAGTGGACGACAAGGCGATATTCTTTGCAACGTCGGCGGAAGCCTGGGACTGGTGGGAATCATACAAGGCCGGGACTGACGGCGCCAAGGCGAGAGAAGAGCAGGAGAAGGAGCGGGAACGCTCGCCCAAACGGCTGAGGAAATCGAGGAGACTGTGGAATCGAGGGCGGGGGAAGCTGGGTCCGACAGCCTCCCAAACTGAAGCGGAACGGCAGGCCGCGCTGCTGGAAGTGGAGAAGCTCGGACGGGCGGAGGGCCCCGGGTCTAGAGGGGCCACGGACTCGGACACTCTTATATCGGCCTCTGGCTCGGAGTCGGATTTTTCGGGGACTCACCGCACGGAGGGACCGCTGGTGACACCGCAGACGGCGGACGAGATCCTGAACATATGAACTGCTGGCATTGCTGTGTGGGTAATGTTTGAAGGGCTGAGAGGGGAACCATTGCCTATGTACATAGCGGGGGTCGGGGCACACCAAGGGGTTCGGGGCTGAGTGGTTCTTGGGAATTGGGGAGGAGGCGGGGAGCTGGGCGGCGTGGCCCCCCTTTGGACGAAGCCGCGCTCCGTAGGCCCTTAAGGCACCCACAGCTACGGCTGTGTAGTTGAGACCTGGGTCATCAGGTGTGGGAGTTTGGATGGGGACTGATATCTCGATATTGGGGCCTGTTCTGGGGGAGGGGGGGGGGGGCTCCACAGTTGGGGATTGTTTACTTTTTTCGAAATTGTTGACCCTGGGTGTACCATGGGAAGGGCTGTTGAGAAGTTTTGTTCTGTTCAGGGGGGGCACCACCACCGTCGAAGGGCTGGAGCTGGAGGGAGTGTTTCGACCGGATTGCTGGGACAATGGCTAATGTGAATGGGTTGACCTGTATTACTTGGAATGTCCGAGGCCTACATACTATGCAGCGCAGACACAAGGTGCATGCCTTTTTAGTGCGCAGGGGGGTACACATTGCGATGCTGCAGGAGACGCATCTTACACGACAAGAGGGGGCGGCGCTACAAAGGCGGTGGCGGGGACAGGTTTTTTACACAAGCTACTCGGCCTATGCGCGGGGAGTACTCATTTGGGTTAGAGCAGGCACACCTTTCCAGCTCACGCGTCAATGGGTTGATCAGGACGGGAGATATGTGGTGGCGGAGGGGAAGCTGGAAGGTAGAGATATAGTGTTAGCTAGTATATATGCCCCAAACACGGACCAGTTGGCTTTCCTCGCGACGCTCTCAGGGACGCTGGCCCACTCCCTGGCGGGCCCGGTCCTGCTGGGGGGCGACTTTAATTCCATTGCCGACCCCTTGCTGGATAGGTCCCACCCCCCTCTACGTGACTCTCCGGTTTACAGGCTGTCTAGAGGTAGGAGGGAATGGCAGGAGAGCTGGGGGCTTATGGATGTCTGGAGAGGGCAGCACCCGACTGACAGGGATTATTCCTTTTTCTCTGGCCTGCATGATCTGCATGTCCGATTGGACACGATACTCTGTTCCCGGGGGGTGCTACCATGCGTCACTGGATCGGAGTACCTGTCAAGGACGATATCGGACCATAATCTGTAGTGTAGCTCCTATTTTCCCAATAGGCTCTGCGCATTGGAATAGTACCTACAGCAGTAAAGGCCTAGGCCAGACGTTAACTAGGTCTACTACTGTCGATACTAGACTTAATTTTTGGGTTTGCCAGCTAAGCTCAGAGTTCGCTAGAAACTTTCTCGAATGTTCAGGGAAGGATTAACTTCCCTGATTAGACAAGAAGGGATTTAGTTTCTGACAACCATAGAACATGACAACTTTGCTCTCCCCTAATCAAGAGTCAATCTCAAGAGTCGTGTGAGCACAAGGCAATTATTTTACTCAGTCAGTACGTGCATTCTTAGTCTCATCAGAATGTAGAGAAAAGGAAGAGACGGGCGTGTTCAATAAAAGATGTTATTTATTGATCAGTCTCTTTTCTCGTACAAGAGAAATGGATCGATATTATTGCGATACTTATAGTTAAGTAAAGTGCATACATTAGAAGCAATAGTATAAAATAATACTGTAAAAACATTGATATGGTTTCTGAGCCATATGATGTTTAAAATGATTAAAATATATTTACATACACATATACATTTGACTAAACGTACTCAACTGGTGTTTCTAAATACGCCTACCCCGTGTACCTGACCTAAGTCTAATACGTGGGCGGGAATAGAAAGTTACAGTTTAAGTTAAGTTTGTTTTTGCCAAGTGAATAACTAAAGAATTCTCTAGGAGGGGTTATTCAGTTCTGTACCTGGAATTTAGGATGAATGAGGAATGGTATCTCTTTCTCTGCTCTCGATATTCCAGGCTGCCTGCGAGGGATGCCCAGAAGCGCCGGTGCTGGGTCTCTCGGCTTGAGATAGCAGCGCGTCTCTCAGCGCGTCAGGAAGGCGGGGCTGCTGCCTGCGGGGTCTGCTTCGGCTCTCTGCTTCGGCAAGTATGGCTGCTCCGTCTTGTCACCACGCGTGTGTTTTGCATAGGGCAAGGTCGGCAATATTTATACCTTAAAGGTGCCGGGATTGACGTAAGGATGGACATAGGTACGTCAATAAAGATGTCATACGACTTGCTCGTTAGCACATTCTTTACTAAAGTTCTCTGTGAAATCAAAACAATGGCCGCACGGATTATCCAGGTTGTCATAGGTTTGATTTGTTATGAGAACGTCGTATGCCTTATCAGGGGCTGGAGGAATATCGCTTGTCTAATTAGATCTCAAGCGTTATGACCTAATCAGATAACACGTTCCTGTGCCGTAGTGTGACTGCGTCAGATAACGGTATCTGCATCATGGGGGATTTCTTGCCTCATGGGCTGACTGTTAGTTAACTAGCTAGTAAGTTTAACCAGAATAGGGTCAGGAATAGGGGGATCGATTCAGAACCTATAGAAATACACGACAAATCCACTCCTGGTTCGACTGGCGTGGATAGCAGAGAGGCCCAGGGTTCCGCTCTGGAACCTGCGGCCTGAGACCCTGGAGGATCCCCTCTTCGGGGGGGCCCTGGCGGAGGGTGTGGCCTTCTATTTCACGGAGAATGAAGGGACGGCGGCCTCTAGGGCGACGGAATGGGACGCCTTTAAGGTAGTGGTGAGGGGTATCTGTATCAAGGATTATGTAGGTGTGCGGAAAGTGTTGTTGGGCGATTTGGCTAAGGCGGATGTAAAGCTGAGGGAGGCGGAAAGGGGGCGGCCTGGACACCCAGAACTCCAGGAGATACTTTGTGCGGCTAGGGAGGCGGTAGCTGTTGAAGTGGAGAGGCTCCGGGCCTTTGACTACAAGCGATATGTGCTGCGCTCCCATGTTGATGGCGATAAAGCGGGCACCCTCCTGGCATGGCTCTCGAACCCCACAAGACGATGCGCTCCCATACTTCAACTGAGGGATGCGGCGGGCGTGCTACAACACATTCAACTGGGCATAGTCGACGGCTTCCGGAAATATTACGAGGGCCTGTACAAGAGTGCCCCAGGGGACAGGATGGGGCTGGTAGAACCCTTCCTGGCTGACCTACCCCTACACCGGCTGGGAGATGAGCAGGCGAAAGACTTAGGGTCGGACATTGCTGTGGGGGAGATACGATCGGCGGTGCGGCGCATGGCAAGGAACAAATCGCCGGGAATAGACGGGCTCCCCATAGAATTCTATAGCAAATATCTGGACGCACTGGCACCACGACTCCTGACCGTCTACAAGGAGGCCAAGGCGACGGGCCGACTACCACAGTCGATGCGGGAGGCGTTGGTGGTCCCGCTACTGAAGCCCGGCAGGGAGGGTAGCGACCCAGCGTCCTATCGACCACTCTCTATGCTCACCGCGGACTATAAGATCCTCAGCTCCATACTAGCGGCGAGGCTCCTACCTCACATGGCGGGGCTTGTACACGACGACCAGAACGGTTTTATACCACAGCGCAACACCACAATAAACATCAGAAGGCTTGTCCGTCTCATGAACGGGCTGGACGGCGGGGCAGGGACGGAACTGGTGCTCTTGGTCGACATTGAAAAGGCCTTCGACAGCCTCGAGTGGGACTACCTCTATGCTGTCATGGAGCGCTTTGGGCTGGGAGCTGGCTACATTCATTGGACGAAGGTCCTATATGCGGGGGCGATAGCAAGGGTGAGGGTGGGACCGACGGTGTCCATACGCTACCCGGTGGAGCGAGGCACTCGACAGGGCTGCTCCCTCTCGCCGCTTCTATTTGCGCTGGCTATTGAGCCGCTGGCGGCTGCGGCCCGTACGGGGCGGCACATCCGCGGAGTGCGGGCCCGAGACGGGCAACATTTCATCTCGCTATATGCCGATGATTTACTACTATTCCTCTGCGACGGTGTTGAGGACTTGCAGAGAGCGGAGGCCCTACTGGAGAGCTTCGGGGAGATGTCGGGCCTACGGGTCAACTGGCCCAAGACGAGTTTGTTCCCACTGCTGGAGGGCGCTGCCCAGCCGCTGCACCGGTCGGAGGTGGCCTGGAACCCTACCTGTATTAAATACCTGGGGGTCCATATTTACCATAGGCAGGAGGACTTGCTTGAGGGCAACCTGGGGCGCTGCGTACGCGGATTGAAGGGCTGCATGGCCTTCTGGGCCACGTTGCCACTGTCGGTAGCGGGCCGGATCTCCCTATTGAAGATGGTTGCCCTACCGAGATTATTGTACTATTTTCGGACGCTCCCAATTTGGCTACCTAGCTCCTTCTTTAGATTATTTAAATCTCAAATTACGACGTTCATTTGGGGTGCGGGACGGTGCAGAGTGGCGCTGGCCACGCTTTCTCGCCCGAAAGATGAGGGGGGTCTGGCGGTGCCGGACTTTGAGCTTTATTACCTAGCGGCCCAACTGCAAGCTTTCACGCAGGAGGTAGCGAGGGTGTTTCGGGGCCCAGAGGATGCCAGCCTGCGGGGGACGCCCAGACACGTCCTGGCATATATAGTCCTCCGGCAGCGGTTGGACAGTCGGGATCTGTCGCTGGAGCAGCGCACGTACCGTCAATGTTGGAACCGGGCCCACAGGAGGGCGGGTGTCCAGCGCCCATATGCGCCTGAGATCCCCCTGGGCATGCTAACGGCCTTACCACATGGCGGCGACTGGTCGCGCCTACTGGAGTGGGAGGAAGCAGGAATACAGATGGTTGGAGACCTCTTTGAGAACGGCGCATTGCTCCCGTTCCAGGAGCTAACGGAACGCTTCGGCATCCCGAGAGGGGGATTTCTGCTTCATGCAGCAGTAACCAGGGCGATGCAGGCCCACTGGGGTGCGGGACTTGAGGAACCTGGGACGGCAGCGGCGTGCCAGTACACCATGATGGCGGCGGGCACGATCAAGGCGGTAACGTGCCTCTATGGTCGAATGATTAGAGAGAATATCCCTCCTCTTACATCCCTAAAAGCCAAGTGGGAGGCGGACCTGGGAAGGGACGTACCTGACACGACGTGGGCACAGCTCGTCCGTCGGGCTCGCAACAGCACGAGAAACGCTAGGTTTCAGTTGATCCACTACTATGTGTTGCATAGGGCGTACATGACCCCGGGTAGGATTAGGCGGTATTTTGGCGATGAGACGGCGACCTGTCCCCGATGCCCGGCAGAGGGGGCCGAGCTAGTGCACATGTTGTGGGCATGCCCAGCCCTGCGGAATTATTGGCAAGAAGTTGGGGAGGTGCTGAATGAGGTGACTGACAGATCCATAGACTATGGTCCGGCGGAATGTCTTTTGCACTGGTTTCCTCATACCCCTAAAAACAAACTTACGAGTAAGTTTATCGACATGGGACTGATGGTGGCTAAGAGGGAGATCACTAGAAACTGGAAGTCGACAGTGGGGCCAACTCCGCGGAGGTGGCGGCAGGAATTTCTAAAATGGGCTACGGCTGACAGCACGCATAGGTACCAGCTTGCGCGCAGGACCCCTAGCCAGACAGCAGCTGACACCGCGACCTCATGGGAAGTAATGGTGCAGGCGCTCAGGGACAGCGAGGCTGAGGACGAGGAGGGGATCCCCGGGGCGGCTGGGGCGGAGGAAGCAGGCTGAGGCCCGAGGAGCAACAGGTATGCAGGGGGGCTGGCGCCAGCAATCCAGTAATGACTGTAACGTGGCCTTAGGCGGGGGGTGGTGCGAGGGACGGGATAGGGAGGGGAGTTTTAGGTTTTGCGCAGGGGATGGGAGTTGGGGATTAGCGCATAGTTTGGTAGGACTCTAAAAGTAGTTATGCACACATTCCGGACACTAACCACTCCTCATTCTGGAACGTCAGGCATGGAAGAGCTGAGACAACATCGCCGCCCAACCCCCGGGTTGTGGGCATGACGGCTGTGTACTGTTTGACGAAGTATATTGTGTATCTGCTCGATTTTATGAAGCAACTACTACATGTATCGACCTGTACGTGCGTGACTACAATAACAATTCTTTCAAAAAAAAAAAAAAATCACTCAGCTCCAGTTCTGCTACCCTCTTCTACACACGTGCCAATGTTACCTGCGCTGTTACTAACGTAACAGGCGCTGTACCAGCATTACCAATGTCGGTACTGGCTTCACCAATGCCATTGTTGAAGCCGGGGAAAAACTAAGAGGTTTCTTGTAGAGGAACAGTATTCTTTCGGAGAAAGAGGACTAGAAGAGGGAGAAATAGTGTCGCTGGATCCAGAATTTTAAGGTTTAGAAGTGGCAAGTGCGTTGGACAGTTCCACAAAATGGGAAATATCTCTAAACGGTATTCCTCCACCAAAGGTTACATCATATCATTTAGTGATAAGGAAGGTGGCTGATATGTTGGATATGTCTCTTTCAGGTCGGGTGCACGAGGTTTCTTTAAAAGAATTGGAATTGAATTTCGGCCCGCCGAGTCTCGGACGTTGTAGTTGTGTTCCTTGTGAGTGTGCACTTTCTAGGATTTAAACGTTTATTCTTGCATGCACTGTTCAAGAGTGGGTGTTATAGCCGCTTCTCCGTCATTCTTTCCAGCACTAAGAAAAAATGCAGCCTTGATTGACCACGCGTTTAAATATCACAGCCCTGACATTCATATCATTTTTTGGCCAAACAAGTGAGTCATCTCATTTCCACTATATTTCTTTTAGGTCACTTAGTTGACTTCATGAGGTTTGATGTATTCTTGAGGTTTACAATGTCATTAAGCGTTTGCATTTCCATGACCATGTATTATGATGACTATGTTTTTTTAGAGCTCCATGATAACAAAGGTTTTTTTTTAACTTTATTAATTCAGTTTTCAGGCATGTTTAGACATGGTTATATTTTGTTGTGGCTCACTGCACCACTGTATGACGATAGACCAGTATTTCAAACTACAACGAGATTTATATATTTTTTACAGGTACTGCCCCCGAAGAAGGGCCGTGTGGCCCGAAATGCTTTGGGCATGCGAACCTATGGCTAAAAAATTGTAAGATGAGAATTACATTCAGATGTGAATTCAACATCTATTTTCAATGAATTTCGTTGCACAACCTTATATGAGAGTTGTAAATTGATTTGAGACTAAACACTGAAAATATAATTCAATGTGATTGAAACCACAGCTGTTGTTGTGTTCATTTTTGAATTCATAAATAATTTGTATAGTATGATTATGTAGTAACCCCTTATGGGTCACAGCTACAGTGCGCAGAGGGCAAGCTGTCCAGCTTGATTCTTTCATGATATGTTGGAACTGCCTCTTCCATCAGCTGAACTCAAGTTTAATTTGCTCTCAGAAGTGTTGCATTCTACTTCTTCCACATTAGAGCCTTTATTACCTTTTAATGAGGCACTGACTGAGCCAATTCTAGAAATTTTGCAGAAACATATGTCATCTTCTGGAGTACCCATACCAATTGCGCAGAAATACAAGCCTACTCCTGGAGATCCTCTTTTTTTATCCACTCATCCTTCACCTGAGGGTTTAGTAGGACAAGCTTTCTTTTCATCCAAGTTAACTCCTGGGTCTTTTCCGATGTTCCCAGCAGATAGGGAGTTAAAAAAGTGGGACAGTCGGCAAAAGTGGTGTTTCCTTCTGGTAGCATGGCTTTGAAGTCAACCAATGCAACTTGTTTGTCGGGATGGTACATTCAAGCTTTGATGGACACAGCTAAAACAAAGATTCCAAAATTGCCTGAGGATGTTCAGGGTCACTTTTTGGAGCTGTTGAACGACAGCCAGGCTGCTGCTCAACAGGTCATTTAGTCTGGCCTGGATACGGCTGATTCTGTTGCCAGAGCGATGGGAACATCAGTCGCTACAAGGAGGCACACAAGTCTGAGAGGGTCTGGGTTCTCTCCGGATGCGCAAAATACCTTGATGGATTCACCTTTCAATGGGTCAAGACTGTTTGACGCTAAAGCTGATGCCTTGTAAAGGTTCAAGGATAGCAAGGCAACAGCAAGGTCTTTAGGCCTTCAATAAAAGCCCAGAGATTATAATCTGAAAGAAACAGTTAGTTATAGATTCCTTACCTTAGTATTACCCCCAGGCGTCAGACTGGATCCGGAAAGTTTTTCGTCAGCAATACCCCAGAGCGTCGGAAGGTGGCGTCAGTCGACTCTCTTTCGTCCGCATCATGGTCATCGGGATGTCACGGTAGCTACATAGACGCCGCCCTCATGTGCTGACGTCAGGTCATTCTTTTTTACGCCAGCAAGCGCACATCCGGAGAGAGCGGTACCTCCAGTCACTTTTTGATGGACTTTTTTGCTACTTTTTTTCAACTTTGTATTTTGAGTCTATCGACTTCTGGTGTACGAGAGATGCCCGGCTTCAAGGCATGCAGTACCTGTAACCGACTGATGTCGGTGACAGATCCGCACCGCATGTGCCTCTCCTGCCTGGAGTGCAACCATGACCCCAAGTTGTGCTCCGACTGCCGAACCATGGCCCGAAGTCTTTGGGGAGTGGTCCGAAAGCTCCTCAAGGCCCAGCAGTCAGCTCCACGTTGCTCAAGGTCCCGGTCGAGTGGGAGGTCGAGGGACCAATCGCATAGTCTTCATCATCCCTCTTCTAAGTCTTCGCACTCGGGGTCAGCTAAATCGAAGCACAAGAAGAAGTCGAAGAAGCATCGTCGCTCTTTGACTTTCCGTCGGCCGCATGCGGAGCCTTCATGGTCGACTCCGGCCTTCCCTCCCTTACCGGGACCATCCCCTGCCCAGCTTCGTCAATTTTACGAAGCAATGCATGCCATCTTGGGGCAGCCTGACTCTGCCGGCGCACCTTTGGTCCCCGCAGACTCGGCTAGGGGCCCTAGGCCTGCAACGCTGGTTGCTTCTGCCCCGGCATCTCCATGCCCCCTAGGATCCAGGCCTGGATCCGGATCGGCGCCAGTCGACCTTCTTACACCTCCACCAGCGCCGATTCCACCGGCACCACATCCGCAGCCGACTGGACCCCCAGTTGGTGCTACCCCGGCTTCTGCCCCAATGTGGACACGGAGCCGGACGCCAGATCCGTCGCTGATGTGTACTTTTGTCCCTGTGTTGCACCCTGTCCATTTTCAGCCAAATTGGCAGCCAGAGGAGGGTGAGGAAGACTGGGAGGGGGGACCCTTTAAGCGACCAGTTAGATTAAGATCCGGACTGAAGAGAGGAACTGGGGGATGCCAGTGGTCTGGATACCTGCCCAGACCTAGGCATGTTGTCTCCTCCTACCATGGCTACGGAGGAGGGAGCATCATACGCAGTGGTGTTGCGTAGGGCGGCCGAGGTTCTCCACCTCGAACTACCTACGGTGGCTATCAGGACTAACCTGACGCCACCGCAAAGGCCAAGGCGACCCCACTTTCCTCTCCCAACACCCCACTCCTGAGAGGTCCAAGCCTTCACTTCCAAAGACGCCTTCCCTAACGCTCCACCTGATAGGGAATCCAAAAAGCTGGACCAACTTGAGAATACACTGTTTTCTTCCTCCAGCTTGGGACTGCGGTCGGTAAACACTGCATGTCTGTTGGGCTGTTATTCCCACTCTGTGTGGGATACGTTGGCGCAAGTGCTGCCCCAGTGTCTGGAGGAGACCTGGACCATGCAGTTGCCGACGGGAGAGACGCAGCAAAGTTTACCATTCGCTGAGGACTGGACACCGCCGACTTGCTGGTTAGGATGATTTCAACGTCAGTAGCCCTTCGACGCTATGCCTGGCTTCTCTAGGGATGTCCAGAACACTTTGATGGACATGCCTTTTGATGTCTGTCGCCTTTTCGGCGACAAAGCAGACAGTGTGCTAGAGAGCTTCAAGGACTCTCGGGCTACGGCCAAGTCCTTGGGCCTCTTCACTACACGCCCTGCATTGTCTGCTTTTCTCCCCTTCCGTGTCTACGGTAGGGGTGCCCCACCATGTTCCTTGAAGGGCCACTTGCCGGCGCAAGCTGTTCAGCCCCAACGATGCCGGAGAGGTGGGAACCATCGATATGGTTCTTGGAACCAGCGGGCGGGGCGGTCCACCACCGCCACCTCTGCAGCAGCCTCCAAACCCTCCTAGTCCGACCTGTCAGGCCCATCACATGCCAATGGGTGGCAGAATTCGCCATAATCTCCCCCTCTGGCGTACCATCATGTTGGACAGGTGGGTTTTGCAGATAGTTCGAAAGGGCTAACCCCCCTCCCCCTTTTCGTCCCCCCCCCCCCCCAGCCATGCCGTCTGGGTACCATCGAATGCCAGGGTATTATCTGGCCCGTCTGCAACAGGAAGTTATGGCTCTCTTGGCCAAGGGCGCCGTCAAATGAGTTCTTGACACAGAAGTAGGTTGTGGTTGCTATTCCCACTACTTTCTGGTGCCCAAGAAGGACAGGGGTCTACATTCTATCTTGGATCTCAGGATTGCCAACCGCTTCCTCCGGAAGGAGAAGTTCAAAATGTTGACCCTGGCTCAAGTCCTGTCTGCCCTCGACCCTGGAGACTGGATGGTAGCTTTGGACTTGCAGAATGCTTATTTTCACAACCCCGTCCTTCCGCCACACCGGCGTCACCTGCGGTACACGGTAGGTCACGAGCACTTTCAGTTTACCGTGCTCCCCTTTGGCCTTACCAGTGCCCCTCGGGTGTTCACGAAAGTGATGGCAGTGGTAGAAGCACATCTGCGCAGATCAGGGGTTCCAGTCTTCCCCTATCTCGCCTACTGGTTGTTCAAGGTGGGCTCGCCTCAGGCAGTCATCTCCCGCCTCCAGACTACGGACTACCTCCTGCATTTGCTGGGGTTCTCCATCAATGTGCAGAAGTCACACCTGACTCCCTCTCAGAAGCTTGTCTTCTTCAGAGCGGTTCTTGACACAACGCAGTTTCGGGTCTATCCTCCCGACCAGCGAGTCCGGGATATTCGGGCTATGATTCAGATCTTTCAGCCTCTATCCCGGGTTTCGTCAGGATGACCCTTCGGCTACTGTGCCTAATGGCCTCCTGCATCCTGCTGGTGGATCATGCCTGATGTCATATGAGGGCTCTGCAGTGGGACCTGAAGTTCCAGTGAGCACAGCATCAGGGGAACCTGTCTGATTGTGCCCAGATCTCGGAGGGCACTGCACGCCAACTGCAGTGGTGGCTCACGAACCAGGACTGGGTCGACGGCAGATCTCTCTCCCCTCAACCAGAGTTCACAGTGGTGACTGTTACATCACTGCTGGGATGGGGCAGCCACATGGGGTAAGCGGAGATCAGAGGCCTCTGGTCTCCGGCGGAGTCCAGGCTCCATATCAACCTTCTGGAGCTTCGGGCAATTCGTCTTGCACTGAAGGCATTCCTTCCTTCGGTCCGGGGAAGAGTAGTGCAGGTGTTCACGGACAACACCACCTCCATGTGGTACTGCAACAAACATGGCGGGGTGGGGTCATAGACCCTATCTCAAGAGGCTCTCGCTAGGTGACTCTTTTCGTTGAAAGTGGAGTTGCGGTCTTATATACGCTTTTCCGTCTATACCACTTCGGCCCAGAGTGCTGAAGAAGATCAGGCGCGACCGGGTCCAAGTCATTCTTGTGGTACCGGATTGGGCACGAAAAGTCTGGTATCGCGAGCTGCTCAACATGGCCATCGATCCCCTGATCCGACTGCCTCTTCGGGCTGCATCTTCTGTCGCAGCAGCAGGGGATGGTCCTCCACCCGAGCCTGTTCAGCCTCCACCTCCTTGCGTGGAGATTGAGCAGCGGCAGTCAACGTCATTGACTTGCCTCCAGAAGCCTTCAATGTTATCTTGGCAGCCAGGTGTCCTTCCACTAAGACGGTATACACCTGCAGATGGAACAAATTTGTGGCATGGTGCACAGCAAAGTCTGTGGAGCCTCTTTCTGCCCCTCTTTCTGAGGTTCTCTTGTTCCTCCTTTCTTTGGCCCAGCAGGGCTCTGCTCTGGGCACCCTTAAGGGCTATCTCTCGGCCATTTTCGCCTTCCTTAGGCTTCCTGATCAGCCTTCTCTTTTCAAGTCCCCTGTTGTAAATAGATTCCTTCAGGGCATTACTCATCTTTTTCCTCCTGTTCCCAACTGCTGGTGAAATGTCAGGAGACAGATTCGGAAGGAAAGTATCTGCAGGAATGTGCATATCAACATTCTTCTCTGCCACAGGAGTTCACGAGACAAGAGATGGTATCTGTTCCAACTTCTCTCTTGCATGATCTCCATAACATGTTGCAGGATTACAAATCAAGGTGTTCTCAGCCTGCTGCTATTCCGGCTACTCAAGCTTTGCCTGTCTCTATGACCCCAGTGATGATCTCTCCAGAGTTGCCGACTCAGGTGGTGTCTCAGCTGCAGACACCGGCTCCACAAGTACCTTCAATGCCACTAGACATTCAGGATGATTCCTCGGATGAGGATCAGAACCTTGATGGCAGACCTAATCAGGGCTTTGAATGGGACGAGTACGTAATTCCGGACCCGGCGTCACCATGTCCAGACCCTGTGGACTCCCCTCCGGTGGATATCGGGGGGGTTCCATAAGATGATGGAGAGCACATCTAGCAGGTTCACGCTACCAATGCCGTCTGTTGCCACTGAGTGTTTCCTATATGACTTTAAGGAACCATATAAGAAGGTGACTAGATCCATCCCTATTGTATAACATTTATGGGAGGAAGGCCTTAAGGCTATGAAAAACCCGGCTACGGTGGTCCCTGTCCTACCGCGCCTGGAAAAGAAATATAAGGCGCCCAAGGATGGTCCGGCGTCTTTGACGGGGCACCCAAAACCAGACTCGGTGATTTCGCAGGCGGCACAGAGGAAGTCCAGCAACCCGTCGGCTCCTTTCACCACTCCCCCTGATAAGGAAGGCAGGAGACCCGATAATGCTGGGAAAAGATTCTCTTCAATGGCTAGTCGTCTTCCTGCTGTGCCCACCTCCACAAGATCATCGGTAGGAGGCAGGGTATCTCAATACCTTCAGAACTGGTGCAAGATAACATCAGACCGTTGGGTACTAAACATCATTCGAAAGGGCCATACTTTGGAATTCACACAAATCCCACCATCCAAGCCCCCTGCTGCCATTCCGTCAAAACATCTGCGTCTCCTGCAGCCCGAGGTTCATCAGATGCTCCTGAAGGGAGCTTTGGAGCTGGTCCCCTCATCCCAGAGAGGGGAGGGTTTCTATTCCAGGTTCTTCCTGGTAAAGAAGACGCTGGAGAAATGGCGCCCTATTTTAGATCTCAGGGAGCTCAACACCTATTTGATTTCTCAATCCTTCCGGATGGTCTCGCTTCAAGACATACTGCGTCTCATCAATTCAGGGGATTTCATGGCCACGCTCGATCTCGAAGGTGCGTATTTTCACATACCCATTCACCCAGCACACAGAAGGTTTCTACGGTTTACAGTAGCCAAGAGCCATTTTCAATTCCGGGTTTTACCCTTGGGACTTCGCTCGGCCCCAAGAATCTTCACCAAGGTGCTGGCACCGGTGGCAGCTTTCTGCGGAAAGATCACTTTCAGGTCTTGCCTTACCTGGACGACTGGTTGCTGAAGGCCCCGTCCAGGGAGGCAGCGAGGGAAGCAGTCAAGGCATGTACAAACCTATTTGAGAATTTGGGTCTTACTCTCAACAAGGAGAAAACATATCTGGTTCCATCCAGGACTGCGCGCTTCTCGGGGGCCATCTTGGACTCGAATCTCAACAAGGCTTTTCCATCCTTAGAAAGACAGGATAAACTGCGAACCATGGCACTGTTCTTGAGAAAAAGAAGGTATCTTTCAGTACGCCGTTACAAATCCCTTCTGGGAGTGATCTCCTCATGCATCCCTCTAATTCCTCACTGCAAACTGAGGGTGCAACCTCTTTTAGAGCAGCTAGACAAACAGTGGAAGCAAATTCACGGTTCATTCGACGACAAAGTGACGATCACCTCGGCAATGAAAAAAGCTGCCTTGTGGTGGACGAAGCAGGAAAACCTTTCCCAAGGTCTATCCTTCGTAAGCAATCCATCTCCTCAGGTGGTGACAACGGATGCGTCATTGGAGGACTGGGGTGCAGTACTTCAGGATCTTCATGTCAGCGGACATTGGTCACCTCAGCACTGTTTTCTTCACATCAACCTCCTAGAACTTAGCGCTATCAATCTGGCTCTTCAAGCATTTATCCCTCGACTGCGAGGTTCGGAGGTTCTCACCTGAACGGACAACACCACGGCCATGCATTACATAAACAAAGAAGGGGGAACCAGATCTCTTCCGTTGTCTCAGGAAGCTCAGGAAATCTGGGAATGGGCTATTCTTCACGGAATATCGCTGCAGGCGGAACATCTACCAGGGTTCCTAAACGAAGATGCCGACAGACTAAGCAGGCTATCCTCAATCAGTCACGAATGGGAACTGAACCAAATGGTTCTGGACGAGATTTTCCAACAGTGGGGCGAACCTTCAATAGATCTATTTGCCACCCCGACCAACAAGAAATGCCGGTCTTATGCAAGCAGGCTTCACCATCGAGGGTCTTTGGGGAATGCACTTTCGATAGCTTGGTCAAGAGCATTTGTATACGCCTTCCCCCCATTCCAATGATCCCGAGGCTTATCGGGAAGATCATGGTGGAACCATGCAAGACGATCTTGATAGCCCCCGCTTGGCAGAGACAGTTCTGGTTCACGGAACTCCATCTTCTGTCGCTCGTCCCTCCTCTTCCTTTGCGGACGATTCCGGACCTTCTCACGATGTCCCACCGACAGATTTGGCATCCGGATCCAGCACGGCATGGCTCCTGAGCAGCAAGAATTCATGAACCTTCCCATTTCAAATTAAATTCGAGAGGTTCTCTCCTAGGCTAGAGCTCCTTCCACGAATAAGACTTACCGTTTCAAATGGAAGAGATTTTGCATTTGGTGCAGGAATGGAAGGTGTTGACCCTTTCTCTTCTCAACCTCATCAACTTGTGCCTTATCTTTTGTCTTTGGCTAAGACAGGACTGGCTCATTCATCCATAAAGGTTCACTTGGCAGCGATTTCTCGCTACAGACGTTCTGCGTCTGGACCTTCTCTGTGGTCCTCAAGGATAATTAAACAATTTCTCAAGGGCTTATTCCGAGTCTTTCCCCCGGTGAGGCCTCCGCCTCCCACTTGGCATTTGAATTTGTTTCTCCAACAACTCATGAAAGATCCCTTTAAACCAATACATTGGACGGACATGGAATTTCTTTCATGGAAATTGACTCTCCATCTCGCCCTCACATCGGCGAGACGCATTGGGGAATTGCAGGCTCTCACAATACAGGAACCTTTTCTCCAGTTCAAAAGGAATACAGTGATCTTAAGAACTAATCCAACGTTCATACCTAAAGTGCCTTTGGACTTTCACCTAAACTAACCTGTAATTCTCAAATCTTTCTTTCCTCACCCTTCCACTCCAGTGGAGAGGTCACTCCATTCTCTGGATGTGCAGCGGTGATTAAAATTTTATTTGAATCGCACCAAAGGGTTTCGGAAGTCTACACAATTATTCATTGCATTTGGTAGTCCGCGCAAAGGACTACCTCTGTCAAAGCAAAGTATTGCACGATGGATTTCCAGGGCTATTCTCTATTGCCATTCAGCAGCGGGTAAACCGCTGAACAGCAGGATCAGAGCACACTCCACAAGATCTGTTGCTTCGTCTACAGCTCTCTTCGCGGGAGTGCACATCAGAGACATTTGTAGAGCTGCGACTTGGAGCACCGTGCACACCTTTACGAAGCATTACTGCTTGGAGTCCTTGGCGCAGGAAGAGAAGGCTGTGGGCCAAGCAGTCCTGAGGAACATCTTCCACTAATTGGTGAGCTTTCCTTACTATCCCTCCATCCTTTTTCTGCACATTTTGTCTCTAATGTTGGTACTAATGGTTTTTCCTATGTGTAATTCCTTATTCTCTTATGAAAGTATATATTCTGAGGTATTCATATACATATATACATGTTTGTGCCATAAGATGTGCTTTATGGTTTACTGCTGGCTACTCTGATACAAAAGCATGGGAATTTATGAAAAATCCAATACTGGGGCAAGAAAACAAGTTACTTACCTGTAACTTTGGTTCCCCAGTATTGGTAACTTCCATAGATTCCCATGCGCCCACCCTCCTCCCCGAAGAAAGCTCAGCCTTCAGCAGACGTGGTTACTGTTACACAACGGCTACGAAAATCTGAGGCTCTGAGGTTCCTTCAGGAGGGTTCTATGGGGTGAGGCTCTTTTGATTGGCTGATGCTTCGTTTGGTCTCTTTTACAAAAAGAGGCGGATATGCAACAAAAGGGAATGAGGCCTAGGCCTTTTTCTTTCTCTTTTGTACCTACTGCTATGTTATTTTTGTTACCGAGACTCACATTCCGACGATGGGGAATGATACAAAAGCATGGGAATCTATGAAAGTTACCAATACTGGGGAACCAAAGTTACAGGTAAGTAACTTGTTTTCGTCTTAGGAGGCCATGGCCCCCTTTCTTTACCACTCTGCAAACGTGCCTCGTGGCAGACTACGGGATGCGGGATGATGTCCAATTTAGTCCTGAGGGAGTTTGGGGGCCAAGAATCCCTCCTGGAACCTCCTGTAAGTCCTACGCAGCGGAATTCCTGAGTGTTGGTTGGACGCCCAGCACCATTTCTCCACCACTCTGCAAACGTGACTACTAGTTAAAGTAGCATATTTCTGCACCTCTGACTCAGAGGTAGTTTTAATCCCCCTGCCCTATTATGTATGAGGGCCTTACAGAGGAGGTCATGCTAATCACAGGGTACCCCAACGCATAGTGTCCCCTAGTGTATGTAGGTGTCTTCACTGTATAGTGTCTTTTAGCATAGCACTGGCTCTAGGCCTGGTTAGTCAGAGTCCGTTACCACCAGAACCTGTCTGAAAAATGTGTGGGCACAGGATGATTTTGCAACAAGGCCTCTTTCTGCTTCTCTGTTGGTTCTTTCTGCACGTCTTGCTTCTTCCGGCACTTTTCTTTGTCTTTGTGGACTTCTGTTGCTTCTTTCTGAATTCCTTTTGCTTCTTTCTGTACTTTTTTTCTTCTTTCTTCACATGTCCTACCTCTGTAGGCATAGTTAGAAACTAGCATTTAAAAAACCTTTGAAATTCACTGAAAAAAACATAGGTTTCGGGCGCGTTAATTGTTAGAAATTAGCATGTAAAAAACCTTAGAAATTCACTGAAAAAAAACATAGGTTTCAGGGGTGTTCTAGTTAGCTGGACATTTCACTCGTACAAAACCATAGAAATTTCGCTGTTATAGTTAGTTCTGCTAACTATAACTCGTGCGCCCGCAATGCACTGCTGATGATGTCACATATTACATCATTCATGTCATGGTCCGTGATATCACTGATGATATCACTGATGACATCATCCATTTGACAATCTGATGCACCTCATCACACACTAGTATAACCCTTGATCACTCACTGTACAATACAGAGTACCATTTTTGAAAGCATTGACACACCAATACCAGTTACTACATACCCACTCACTGATTCCTAGGTCTACACACACAACTACCCATTCACCCACAGAATTACTCATACATTCAGTCACTGATCAATAGAACACTATCAAATGCACTCATACACCTATATAGACATTGACACACCAGCACTCATCCTAGTTGGGTATGCAGTTATCCTACTCACTCATGCAAAGAATCAATCACACTTACATTTACTTTTCTACACAGTTATACACACACCACCTCATTTATTGATACACATAGTAACTCATACTTAGTGTGTTATAAAATCACTATTACAAGGATGCACTCATCCATACAGTCACTCTCACAATCACTGACTCTTACGTATAGTTATTTATATACACCAACTCTCACATACACTACCTTTTATTTTTGTACTTCGTTGGAGATGTACCACTGAGACATATATTCGCTCACCAACACACCCATAAACACACTCACTCACCCAAACAACTGTTTCCACATGCACTCTTAAACTCATACACCTAGTCAATCAACCACTCACACCTCTATGCACAGAGTTACACACCCCCACCCAACCACACACACACTCATTCTCCCATACAAATACTCAGCCACCTAATCAATAACTAATATAGACACTCATGTAGATAGTCTCCAACTGATGCAGCAAGTTACACAACAACAGAGACAGTGATGCACACATTCACATAGTTTAGTTACTAACCCATGTATTTAGTGAGACAATTTTAATTACTCACTTAAACAGACTGTCAGACAGCTACTAAATCCTCCATCCAGACACTTATTTATCCGCGCATTCTTCAATACAGATTGATGTATATATATAATACATATTTAAATTTCACACTAAACCACATTCACTGGATGATGTCATCAGTGATGTCACTGACCATGTCATGAATGATGTAATATGTGAACTCATCAGCAGTGCATTGCAGGCGCGCAAGTTATAGTTAGCAGAACTAACTATACCCGATTGGGTCATGTTTGCGCTATACAAAACTTTAAAAATAGATAAATAAATAATGGAGGAATTTCTATTGTTTTGTACGAGTGAAATGTCCAGCTAACTATAACACCCCTGAAACCTAGGAATCAGTGAGTGGGTATGTAGTAACTGGCATTGGTGTGTCAATGCTTTCAAAAATGGTACTCTGTATTTTACAGTGAGTGATCAAAGGTTATACTAGTGTGTGATGAGGTGCATCAGATGGTCAAATGGATGATGTAATCCGTGATGTCATTTGAGATATCAGTGATGTCATCAGTGATGTCACTGACCACGACATGAATGATGTAATATGTGACATCAGCAGCAGTGCATTGCAGGTGCACAGGTTATAGTTAGCAGAACTAACTATAACGGAGGAATTTCTATTGTTTTGTACGAGTGAAATGTCCAGCTAACTATACCACCCCTGAAACCTATGGTTTTTTCAGTGAATTTTTAAGGTTTTTTAAATGCTAATTTCTAACTATAACGTGCCTGAAATCTATGTTTTTTTCAGTGAATTTCAAAGGTTTTTTTATGCTAATTTCTAACTATAACGTGCCTGAAACCTATGGTTTTTTAACCCCTTTGCTGCCGCGGCAATTCCGCCGCAACGCTAGGGGGGCGGGGCACCGCGCGGTGCCCCATGCTCGTGACGGAACCGCTCCATCACGAGCCTCGGGCGCTGTGCTTGTGACGGAGTGGTTCCGTCACGGCCCTGCCCGCTCATTAGAACGCCCGCGCAGGCGCGAAATCAGCACCGCGCAGGCGTGCCGAGTGGGCCGTGACGGAACCGCTCCGTCACCAGCACAGCGCGGCCGAGGCTGGTGACGGAGCGGTTCAGCCGCCAGCATGGAAGGGGTTAAGTGAATATATATATATATATATATATATATATATATATATATATATATATATATAGAGAGAGAGAGAGAGAGAGAGAGAGAGAGAGAGAGATTTATTTGATTTAAAGCTTAGAATGTGTTATTGCATTCATGCTGTTTGTTGGTTGTACCCGTTTGCTTCGAAGACACGAAAAAAATGAGTGGAAACTCAAGTCAGCACGCCGACGAGGGCCTCTTATGGCTCCATTGACATCATGTGGATCCGTGTGCAGAGCCATGGGCTTTATGACATCCTTGTTGACATGGGAGAGCTGTCAAGAAAAGTTTCCGTGGAATGCTGGTGCATTGGGATATTCAAAAGGTGAGGAATCCTCAGATAGACACTGAATCCTCAAGAAAAACAGTACCGAAAGTAAGTAACTTGTTCTTTAAAAGTTAAGAACACAACACAATAAAATTCACAACAAAAGAGAGGAAAGTGTAAAGTAAAAATGCTTCAAGATCATTAAAGTGGGTTCATGGAAACCTGGTATATAACGTTTTAAGGTAAAAAGCACCTAGAAAAAATAAAGTGCCATTGGAAAACAACAGTTCAAGGTTGACCGGGACCCAGAAACGATTTCACGCTGACTAAGATGGAGCAGAGGTCAGATACATTGTGTACCATCTGGTTAAACATTTTGAATTTTTGACTTGATCACTAAGAAAGAAGTCAAAATCTTGAGTGGGGCGTGTTGCAAGGCTGTGGCCGGTGAGCATCCCTTGAAGTCGGATAGATAGTCATTGAGCTCAAGTTGAAGCCATTAGTTTTCTCTCTAAAAGCTCTCAGCAGTACAAAGCTGCATTTTGTAACCTCAGCGGGTGATTCATCAATGAGGTAGATTTGCCACTTCACCCAGGTCCCTCTTTTTCGTCACTTTTTTGGAATTCTAAATCCTCAAATAGGGCAAGGGTGGAAGCTATACCTAGTCGGTGCTTCTTGAGGCTGAATACCTTTACTGTGAGGTTCCACTGAACCTGGTTTTAGAGCTGCAAAATGCTCTGCGCATGACAAACCTGGTTTTCTTGTCTACAGAGGGAATTACCTTTCTGAGCAACCCTCCGTACCTTGATGGATTCCTCCAAAGGGCATAAAAATAAAAGTCCACTTTTGTCCAACTGCTGGAAAAGTTTTCTTCTGGTTAGTCCAGCAGCTCCGTGCTCTTCGGGGCAGGCCTCTCTGCACCAGGTCACCCTACACTCAGGTCTCCAGAGCACGGTCTAGTTCTCTCTGGTCCACAAGGCCCTGTTGGAGTCCGGAGTTGTTCTGCTTTTTGTGTCCCTGAAGCAGACAAGCAGGAAACAAACCACTTGACCCTTGGAAAGCAGTGCCAGTCCATAACTGGGGTGGCTTGGTGAGCAAAATAACAATGGATTAAACCCAGTTCTGTGACTGGGGGTGAATGTTTTGCCATTGTGCAACATTCCGTCCATCATCTTGTGTGTTTTGCTGTTCACCCTATGTGGGAAGGGTATGCCCAGACGTGGGTCCCATGCTCACTACGCCACTGGAGTCAAGCTATCCTGGCTAAAGACGGCTGATAGCCAGAAAACGGTCCTAGGATGCTTGATTCCGGTCCAGGGAAGACATGGCTTGGCAGTTCGGTCTGGACTGTTCCCATGCGGCACAGGGTCAAGACTGATTTGCATATGGCCATGTCTGAACTGGGGTGGCTTGGTGAGCAAAATAACAATGGATTAAACCCAGATCTGTGACTGGGGGTGAATTTTTTGCCATTGTGCAACATTCCGTCCATCATCTTGTGTGTTTTACAGTCCATAAATGCTTAAGGAGACGGGAGTCCTTGAGTGAGACTTTCTTCTGCAGGAGTCTGGAGTCGTCTTCCTGTATTTCTGCCTTTAGGTGGAGTTCGTCAAACTTGAGCAAAACTCGATTTCCTTTATTATAAAATCACTTCCATCAATTTAAATGAATCTTTATAATAAGAAATAATCGCTATTCTAATTGTGTTCTGAAAATCCAGCGGCTTAATAGGAAGATGAAGAAGCACTGCTGCTTTTATGTAAAGGAGTGACAATTTTGGCAGAATCCTCTGAAAATAACATTTAGTTTCAATAACATATGAAATGAACTCTGTGCTCACACTTGACGCGCCTTAATGGTAGACTGTGTGTACATTGCCAGTCGGTGTGTGGTATGCAAACATAGCCCTGTTGAAGATACTTGTACAGTTAGTGATGATGTTGTCTTTATGAACAATTTCGGCTGTTCAGTTATCACTGCCGTGAACATTTACTTCAGGTACAATTTGTTTGTTTTTTACATTTCTTTATTCAAGGCTCTCGTGTTTTCATTTTTGTGAGACTAGGAAAGCTTTGTCGTCTAAAGTGTCCTCTGTGGAAGCCAGAGACCTGAGCTGCTAGGTTGTTCTCTTGAGCCCCTGATGCTGCCCCATTTTGCTCCACAAAACATGAGCTCTAAGGATGCTTGTCACTTGTATTGACCTCTTTATTTATTTAAAGTTCCAGATTTTCAAAAAACATTGTTAGTCGAGCCTACTTAGTTGGTAAAGCGCCTCTGCCTCCATGGCCAATTTACTCCTCGAGCCCTCATCCCTCACAGATTGAATGCACAACACATTAGTGGGACCGCATGACGTCCTCACAGCATAAAAACCGCATCTAGGACCACGATAGGCCTCCTAACACGACGCAGGAGGCAGGGCAACAACCGTTTACCCACGTTAAAGGAAGTGGTCGGCAAAGACCTACGGCACTCTTACGCAGACCCAAACACACTCCTCTAGGACTCCATTTTGGATCACAAACCGGTAGGAATCCTCATGAAATACACCACTGAACAAATGCGTCATCACGCAGACCTCGCACAGTGTGTTGTCAAATAAAAAAAAAAGCAATGCAGAAAGGGTCCGTCAGGCTGACGAGAAAGCTTCAAGGCGCTAGAAGCCTAAAGTGCGCATAGCAAGACGTATGGGTATGATACATTATCTTTCACTCCACATCTCTCTCTCTTCCTGCTTACCTTTCTGCTGTACGGCTACTTTAGAAGCACACAAAGCAAGCACTTATAGTTTCGAAATGGAAATCATCTTGGATAAGGAACCCTAAAATAGAAGGCAGCGGGTATATATAAGAACACATCAGCCTTTATATGTATTTTTAGCATTGTTTTAAAAAAAAAACGTTCTGTAAGCGCAGCCACTTGGCTGGTTCTTGTTTTCATCGGCTCTGGTTGAATGTTATTGTCTTCTGGCGAGTCTCTGGGGCAGAGGCCTGACTTTGTTGAATGAGCCAATTGTTTTCTTTTTGTGCTGCCCATCCAGTTGGCCCCCATCTGGTTCGGCTCAAACTGTTTTCACAGCCAGGACCTGCTGCCTTCTCTGTATCCCGACACTTAAGGTCCCACTGCTATCAAAGCAGCGCTGTGATAGCTTGTCTGGCGAGGCCGGTGCAGCTGTGACTTACAGCTTGAAACTATTACCTAAGTAATGGCCGCGCAGACCTTGAACTGCCTCTTATTCCCCTCGGTGCCATGTGTACAGTGAACAGCATATATTTCTCTTGAACGAGGGACTTGGTAGGGCGCAGAATAGGGCCCTTTTAACGGCTTTCTGTGCGTTTTGGGGCTCATTTTTCCCTCCCTAAACTTTAACCCGCAGAATCTACATGCATTCTCGTTTCATTTTTGCATTAGATATGGTTTCCTCAGAAACAGAATATGTCAGAATGCAAATGCTTCAGTGTGGTACTCACCACTTTTTGCTCGCTCTGTATTCTTTTATCTGGTTTATAATTCTAACGAAGGTTGCGTTAATTGGGAACCTGTAACTAGAGGTAGGAGAATTGTTTACGGAAATTATCTGACGAAAAAACTAATTATATTGAAAGTTCCCTGTGTGTCACAAGTTTCTCTTTACTAAAAAACAAAACAAAATTCCACTTTGCGGTTTTGTCTCTGAAAAATAACAAACTATGGAGCAGGTCAAAAGAACATGGGTCTCGTCTCTAAAATGTATCCGTCATGTTGGTAGATGCACTTTTGGGAAACGGACCTCTATCAGATTGACTGGGATCTATCAGTAGGCGGTGTCTGCAGATGGGACAAAGGCAATGATGTCTGCCAACCCAATGGTATGGTGGACCACTCGCCGGGGCCTAAGTGAGCCCAGTATTCTTATCAAAATAGTTCTGTAGATTGATAATATACACGATGTACTTGATGGTCTTGACTATTTTGTTTCTTTATTCACCTGCGCACAATGAGTCTACACCCCCCCCCCCCAAAATATTACCAACTTAAGTCACCATCATGTCGGCTGTTAACACTCAGAATTAAATACTCTTCCTTTCCTCTTTATAGTCGTAAAGGTGGTCGAGGTCCTGTCACCTCTCTACCTCGCTTAGACTCTCACACATGATCTCTAAACAACCACTGTCCATGAATAGTCGAAAAAGCTCTTAATGTCCACTTTATTCATACAAAGACCCACCGACATGGATGGTATAGCCTACAAATTCGTAGACCAAGCCAGCAAGACGAGGATCCTGGAGTCTCCCAAAAGGACATCAACTTTAACGAATCATCAAGTTTGTATCAAACACAGCTCCCACCCACGTGCCACTTTCCACAACCTTGGTTTATTTTAACACACGTGCAAGCTACAGATAAACCTAATCTATTTCTTTGATAGGGCTTTAATCCAGTACCAGTCTCTTAATTCTAGAGCTCCTTATGCTTTCTTTCTAAATGTGGATTTTTTTACTTCTATAGCCTCGTAAAAGAAAGAAACAAACCGTTTGGCAAGAAGAAAGACTGGACAGCTTGCCACTCGAATAATCAGTTGCCCACCATTATGTTGATGGTTTAGTTCCTGTTATGTTATCTAGAGATCGAATTTCCTTTTCTTCTAATGGATGTCCTGTGCACTGGAAAACTTGGACCCAGTTGTGAAATTTTGTTGTAAAACTATGAAGCTAGGACAAGAAGACAATGTGTTATATCTGAGCACTTTGGAGATACAAGGGCCCACTATGTCCACTGCCTCTTAGATTTAATTCTGTTTTTATTTAGGCTTGTATAGGAGCATTAGCAAATTTACATCACACTGTGAATCATTCATGTCACAACAACATTGTTTATGTGCAACGTAGCCTTAGCAAATGTAAAGAAAAACAAGCCACTCCATAAAAACAAACATACTTCATCCTACCCTTCACCCTCCCCTCTTCTGGAGGCACATATAACAAGTCTCCTTGCTTTAGGCGGTCCTACCGCGCCTAATTCTGTCCTTTTCTGTTGTTTTGGTCCAAGGCGTTGAACCTCTGTGGAAAGGTGAACGCTACATGAAATCTTGACAAGTAGTGTAATATTGGAGCCCACAGTCCTTCATATGATAACTTCGCCTTGAAGAGGAAAGCCTGTATCTGATGATACCAACACAATTTATTAGAAGCACTAATGTTTTTTAGCTTTGCACTGCTAGGGTCGTGCTCCGATAAACTTGCAGTTTAACAATCCCTTATTATTATTCAGTTCGTCTAAATTTATGACATCTCTACCAAGGGCACAACTTACCCCCGAACCAGTTCTGTAGCATATACTACACTTCCTTAATTGTAGTACCTCTTTCCAAAAATTGGGGATCACATAGCATTCCCCCGTACTTGCATATTAAATGAGCCATTTGTATCCCCACAATGTCATCATGCACTTTGATCTGCAAACATGTTCCAGTGTCTTTGAGGAGTGAGGTGCCATTGTGACAGAACCTTGCAATGTTTTCCCTGGTGTGTTTTATGGTTGGCCCTCCCCCACACAGCAGTGAACATCCCTCAATCTAGGGCCAAAGTACTTGATTATGTGCCACCACACCCTTGTCTCGTGTCCCACTGTGTACTACTTTTGTCAAATCTTGACTTCAATCTTCATTATTTAAATAACTTCATTTTCTTGATTCTTTTCGGTGCATGTCTCCTTACAGCAAATGCATTTCGGGATAACCCTTGTTTAGGGGTTTACTTTTCCCAAATAAGAAACACATTAATTTAAAAATGGAAAATCAACATAAACTGTAAAAATGGGCACCATTTCAACCACTCAGTTTATGGTTTGTCCATGTGAATGTGAATGCATGGACTTCGTTCATATCTTACAATTCAAAATATTCATTTCTGGGTCCCGGATTTGAAGGCATATTCTTCCTCATTTTGAGAGGGACGGATAGCCTTTCTTTTATGGCTGTGGACAATGAGTGATTGCAGAAGTTTGTGTTCCGCTCCCAGTTATTTATTCTTTTTTAAATATTTTGTTTATTTTCCTTGCGTATTGCATACCGCAAAAACATATCAGGATCAAAAATATTATCTTGTTTTGCATGAGTTGTAATCAATATGGACGGCATACTTTCAACACCAAGGTACTCAATTTTCTGCTCCCAGTTATTGTTTCAGATTAAGTGTGTGCTCTTTCAACTTCCACGGGACATTGCCCTTCATTCAAACTTAAAATGTTTACCAGTTTGTTGGCGTTACAGGTAGCCTGGTATATTCGCACTCCTTAAATGTGTATATCCTTCACTCTTTCCTGCAAACACACAGCCTATGAATATTGCCATAATAGTTAATTGTGGTTATTGTAATGCTTTGCGTCACAGGCCTTACTTACCTTCACCAAAATAGTTTCATACTTTTAGACCACCATTATGTTTGAGAGATATCAAATTGCAAAATACTTGTTTTTCTAAAACGTCTTTCCATTCTGTCATTAAATCTTTTGAGCCAATCAATTTCTCATTAAAAAATCATTACATTGTTAGTGTCTCTGTCGTTCCTGACCATTTGTGGCTGTAGGCACGTAAGATGGCTTACAATATGGACGTATTCTTTGAAATGTGTAGCCACATATATATTTGGTTGAGTCGCATGTAAAGAAGTGAGACTCTGCTGTCTTTGAAAATGGTATTGGAGGGCCCTCAATTTAGACGTTGATGTATTCTACAATTCTTTTTGACTAGTGTGCTTTGTTTCAGGATTTCTATTTTCCTGATTATCAGTCAGTGCCTTAATGTCACAGCTCTGTTGCTAGGCAAAGTGCAGGCCTTTATTTGGATATTTCTCAAAAATTCTGTTCAACGTGTAAGATTTGCCAATATTTGAGGGAAATGTTCTTGATACTGGCACTTCAAGTGTTTTGAAATGAAAATCGCACTGTTTTTGGTGGATCACTTTTCAAATTGTAAGAGATAATTTCTGTTTCTTTTGGCAAAAGTGTCTTTGACTTGTTTGAACATTGTTTCAGGATATCCTCGTTCTCTCAGTTTTTTCACACTGCTGCTTGTGTTTTGTGCCAAGGTAGCCAGGAGTTTTAGTTACTATTTGATGTAACTTCAGTGGTTTAGTCCAATGTGTTGATAATTTGCTCACGGGCAAATTCAAAATCATACTTATTTTTGAAGATGAAGTATGGAAGCAATAATTAAAGATGTTTCAAAGGTTTATCAAAGACGTGATATGGGCAGGCACCAAACTGATACTTAAACATAAAAGAAATAATTGCAATAGAAACATGAGGGAATTGTCTTGGCATCCAACTTCCAATTAGAAAGCCTACCCTTTTTGAATGTCAAAGTACCTCATGAAAGCAAGTTATCTTCATCAGGGGGTAACCAAATCCTCTGACAGAAAAAATCTTCTACATTAATGTAGTTATCACCAGAACTCTCTCAAATCAAATTTTCGAAGTTCTCAACCAATGGGTAGTAATAGGACAGTTTAAACGAAGATGTCTGCAAAGCACAAGAAGTGCCTGATTTCAAGTGACGCTCCCTCACTTGTTTTGTCGCTCATCTCAGGGGAGTGCTGCTGGAAAAAGCATTTATTTTGGCCCGTTTGATTTTCATGAGTTAGGACTTGATGTCATGGCCATTGTGCCTTTCCAATTAGAACTACCTTCTACTGAGTTCCACAGCAAAGAAACCCCTCACTGTGCAGTGTTATATACATGAGCTGCGCTTCCAGGTGCCTGCTTCCTGGCTCATACCATGCAGTTGGGGGTGAAACTCAAAAGTCAATGCTCCACTACGTATGTGCTTGCCTTGATCCCTCCATGTGACTTGCATCTACAACATTTGTACCATAATGTGGTACACTAGGTGTTTCTTGATTGAGTGTATCAGGCATCTGTATCCCTCTTAAATTCCTGCATGGTTTCATGGTGTGTGATCAAAGTTGTTCAATGTTTCGGATAGAGACTTCAACTTGGTATTTCTTCCGTGCCATGCTCCACTTATTGGACAATCAATTATTTTAGATCTATCTTTCACTCCACAAGGTCAAGCAAAGACTAATACTTAACATCACCTCCTGCGCAGCTCCAAAATCTGCTTCACGCTTGGCATAACTCAATGGATCCTCCTCATTCAAACTCTAGTCCTGTCCAGATTATTCTACAGCTCACCAGTTTACTTCAATGCCGCATTAAAGGCTCTGACAAAATTACAACTGGTCCAAAACAGAGGCATAAGAATCATCTTTGATCTGTAAAAACACAATCACATAACTGCCTGTCATTCCAAACTCAACTGGCAGCCCATCAAACAACAAGTTATATTAAACACCCTCTGCAGTATCTGGAAAGCAACGACCATAAAGCTTCCAAATATCTCCCAGATGAATTAATACAGACCCAGTCTAAATTAAACCTATGCTCCATATAAAGATATTTCGCTTTCCATCACCAAATGAAGAACGAAAAGACTAGGAGGGAAACAACTCACCACTTCACTTACAGAATTGTAGAACAAACTGCCTCCCTTGGGCCGAAAACTCCCCTGACTCCAACATGAAACAGCCCTCTCATGATGCCAAATTAACTCGTCATCAGTTCGTAATTTTCTCTCCTTTACAATGTCTCTCCCTGCATATGTACTTTGCAATTATTTCCCCTTTAATTGTCTTATTCGCTCATGTGGTTTGAAACAAGCTTGTAGTAAAAGCTGCGTATAATAAATAAGTATGAGTACAGCTGCACATTAACTCAATTTGGCTCATCGTCACCAGTAGCATAGCGGGGGGGGGGGTGCAAAATTTCAAAAGAAAGTATTGTATCCACTAACCCGTGGACCGTTAGCACTTCACCAGTATTCAGTGGTACACCCGAGATGTGATGTGACTCTTTTCTCCTAGCTCTGCAACCTTTCAGCGGTGTTCCTAGCATATGAATGATATTACGTCAGTCTTTCTGGCCTATCAGATGTGCGCGAGCCATTTGATTAACGGTACTCGGGCCAGATGCTCTGTAACAGGTGCCAGTCACATATGACTGACTCTGTCCCCAATGTAATTAATGACTTTTACCGAAGTGCATTGGCATGTGACTGACTCTCCCCACCCCTACGGACTTGTAACAGTCACATTTGACATGTTATTGACTCTGCCCCGGCCTGTTGGCTTTTCAGAGGTACTGACTGGTCTGTCAGGAGGGTTGTATGACGTTACAACGCATACTTTTACAATGCTTGCCTTTACAACGCATTTTTTACAACGCAACATCCTTTACAACGCATTCCATTACAACACATACTACCTTTACAACTCATACCATTACAACGCATACCATTACATTGCATGTATGGTAAGTATTAAATAGAATAGGGGTAAAAAATACTATTCTAACTCCAGGGGGTGCAACAGTAGGGTAAGCGTTGGTTAGTGTAGGGGTAAAAATTACTATTCTAACTCCAGGGGGTTCAACAGTAGGTTAAGTGTTGGATAGTGTAGGGGTAAAAATTACTATTCTAACTCCAGTGGGTGCAACAGTAGGGTAAGTTTTGGATAGTGTACGGGTACTATGCGTTGTAATGGTATGCGTTGTAATGACTGCATTGTAATGACATGCGTTGTAATGGTATCCGTTGTAGTTTCATGCGATGTAATGGTTGTGGTGTAATGGCATGCGATGTAAGGGATGTTGCGATGTAATGACTGCGTTGTAATGGTAGTGCGTTGTAAAAGTTGCGTTGAAAAGGTTGTTCCCCATCTGTAGTCACCCAACTCTCCCAAAGGTCAGTTTTCCATCCATCACTAGTTGCCCCACGAGCCCTCCTCTGATACTAAACTGTGCGCAATTTCATCAATGAACTAAATTAACAAAAGGCTTCAACAATTTGCGAAACAACATAAAGTGGACTCTTGGTTTACATTGTTGGTTTTCATGATGGTAAATCTGTCTATTTTCCCTGCACACAAAATTAATGATTGATCGTTTAAAGAGATCTTGCACGACCGATCACAACTCCCTCGTATGAGAACACATTTCAGGTATAGCTTCAAAGTACATCGGTGCCATACCTTGACATTTCTTAAAGGTAAAGAAGCCAATTGTAAAATCAAGAAAAGTAAGGTGGTAAACCTTCAAAGTTACTGCACTTCAGTAAGGCCATAACGGCTAAATATCTAAGGTGATTGGCATGGTGCATTAGATATTCCTTAAAAGCCCAGAATTTGGTCCAGGTGCCAGGGTAGGACTTGCAAAAAGTAATTTTGCCAAGGCATCAGGGGTCCTTGCACAATCCTTGCACTACCTACTTCTTAGCACAGCTTTCACCGCCTAGCACATAGTCCGGTATAAATCTCCCTGCTGCATTTTGCACTGCCTGTATACGTTTTTGCTTGGTAAGCAGGGAACCCTTCACATAGAGCCATTGCCAGTTCCAGACCGTAAAAGGTAACACAATTTTGACATGTTGGATTTACAGGGATACGTTCTGCACATAGAGTTCTCAATTATGTTTTATTTCCACAGCCTGTTTGTCCTGTTGTTAGCTGGCTCAGAGTGGTTGAGCATGGGCGTTGTTAGAGTCATCAGAAGCCTGGCTAAATCTCACTTTTTGAGAATTAATCTGTCCTCTAGGTTCGCACATAAATCCCTCAAACCTTCAGACCAGGTCAACTCTTTACTTGCAGCGTTCCCTAGCCTTACACCTGGACAAGCAAGGAGAAATAAAGATACTCTTATGTATTTGCACAGATTTTGTGGCAAAACAAGAGGCAAGCATTATTCATTAACTTTTAGAAACTACTTCTAAAACTGTTAATTCAGAGGTTTGCTAGTTCTACACATGTAACAGACGTCATATGGGCTTTATAGCCTTGTTCCTGAGCTGAACGGTGTGGATAAGAACCTGCATCTCCCTTGCTAAGGAATCTCCTAGCCCTAAATCTTATGGGTGTTCTATGGACTGTTTATATGAATACTTGCCCCCCCCCTTACTTCTTACTTCACAGATAGCGTATGCCCCAATTCTCTGGGTAAACCGTGCATGCATAAACTCTGCAACTCGTGCCTGTGGAAGAGTCTTCCAGTGCCTACCTCCCCTCTTTCTTGGTGTAAGAAGAAAGCATACATATGGGTACTTCACACAAAAAAGTGCAAAACATATCAGTTATTGTGCTGAGAAGTAGTGGTCATCACAGCCATCAGTTGAAAGCTGCTAGACATGAAGCTGCTCTTGGTCCTCCTTCCAGTGATATAAGAATGAAAGAGATATAGGTTTACGACAAGCTGTCAATCAAATACTGAGACTTGAATGCAGTGAACTTCTGTAGGCATTCTCGAGTTCAGAGGCCTTGAACTGCTACTGCTTATTGATGTCACCCAAAATGATGACTCCTCTCTCTTTAAAAGGGGTGGATCTGAGATTCCCACCATCTGTGGTGTAAATCTGCTATTTGTAAAGCGCAAACTACTCACCCTTACGGGTCTCAAGGCGTTGGGGGCCGTTGTGGAAATTAAGTGAGCTACTGCCCAGATCACATGGTGCTGAGCTGATCTGCCACCGGAGCCGGGGATCGAACCTGAGCCCTGTACTCCGAAGTCAGCTGACCTGGCCGCTGCACCACACCTCTCCACAATTACCCCGCTGCCTGCAATGAGAACTTCTTAAGGCCACCTCATAGGTGCACAAAGGCCTTTGTCTAGTGGATCCTCCTTTCTAGAATTATGGACAAAAATTACTCACAAGTCCAGTTTTCTCACATTTCCAATGTATTTGAAGCTTGCACCACCCTGTGATGGGACTGGAATTGCTTTTACCTTAAGTCTGATTATTAATTTTAAGATGGTCATGCCACATATTCGACGCCTCGTCAGGGGTGGTAAGCACTATATAAATGCAATTACAATACATATTGTAAATATAAACCTTAGATAATAAATTGGAATTTCCTTTAACGTAATAATATTTGGAAAAGCTACTGCAATCAGTCGTTTAATTGAATGTATTCCAATTTTCACAATTACGTCTTTCTGACGCTTAGTGACTGACAGATTCCTTGAGTAACTTGCGTCTTTCTGACGCTTAGTGACTAACAAATTCCTTGAGTAACTTACCCATCTTTAAACACTTTCAACACTGTTTTCAGGTTTCTCCCATGAGATGTTAACCAAAGAATTCATAAACAGCCCGTTCGTGCCTGAAGTCATCGTCTTGATTTCATGCCGCACCCTGTGTCTTGTTAGGTACACACCAACAACATTACATCCACTGGAGATCATGATAGTTTGCAACTCTTTCATATACTCCCTATCTTGGGAGAGGCCAGAAAAACATGTACTTTTATTGCATAACGTCTTGTAACTCACTAGTCGGACTGCATGGCTTTTCGTAATCTTATTTGCAAAATTTAATTAACCTTTTTCAAAGTTATGTATTTAGTGCACAAAGGTTTTTGTTGGTATGTGGCGTGACTTATTGTTACACAAGAACATACTCTGCATAAAGAAGATACACAAGATACTGGTAAAAGGGTGGTTTGAGCAGTTTATATTGACGATTACGAAGATAACGGCAATATGACCTCCAGGATGCCAGTGGTCTGGACACTTTGCCAGACATGTGTCTGTCTTCACCTAGCATTAAGGCTACTGAGGAGTCCTCATCCTTTGCAACAGTGATTCAAAGAACAGCTGAGATGCTTGACCTAACTTTGCCTTCTCAAGAGGTCATAACCAATATGCTTACAGAAGTCCCTAACCCAGCACAATCCAGCCTAGAGCCTCTATTCTCCTTTAACCGCTTGCGTGCGGCAGGAATTCCAGCCCTGTGCTGGACATTCCAACTGCGGGCGTGGTCATGACGGAACCATTCTGTCATCCGCATAGCCCAACCGTGACTCATGACGGAATGGTTCCGTCACGAGCATGGAAGGGGTTAATGACGCACTGACTGATATTCCAGTGGTCTCCTGGACCAAACCAGGATCTTGCACCTCAGTCAATCGATAAGTGGCAAGGAGGCAAAGATCTACTCTTGGCCATCAAGACTTTCTTCTGCACTGCCATGCTCCAGAGAGATTGGTGATGGGGATGTCTACCAGCCACCTGAACCTCATTTCTTTTCCAACCACCCCACTAGACAGAGAATCCAAACGGATGGAGACATTCACAAAACAAGTGTTCTCCTCTGCCAGCCTTACCCTACGCTCCGTCAACACAACATGTCTCAGGGCATGTGTTGTGGGACAGAGTGGCGGACATTTTGCTAGCAGTCCTGGCGGAACTACTGACCTTGCAGAGGTTTACTGTGGATAGACAGGATAAATACACCATTAGATCCAGGCAACTTCTAATCTGTTATTATCATTGGGCTTTTCCATCAATCTACCAAAATCACACCAGACCCTTTCACAGCAGCTATGTTCATCAGAGCCATCCTGGTTACATTGATTTTCCAAGCCATTACTCTGCCTCGACTAATCCAGAAGATTTGGGATATGATCCAGATGTTGCAACTCTTGACCTGGGTCTCAGTGAGAGTGACTCTGAGGCTTCTGGGCCTCCTGCATCCCGGTGGCACATGCGGGCTCTACAGTGGGATATAAACCTACATTGGGTTCAGCAACAAGGGGACCTGTCAGAATTCATCCAGGTGTCAAAGGAGACTGCAAAAGACCTGTAGTGGTGGCTCCTCAACTGCAGTTGGATTGGAGGCTGACACCTCTTCCTACTCCAAGCAAAGCGAACAGTCGGAACTAATGCATCTTTGCTGGACTTGGAAGGTCATCTGGGAGGGGTGGAGATCAGAGGGCCCTGGCAGAGGCTCGCCTCCACATCATCTTGTGGGTCCAAAGAAAATACAATTGTTAACCCCTGTCGGTATGGTTTCAGGTCGAGCTGGGTACACTTGAGCAGTGTCTGAATTTGCATCTTATTTTAGGCAAGTATAACATTGCCAAGGACTGCCCATTGTACCTAGCCTTAATGGACTTGTCCACTGCCTTTGACTGTGTGAACCGCACCAAATTACGGTTGCTTATGTTGGATATGGGGGTTAAAGTCTCTCTGGTCAGTTTTCTCCATACTCTTCACGTTAACTTGGCTGCCAGGGATTGCTATCGCGCTGCTTTAATATTAATTTCTACTCTCCCCTGAGGCGGAAGCCGGGGGCTCTCTCAGCGATCTTGCTGCTTTCATTTTAATTGTTTTTTTACATTGTGATTTGTATTTTAAAAACGTTGTTGTCCCCAAGTAGATTACTTACTTGGTAGGACTTTTAGTCACTATCAGCATTTCTTGTCAGGAAATTGCTTGTTGAGCCCTGCACAGCCGAGTAGGAGCTGGAGCAGTGAGAATAAAGGTAGGACTTAACGTCACTGACAGCCGCCATATTGAGTGAGGTCAGGGACCTACACTCTAGCTGCAGGACGCCTCCCACTCCCCCACAGTATTTAAACACTGCCAGGTGGAATAGCGCGTTGATTGCTATCGCGCTGCTTTAATATTAATTTCTACTCTCCCCTGAGGCGGAAGCCGGGGGCTCTCTCAGCAATCTTGCTGCTTTCATTTTAATCGTTTTTTTACATTGTGATTTGTATTTTAAAAACGTTGTTGTCCCCAAGTAGATTACTTACTTGGTAGGACTTTTAGTCACTATCAGCATTTCTTGTCAGGAAATTGCTTGTTGAGCCCTGCACAGCCGAGTAGGAGCTGGAGCAGTGAGAATAAAGGTTGGACTTAACGTCACTGACAGCTACCATATTGAGTGAGGTCAGGGACCTACACTCTAGCTGCAGGACGCCTCCCACTCCCCCAAACGGTGCATAAATTGATGATGTCATCTCGTCCGCGCAGCGGGCGGGCGCGCCAAAGGCGAGCCCGTCTGCGCCGGTCCGCGACTGGACGGGACCAGGGGCCATGACCCCTGTCCATTTACCTGGTCATCACATAAAATATAATTCTAACGACCTGCTTGCCTTGAGACCCTCGGTAAAAAAGGGATGTGATCATGTACATCACCCTTTAAATCTTCCTTACCAGTGCCGACACTGCAATCTTTTCCCAAGAGGTACTATGACAACTGAGTTTCAGAAACTTTTTAAAATGTTTCTTTTAAATTGCAGATCGCTGCCTAAGCATCAAACTGAAATCTCCTTATTGCTCGAAGAGCTTAATCCGGATGTAGTCTTCTTTACGGAGACGTGGTTAACCGCATCGTCTGTACCTGACCTTGTTCAAGCTTTACCACAGGGATATCAGATAGCCAGAACTGATCGTACGTCAGGAAAGGGAGGAGGATTAGCCATAGTGTTTAAAGACAGTTACACCTGCCGATGTAATTCCACTTCCATATTGGATTGTGAAAGTATGTCGTTTAGTTTGGAACTATCACCTAACACAAATTTTGCTGGCGTTTTAGCCTACCGCCCTCCTGGCTCGGTCAGACAGTTTCTAGATTCGGCGCCTTCAACAATTGCAGATTTGGCCATTACATCGGCTAATTTGACGCTGTTGGGCGATTTAAACATGCATTTCGAAGATACTGCTGACCATGCTGCCCAAGAATTAATTGCCGGCCTATCTGCACTACAGCTGACTCAACTTGTCCCCTATCCCACACATATGAAAGGACATCTACTGGACCCGGTATTTAGTAATTGTCCAGGTCTAGTGATAGAGCCTTCTATTACCCTCCCGTGGACAGATCACCAACTTATCCCGCTAACTTGGTGTATCCCTAAACTGCCCGCTCTTTCAACAGGATCACGGGCGGCTCGAGACTGGCCTAAATTATCAACTGATGAGTGGGTTCGTGAACTTCAAGCCACAATCCCTCTGATCAATACAGATCCCACAGTAGCTAATGATATTTTCAATAGTTGGATAACGCAGTCACTTGACACTATTCTCCCAGCAAAAAAATCGCGGACTAAAAGATCCAGAACATCAGCCCCCTGGTACACTATGGAACTTAGGGAGATCAAACGCAAGTGCAAGAGGCTGGAGAGAAAATGGCGTTTGGGCTACACAGATCTGGACAAAGCCACTTATAAGAAATCCATTGGGGACTACAAGCTAGCGATTAAGAAAGCTCAATCCCAGCACTACACACAACGGATTAAGGACGCTAGGTCCAATTCGAAGGAAATATATAGGATAATAAAAAGTCTCACTGTCCTTCCCCAGCCTCCCGTAAACAGCAACGACTTACAAGTCCGCTGTAATGAGATGGCAGATTATTTTTTTAATAAAATAGACTGTATTTACTCTTCCTTTCCAGCCATTCAATCAAAGAATTTAATAGCTGTCCCTAGCCACCCCAAATATGATGTGATAGATAATAAATCACCAGTGCTGGAGAACTTTCCTCTGCTACAGTTGGACCTATTGTCCACTCTTATGACCCAGGTAAAATCGGGTTCCCCCGGCGACCCGGCCCCACCTCGCTTCTTAAGAACTGTTAGTGAGACTATCCTTCCGGTTATGCTGAAGGTACTCAATGCCTCAAATTCCACCAATATAGTCCCCTCTAAGTGGAAAGAAGCTAGGGTGAAAGCACTTGTTAAGAAGCCTAATATGAGCACCAACAACTTCAGTAACTATCGCCCAATCTCTTTGCTCCCCTGGGCCAGTAAGTTACTGGAAAAATATATCAACAGCCTTCTGACCACTTTCTTGGAGGATAACAATCTCCTTGATCCCTCGCAGACTGGCTTTCGCCCCAAGCATGGGACGGAGTCGGCTCTGTTGGCGGTCTTGGAGGAAACAAGAGGCATCTTGGATCAGGGAGGATCGGTGGCAGTCATCCTCCTCGATCTAAGTGCCGCCTTTGATACTGTAAGTCATACAATCTTGTTGCAGCGCCTCCGGGAGATTGGGATACAAGGAGGAGCGCTGGAATGGATCCGTTCATTTCTATCCAGCAGAAAATTCCAGGTCTTTGAGGGAGCAACTATCTCTACTAGTAGGCCCTTGGACTGTGGAGTCCCACAGGGATCTTCATGAAGCCCGACGTTATTTAACGTATACATGAGACCGGTGGCTGGGGTCGTCCGTCCGTATGGCATTAAGATCGTGACCTACGCGGACGACACCCAGCTGGTGGTTTCTCTTACGCGGGCCGGAGACCCTGTGGGCACGGCAGACCTGATGGGATGCCTGAGCGAGGTCAACAGGTGGATGACCCTGTCTTGTCTCAAACTTAATGGGGACAAGACAGAGGTCATGATGTTGGGACATCTAGCTCCACCTACAATTGACCAGATCTGGCCAGCCTGCCTAGGCACCCCCCAGTCCCCAAGGATGTTATCAAGAGCCTGGGTGTCTGGCTGGACAAGTCTCTGACATTCGACCACCAGGCTGTCGTGCTATCTGCAACATGTTTTGGCCTCATTAGAACGTTGAATAAGATCCTTCCGTTGTTACCCTTTGAGGCAAGACAAATTGTGGTCCAAGGACTAATCCTCTCGAGGTTGGATTTTGGAAATGCGCTCTATCTTGGAGCTCCAGGTTCTACATTAAAAAATCTACAAGTAATTCAAAACTGTGCGGCTCGGACATTGCTTCAAATCCCTCGGAGGACCTCTGTAAAAGCTGGACTGACAAGACTACACTGGCTTCCGGTGAAGGACAGGATCAGTTTCAAATCTCTCTGTCTTGCCCACCAATCCTTTTGGGAAACCGGCCCATTAATCAATCGCCCTTTAATTACTCCCTACTTACCCAGCAGACAGCTAAGGTCCACTAACGCTCTACTTGCTGCTGTGCCAAAGATCAAACGGTCCAGATCAGGTGGTCGGTCCTTTTCTCTAAATGCAGCCAAGTTGTGGAACAGCTTGCCTTTTTATTTAAGGTCCAACTCTGACCTTACCTCTTTCAGGAAGCAACTGAAGACTTTTTTGTTCAATAAATAGTGTGTTTTTTTTCTTTCTGAACTTAAGTTCCACTGAGATTATTTGTTAGCAATTAGCGCTAGGACGCCCCCGGGCAACTATCTGCGCTTTAGAAAACCCATTTTCATTTCATTTCATTTCATTTCCAGAGTCCTATACGGTTCCTCAGGTTGAACTGACTGGTTCTTTTGATCTCTCTTGGGGAGTTCGCCAGGGTTGTATTCTGGCCCTGTTATTGTTTTTAATATTAATAATCTGATCCACCTATTGCCTCTGATGACATTGCAGGGATGGGATGATCCATGCTCCAGCTTTACTATATGCTTGTGACGCTGTACTTATGGCCCTCACTCTGAATGCTCTTCGTAAGCTTGTAGGCTCCTTTGTATCTTTCATGGGTGAACTGGATTTAGTTACCAGTTTCAGTAAGTCCCATATTATGGCTTGTGGCCCAGGCAAGATTAACATCTTGAATTTACCTATTGGTAGTAATATGTTGACTGGGGTGAATGGTTACCTTTACCTAGGAATTTACCTTGATTCTTCAGGTACTTGGCGCAATCTGATCGGAATGCTTGTTTGAAAATGTCCAAATCTGCAGGAACCATACTAAATCTCCTATTAGACTGCCTTTACTTTTAATTTATAAAGCTCACTGTGTTGCAGCTGCTTTATATGGGGCTGGTGTTTGGGGTTACACTCATTTATCATTGCTCTAGTATGAGGAAAGCAGAGTCTGCAGATCAATCCTTTCAGTTCCTCCTTCCATGTCACACTATAGTCTTCATACGGAGCTGTTGTTACGTATTGGATTTAGTACGTTTGGCACCTCTGATGGTTTGGGTATTAATTTGGACCTCGCAGGAAACAGGCCTAAATAGAGAGATTATTAGGGACTGCTTAGCCTGTGTAGTATGGGCTTAGATTAACGTGGCTCGTTTAAGTGAAGGATTCTTTTAGTAAGATTGGCCTTCCGCAAAGTTTTGTTACACCAAAGTCTCTTTCTAAGAAAGACAAATGGCTGGCCAAGCTTACCTTTGTGGAGTTTAGTCGACTATAGAGCCTAAGGGATGAATCAGTGAAGACGTCTGCTAAGGATTATGTCCGATTTAGGGGAATTAGTGCCGCAGTTCCGTATTTAGATCTTTCTTTAGCTCGCTTAAGGGCTGGGACAGTTTGGTGACCTTTAAGTTTCCCACTTGGGCCCCATACGTTTAGAAGTAGCTTGCCGCTTTGCCCCCGTGATAGTGCATCATCCTAGTCCTTATTACATTTTATGGGGTTTTTTTGGTGCTTTTTTCGGTTGCATTTTGACCTATTAAAAAAAAAAATGTAAGTATTTAGCTTACAGGCAGTGCAGAATTTCATTATTCTATCTGCAACTTTTAGATAAAATTGAGGTTTGCTTTAGAGTTAGTTCCTTTTTGAAAGCACGTAAATCTACTAGCTTTGTGACTTAATGTTCTATGTCCGTTCTGTCAAATAACTTCCCGTACAGGTTCCTTTTTAAATTCTGCTCATGGCGGATCCTTAGACCTTTTCGATATCAGAATTGTTGCTGTTGGCGGGTTTTGCCGCTCTTTTTGTGGTGCTGCTATCTATTCCTCTGTATTCCCCACTTTTGAACTGCAGATGATGTAGTGCACCAGGAAATGCAACAAATGCTGGTGATATTAAGCCATGCCTGTTTTTTCAAGCGTATCACGCTATTTTTGACCTCTAACCCCTACGTGACCACTCTAAATTAAAGCCACTTGACAAAGGCAACAGTAGAGGATCCACTATACTGAAACTTTTGCTTTCTGTGAAGTTTGTAGCTGAGGAGCGATCCCACAATGCAGAGCTCCAGCTTATGCAGGGTGGCAGCAGTAGGGCCACAGCGGCTGAATCGTTCCCTCCTCTGGCGAGAGTGGCACAGTGCCCAGTATCTGCAGACTACAGTCTGCGGCAAGGACTGGTGATGGTGGTCAGGTGACTGGGGGTATCCGCACCAGGGGAATCAGCACGCACGAGCGAGTGACTAGGGGTATCTGCACCAGAGGCTTCAGCAGGCATGGGTGAGTGCTCAGCAAGTACACCAACCTCCTGCAGGACTGGCAGAACATGTAATAGAATAACGCTCCCCTTGGGACAGACAGCAGGAACCTAACATATGCCCTGTATTAAGCTGGAACTCCAGGTGACTTACGGGACATCGACAGTTGGGCTATATCGCAAAGACTTAAAGGGAAATTCATAGAGCGGGCATTAAGACAGAAAGGGTTCTGCCAGCCTAGTAAGCTTGTTTGAATGTAAGAATTTTCAGTAGAAGAAGGGCAACATATCTAGTGATATTATGCGGATAGAAGGTTGGACCCTTTCTCGCCTAAAAGGAGGGGCTTAAACATAGAGCCATTTGTGAAGAGTACACAGAACCTCAAAAGGGTCTGACATCTTTGAATAGTGCATCTAACCTTTAAAGTGTTGCTGTCCTTGCCCGGGAAGCCAACGAAGAGTGGACAACAAGGGTTAATATGGAAGAATTTCGGGGAAGTAATCGTAAGCCTCGCTGTTTAGTTCCGAGTTCCTTGGTTCCACTGCAGATTGTAATTGGGAAGACTCATATAGAGGACATGGGCATAATATACACAATGGTAGGCACAGGTGGTCACCATATGAATTAGGGGGATAATATGCAACGCGATCTCGTGGTGAAACCCCACATTTTGCACAAATATGATAGGAAGAGCAAATCATAGAGGGCCAATACAGATCACTCCAGCAGTTGACCCTGTGTTCTCAACCAACATGTCCGTTATAGCATATGGCTCCACAATCGCTGTAGGGATTTATCCATTGTGCTAAGGTTGTATGTATTTGCTGTGGCTATTTGGCACACTGGTGTATTGCTTGGCTGATGGTTAAAATGTTAATGATTGGATGATTTTTGCCAACCTGCAGCAGAAAAAACTGAATAACTTGGGAGGGAAGTGTAGGTGCTTGCCTAGTGAGAGGCATAGTTTTTGGTTGACGGTCTCTGCTCCTGCCTATACCGAAGCAGCAGAAGCACACACGCTCTGGCTTCACTCCCAAAGCACCTCTGCATCCCGGCTTATAATTTCTGTCACATGAGGACAAACATGTAGGGGAGTCTTTCCTATTACTCTCTTAATGAGCCCCAGGTACATATAGCCGTAGAACTGCTATGCGGACTGTGCAGAGCACTTCTCTGGCTTGGCACTTGATCCAGGCATGGACTATTCAGCCATTCATCCATACGAATGTCCATCTATGATTGCACTCACTTATGTATCTGTTAGACCTGGTATCATTGGTGTGAGTCTCCCTTCCATTTTTCAGTGATTGCCTCCTCTTTTTTTAATCTGTTTTGCTGGTTAGATGCTTTGGGCACTGTGCCACTGCTATTCAGTGCCACAGTGCAAGTGCTCCCTATGTTAAATTGATGTATTGAATAGAGACTCCATGATTGGGTTATTTGATTTACTTGTCAGACTCTAGTACAGTGCACCACGTGTGCCCAGGGCTTGTAAATCGAATGCTGCTGGTGGGCTTGCAGCACTGGTTGTGCCACCCACAGAAGCATCTTGTAAAGTGTGTTGCAGGCCTGCCATTGCAGAGCATGTGTGCAGTCTAGTACTGCCATGTCGACTTGGTAAGTGCACCCACTTTGCAGTCCCTAAACCATTCCTTTTCTTCATATCAGACACCCATAAGGTAGGCCCAAGGGCAGGGTGCATTGTAAGTATAAGGTAGGACATGCCCTGATGTGTGTGGCATGTCATAATAGTGAATTACAGCCATTTTTGTTGTTAACTATTACAAGGCTACCTGTTCCCCATAGGCCAGAATGGGCAAATGATTATAACATCTTATAATCCTAACTGACTCAAAGAGCTAGGTAGAAATTCGAATTTAGTATGCCTGAACTCAGAATGATAAAATACATCTTATAGTGAAGTTGGTTTTAACATTCTGTGTTTGAAAATACCATTTTTAGAAAGTAGGTATTTTCTTGCCTAACTATCCAAGCCTGCCTCTACTAGGTTGTGTATTCCTTGTCTGGAGTTTGAGTGATAGTGGCTGGGGGATGCCAGGAGACAGGGTGAGTCAGCACAGGGCTGAATAGAGCTATGTGCATGTAGATGAGTGGGAGGAGTTGCACCTGAGACCTGGATAGGACTGTGCCTGCCTTCCACAATGCTGGCTCTACCTCCTGTGGTGCGTCTGATGTCCCTGGCCCACACTGTCAAAGTAAAGAAGGAGTTTTGTCCACAAAGTGCTCCAGGACTGCACAGAATTGGTTTGGACTGGGTACAGGATTGTCTGCCTTCCGAGGACAAAGGATTTTCTAGTATAAATATTGGGGCCGAACCCCAAGAATTTAGGTCACTTCTGGAACAACAAGACGAAACTCTGCCAAGGAGAAGAACCAAGGAAGCTGTAAGAGTTGGACTGCCCCCCCCACCCCCCTGCCAGTGTGCTGTGTTGCTGGGTTGGCCTACAGTGGTGTCTTCAGTGCCAAGGGGAGGAGAATGAACTTTCAAAGAACTTTCATCATCTTGCAGAATATTACTCCAAGTGCTTGATTTGAGCTTGCCTCCTGACCGAAGTCTCAGTGATGCCAGACTTCACCCCCTTCTGTTTGCCTGCATCTGGAACTTGCTGTTCTAGTGCTACAGAAGGAATCTGCAATACCAATGCTGGCGAGCGACGCCGTAATCTGCAACGTAGTCGTGAGTGTTACCCCGACTTGCGACGCCAACCCAACGCCTCTTGCTGTGCCACATCGCCTCTGAAGCCAACATCATCGCGGAGCCAATCGTCGACGTGGGTGGTCAAGAATCCATCGACATCGTGACATCGTACGGAACCGTGGTTTCGGTGCCATTGTGACGTCACCTCCTCTCCAACCAGCAACCAACGCCTCCCCTGCCTGAGCAAGCATCCAGGACACAGACGCATCATCTCCCCCGAAGTAAGGTACCGACACCGCAACAAGCCAATGATGCCGCACCTCCTCAACGCCGTGAGCTGTCTTTGTTTTCACGTTTCCCAGGTACTGTTCTCTGTTTTGGCTCCGGGCCCGACGCCGCGCACCTCGCGGTCGGCGCCATACTTTGGGATTTTTTTTACCTTGATGTCGTGATAACTCCTGTTGGGGTTATCTGTTGCTAAAGACTGCTTTTAAGTGAATAACCTATTTTTGAACTATTTCTAACATCTTGAAGAATTCTTATTGAGTACAGTATTGTGTTGTTTTGTCGTTTATGATCTTGTGATAAGTCTGTGTAAAGAATACTTATTTTTATAAAACCTTTGTTGTCACCATCTGTAGTGTTTTCACTGTATTACTGTATGTGTTCACAAATGCTTAACACACTGCCTCTGAGATAAGCCTGTCACCTCGTGCCAAGCTACCAAGGGGGTAAGCAGGGGTTATCCGGTAGTGTCATCCCCTTTCTCTGACTTAGAAGCAAGGGTCCCTATTTGGTCAAAGGTGCAAACCATTGCCAACTAGAGACCCCCAGTTCTAACAGTATCCATCTATGCACTCACTCACCTATCCAAATATTGACTTATTTTCACATTCACGGACTCGCCTATGCTTACAGAGAGTCGCCAATTGATAAAGAAGAACTTCTGCATATAAAATATCAAGACCTCTTGGCTTTGTCAATGGTTAATTTTAATTGCTGTTTCTTAACAAATCAAAGATATTTGAAAGAGAAAAATAATCTGAGTTTTGATTTTGTTAGAAAGGATGCATCGCTATTGGGGGTGGAGGTAGGTGCCACCCATTAGTTCCTGTTTTTTATACTTGTTAGAAGTTTTGAGCAACTCTTGAATTATTCGGTAATAGCTGTAATTCCAGGTGTGATATTACCAACTGGATGTCCTTCTGTACTTGTACTAATGGCCTCAGAAATCCTTCATAATAGCTCGTAAACATATTTGTACCATCACACGTTCCTACGTCACATACTGAATCCAAGTAATTGAGGCTTCTTGTAATATTGTAATATTTCTGCTTCTGGTCATACTTCTGCTTCATGCAACAAGAATAATCTATGCTGGTGCCTTGCTAGCAGTAGGGAGGTTGCATGCTGGAGCTAGTAATTTCAGTGAAAACAGTTAACCCAAAAGGGAATAATTTCGTAGGACAACAGACTTTTTATTCGACCAGTTGAAGGAAAAATGTTTTAGAAAAAAATAGACCTTTTACGTGATGGAGAAAAAAATTGAAAAAAACAGCGTTTCCGTGTACTATGAAAAGTAATGTTTCTTATCATAACGTTATTAAGGTATAATATATAGTTTCACGCACCATATGCATTACTCTCTAGTTGTCGAAATCCGTGCCCTTTTTATTTGCGGTTTACTCGCGCAATCAGTCCTAAACAGAGAGCCAATTCATGAAATGGAACTGTTGATACTCCGAGAAATGTCCCTATAGAGACCCGACATTACCCTGCTACACTAGGCCTTTATTACACTAACTGGGTTCACGTCGAGGAATGTGTGTTGAGCTTTCCATGCTAGAGAGCAGGATATTAAAAATATGCATTTATGTTGTAGGCGCGCAGGCAGATTTGGACCGGACGCACATTGAACCCAGCGTGTACCTGACGTCATTGCTGTCAGGTAGGTCCTCTTTTTTGAGTCCAGACAGACAGGTTATTAACGTGGGCGCCATGTTTACGGGGTGAAGAGACGGACCGCTCGGCCTTCTGTGTACTGTGGGCTGCAAAAGCAGTAATGTCAAAAGCACAAAATGTCTGTCTTCGTTCAGTGGTGTATAAAATGTTGACTTGAAGGTCTGCAGGTGCTGGATTAAGAACCTAGCCTAAAAGTGCTTCAGAATATACCATCTGGAGAGCTTAATTGTTAAGCCAGGTCAGTGCTTAAACTTTGAAGTCCATTTTAAACAAAATAAAGCAGCTGGAATCTGGCAAAAAAAGAAATGCGCGTGTTATCCATTCCTTCTTATATAGACCAAGGACAACGGGGTTGTTTTCACAGGTGCATTTCGAAGTACTGCTCTCTATGGGCGTTTATTTATTTCTGTTAAATTGTACCTGTGTAAGGCAAGAGCAGCACCTGAAAGCGTTCTTCCCTTTGTTTTGGGACAAGCTGACAATGATTATAGGAATGTGTTAAAATATGTGTGTCCTGTTTGAAGCAAGCTACTATTTTTAGGGCGCAGTGGTGACTGCCGTGTTCTCAGCAGTGTCTTGTTTTGTGAAAGCATTTTTGCTTTTGGCCTTCTAAAACATTTGTGGTAAGCGAGTTCTTTCTTTCAAAACATCTTCTCTATTTCCTAGCCAAGCAGACCCATACCCACGCTCTTATTCATTAGTACCGTAATGCTGCAGTCACATATGGGAAGGGGGGGGTGGAGGGGAGGGGGGTGAACTTTAAACCTGACCACTATGTCTATGGAAATAAATGCTGTAAACGTGTGGTAAATAGCGCATGTACACCAGATATCCTGGAGAACATTTGCTAGATTCCCTTTCAGAGTGCCAGGGGGAATGCAGGGGCTATTGGACCCAACCGTGGTGGTTGAGGCTTTTTACTCCTGATGTTCCAAGGCCCGACCTACTATGGATCTTGAGCAGCTGGGCTAAGTACCCCTTCTGCACTTGACTCTCAGTTGAAGCTGTGGACGAGCAGTTGTATGGCTCCCTCTTGGGAGGGGGAGGTGAGCGAACATGACTCATAACTTAAAGTACACACAGTACTGACAATAAATCAATGTCTAGTCAAATCCTTTATTTTGTAAGAAAAATAAGTATTTAATTTCGAAGTCTACACATGCATTTATGATCAATAACACAATGCTCTTCAGGTTAGGGCACTAGTCGTCCGTAAAATCCCTGTCCCACCCTCTTTCTTACAACGTCGTTGGGTTCAATCTCCATTCAGTGGTGGCCTTATCCAGGGAATGCCTACCAGTAGGTGGTACACAAGAATTCCTCTTTGACTCCTTAGGGTTTGGTCAAAAGTGTTTATGGTGCCACTGTTAGAAGCAGGTCTCCCGGGGCCCCAAAGACTGACTTCCAGTCTTAACCTCAGGTGGTATGGAAGAGTTCAGCAGTGCAATGAGTGCCCTCTCCTCAGGGGCTCCCAAGTCCTGATCCTGGTCGGCGAAGTTGGGCTGCTTGCGGTATGCACAGCAGTACCCAGCAGGCACAGACTTTCACCTTCAAGTAACACTGCATGCTCTTTCCAGCAATCAGAGCTGCTCCCACTCAGCAAACACAAGGTAATTTACTTCTCCCCTAACTAGGGGAATATAAGGAGGGGTTTCGATCCTCCGGCTCCTGACTGGAGCCCCAGCAAGGGTGCAATGTCTTTGGCTGCATCCTTGCATTCTTCGGGGAATCTGTCAGGTGCAGGTCAGTGTGCAGGCTTGCACCACTGGTCACAGCAGTAATCCTTCTGTCCAGGCAATGAGCCGAACTCTAGGCCTCAGTGCTACTGGCAGTCCCTCCTGGCGTACGTGGTTGCTGATATCGGCAGACACAAGTTTCACGCTTCTCGACAAAATAAGTTCAGCGATGGCCCCCGATGGCATATGTGGTTGGCAAGGTGGTGCAAACTTGGCGCCACCCCCACGGCACTCCTTTCAAGGCCACCTGATATGCGCATCAAAAGGTAACTTCCAGCCTTTTATGATCCCCTTATCAGACCATCCCCTTCCTGAGATGTGTCCAGGTCCCTTCTTTGTGATCTATCACTGAATCAAAGAGCAATTTTTGAAATGTAAAGGGGGGAAGAGTCCCTTCCACCAGTGTGTGCTCAACCAAACTCTCAGGAACGGGGACATACACAGATCTGTCGGGGGGGGGTGGAGAGGGGGATTCAGCTACTCCTCATATCTTCTCCAGGCAGGACTGTGGTTCCCAAATTGGAACACAGGGTCCTTCATGTAATGTGCCATTGCAGGCATTCTTACACTCAGTGTACATTCCTAGCACACTTGCTGTCCAGTACTTCTTACCTCCAGGCATTGTACCATTACAGTCACACACATTCAACATGCACGTTGTCTCCCAACAGGAATATACACACAGTTCTGCTCTATCCTTGTACTGTGCCTTTTCCAGGCACACACACACACCCAGCACAGAGTCACTACTCCTGCACTGCGCAGCACTCCACATCTACCTGATGTTGGCCAAGGGTGAGTTAAGCACACAGCGCCTTCCTGTTTTTACCAACCGACCCCGCTCAAAAACAGGAATTTTAGCAGTCCATGCACTCATTTTTGAGTGGCACGACTCCTCCGGAAAGCCTTTGGGCCCCGCAGAGTCAGATGGGGCTCTATCTGGTTTCACGCCATCGGCTCTGGCCCCTGCCCTTATGGGCTCCCATGGATCCGGACTGCCGCTGGTGGTGCCACTACGACCTTCCCCGGCACCGTTCTGAGCGCCGATATACCCAGTACTGCCAGCCCCATTTTCAGCCCCTATGACACACTGCCAGCCCCATTTTCAGCCCCTATGACACGGAGCCGCGTCGCCCGGTCCTAACAGGACCCCGTATCCTAGGTTGGAGCCTGATCCCTATTCTAAAGGGCTAGGCCTAGGGGAGGAATGGGAGGGATGTCAGGATCCTTTATAATACATTTGGAAGGCAACAACCTAGGCAACTAATGTCTAGAACACATTAATGGTGAATTAAATAAACAATTGGCTGAGGCTGACTGTAAGACTTGAGTATTTTTATTTGGCAGTTACACAGTTAATAAATCATTAATATAACACAATCGTAAAGGTTAAAATTTCATACAAGGTTATAAAACAAGAACAAATAAAAACACAAGTTAAAAATATGTCTGTCAATGGTAGATAAGTGGCGAAAAATGGGTTTCTACGCGCGTTTCGTCGGCCAGCGCCTTCTTCCTGGAGTAGCCACACAATTTCTATAAAGTGAAAATACACATAGATTATATATATATAAAATTACATAATGACACAATTTATACAGTTGAAACGGTTTTTAACATTTAGAATTTTAATTTTTACAGCCAGTTAGTCCAGTTTCTGGTTTACAGATTTATAAAGCAACAGTGATTTCCATTGTTCATTTTTATTCCTGTCATTTCCTTACATGTTCTGTCTTAGTCCAAAAAGACACCTGTCTTAAATTGGAGATTTAAAAGTAGGGTAAGGGACAACATGATAGAGAATGGCATATTGCGTGTATATAGGATATATAAAGATATTTTTAAGGATATCCTATTTCAGTAATTTGAAGAGCACTCATTGATGCTTCAGACAATTCATAGCCGCCCAATAAATGAGAGAGGAGATAAGCGAAAGGTCTTTTGAGGGCTTGCTATGATGATGTATTGATAAGGAAACAAATACATGACAGCGCAAGTATCTTAACTTACTTTTGTATAGAACAAGAAAATAAAGCTTTTTATTTCCCCTGCTATGGTGGTGTTTTCTTTTATATTAGTATTTATATCTCTGGTACTTACTATGAAGATCAATTATTGAACACTGGTCAAGACGATTTTCTATTTCTTATGCAAATCTTTTTAGATCCAGTGTTGCAGGAGCTTCGGTAGAAGATCATACCTGTTATTAGTTTTTTATTCCAGATGAGAAAGTCAAATACATGTATTATTTAGTAATCTTTTACCTGATTGCCAAGAACACAAGTAGTTATTTCCCGCTGGCCGGAGCCCTTTAAGTGAAGAAATGCTGGATAAGATTCACTAGGTCGGAATCCTCCTCAGATGACTTCTAGATATCTATTTTTGGAGATGGTATAAAGCCGGAATTATATCTATTAGTCTTGTTCTTAGTAACAATTCAGTTAGATTTAATTTCTTATACGCTGGTGGACTTAGTTATTAATAATCGTGTTGTCTAAACTTTTTTTGATCTTACCTATTGTTACTGATGTTTTCATTTTCTTGAGCCCACTCAGTGATCTATGATGTGATCTGGGGCCAAATGCGATGTATTGAGTGGTGTTCTGATGGTCCAAAAAGAAAGGAAGAGGAGGCAAGAATTACATCTATATCTTTGTACAGATCAGGTTAAAAAATACCTATGACTCTTCTAATCTTACCAGTGGTAACAAGGTCTTATATTTCAAAGGTGTGGATGGTGCTAGCAGGATTTTCAAGGATTCTAGATGGGTGGGGAGGTGATATTAAAAGATCTCCCTGCCTGTGGATATAAAGAGGGAGGCATATTAAGTTCTATTTAGTTGAATGGAGAAAAACAGGGTTCTGCTATTTGCTCATAGCGGTTTGTTTTGGTGTAGCGTCTTACCTCAGGATAATCGGCAGGGCTCACTATGTCCGGCGGCAGCGGGATGGTCCGTCTGGCGATGCAGAAGCGGGAAATGCTGATAAAATGCCCGTCGGTGGGAGGTGTTTATATATGTTTGATAATTGGTGTCAATTGCCCACACCTATGTTGTATCTACGTTTGACTATTCCGACGCGTTAATATTGGGAGGAGTTTCCCATGTAAACACATAATGGCGGCTTTACTCAGCACGCTTCAGTAATTGGTGGTGAGGCGCTTGTGTGTTTGGTCTTTGAAAGCGAAAAGGGACTCAGTTTTGTAGTTTTTTGTATGATGAGACTCGCGCGCTTGTGTTATTTGCGCTTACGAGTGAAGACAGACTTTGATTCTGTGGTTTGCAAATAGATATTTCATTGTAGCGGTTTAAGCACTTACAATGTACTTGGTTGTGGGGGAAGGGAGACCCACGAGAGAGATGCATTTAAATGATTATACTCGCGCGCTTGTGTTATTTGCGCTTACGAGTAAAGACAGACTTTGATTCTGTAGTTTGCAAATAGATTTTTCATTGTAGCGCTTAAGCACTTACAATGTACTTGGTTGTGGGGGAAGGGAGACCCACGAGAGAGATGCATTTTATTGAATGATTATAAAAATAATGAATTTACTTAGGGCAACCTATTTTTTAATATAAGGAAAATATGTATATATTCTCTCAATGTTATTTGTAAATCACAGAGTGTATAGTGTGTATTCTTTTTTGAAATAATACTATGCTAAGAGGTTGCTTCCTTCAACTTTGACTCTATTAATAATATTATTGTCATGTTTCGCTAGTTGTTTCATCAATTCTTCATTCTGATTGGTAGGGGCATTATAGATACGGTAATACATGTTTATATTCACTCGTGGGTTTAAATGCGTGCATATAGTTACATTTTGAAGAAAGGAATTTTCAGGAGATTGCGTGTTCCCACGGAATTTCATTATTCATTCCTTGGCGGAAAGTATTAAAAATAAAAATCCAAAAGACTTCCCTTTTCTTTCGGATGGCTGTACCGCCTTTGGAGTCTGGGGTGTGGATTTTCTCAAGGATTTTCCATTTAAAATCATCAGCACAGTGACCCTTCTCTATGAAGTGCTTTACCATTGGGCAAGCAATTTTTTGGTTCTTATCGCTGAGCGATGTTCGTTCAAGCGTGTCTGAATCATACGTGAGGTTTCTCCCACGTATCCCAGGAGACAAGGACATTGTATGAAATACACCACGTTGGTTGATTTGCAGTTCCACATTTCCTTTGCCTTCGTTTTGTGGTCATTGTGTTCGAATTCTTCACCTCGCAGAATATTTCCGCATGAATTACATGAGGAACAGGGAAAGGTCCCTTTTATTGGATTGTTTGTTAGGATTGATCTTTGACTGAAATTATCTTTCTGTGTACTATTTTGAAAGCGGGAATGGACAATGAATTCTTTTATATTTTTATTTCTCTTGTGGGCAAAGAGGGGCTTCATCAATTTTTGTTCATTGGAGCAATTGCTGTTTAATATATGCCAATTTGAATTTATAACTTGTTTAACCTTTTCATTTACAGTGGAATGTTTTGTTATGCAGACTATTTGGTCATTAGGTTTTGGAGATTTGGTTCGCAGGAGAGAGTCTCGGTCATAATACCGTGCTCGCTTGTATGAATCTCTCACTAAACGATGAGGATAGCCTCTATCGATTAAATTTGGTTCTCATTGTTGTAGCTTGCTTATCAAAGTCATTAAGGTTTGTACAATTACGTCTGACACGTAAGAATTGGGAGAAGGGGATGCTATTCTTTTGCGATCTCGGGTGGAAGCTACGATAGTGTAGTAGTGTATTCCTAGCTGTAGGTTTTGTGTGAAGATCTACTTTTAGAATTCCTTCCTCATTTATAATTTCAATATCCAAAAATTCTACTTTCTTATTGCTGATATGGGAAGTGAAATGGAGGTTAGGGTTTGCTGCATTTATCCATTGGAGGAATTCTTCTAGAGTTTCTCTCCCATCGGTCCAGATAAAGAAGATGTCATCAATATATCTGGACCAATGGGAGATGGACTCATAAAAGGGGGCAATCTCATTCTGAATGAATTCCTTCTCGAAGGCTGCCATGAAGATATTAGCTATCGATGGTGCTACTGAGGCGCCCATGCTTACACCTTTGATCTGGCGATAGATATGGGACCCAAATTCAAATATATTCTCTGTTAATACAATTTCTAGACAGGCGAGCAAAAATTCTTTTGGGCAGGGAATTTTGTGTAAATCAATGAACCAACTCGTGGTTTTCATAGCATCAGTCAGAGGAATATTACTATATAGGGACTCTACGTCCATTGTAACCAATAGTTAGCATTTTAAGCATATTGATTTCATATTCAGATGTGTCAATAATTACTATGCCACCTCCTTTGTCACATCCCTTAAAAGTTAAGTTTTTGTTGTTAGAGAGGGATGTTAGGGCTTGGTGTTCTTCCTTTTCTAAGTTGTAAATTGGTTTAGGGATGTACCTTAAGGCTTGATCTAATTTTTTCAAAACTACTAGCTCGAAAGTAGCAACTTCCGGCCCCAATTGTTCTAGACCCGGGCTGAATGCTGGATGACCCTACATTTTATGTCCCTTTGAGATCTCATTCTCTAATAAACTTATCTAGGAAAATCATGTCCCTAACCATAGCTGCCCTGGAAGACGGATTCATTAATGCCAAAGAATTCGACTCCCTGAACCACAATCAGGGAAAAACTGCTTGTATTTATGGTCTTCCCAAAATACACAAACATGCCAACAACCCCCCGTACCGTCCCATTGTCTCCACCATAGGTACTGCAACTGAACCACTCTCTAAATATGTGGACAATTATCTGCGTCCTTTTATCCCCAAAATTGACTCATACATACGTGATACAGGCCACATGATACAGAAAATTGAAGGAATTGCATTTAACTGCAACAATGAACTATTGGTTACAATGGACGTAGAGTCCCTATATAGTAATATTCCTCTGACTGATGCTATGAAAACCACGAGTTGGTTCATTGATTTACACAAAATTCCCAGCCCAAAAGAATTTTTGCTCGCCTTTCTAGAAATTGTATTAACAGAGAATATATTTGAATTTGGGTCCCATATCTATCGCCAGATCAAAGGTGTAAGCATGGGCGCCTCAGTAGCACCATCGATAGCTAATATCTTCATGGCAGCCTTCGAGAAGGAATTCATTCAGAATGAGATTGCCCCCTTTTATGAGTCCATCTCCCATTGGTCCAGATATATTGATGACATCTTCTTTATCTGGACCGATGGGAGAGAAACTCTAGAAGAATTCCTCCAATGGATAAATGGAGCAAACCCTAACCTCCATTTCACTTCCCATATCAGCAATAAGAAAGTAGAATTTTTGGATATTGAAATTATAAATGAGGAAGGAATTCTAAAAGTAGATCTTCACACAAAACCTACAGCTAGGAATACACTACTACACTATCGTAGCTTCCACCCGAGATCGCAAAAAAATAGCATCCCCTTCTCCCAATTCTTACGTGTCAGACGTAATTGTACAAACCTTAATGACTTTGATAAGCAAGCTACAACAATGAGAACCAAATTTATCGATAGAGGCTATCCTCATCGTTTAGTGAGAGATTCATACAAGCGAGCACGGTATTATGACCGAGACTCTCTCCTGCGAACCAAATCTCCAAAACCTAATGACCAAATAGTCTGCATAACAAAACATTCCACTGTAAATGAAAAGGTTAAACAAGTTATAAATTCAAATTGGCATATATTAAACAGCAATTGCTCCAATGAACAAAAATTGATGAAGCCCCTCTTTGCCCACAAGAGAAATAAAAATATAAAAGAATTCATTGTCCATTCCCGCTTTCAAAATAGTACACAGAAAGATAATTTCAGTCAAAGATCAATCCTAACAAACAATCCAATAAAAGGGACCTTTCCCTGTTCCTCATGTAATTCATGCGGAAATATTCTGCGAGGTGAAGAATTCGAACACAATGACCACAAAACGAAGGCAAAGGAAATGTGGAACTGCAAATCAACCAACGTGGTGTATTTCATACAATGTCCTTGTCTCCTGGGATACGTGGGAGAAACCTCACGTATGATTCAGACACGCTTGAACGAACATCGCTCAGCGATAAGAACCAAAAAAATTGCTTGCCCAATGGTAAAGCACTTCATAGAGAAGGGTCACTGTGCTGATGATTTTAAATGGAGAATCCTTGAGAAAATCCACACCCCAGACTCCAAAGGCGGTACAGCCATCCGAAAGAAAAGGGAAGTCTTTTGGATTTTTATTTTTAATACTTTCCGCCAAGGAATGAATAATGAAATTCCGTGGGAACACGCAATCTCCTGAAAATTCCTTTCTTCAAAATTTAACTATATGCACGCATTTAAACCCACGAGTGAATATAAACATGTATTACCGTATCTATAATGCCCCTACCAATCAGAATGAAGAATTGATGAAACAACTAGCGAAACATGACAATAATATTATTAATAGAGTCAAAGTTGAAGGAAGCAACCTCTTAGCATAGTATTATTTCAAAAAAGAATACACACTATACACTCTGTGATTTACAAATAACATTTAGAGAATATATACATATTTTCCTTATATTAAAAAATAGGTTGCCCTAAGTAAATTCATTATTTTTATAATCATTCAATAAAATGCATCTCTCTCGTGGGTCTCCCTTCCCCCACAACCAAGTACATTGTAAGTGCTTAACCGCTACAATGAAAAATCTATTTGCAAACTACAGAATCAAAGTCTGTCTTTACTCGTAAGCGCAAATAACACAAGCGCGCGAGTATAATCATTTAAATGCATCTCTCTCGTGGGTCTACCTTCCCCTACAATCATGTACATTGTAAGTGCTTAAACCGCTACAATGAAATATCTATTTGCAAACCACAGAATCAAAGTCTGTCTTCACTCGTAAGCGCAAATAACACAAGCGCGCGAGTCTCATCATACAAAAAACTACAAAACTGAGTCCCTTTTCGCTTTCAAAGACCAAACACACAAGCGCCTCACCACCAATTACTGAAGCGTGCTGAGTAAAGCCGCCATTATGTGTTTACATGGGAAACTCCTCCCAAAATTAACGCGTCGGAATAGTCAAACATAGATACAACATAGGTGTGGGCAATTGACATCAATTATCAAACATATATAAACACCTCCCACCGACGGGCATTTTATCAGCATTTCCCGCTTCTGCATCGCCAGACGGACCATCCCGCTGCCGCCGGACATAGTGAGCCCTGCCGATTATCCTGAGGTAAGACGCTACACCAAAACAAACCGCTATGAGCAAATAGCAGAACCCTGTTTTTCTCCATTCAACTAAATAGAACTTAATATGCCTCCCTCTTTATATCCACAGGCAGGGAGATCTTTTAATATCACCTCCCCACCCATCTAGAATCCTTGAAAATCCTGCTAGCACCATCCACACCTTTGAAATATAAGACCTTGTTACCACTGGTAAGATTAGAAGAGTCATAGGTATTTTTTAACCTGATCTGTACAAAGATATAGATGTAATTCTTGCCTCCTCTTCCTTTCTTTTTGGACCATCAGAACACCACTCAATACATCGCATTTGGCCCCAGATCACATCATAGATCACTGAGTGGGCTCAAGAAAATGAAAACATCAGTAACAATAGGTAAGATCAAAAAAAGTTTAGACAACACGATTATTAAAAACTAAGTCCACCAGCGTATAAGAAATTAAATCTAACTGAATTGTTACTAAGAACAAGACTAATAGATATAATTCCGGCTTTATACCATCTCCAAAAATAGATATCTAGAAGTCATCTGAGGAGGATTCCGACCTAGTGAATCTTATCCAGCATTTCTTCACTTAAAGGGCTCCGGCCAGCGGGAAATAACTGCTTGTGTTCTTGGCAATCAGGTAAAAGATTACTAAATAATACATGTATTTGACTTTCTCATCTGGAATAAAAAACTAATAACAGGTATGATCTTCTACCCAAGCTCCTGCAACACTGGATCTAAAAAGATTTGCATAAGAAATAGAAAGTCGTCTTGACCAGTGTTCAATAATTGATCTTCATAGTAAGTACCAGAGATATAAATACTAATATAAAAGAAAACACCACCATAGCAGGGGAAATGAAAAGCTTTATTTTCTTGTTCTATACAAAAGTAAGTTAAGATACTTGCGCTGTCATGTATTTGTTTCCTTATCAATACATCATCATAGCAAGCCCTCAAAAGACCTTTCGATTATCTCCTCTCTCATTTATTGGGCGGCTATGAATTGTCTGAAGCATCAATGAGTGCTCTTCAAATTACTGAAATAGGATATCCTTAAAAATATCTTTATATATCCTATATACACGCAATATGCCATTCTCTATCATGTTGTCCCTTACCCTACTTTTAAATCTCCAATTTAAGACAGGTGTCTTTTTGGACTAAGACAGAACATGTAAGGAAATGACAGGAATAAAAATGAACAATGGAAATCACTGTTGCTTTATAAATCTGTAAACCAGAAACTGGACTAACTGGCTGTAAAAATTAAAATTCTAGATGTTAAAAACCGTTTCAACTGTATAAATTGTGTCATTATGTAATTTTATATATATATAATCTATGTGTATTTTCACTTTATAGAAATTGTGTGGCTACTCCAGGAAGAAGGCGCTGGCCGCCGAAACGCGCGTAGAGACCCATTTTTCGCCACTTATCTACCATTGACAGACATATTTTTAACTTGTGTTTTTATTTGTTCTTGTTTTATAACCTTGTATGAAATTTTAACCTTTACGATTGTGTTATATTAATGATTTATTAACTGTGTAACTGCCAAATAAAAATACTCAAGTCTTACAGTCAGCCTCAGCCAATTGTTTATTTAATTCACCATTAATGTGTTCTAGACATTAGTTGCCTAGGTTGTTGCCTTCCAAATGTATTAATTTCCCTGACCTAGGAACTATAAGATCCATATACTCAGGGGGTCCTTGTTAAATACACGTCAAGGATCCTTTATAATACCAGTACAAGCAGGACATGGACTGGTGTGAGAAACTTGGTGATGCCAGCGGACTGGACACATCTCCAGATATCTGCATGCTTTCTCCGCTTACCGCGGTTATGGAGGAGGGAGCTACATATACAGTGGTGGTGCAGAGGTAGGCTGAGGTCCTTGACCTTAGTTTGCCCTCAGTGGCAGTCAAGACCAACATCTTAACAGAGGTGTTGCAACTGTGAGTCTCCCCTGAACCCCTACCCCGTTCAACAAAGCCCTCACTGACATTTTCTGGGGACCTGGTACAAACCCAGCACAGGGTCTCCTGTGAATAGGAAAACTGCACGTTGCCACCGCCCCACTGCAGTGAACCCAAATTTCCTCATCCAACACCCTACCCTGAAGATCTTGGTGGTCCAAGTCTCCATTTCCAATGACACGTTCCCTACCACTCCCCTGGACAGGGAATCCAGGAGGCTGAATAGCTTGGGTAAGAAAATGTTTTCTTCGACCACCCTTGCATTGCGGTCAGTGAACACTATATGCTTATTGGGCTGCTATGCCAACACACTGTGGTAAATGGCTGCATAAGTGCTGCTGCAGGTCCCGGAGGAGGCCCGGGCCATTCTCTCTATAGCAGTAACATATAGGAGAGACACAGGCAAGTTCACTATACACTGGGGTTGGACATAACCGACTCCCCGGTAGAGCAGTTTTGTCAACGATGGCCCTCAGATGCCACACATAGCTGAGAACATCTGGCTTTTCAGGGGATGTACAGGCTTCCCTCATGGACATGCCCTTCGATGGCACCTGTCTCTTTGGAAACAAGGCAGACTTGGCGCTGGAGTGCTTTAAGGACTCGTGGGCTACGGCCAAGATCCTGGGCCTCCCTGCTGCCCTACGACCCCAGTCTGCCTTTCACTCCTTCTGTGGCCACGGAAGGGACTTTCAACCATGTCAACCCTATCTCAGCCATTGAGGCCGCGCAAGCTTCCCAGCCTCTGCATGGATGAGGGCGCGGTTCCTAACGAACTTGTGGGTCGAGTAGCCAGCGGTCTGGTCCAGCCACCACCGCACTCCCCGGCAGCTGCAACCTTCAAACCTTCCTAATCTTGCCCTTTTAGATCATAGGTGTCCAGTTGTTGGCAGGATTCACATTCCCCTCCACCACTGGCCTTCTACATATTCTCCCACCTTCCCCTTTCATTATTCCTCAGTGAGACCTTAAATTGACTCTCAAATTTTTTTATGTGTGCTCCCTTCAAGCCGCTACGCAATTGTCCCCTCAGGCTGCTCACCATTAAAACAGCCTTTCTTGTGGCCATTACATCAGCGAGTAGGGTGAGTGAGCTATAGGCTTTATCATCCAAGCCTCTGTTTCTATTAGCTTTTCCTTACAAATGGGTGCTTTGCACTTCTGCTTGTTTTTACCATCTTCGCAGAATCCGAAAGATCAGCCGATTCTTGACCACCGAGGCCCTGACCCTGGTCACTCTGGCCCTGGTAATCTCTCAAACCGACTATGCCAACTCTTTGTATGTTGGCATTCCAGCTTACCAACTACGTCGCCTGCAGCTGGTTCAAAACCAAGCGGCCAGGCTAATTTATCGCCAACCCAAACACCATCATGCTAGCCCCCTAATGAAGAGTCTTCATTGGCTCCCCATGGCCAAGCGCTGTAACTTCAAGATGGGTTGTATTATTTTTAAAGCTCTTGCTGGTGTTGGCCCAGTCTTTGTCTCATCGAAGAATTAGCGCTACACCCCCTCCCGGGAGCTGCGCTCCTCTCACCTGAACCTACTGTCCACTCCGTCTTTTAAACGCAAGAAGCACGGGGGTCTTAGATTTTCGGTCCTGGCCCCACAGTTCTTGAACTCTCTCCCCATGGAACTGAGGTCTATGTCCTCTTATACCCAGTTTAGAAAACTCCTTAAGACCCTGCTGTTTTCTCAGGCTTACGCATAAGCCAATGTTTTGACCTGTTGATGCCGCCTCCCTGTTCCTCAGCGCCATGAAACCGCTTGGTGAACGTGCGCTTAATATGCTCCTTTAACATAACATATGGGTATTTCTTGCCAAAAGTGGTAATACCATTTCATGTGGGCCAGTCATCACCTTGCTCACTTTCTGTGCTCCTCCAGAGTGCTCTAAAGAAGAGGAGTGACTCCTCCGTCTGGACCCAAAAAGAGCGCTGTCGTTCTACCTGGACCGTTTAAGAGAGTTCCGGATGGCTGACCAATTCTTTGTGGGCTATGTTGGCCTGAATCAAGTTCAAGCAGAGCAGGAGCGGGCCATCTCTCGGTAAGTCGCTCTCTGCATTAAGATCTGCCTTGCACTGTCTGAGAGAAGCCTCCTGAAGGCTTGACAGCTCATTCCACCAGAGCTAAGGCTGCGACCACTGCACTAGCCCGTTGTGTTCCCGTCCTGTGCATCTGTCAACGTGGCCGTCTCTGCACATGTTTACTAAGCATTACTGCCTGGACTGTCCGGTCTGCAGGGACTGGCACTGTGCCCGTTTGGTCCTGCAGGACTTCTTAGTCTGAATTGTCTGCAAAGCCACTACCAGAGGTGGTAGTGTTTGGGTATCTATTCAAAGGTAAGGAATCTGCGGCTAGATGTCTTAATCAGATGAGCAAGTTACTTACCTTCCGTAACCCCTTATCTGGTAGAGACAATATCTAGCTGCAGATTTCTTACCGACTCACCCATCCTCACCAATCTGTGGACAGATTTCTAGGGTTAGGGATGATCGCTTTCAGATTCCTAGTTTGGACACACCGTGTCAGTGCACTTCATGGCTCTGCGCTTCTGGCATTTAAAGTCGTGAAAAGTAACAGACATCAATGCGCCGAGGTGGCGCCTATATAGGTGCTGCGGACGTCACTTCTGGTGCAGACGACAATGCCCCTCCACCGGTGATCAAGGGTACTGCTCACAAATAATCCTCCGGATCATGTCTGACACCTGGGGAAATTCACAGGTAAGGAATCTGCAGCTAGATTTTGTATCTACCAGATAAGGCGTTACCGAAGGTAAATAACTTCTATTAGTATATACAACTCAACCACTCTGTTACTTTTCCTGAGTTTGTCTTTTTCCAGGCCAACTACTCTTAACATATAATGCATTCTAGTATGAATGACATATGACCCCTACGCCTTGTCGCACTTATTGTCTTATAGAAGAATCGTATACACTGATTTACACACACATCATTCATTGTCTCTGTTGAACATGTATTTGTGATGTAAAGCACTGCCACCTTACATTTGAAGGGAAAGGAAATAAATTGCAGAGGGGTCTATTGAGAGATGGTGGCACTATAGAATGGTGTCAGTGAGGGAATCCCTGGAGGAGGAGGTTATTGAGGTATGGCGCTGACGATTGCCACACCGGGCGCCAACAATGCAAGCTGACCCAGTATGTACTCCGGTTCTTTGTGGCAAGTATAGCCACATGCACAGAGGGGTGGAAGTGGGCAAGATCAATTGGGAACAGCGTTTCATGCTTTTTTATTAATAATGATAAAAAACAGTTCTTATATCATTTGTTGAAAAAACAACCTGAACCATTAACGCTGACCTTGAGCAACCTGGACTGAAAGCAAAAGGAGGGTTTCTCCTGTGTCGTGAATGGAGGGCCAGAGAGCTAAGAAAAACACATCTTCTCATCAGGGTGCCTGCAACGTGAAAACAATATAAATAAATGCAGTTGGTTAAAAATGCTTAGATCAAATTTTTCAATAGCATCATTTGAAGCTTCATGCTAACAAAGACTCATTCTTTTTGAGTGGCACTCTACAGCTGCTGCTAACTCTGGGCGTAGTCCTAATAATGGAACCCTCTTTAAAAAAAGGTTGTGGCTTCTCCACATTACTACATATTTTAAAAGCATGCTAAATCTTATTCGAACATGTTGCGGCAACCTATCTTATACTGTGTAATACAATCTCAAAATAACAACTTGCATATTCTCAGTTCTGTTTTTTATCACAACCTATAAATACACGTCTGTTCCCCAAGGCACCAACCAGGATACAGTTCTCTGACCTTCTAGTTATACACACAGACGTCTGCAGCGACCACATTAACCAAGTGAGCTTTCATAACGTAAAAAAAAAAAAAAAAATTCCAACAAATTAGTTTCGCTTGCGCTTAGTTTTCCTTTAAGGTGTTTACATTATTTTATATGAAGTTACCTGAAAGTGAAAGGCCAACAAATAGTTACAGAAAATATAGTTATTTTTACCTACGTCTCTATCCCCACTCAATGACCCCTCCCCAATGTACTCAGGATCACAGTTTCTAGACATGTTCATTCCGGTCAGCTGCTGCATGCACATGATTTGCCCCTTTGCCATTTGTAATCTTGATTACCGCAGTAGCTGTTCCCAGACTTTCGCGGGTGGTAATTTTTCATGGTATTCCGGTAATTTGAAGTCTATTTTGAGGACTTTAATCAGTTGGGGATGGTGCAGTAATTGTAGAATTATAAGGTAAGGATGATCCTGCAATTTTTTATCATAACCACACAACTCCAATTGAGTAGGTGTCAGCATGGGTTTGTAATTGTCATGATGTAAATACTCAAGTGTTAAATGCTTTTGTTAGTGGAACAACTCTATCATGCTTTGATTAAAAAAAGAGTTACCATTCGTAAGTCTTGGTTAGAGATAATTAATATGGTGAAGATGTTTTGCCATCTGACCAGTCTCCAAGAATGTTTTGTACACTTTTCTTTAATTAGTCTGATGGATCCTTGTTCATACTACTGTGGATATCCGCGTCAATTACTAATTCCTTAGAGCCCGATTTACACAAAAAATGTGAGTCTATGCAGCGTATATGTACACCGCCGATTTACATAGATTTATATATTTTGAGACAGTTATAAGAGGTCCAGTGATTACACATGGAAATCTTAACAAATTCTTTAGATGTAGGCATCCTTATAGTCAACTTTGCATATTGATCTGGATTGTCATTATGATATACTGTGTGATCGATTATGAATGGCGGAAATGTGCAAAAGCATAACTTTTCTCTCTGGAGAAAAAAAGTCTGAAAAAACCCTTAACTTTACCCTAAATTATTTAAGGGAGTTTACAAATTGCTTTCTCACCCTAGAAAGTAGTATCCTCATCTTTTCAAGAGTGAACAACTTAAAGAGGGTTATTCTCCAAATGGGAATGCGATGAACCAGTGTTGTCAGAATGGCACTTAACACCCTCTGGATGGAAAAGCGGTTGGCTTCTGCTGTTGCACTCATCCTGTTTGCTACAAGTACAGCCACTGTGGCTTTCAGTCCTGTATTACTGGCATCAGTGGTGACAGTGGAGACGGGGTTCTCAAGAAGATGCTACAAAGAGGTTGATAGGGTCCAACCACAACCTTAGCGATTTCCGCATCCCCTGGGTCAAACTGATCACATGTCATATTCATGCTGTGCTGAGGGACAATGAGACAGAATGAAGTCTGCTAATGGAGTCAGCTTCAACCTCGACTAAGGTACAGCTGAAGTGGTGGCGGCTATTATACGCTTGGAATCACAACCAAAATTAAACAGGTGCTTCCCCTTTAGCTGCAGGTTGGATGGAGAAAATCACCAACCAATTGATGTATTAGTAGGAGTGTGATGAAAATTTGGATCTGAGAATTGAAAAAAGAAAAAAAAACACAAATGAAACAGGACTCGGAGCGTCTCTTTACATACCTTATCTACAGGTTGAAATTACAAACATAATATTCGTAATTAAACAGGAGGACGCACTCAACCCATTTTATAGCAAGTTTGAAAGGACTGCCTGCAGAAAAGCTACTCTGTTTGGGGAAAAATGACTTTCCCTGGATCCGAACAGAAGTGAGCTTCAATGACTCTTAAACACTGTGAAAGCACCCAATGGGATTGGTCCAGGTTGATGATGAATCTGTGAAGGTGCTATGCCTCACATGGTGTCTTCCGAAGCCTTAGAAAAGACAAGGAGGTAATTAGCATTTCTTTTCAATTGATAAACACCCACACTCCCCTAGCATGCAGCAAGGGACGAAAGGATGAAGTACCTGAATAAAGAACCATTGAGACAAAAGTCCACAGAAACTGAAGTACGTGAACCTGAAATTGCTGGTTTTACCTACAGCTGCAAGAAAGTGCAGAGGCTGAATTAAAGGGTGGTGCAGTGTAGCCACTATGAATGGTCTGTGCAATACATACTTCTGAAATGTTCTCAGAGTTAAGCTTTTCTCGCTGTCCAATCTTTGATAATAGTCTGTACATTTGTAAGGTTTCCTAATAAGAAGTTACAGTTGCATGTAAATAGCATTCAATTAAACATGATCTACCTTACAACTACCAAAAGCGATTTTTTTTCTGATCTGCAACATAGGTTGAGGTGATGATGTGTATAGAAAGTACAACAAACACGTTGCTTGAAAAAATGTGTGTAATTGATACGGAAACAGAAATAAATCGAGGTGGAAAGTTGAGCTGAGCTGCATTTTTATTGACAGGCCAGATTGTATTTCTGTAGAGTTTTCTCTGCATCCCTTTGGAATATTAGATCAAATTTGAAACTGGAATGGCGTCGGTCTGCATAATATATTGCAACATGTGTTTGGAAGACGTTGGGCTGAATAATCTTTCAGCACCCTGACTTCAAAGACTTGGCACAGTGGAGCCTTCTGTAAGCTTGTGGGATAAGGGGATTTTCTTTTGCAAGAAAGGCAGAAACAGCTGTTGAAACAATGACATCACAGGGTAGTGACATGGCCGAGAAGGCTTATGGAAAACTGAAACTTTGTAAGCAACCATTCTTCTAGAAACGGCTAACCGTTTCTTTAGTTTGACTCATGATGAATAATCTTTCCGTGGCTGATATACTCGCGTTTTGTGTTCAAATTATTAAGCATATGTGGGCGTTAATACTGTCTCTTTAAAGGTTGCTCGGACAAGGATACCCCTTGGATAAAGAAGCATGGAAAAATGTTAATTGAAAAAACAATTGCTTGTGTACTGATCAAATCTATATTCGGTGAGCTAATTACAAAAATACTGTTTTCTTCATAAATTTGCAACCCTGGACTCGGGACACATAATTATTCATTTTCTTTTTAAAATACAGGTATTTGTTTATATTCGGACATCATCAATATGTAACTTATGTGTCTGCTTTTGCTAGAGATAGTAGACACATGCATGGCCAGACCTAATCTCAAACAGGAGTGCTGATAAGGACAAGCAACAGTGCAATGAGCACACATCTATGACAGTGCCTAATCAACACTTCATGATTTTTATTGTTGACCTATTGACTAATGTTAAATTGTGTCGTAATGTTATCTAGTGCCTGATGCAACAAAGACTTTGCCGTCAGTTGCAAGGGTTTTGCGAATGCAAAGTCTCAGTTTGCAATTTTCAATGCACAGAAGTGCTCTGTGGTTCCTATTGCTTTCTTCTATTCACATGTAATCTCAAATACACAGTGTAAACTCCCCTTGATATGTGCCCTCAAAGTCCGGTGCACTAAAGACTTTGCATTCGCATAGTCATTGCAGCTGACTGTACATGCAGAGTCAAATTTGCAGTGTGCAGAAGTGCTTTGAGACTCCTATTTGCCTTCTTCTGTTCATATTTTACCTCAAATACTAAGTGGTGCACACTGTCTAGGGGTGCCAGGCCATCAAGTCATATTGGGCCTCCATTATGACCACCATGTCACAGGTCACAGGGATAGAAGTTCACCAGAACGAAAATGCTGCCTGTTTAACATTTGGGAGCCAACAGACCTCAATCATTCGGATCAAGACTGGGTGACACTTGGTCTGGCCTTGGCAAAAAGGAATATTGCACTTAACTGGGAATCCAGGCAGACCCCGACCCTGCACAAATGGTGCCAAGTTATGGACATGTCAATGGTGACTGAAAAAGCTGTGTACGTCCATAGGGTATGCCCCCCAAAATGGGCCCGCATTTGGGGTAATGGAACGCTTACTGCGGCAATAAATGCGAGCCCCCACAAGAAGACACAATCTCTGATGTTAGTGACTAAACTAATGAGACGGAGAGGGGACTGTGTATTTAGCTTATAATCCACTCAATAGATATGACCTGTGTCTCTGTTGCAATGTAAATGACGTAAAATAGCTCCAGAAATGCGATACTTGAACACATGTATGTAGCGAAATACTGATAAAATGTCGATCTATGACTAGCACCGATTGTTAATTGTTGAAAAATGAAAATACATTTTCAAATACTAAGTAGAACCTCTCCTTGTTCACGTGTGGGCTTCCCATTCATGTTCTTTCCAGGTGAGGGAAACTAGGTGAGACCCTTTTCATTTGCCACCCTGCGCCAAACTGCTAGAGCGAACCTGGTGATTGGGTAGGAGTAAAGTCCCCAAGTTCTACATTTCCTGTGGAGCTAGGGAACCTGGCCACTAAGTGCTAGTGCCTGGTCCACAAAGCACCAGTGCTTCTCCAATTCACGTCGCTTTCATTTTTACCGAAAAACGTAGTTGGACTGCTTGATAGTATTTTACCAGTCACTAGTTTGAATGCAGAGGCATAATGCCAGGTGCTCAGATGCCTGACAACGGCCTGAAATGTGCTGGCCGAGACATAAACCTATGCACAGCCAACACATGCAGATAGACTGCTTTATTATGCTCAAGTAATATCCATAAATGCTGTCCTCATAAAGTGTAGGTTTAGTTTCCAGTGCCCAAATGTCAGTCAGTCCAGAATAAAAGTGTGCTTAAAAAGCTCACAATTGAGTCTATTGTACCTGCCTTGCTAATGCCCATTACAGACTCCTCATGCACACCCATGATCTGATCAGTCCAGCCCCACCCGTACATTCATTTGGACTCACATGCACAGTGCTGTCTTCCCAGGAACATGTTCCGCCTCGAATGTCTCTACCTGCACAGATATGATCCAAAATTTTAAGCTTAATCTACCAATGTAAAGGTTTAGGCTGATAGGCACAGTGCAGCTTTCCCAGGCACGACGCAGCTTTCCCAGGCACGACGCAGCTTTCCCAGGCACGACGCAGCTTTCCCAGGCACGACGCAGCTTTCACACGCACCGATGTAGCCTCAGATGCTCAGTGCTGCCTTTCCATGAACAGGTTTAGATTCAGATGGCCGGTGCTCCCTTCTCATGCACGTTTAGCCTTAAATGGCTGATGCAGCATCCCTTTGGTTCAAAGTGCAAACTTGCTATATAACCCAGCTATATCTGTCAAATGAACAGCACAGTACTAATGCAGTTTCTCTCAAATAACTTAGACTGCCTCCAATGCACAGGTTTAGCAGCCTCCCCATTAGCATATTTAGCCTCAAAGAACCACTGCAACCTCCCCATATATAGGTTTAGCTCCAGATTCCCAGTGTATTCGCCCCATACTCAGTTTTAGCCTGATATGGACAGTGCATCGTTCCCTTATACAGGTAAGATGTCTAATGCTTAGTGCAACTTCTCAAAGCTTTGTACATTTAACGAGCTAGTGCAACTTTAGGTACGGACCTCACCCAAATATCCCATGTGCAGGTTTAGCCTCAAGTTCCCAGTGCAGGCTGCCCATATACAGTTTATTCTCAAATGCCTGAGGAACCTCAGCGTGTGCAGGTCAGATCCCCCACTACCCTGGTTTAACTTCCATGGCCCAGTTCAGCCTCCACTTGCACATGTGTGGCATAAAATACTGAGCACAGCCTCTGTGTTCTGAGGTATAGCCACACATACCCAACACAGCTTCATCAGAAACACGTTTTTTTCAGTATTAGCTTGTTCATAGCTTCACATGCTTGAATCATCCCCGTCGTCGTAGTGGGAGTCTCATGGTATACATATACAAGCAGTAGATAGATCTACTATAGGCTACCATGCAATAAAGAGTCACTGTAATAGCCTATCTACTTTCTTTTGTAAAAAAGAACCAAACTTAATCAACAGCCAATCAGGCGACAGCACCCTCTAAAGCAATCCCAAGAGAGGCTACGTTCCTCAGATTTTCAACCGCACGTCGTGTAAAAGGGAGTCTCCCTGAGCTCTGCTCAGTTTTCTCTTGTTATCCAATTTTCCAGCAGTTTTCTTTCCAAATATGTCGGAATCTTTAAAGAAAGGTCTCTTCAGGTTGTGTGGATCATGTGGAGAGAAGAGGCTGCATGCTGAAGATCCACATAAGAGCTGCATCTACTGCCTTTACCCTGAACACAAGGTAAAAGACTGCAAATCTGTAGAACCTTCTCTGCAAAAACCCTCCAGGATAGAGAGGGTAGATTATTGATTTGGTTACAGAAACTTAAATCAAAATCTGACAATTTCTCTGAGGTTGACGAGAACTCTACCTCGCAGACTTCTAAGGGAACACCCAAAAGGAGAGAGAGATCTCTTGAATCTCCTGAAGTTTCCAAGAAGAAGACTTCAAAAAGGTCGTGTCAGATAGAGGAACGCACCTCACAAAAAGGAAAGCTTCCATTTACTACTGTGGAAAAAAGCCATAAGAAAGAAAAATATTTTTCTATCCAATCCATGAAAATCTGTCTAAAAAAACTGTATCACCGACGGCGTAAACTTCTGGATCACAGTCGATGCAAAAACCATCTTCTAAGCAAGTTTTTTCTTCCTCATCGTCGAAAAAATCCACATCGTCGATGACACTTCCAGTGACGACGATTGCTACACCGCCGACGACCTCATCGTCGACTGCAACTCTGACGACGACTAAAACTTTCTCGTCGGTGTACTCGTCAACAACAATGGTTCAGTCGACTACCTCGTCTACGACAATCTCATCGACGATGCTGGCGGCGGCTTCATCCTGTCCTATCATGTCCTCGTCGTCGACGACGCAGATGCCGCTACCATCGACTAAGCGGACAACGCTATATCCCACGCCTGGTCGTAAGCGTCCATCCACATTAGAGCTTACGCCTGTGTATCCGTCGACGACATTCTCATCGACAAGGCCATTTTTGCAGAATCCAGTAATAGTATCACCTTTACCTCCTTCAACATTCTTGAAGGAATCTGATGACGATGGGATGTTTGGGCCTGCTGATAGTCCTTCTCAATTACATGTCAAATATCAGGAGGAAGAGGACGACGAATATGAGGGATACTATCAACAAGAATATTACCCTCCTCATGCAAAAATTCAGTATATGGAACCAGTTACTGAACCTATGCTTTGGTACAAGACCATCAGGATTTATTACAGGACTATCGTACTCGCATTCCTTCAGCTCCTGTTCCTCCACCTCTGCAGCCACCACCGCCTGCTACTTCTCCACCTCGTACTTCTGTACCTTTATCTGCATCATCCCCTGCGGGAGATACTGGTGGGCCGCAACATCATCAGGATACTTCTGATGATGGAGAAATTGACGTCAATCAACCTCAAAAGGAAGGATAAACAGGAGATGAGTGGGATGACTACGTTATATCAACACTGGCGTCTCCCTCTCCGCAAATGGTAGAGTTTCCACCAGAGGATATCGGCAGCTTTCATGCCTTCATAGAAAGAGCAAAACCAAAGGGGATGATGGACGGAGTGTTGAACATTGCAAGCACTCACTCCCAGTCAACTGATCTGGGTTTAATCCATCATCATTCTTTAGCTCACTCCGCCACACCAGTTCAGACATGGTCATATGCAAATCAGTCTGACCATTTGCCTCATGGGAACAGTCCAGCCCGAACTGCCAAGCCATGTCTTCCCTGGACTGGAAAAAAGCATCCTGGGACCGGATTCTGGCTAATCAGCCGTCATCAGTCAAGCTAGCTTGAATCCAGTGGCAAAGTGAGCAAGGGACCCACGTCTGGGCATACCCTGCCTACCTAGGGCGAACCGGCTGTCTTTAACGGTAAAACAATCAGACTGCTTTCTCTATGATTTTAAAGACCTATCTCGAAAATCTGTTAGGTCTATACCCATTGTAGACCACATATGGGAACAAGCATTTGCAATGCAATAGGTCTTGCATCAGGAAAGTTTGAGCTATTGGTCTTGTAAATGACAAATTTTGTATTTATGTGTTGGTTTTGAAAGTAGAGAAATAATAGCTTTGTCATTTACAATGCCAATAGTTTTAACTTTCGCAAATGTGACACCTAAAGCATTTTTAATGCAATATGTGTTGTATTTAAGTGGCTGTTACAAATAACAATGGCTTTTAATTTTTTTAAATATTTAATACTTAAATAAAAGGTATTGTAATTTATAATGGCAATAGCTTAATAGTTCAAACTTTTGTAAATAACTTTTGTGAAGATTATGTTCAGTGTATTTTATTGTGACAAAATCCAAATAAATATCAACATCTTTTTGTGACATTTGTAATAAAGCTTGAAACATTGAGCGAACACATTTGAATCAGTTGTTGTTGAATGGTTGCACAGATTGATGCTGTGGTGGCTCTGAATGATGTTGTGGCAGCTCTGAATGATGTTGTGGCGGCGACGAGTGATGCTGTGACGGGTGCTATGTAAAGCGCTCTGAGACCCGATTTCTCGGGTCTACTTCGCGCAATAGAAAACAAAAAAAAAAAGTTACGATGACAAACTGGTAGCCATGCTGTCTGCCTACTGTCTCTCTGGTGCTCCATTCAGGGTGTACCTTTTGCCACTCAGGCCATGCTTACTGCTATAATTATTATAACAGCATGTGTTTCTGGGCAAATCACTTTATCTCTCTGTGCCTACCAAAAAAAGAATTATGTCCTTGTTAAATGTAACTGGTGCTCATATAAAGTGCTCCAATACCTTCAGGTCTAATGCGCGATATATAAAAAAAACCTGTTACACTTAGGCACAACCATTAAGAGGCGTCATTTTTGCTTCTCCCAAAGTGACCTCTTTGCAGGACATTGCCCATCAGCCACTCTGGTACTCTGGAGACTGGAGGGATGCTTGTGTCCTCTGCATGCCAGAACTTAGTTTGTTGCTAAGTTATTTCAAGGCACTTATTTTGCCAGTTCTCTACGCATGGTGGCTTCCTGCTTGGATGTGGCTCAGTCATCCTGTATGAGACCTCCTCAATCTGAGATGCTATTTTGCTGTTTGATTTTGATTCAGAATAGCGTAGATTCATGGCAGAATAGTGAGCAGGCGGTGAAAGGGCCAACTGATTGGCACGGATTCATTCAATCGCAGGAGGAATGAATTATGTATTTAAAATTAGGTCTCTGACTTGCAACTCCAAACCAGGTGCTTTTACCCACTAAGTGCAAAAGTCTGAGACCTGTACATGTGAGCAGCGGCAAACGTGTCGCAACATCCTAATTTGCAGACTGAACACGTACATTTGGTCAAAGTCAGGCAGCATCTCCTTTCTGAAGAGGGAATTAAATAGTTTCATGAGCTCATAGTCATTTCACAAAGGAATATTTGGAACATTGGCCAAAGGGTCATTGTCTTGAAACAATTTGCAAAAACGGATTCTACCGTTCTCTGTATTAAAATCTGTAAATGCTGCTTTTTAGACATTCGACTTTTAAAAGACCTCTGCAAGTAGCCTATAAGCATCCTCAAATCCACTAAAACATGTTTGTTGTTATCTTATCAGGTTTGACCAATGTGTTTCAAATGCAGAATTCACCACCATTTGCTTGCATTGATTTTAAGGAGTTTCATCATATTGTTAGACTGCATCGCTTGACGTGCCAGCACCCCCGCCCCCAAGTTCGGGTTTAGTTGCAGCCGTGGCCACCGATAAGACTGCTGAAATACATACTCACTAAGACTGCTGAAATACATATTCACTATACACGCAAAGTTGGCTTTGCTCCTGCTTGTTCATTTCGAGTCTAGCCATGCCTGCATGGAGTTGGCCTCCTGAGATGCGATTTATTCATGCAGGTGGGGGGGGGGGTGTTGGCTGTTAGTGCCTGGCACGCCCTGCAGGAGCCAGCTGGGGGGCCCCACCCTTCAGAAGGGCCCCATCCTGCCCCAAGTTCTATGGACATCTGGGAGAGATGGGAGACCCGGGTCCCTTTCCCATTCTATAGGTGGCCCCATCATTTGACGTCATGCCGCTGGCAGGAGGTCTGGAGGGTGACAGGACACACAGGGGCAGCGCCTTGAGGCGCGGAGCACTTCCCCTCTCCTGAGCACCTTTGCCAGCGCCAAGAAGACATCAGGTAAGTGGTAAAAACGAGCCCTGCAAAAATCGAAGTTTGATGCTAGAGAGCAATAGAAATGGACTGGAGCTGGAAGCACAGGCCCCGCCCCCTGCTCGGATGGGGGAGGGGGAGCATTATCCGCTAAACTTCTCCATTTCATCACTTGTCTTGTGATTGTAGTGGACTTAAAGGTACTTACGCTGCGTCACGTGCCCTTCGAGCTGCGCGTCACCTGACTCGGTCCTGCTCGCTGCACTTCCGCCTCAGTTGTTGCCTCAACAGCTCCCTTGGCCCTAGAGTGCCAAGAGGCCCAGGAACTGGCGAACACGGCACTATAACATAAAAACCTGCACGTAGCAACATATAGGCAGGCTAGGCGCACTGAGCTGTACATTAGAAGCAGGCCATGTGTAGCTCTGCCACCACTAAGGCCCACGTGACAAACGCGGCCTCTGGTGACCCATTGAACATGCCACAACAGATTTACCGCCACGCTTCTCCCTGTGGACACATTCTCCTTGGCAGAGTGAAAAAACAAAAATTAATTGTATAAGTTGATTGTCAGACTACTCACGACTCAACCCCAACTCCTTTTTGCTGCCCTACCTTAACCCCTAACATAGGGTCCTCGCAGTTAATGTTTTCCAGTCTCAGCACTTATTTATTTATTTATCTAATGCGATTTTCTATAGCGCGACATTATCCGAAGGTGTCCCGTCGGAGTTTCAACTGCCTACGAGAACAGGGCTAAGGGGCTAAGGATAGGTCTTGAACAATGTCACGTGACAGAGAGGACGCCCAATAGGAGAGCGAGTACGTTCCGTGACGTAAGGCGGACTTCCAGGAAATCCCTGTTGTGCTAGAGAGACCTTGAATGCGGCGTAGTGCGCCTGCTCTTCATCCTGTAATTGTGGGCAAATCGTTTAATCCCCCGGTGCCTACCAAAAATGAATGTGTCCGTGTGTAATGCCGCCACCACCGCGGGACGAGAGGAGCCTGAGAGACCCGGTGAGTGGGGGGGGGGGGGGGGGGCTGTGTGTGTGCGCGTGAGCCCGTGAGTGGTGGGGGGGTTCGTGCGTGGCTGTGTATGTGCGCGTGAGCCCGTGAGTTTTGGGGGGGGGGGGGCGTGCGTGCGTGGCTGTATGTGTGTGTGTGTTTGCGCACTTCAGGGAATCTGAGGCAGGAGATGTGCACGGCGCCGGCCTGGAAGTACTCGTTCACAGATACCAATCACCGCGCGTGCCCGACCCCTGTCTCAGATTCCCAGGAGGCGGGCAACATTAGTTGTCCAGCTGGATGCAATGCTTCGCATTGCTTTCTCCAGCTCGACCTAAAAAGGCTTAAAGGTAATGAGGGCACCGGCCACACTTATCCCTGTCTTATCCCTGTCTTACCTATCTTACCCAGGATCAACAAAAAGTATAAAGCTCCGGAGGATGCTCCAGCTTCCGGACATCCGAAGCCTGACTCCGTTAACTCGCAGGACGCTCAACGGAGTTTGAGGAACCCTCTAGCACCCATTACTGCTCCACCTGACAGAGAAGGGAGGTTCTTAGATAACATTGGGAAAAGATTTACAACCACATCAGGTGCAACTGTTCGTGCTGCCAAAGCTCTTGCGATTTTAGCCAGGTACGATCGACCGATGTGGTCGGACCTTGCTCATTTCTTAGATCTCCTTCCAGAGGATAGGAGGATGGAAGCAAGGAAAATCCTGCTTGAAGGGGAAAGATCCGCATCCAAAATTATTGATACTTCTATGGATATTGCTTCCTTAGCTTTTCGTCAGCTAGCTGGAGCTGCCAGGGTTGGCTGAAAGCAACTATGTTCCCCCACCTGACTAAATCTGGGATATCGTACTAGATCAAGTACCCCACACTATCCCAGATTTATTCTGATGCTCAATATGATTAAATAATATTGAACAGTTTATTGTGTTGTGTAATTTGAATTAATGCTGGCTGGCATTTAATTACGTGTTTTCTGAATTGTAAGACTGGGACCACCTCCTCTCTGTACCATTTGTCAGATTTGTGATTCATTACTCTTGAATGAATACCCAGTGGAATTTGTTTTTTGGTTAGTCCCTTAAATGTTCATATAAAAGCTTGTGCCAAAGGGCATTAAACACTTTACCAAACTGAATGGAGCCTCTGTAGTTCTACTCTGTTTACTACATGTTCTACATGCGCCACTTTCATTTGGCAACACACTTTGAGTTCTGGTGATTCCTGTTACCAATTTAATAATAATAATAATAATATAAAAGCTTGTAGAGCGCTCAGTAACGCCATCACGGCGTGTCCCCGCGCTAAAGCCATCAGTGAGCAGCATGACATGAGGTCCTTAGCTCTAAGCCGTGTATAGATGAGTTTTAAGTAGGGATCTGAACCGTGATTCACTGTTCTCCAGTCTCAGTACAAGGGGAAGTTTATTCCATTGTTGAGCTGCATGTAGCGCAAAGGAACGCCCGCCTAATCTGGCCTTCCTTATCCTGGGGACTATCAGCAGTCCGGCACCCTCCGAACGGAGAGTCCTGGTCGGTTCATAGCGATTGACTAAATCCTTCAGGTAATCGGGCGACCTGTCCCAGACAATTCGGTGACAGAAGAGGAGGCACTTAAACAGCACACGTTTCTTCACAGGCAACCAATGAAGCGCATCCAGTGCCTTTTGCGAGTTGGCTCTCCTAGGTCTTCTTAGCACCAGCCTGGCGGCGGAGTTTTGTATAACCTGAAGGCGGCCTAGGCTCCCCTCGGTTGCCCCTAGGAACAGTATGTTTCCATAGTCCAACCGCGAGGTCACCAGTGCCTGAGTTAGTGTCTTTCTGGCCGCTATGGGTAGGAGGTCTAGGGTTTTATTTAGGGTCTTTAGGACTCCGAAACATTTGCCTACCAACCGCCTTATGTGGCCCTCGTATGAGAGAGAGGGATTCATCCAGATTCCTAAATTCTTGGCCTCCTCACAGGGTGTGGGAACAGGACCCAGGCACGCCGGCCACCACTCAGCTGACCAGTTTTCACTTTTCCCCCCCACCACCAACACCTCTGTTTTAGAGCCATTGAGTTTTAGACAATGGGAGTCCATCCACTCAGCCAATGCCTGCATGCAGGATTTAAAGTTGGCTGGAGTGTTAGAGGTGTTCTGCGATAGGGAGATCAGCAGCTGGGTGTCGTCGGCGTACGATACCAATTCCACCCCAAATGATTGTACCACCTTCGCCAGGGAGGCCATATAAAGATTAAAAAGAGTGGGGCTCAATGCTGAGCCCTGAGGCACTCCCTGATCTAATGGCATCTCCACTGACCGACATGTCCCTTGCTGTACCTGGAAACATCTTTCCGTGAGGAACGACTGCAACCAGCGCAGCGCAGGACCAACGACCCCGGCTTCGTTCAGACACCGCAGCAGAATGGAATGTGCTACGGTGTCAAAAGCCGCACTTAGGTCGAGCATGATCAGGGCCATAGTTTGGCCTACATCTGCCCCAGCTCTTAAAGTCTCAGTGGCTCTCAGGAGCGCCGTCTCCGTGGAATAGCCTACCCTGAAACCTGACTGAGAGGGATGAAGTAAATTCCACCTCTCAAGATGTTCCGTCAGCTGGGTATTGACCACCTTCTCCGCCACCTTCGCCACGTATGGCAACAAGGAAATGGGTCTGAGATTTTCCAGCACCTCCATGCTTACATTCTGTTTTTTCCTTATTGGCAATACTATGGCTTTCTTCCACTCCACAGGAACTTGTTGAGTGAGAAAGGAGGTTTGTAGGACGTGTCTTATGTGAGGTTCCAGGGCTGTCAGGCCCTCGGAAATGACCCAGGCAGGAGCCGGGTCATTGGGCGAGCCCGACTTCACACTTCGACACAGCTTTATAAGCTTGTCAGCTGCGGGGACCACGAATGTTTGTAATGAGGATTCGGGGGCTGCAAGGAAACTACCTGCTTTAAAATCTGTGCCTTTATCTGGTAGTTGGGAAAAGGAATCATAGATCGCTTTAACTTTGTTGGAAAAAAAGTCAGCGACTCTATTGCAACCCTCCTTAGAGGCCTTAGTGGAAGTGTTAGAGCTAGAGACTAAGGATATTTCTTTATAAATTTTGAACAGCTCACGCGAGGAGCTCACGCGAGGACCCTTTTGTTGGCCCTTTGCTGAGCTTGATTTTAGAAAGAGTACAAGATAATGGAGACACTTTTGCATTAGAGACTATTATTGTAGGAGCCTTTCATATATGTATGTATGTGCTAATTCTACGGTGGGAAACTAGTCAAAAGGCAGCGGTGCGCTGTGCATTGTCAACGACAAGCATGAACTCACCAAGTGGTAAGAAACTGAGCTGGGTTGTGGATAATCAGTGCATTATGATGTAGTGTTCTTTAATGAGGTGCGTCTTCAACTCTTTGCTAAACTGGAGCAGCGTTTTGGTGGTCCTCTTGGATACGGGGAGACGTGTATATCTAAACTGAAGTGAAACATTTGGTGGGCTGATATGGGTCCAGAGGTGTGTTTGGGTCCATTCTTTCTCTTTGATTTGTTTGTGTTTGTCACGTTTGTAATTTGTAATCATTTTAAGATTGCAGAAGTTCACAAGAAAATGGTTGTCGTTATTGACTTTTGACTCATAGGTGCTTACTTTAAAACAGTCTATTGTTTTATTTGTTATACAAAGATATAACAATGAAACCTACAATTTATTTTTACAATTTTTATTGAGTTTTAATCATCAGGCATATAACAAACACTGCTGTCCTACCCGGGCGGCAGTATCAATGTATAATACAATGCATAACTTTCTATGACAGGAGTGCGTGGTTCAATGCTATAAAACTTAATGCCAACACAAACCAAACATGATAGCAGATCACAGATTCATCATGGGCGATAATAAAGACAACATATTTTATACTGTGCAATTCAGTTATGATGGGTAAATCCCGTGGTGTCCTATGTGAGGGCCCCAACAAACAATCAGAATACATTTGAGTAGTTCTGGAGCTCTCCCCTCCTCCGGAAAATAGAAAGGACTATCACCTGGTCTTCTGGACACCCCGGGCAGTAACGTTGTTGGTACTAAGTGGTGCCGCCCCAGGTAGGTCCTTGGACGTATGTCAGCGGGCCTTAAACGCCCATCCCAGTCACCCGTTCTGGGGAGCAGCCTGCGTGTCTTGTCATTTGTAAAAGGTTGTCCCATAAGTCAGCAATGAAACCCTGCGGAGTCCACTTCTTCCCTGAGCAGCAAGGCTGCTTCTGCCCTGCCCCATTTGAGTGTTGCTGTGTGCCAGTGTTGGAGTGTCGGGAGTGTGGCAGCCTTCCACTGCATCGTAATGGCTCAACGAGCGATAAGCACACCTTTTGCACTGTCCTCCTCTTAAATATTCCCAGCAGCGCTTCCTCTAAGGTATGGAGACCATCACGGCCCATTAGCATGCTGAGTATATCTGTGACTCCAGATAAGGGTGTTGCAGTATCTAGACACCAAAACAAAACATGTGCATTAGATCAGAGCTAGGAGCCTGGCACCTTGGGCTAAGAGAAGAGAACCCGAACATTCTATGAAGGGTAGCCGAAGTGAGGTATGCCCTGTGTAGAATGTTAAACTAAATGTACTGGAATTTGGCATTACGGGACAATCTGCATGTATAGTGTACGGTGTATTCCCATTCCTTGGGTGTCAGGGCTCATCCTATGTCTGTTTCCCAAAGACTGCAGAGGGGTAATAAAGAGTCCAGGGTCATGTGGGCCAAAGCTTTGACAAACCAGGTTACCAGTTTCCGATCAGACCCTATCACAAACAGGGCATTGGTCAACGGGTATTGCTACGGTTCAATATCTGTAGTACTCTGCAGGCATCCCACCTCTGGCATCAGTGTTCAGTGAGCCACAAAATGATGCATCGGGTAGGCCGTAATCGTCCTGCAACTGTTCAAAGGGTATCCGCTCCTGGTCTCTGAATAGATCCCCTGCCGAGGATACTACCGCATCTCTCCAGGCCGCCAACCCCTGCTCACCAATGCCTGTGTGGAACTGTGTGAAGAAGCTCTGGCTAATGGCTGGAGAGTATGGGATCTTATCTGGCATAAGCTTTAGGCGTTTCTTATAGCTCTGGTAAGCCACTCTCACCAGGCTGTTTGCCCCTTGGGGGGGCCGTGCTCCCAGGAGCAACATTGATCCTACCATTTCTTGCGCTCTGTGCAACAGCAGTTCTCCCACCTCGTCCAGCTGCCACATGGCCAGCCATCTCGCCGGCCATTGCAGCTGCGCTGCTGAATAATAATGTTCGAAATTTGGTGTGCCTAGACCAAACCTTTCCACTGGCAGCTGCTGTCTACAAAGAACAACCGTCTCCTGCCCTTATTCCAAATGAACCCTCCCAGCATGTTGTGGAGCTCCGCAAAGGTGGCATGAGGCATGAACACTGGCAAAATATGAAACAAATACAAGAGGCGGGGGAGTATCGCCATTTTGGAAATCACAATCGTCCGGACTGTGAGTGGGAGAGTGCTACATAAGGCCATCTGTGGTTGTAGTAAGGAAATGGCCCTGGTCAGGTTCCCCTCTATGATATCTTTCATGGTGTGGTAAACACGGACCCCCAGATATCGAAAGACCAGAGGCTCCCATTTCACTATGTGGTCTCCCACCAAATCGCCTGTGAGGGGCAGCCCGCGCACAGGGCGATGATGCAGATTTTGCCCTATTAACTCCCTATCCTGATGCCCTCCAGAAACGCGCAAGTATCTCCGCGATTTCCGGAATCCCCCTTTGGATATCCCGAATGTAGAGGAGCACATCGTCCGCATCCAGTGACACTATATGGACTACATCATCCAGCAGGACACCCCAGGCATCCCCCTCTTGGTGGAGTCTCTGTGTCAGCGGCTCCATTGCCAAGGTGAAGAGTAACGGGGAGAGGGGGCAACCCTGGCAAGTGCCCCTGCTCACCCTAAGAGAGGGTAATAACGTATTTTCCAATCTTAACTCGGGCGGTTGGTTCGGTGTAGAAAATATATGTGTAGCTTTGCAGTCTCCCCTCGACACCCATTTTCGACAGAGTGGCAAACAGGTAGTCCCAATCAATGATATTGAATGCGTTCACCTTCTAAGTCCAGCACTAAAAAAGCTACGTAGGGCCATCTTACTGGGGCAGACTCCTTCACCAAAGTGAAAATGTAAAGACATTGCTGTGTTTGCCTTGGCTCTCTAAGTACCAAAGGTCTCCTGACTCTGATCCGGACCTTGTTGAATTTTAAGATCAGAATTTTGGCTCCCTCTATATCTTAATACTCAAACCAATATAGCTGTCCCTCCACTTTTCTCTGTCCCAGTGTGGAACCCACATTGCATTGTCCTTTGCCCTCCATTATCCTGGTTTTTTCTTTGGGCCATACATGCCAGGCGCGTCTCATCTTGTGTTTTGCACACGACCATTTCGCCCTGAAGAAGGTGTGATCCACATTTGGGTCTGACACCGAAGCGCGCATCGGCGCTGGAGCATCATGTGTCTCCGTTGTTCTTTACCTTCCCCTGTGAAAAGAAACTGGAGTACCGACTGCATTATCGATTGAGGAACTGAACTTACGATGTTTGTTATCTAATTCAAACAATTGATGGGAAGGTTGTTGTTACCGTCTAAGAATGTACTTTTTTATTCAATGAATCCTGACTTGATGGGATGTGTGAGTATGTATGGGTATGTGACTTTCTGATGGATACATCTGCCAGTGGATTCCTCACCTTGTGAATATCCCCTGCGCCAGCAGCCATTCGGAAAGTTTTGTAGCTCTCCACGCCGGTGAGGTCATGGATGACATCACAGAGGGTACGACTCCGCTCGCAACCCCACTGACGCCACTGGATCCATAACAGGGCCTCATCGGCGTGATGACGTCAGTTCCCTTTTTCCTGCTCCGTCGACGCCAACGTTTTTTTTGGGACTCTCCGTAGTTACTTTGTATATCTAGCTGTTTTGCTGTGTTTCTCTTGTTTCCTTCGAAGATGTCCATCACTGACCCGCACGAAGATTGTGTTTGATGCTTGTCTTCCGACCATGACGTCGATGGATGTCCATGTTGCAGGAAGATGAACCTAAAGGCGTTGCAAGAGAGAGAGGCGAAGCTTTTTATGGCCAAAATTAAGAAGGAAAAGAAGAGAGGTAGGAGGAGGTCGCGGTCTCGTTCCGAGTCGAGGTCGGGCTCGAAGTCGACGTCAGGACACTCGAAGCCGAAGAAACATAAGAAAAAGAAGCACTCTACAAGAAATCAATAAAGAAGCGGCGCCGAGATCGACCTCGCCTCGACGTCACAGAAAAGATTATGTGTCTCCTTCGTTATCGATTCCGGCTTCACCAGAAAAGTTGGCTTCGCCTGAAGCCTCTCTGCTTCAATCACCGACACCGGCTCCATCACCGGATTTGGTCCATTCTCTGGCTCAAGAACTACCTGTGCCAGAAGAGCAGGTAACTCCAGAAGAAGTTCCAACATCGGCGCCGGCTGGCCCGAAATCAGGAACACCTGCTGCTGAGTCGGTCCCGGGAGCTTACCCTCCGTTTCCAGCTCCAGGCCAAGACCCATCGCATTACCTTAATGCCATGTATGGAGTCTTTCACAAGGCTATGTACCCCTCTGGTGCACCTGCGGGTTCCATGGGTCCATTAGCTTTCATTTTGGGGGTTCCTCAAGTCTATGCCCAGGCCCCTTTCATGCCGTTCCTTCCGACGGCGCCGTCTTGGAGTTTCCCAGCGCCGAGGGCTCCGACACTGTTTCCATCTTCACCGGCACCTTCTGTTTGACCTTGTTGGGCGCAAGCTGCGCCGTCGGATCCGTGCACGACGTCGGCTCCGAATCCGATTGTGGATCCATCGACGCCTGTGCTGCGGATAAGATCCAGGAGAGAGGCCCAGAGGGTTTTAGAAGAGGAAAGATATCGTGAGGAAAGGGAAGAAGGTGAACTGCATGATTCAGAGGAGTGCTTTGCTGAAGTGAGAGAGGCCAGCGGCCTGGACATTTCTCCTGAATGGGATTTTTCTCCTGATTCTGATGCACCTTCAAAAGATGTAGCACCTTATTATGTGGTTGTTAAAAAGGCAGCTGAATTATTGGACATTCAACTCCCTACTTTTGAGTTTAAGTCAAATTTATTAACGGAGGTTCTCCATTCACCTTCCTCAGTTGTTGAGCCTCTTTTGCCTTTCAATGAGGCAATTCTTGAGCCTGTACTGGAGGTTTGGCGAAAGCCTAATTCTGCGCCTGCAGTTTCCAGGTCTATAGCAAGAAAATATAGGGTGGCTCCTGGTGACCCAGAGTTTTTATCGGCTCATCCTTCTCCAGAGAGCTTAGTAGTTCAGGCTGCATGCTCAAAGAGATCTTCAGGAGCATTCCCTCAAGTTCCAGCTGACAGGGAATCAAAGAGGCTTCATCATTTTGCCAAGAAGGTATTCTCCTCTGCAAGCATGGCATTGAAATCAACGAATGCTACATGTTTGATGGGTAGATACATCCATGCTTTGATGGACTCCTGTAAAGTTGCTGCCTAAGCTGTCTGAGGAAGACAGGAAGAATTTTGAGGAGGTTTTACACGATACCCAGGCTGCTGCACGTCAATTCATTCAGAGTGGACTAGACACAGCTGACTCAGTGGCAAGGATCATGGGTTCTTCAGTGGCTACTAGAAAGAGTGCTTGGTTGAAGTCTACTGATTTTTCAACAGATGTTCAAGCTACTCTGTTGGACCTACCATTTGATGGTTCAGGACTCTTTGGTAAGGAAGCGGACGCTGCCTTAGAGAGATTTAAAGACAGCAAGGCAACAGCTAAATCTCCTGGCCTGCAAGGTCAACCTAGAGGCTCTTTCCAAAAATACAGAGGATTTGGGAAGTCGTCCTTTTGTTCATATGGCCAGCCTCGTCAGCAGCAGCAGCAACAACAGAATACTCTATACAAATCTTATAGAGGTAAAAGTAGAGGTCGTCAACCCTCCTCCTCCTCTTCCTCTACCTCCCCTCCTATCACCGCAGCAAAGCAGCCCTAGATTCCCCTTTCCGGATCATGTTGGTCCTGTAGGGGGTCGGCTTACTCATTTTCTGCAAGATTGGGAATCTGTCACTACAGACCTTTGGGTTCTCAATCTTGTAGAATATGGATATGCTCTTCCCTTTCGGGAATTCCCTCCAAATTACCCTCCTTGCCAAGGGGCTTTCTCGGAAGAACATTTCCTTCTCCTGCAGGAGGAAGTCCTAACATTATTAAAGAAAGGTTCAATAGAGGTGGTTCCCGAGCAGGAAAGGGGTCAGGGGTCCTACTCCTGGCATTTTCTGATTCCCAAGAAGGATGGCAGGTTACGTCCAATCCTGGATCTCAGGATCTTGAATCTTTTTCTGAAACAGGAGAAGTTCAAGATACTCACCCTTGCGTAGGTTCTTCAGGCGCTGCAGCAAGAAGACTGGATGGTGTCGATCGACTTGCAGGATGCGTACTTTCACATTCCTATCCTGAAGTCGCACAGGAAGTATCTCCGTTTCACGGTGGGCTCGCAGAACTATCAGTTTGCAGTTCTCCCGTTTGGACTTACTACTGCACCTCGAGTCTTCACCAAGGTGATGGCAGTGGTGGCAGCCCATCTCAGAAGATTGGGGATTCCAGTTTTCCCCTATCTGGACGACTGGCTTCTCAAAGCAGAGTCTCCAGAGAAGGTGCTTCATCATTTGCACGTGACAACACAGCTGTTGTACAAATTGGGTTTTTTGACAAATGTACCCAAGTCTCACCTGGTGCCCTCACAGGGCAACCTGTTCATAGGGGCAGTACTGGACACTACTGTGTGTCAGGCATTCCCTCCTCCTCAAAGGATTCTCGACATTCAGGAAATGATTCCTTTGTTTTTCAACGGAGCAGTTGTTCCACTCCTGAAGGTCCTTCGTCTGCTCGGTCTGTTTACTTGCTGCATTCTGCTGGTCAACCATGCACGCTCGCACACGAGGGCGCTCTAGTGGTGCCTCCGCAGGCAGTGGTATCAGCACAACGGAGATCTCAGGGAGTCAGTGAGGATCTCCAGAGAAGCTGCAGCGGTTCTGTCTTGGTGGAGCGTGGAGGGCAATCTGTCTCAAGGAAAACCCTTCCATCTGCCTCCATCGGTTGCCACAGTGATTACGGGTGCATCCACTCTAGGGTGGGGTGCTCATCTGGGGCATCTGGAGATCAAGGGTCTATGGTCTCCAGAGGAAAAGTTGCTTCACATCAACCTTCTAGAGTTACGGGCGATACGTTTGGCGCTCAAGGCCTTCCTCCCTTCCCTGTCAGTCCATTCAAGTCCTAACTGACAACACTACCGCAATGTGGTATGTCAACAAGCAGGGAGGAGTAGGGTCGCAGTGTCTCTGCAGAGAGGCTCTGCGTCTCTGGTCCTGGGTTCAGGACCATCAGATTTGTCTGATGGCAAATCATCTGGCCGGAGTTCTGAACGTACGTGCAGACAGTCTCAGTCGGCAGTTCTCGGCCGGCCACGAGTGGAGGCTTCATCCGGAGGTGGTTCATCACATCTTTCGGACGTGGGGAACTCCTCGGGTAGATCTGTTTGCCACTCATGAGAACGCTCACTGCCCGTCATTCTGCAGTCTCCAGTGTCCGATGCAGGGAGCTTTGGGGGACGCGTTTCAGTTGAATTGGGACTCACAACTCCTTTATGCGTTTCCTCCCATACCCTTGATTCCTCGGCTTCTGAGGAAGATTCGCCAAGACCGGGCTCAAGTCATATTGATCGCCCCGGATTGGCCAAGAAGGGTGTGGTACACAGAACTTCTCCACCTCTCCTCGTGCCCTCCGCTCTGTCTCACTCTAGTATCTGGGACCACACTGTTTGTACCAACTGTCTCCCTCTCAGAGCAGACCTCCTCTCGCAGTCACAGGGGCAGGTTCTACACCCCGACCTCCAGAGCTTACACCTTCATGCCTGGAGATTGAACGGGGCAACCTGAATTCTTTTTCCCTTCCTCCTGATGTGGTGGACGTTATTTTGTCCGCCAGACGTCTCTCCACCAAATCTATCTATTCCTATAGGTGGTCTAAATTTGTTCATTGGTGTGGGAAAAGTCTATTGACCCTGTAAAGGCTCGTTTATCCAACATTCTTCAGTTTGCTTTATCTCTGGCCCAGCAGGGTTTTGCTGTGGCTACTATAAAAGGTTATCTTTCGGCCTTGTCAGCATTCCTTTGTTTGCCGGACCAGCCATCTTTGTTTGTCACCTGTGATATTACGTTTCATTAAGGGACTTACCAACAAATACCCTCCTACTCCTTTTATTGTGCCTCAATGGGACTTAAATCTTGTCTTAACCTACTTGATGGGTTCACCTTTGGAACCTTTGCACAAGTGTCCCATGAGACTGTTGTCTTTTAAGACTGTTTTTCTTGTAGCAATTACCTCGGCAAGGAGGGTAAGTGAGCTTCAAGCTCTTAGTTCTAAACCCCCATTCTTGACCATTCATGCTGAAAGAATGGTACTCAGGACCAGGACTGCTTTTCTGCCTAAGGTGGTAACTCCTTTTCATCTGGGGCAGTCCATTACCCTTCCTACCTTCTATCCTCCCCCTCACCCTTCCAAGGAGGAGGAACCGCTACACCGTCTGGACCCTAAGAGGGCGGTGAGCTTTTATCTCGATAGAACTAAGGACTATCGTGTGGATGACCAGCTTTTTGTGGGATTTGCTGGCTGCAGGAAGGGAAAAGCAGTGCACAGGCGCACACTTTCAAGATGGATTATCTTGTGCATTAAGATCTGCTACGCCCTGGCTGGTAAGGATCCTCCAGAGGGTATAAGAGCTCGCTCTACTAGAGCAAAGTCTTCTACATCTGCTTTGTCTAAGGGTGTCCCTGTGGAGGAGTGGAGGACATTTGCAGAGCGGCAACTTGGGCCTCCCTCAACACTTTTGCGAAGCATTACTGCTTAGATTCCGAAGTGAGGAGGGATGGTCATTTTGCGCGTTCTGTCCTACAGGATTTCATGGTATAGAAGAGTGGACACCCTCCTCCAGGAGTGGGGACTGCTGTGGGATTCTATTCACAAGGTGAGGAATCCACTGGCAGATGTATCCATCAGAAGAACAAGTTACTTACCTTCGGTAACGCTTTTTCTGGTGGATACAGTATCTGCATGTGGATTCCTCACATGCCCACACGCCTCCCCGTTGTCCACTCTTCTATACCTGCAAGTATTTATGTTGTATCTTACAATGGGAATGTTTAATTATTTTTACCTTTTGAATTGTCTTCACACTATGTGTGTTGGTTCAAATACTGTGTATTGTGTATACTATACTTGTTTATGTCGGTCCGTCCGTTTGCCTTGGGGGCATGGAAAAAAGGGGCGGAACTGACGTCATCCCGCCGACGAGGCCCTGTTATGGATCCAGTGACGTCAGTGGGGTCGCGAGCGGAGTGGTACCCTCTGTGACGTCGTCCATAATCTCGCCGGCGTGGAGAGCTACAAAAATTTCCGAATGGCTGCTGGCGCAGGGGATGTTCACAAGGTGAGGAATCCACAGGCAGATACTGTATCCACCAGAAAAAGCATTACCGAAGGTAAGTAACTTGTTTGTTTGGTTTGATTGAATGTGTGTGTGTGTGCGATTCAAGATGTGCCTAGATCCTTCTAATATTTATCTTCTTTATGTTTCTTTACTATTTTGATAAAATGAAAATAAAATATGAAATGCTTTCTATAACCTAGTTTGTTTTGCATTATAATTGGGAAGACCAGTGTGTTGGGTGTGTTCCAATATATAAGTGACTTGTAGCACTACTTCAAAGAAACTTAAAGGCAGTCTTTTTTTTAAATTGTAACTTAATTCTTTCCCCTGCCCTCTCTGTCTGTCATTCGCCTCAGGGGCCCTTTTTAGTGTGAGTGGTTCCATCACCCTGTGCAGTCTCCTAATATTGAGTGTGGTGGATCTGTCATGGATAAAACCATTTTGATCTTTGTGTACCAGGTGTGGCATGTGTTCCAGTAGGTGGAGCGCCACTACCTTGCTTAGGATTTTGTAGTTTATCCCCAGCATAGATAGTGGACGGTAGGACGTCAGCACCGGGTCTTTGTCTGGTTTGACAAGTGATACCAGCAGGGACTTGCACATGACAACAATGAAACCCTCACTTGATCATAGTATGTTGCCATTATAAGTTGTTTTATTGAAGGAATGGTTTAAACAATGTTCCTATACTGCGATTCGTTTTTTAAGTTCTCCTTAATAATGTAATTAGAAATGGCTTCTTCCATGCACGTTCCTTTTTCTAGTAACATTTAGTGTACTTTAGGCAGTAATGTGTGCCCATATGGGCAGTATTATTTCACATGGATTTGTCGTTGGAGAGCAAAACATGCTTTATCACACGCTGGAGTATGCGTTTCTCACTAGACCACGCCTCCTGTGTTTGCCGAACATGTGTATGTGTATGCATGATAAAACTATTGTATTACTGTTTACACTTTACTTCAGAATATTTTACGCTTCTGCTGTCATCCTTTCCATTACAGAGGGTTCCAAAGAGCCTCGTTTGGGTCTGGAGACCACTCCTGGGAAAATGTCGGTGACCTTACCTTCTATGATGGAAGAGGATCTTCCAGATAGTATTGAGTCTGTACACATGAATGAAGATTCTTCTGGGGCAGATACATTTTGAAATGAGTGACATTAATGAAGGAGGTTTGGAGGTCTCTAGGTACATATTTGTGATATTTTTATTACAAAAATAACTGGCTATCGCTAAAGAGGAAAGGACAACATGTACCATCAAGGTTATCAAATTCAAATAGGTCTTTATTTCGATACATATATCATAAAAGACTGTACGTTAAAATTAAAAAGAAGAAATGTACAAAGCATGGGATTCAATCCTCATATGGTGACAAAACAACATCAAGGTTATCAATTTTTATGTTTTGCGTTGGTTGTGGCACAAGTTTTAAACTACTTTTGTAAACTAATAATGAACGCTTAAATAATTTATATTTCATATTCTCTATATATTTGCACTCTTTTTATAATAAAATATTTGTGGGCATTTCTTTAATTTGTTGCAGTCCGAGTGTTTTTTAAGTGTTAATTTTTCATATGATTCTACCCCGAATAGTGTTTCCTCCAATAAGCTCAATCTTGTAAATGTTGTGTTCCCTAATATACTGTTAAACAATTGTTAACACGTACTGATTTCAAAGTTTAATATTAAATCCATATGACACTATACAATTCCATTAGTAAGGAGAACTGTTGTTAACCAATATGTAAGTAATAGTTGTTAGCACACTCTGATTATTGCAGAGAAAATGTGAATTAACAGAGACCAACACAGTTCATGGAGTCCCGACATAGAGAATTGGAATGAATTTTTTTTCAGTACAATATGACTACACGTCACATATTTAAACGCCAACAAGTCTGCAGACGGTGGTTGTGTCTAACTGTTACTAGTTATTGTCTGCTTCTCAGGTGCCTTTGATTATAATTGTTAGCTGGATCTTTTTTCGATAAAGGATGTTTTCACCATTACCTTTTCACATGAAATAACACGGGTAGACTCTATACTCATTCATCCCAGAGTAAGCTTGGGTTTGACTAGGAGATAGACTAATAAAGCCTATCTATGTCTAGAAGAAGGATCATCTGCAGGAATTTTCAAGTACTTGCACTGATAATGTTCATATGGCGAAATTCCAGTACAAGGGTAGCTTTTGTGCCCACAACACTAGCATTTGTGAACCGGACAAGCTTTACCGAAAACCGCTGACCCGAATTCAACTATTAATGGGCATTCCAGTGCCCTATGCAGGAAGGTAAGTGTACATTTTGGAAACTCTTTACTATATGAGAAGGCCACTTTATTCGGCATGACTAGTCATGTAAATCCGAATTATCTGTACTGGATAGATTTGTGCCTAATGGTACACAACACCGGGTTCACCAAATTGGTACACATTCTCCCCTTTTAATGTGTTAAGTTGTATCCCGGTCTCCTATTACGTGTTTCCCTGGAGTTCCCAGTTACCACAGGGACAGCATCTCTCATCTGCATAGTAACATTCTTCTCATGTTTGCCACACAGTTAAAAAATCTACTCGTACTTTCATCTCTAGGTTTCCTCTCAGTACAATAAACACAAAGTATTTTTGAAACATCAGCGAGTTTTGCTTCATTACATTCTCTCCGAAATATTTCTTGCAACACATGGAAGCGCCTTTATATATTTTTGTATTTCTGCACTTGAACAATTTTCCTATCCCATGTAACCGTTCTGTAGTGTTTTGTAAACTTCTGAATGCCTCCGTACATATGTATCATGAGCAAAAAAAATAACCATTTGCAAAGCCAATCGGTATTGGCTTTGCTAATGATTTATAGCCATGCTGTACGGCATCCACGATCCTATAAAATGACACAAGGGATTTTAAATTTTTTGCGCCTTTGGGCGGAGCGAGTAACTTGGGAGGACCGGGGTGTGGGTCGGAAACTATGGGCCTGGCTGGCTGATAGGAACACAGTGGACAAGGTTGGGAAACAGAAGCGATGGGCAAGAGAAGCCAATGTGCAGCACGGGAGGTGCACACACGCAGACGAGAGAGTGGAACATGGCGCACAGGGGAGGGGTTTAAGGGAATTATACGAGAAAGACACCTGGAAAATACTTTCACTCTTGTGGAACACTTTATGCAAAAGTGAAAAGTACAGCGACAATACTCCAGTCGAATCACAGACACAAGGTGGACAAAGCAAGCTATCAAATAAGTTACAAGCAAATAAGAGTGAGGGGAAGTGAACTGATGGAAAGAGATGGGCAGACTCAAAACTCCTGTATGATCTTGGTAAGCACACAATAGATTCAGACAACAGCACTCGCTGTCTAGTAGGCTCGAACTAAGAATGTATAGATCTTTTATGGCCCATATCGCACTACATATTTAGTTATTGCTGTCCATTGTATCTTTCACAGAAATATGCAATTGAGATTTGTGGAAAACGTCCTTTTAAGAGTTACCAAATGAGCAATCAAACTTTTTAGTAGCATCAACAATACATTAGATTTCTGAGATTAGTAAGAGGAATATTGTAGAAGTGTGGTATAAAATTCTACATTGAAGTACAAAATAAACATACATATAAAACTGGGTCTGTTTCTCTCTCCTATTTTCACATTAGGGACAGGATGCACACCTCGTTCTCATTTTAAGCATAATTGTTCAGTTTTATTCATTGAATGCGTGCAGATTGAGTATAGTGCCATGCCCACACAGCACTGAGATAAACAACAAAAGTGAGAGGGAGCGTGCTCTCGCCCCCAAAACAATCGCACAGCTAATGATGCCATCGTGGCAATAATGTGTTCATTCGTGATATTGAAAAATTATCAGTGTACTCCTTATATTCCATAGTTTCTCATTACATTTTTCAGATTTTAATTCAAATCCACACACGGAGTGTTCATGCCATTTCCCAAACTTCTAATGTTCTGACTGTGTCCATCCAGACCTTTTGAAAGAACATGACTGAAGCATAATTCATTTTCAGGCAGCGTTTATTCCAAAACAAACCCAATGCATTTCGTGCATCATTGCACTTCTTCAGGGGTCACTGTAATTAATCATAGAAAAACGCAATTACCAATTGTTAACTTCACTATGATTTGCTATCTCATAAATCTATGCCAATAGTTAAAATACACCATTGTGTTGTACCAAATTAAATATTTCATTAGTAAAATTTACATTGTACTGGTAAAACGACAAATTTCACATTGGGCCACTGCTTCCCATTCATTATCTACGTTCCCCCGTCTGCACATAACATCTCTGTATTCCCTGTTTGGCAACCTGCGACCTGTTTCTCTCTCCTATTTGCAAGGCTGTCTTCTGGCAGAACAGGAAATTGAGCATTACATTTAAAAATCAAAGCTGTTTAGTTCTGCCTACAGGCAGCGTTGGCTCTTTCCTGGAGTTTATGTGATGAGTATAGATAAAGGAGAAAAAGGCCTGTTCATTGTGAGTCATTCACAAACTGGCCAGCTCAAAAAAGACATTGGTTGCTTGCAACTCACAATCATGATCAATTTTGAAATGCGTTTCGAGCTTCAGAGTGCTAACTGGAGTCTCTTTTTCTTCCGATGCATGTCTTGGCTTCACATTTTTCTTCCTCCTCATCAGTGGCCTACAACACAGATTCCATGCTTGGGTTGTAGCATTGCCTTCTTTAGATTCTGCATTGGGAAGCTGTTTGCCAAAGCTCCGCTTAGATTAGCCATTTTTAGGTTTCTCCTGTCGAAAGCTGCGCAAGCAGCCTTTCGCGCAGGCGAAATCTTATGTCTAGAGTATGTGTGCTCATGTCCCACCCCTCTGTTCCATTGGCTAGCTCCATAAATGGAGGCTAGCCATTGGAACAGAGATCTGTCCGTCAATGCCGGAGCAGATTCGTGGGCGTTCCGGCGATTTTTAGGCTTTTCGCAACGTCATGAAGACGTGTCCACTGTGGGCGTGTACTTATTTTTTTTCAAGGTTTGTTTTTCTCATTCTCATTTCTAATGTGTCTGTTGCCGGGATGGACGTGTCCCGCTCTCCCCCGCAGCCCCGCAACCCCCCCGCGCGGCTCGCTCCCGGAACCCTGCACTCGTTTTTTAAAAATCTTTTGTTCACGAATATTGTCCATGCGGTGCCTAGTTTATTCTGCTGGTCTGTGATGAGTGTTCCCTGCACTCTGCCCGTTCCATGAAACCTCGCTGCGCCATGTTACCCCCGAGCTTCTCGCCTCTCGCCCCTCCCCCACACTACCATCACGCAGCCTAGCAGTGTGCCATGCAGGTAGAGTTGCTAGCAGGTAAGCAGCATATTTTAATTATTTTTTTTATATCCCTTTCCCGCCCCCCCTCCCGCTGTCCGTGTGCCCGTCCCCCCTCCCGCTGTCCGTGAGCCCGTCCCCCCTCCCGCTGTCCGTGAGCCCGCACGGGGAGATTAAGTGTTGCCCAGAACCACAGGATGTGGAGTCGATTCAGAGGCTCTAACCTTGGTTTCGTAGCTCCAAAGTCGGCAGTTCAGCCGTGAGACCAAATCCTCTCTTCAACCCCTTCCAGTGATTCTTGTCGCACTGCAACCCCCGGACGACTGACCCGCAATTATCACAGTTGTGTCAGTGGACTTTATTACCTCCTCCACCCCTCCATACCGGAGCAGCAGCCATTGCGAGGATCACGGTCCCAGAATAGGAGCAGCCGTGGCCCTATGCACAGGTGAGAGGGACTGATCCCGAGTGCCCTGGTATATTGTTTTTTTATCCCCCGCCCTCAGAAGCCCGGGGCCAGCCGACGCAGCCAGGCCTGCGCCCAAGAAACAGACAGCAGCAGTTTACAAAATAAAGGCAGAGAGGAAACGTCAGCGCCCATGCATTGCTCTAGCCTTCCTACGGGGTTTACTTTCGAGAGTTCAGCAAGCATCAGTTTCTGGTTGGATTATGGCTGAAAGGAGCAATCACAACTTTCAGGAAGGGGGGGCATCGGCGAAAAACACACGTCGACTTTCTTCGGAAGGGAAACTCGACAAAATCATGTTGTTTGTGTGTATAGGTCGGTACTTGTTTGTATCTCTTTTCTGCATGCATGATTTTATTCATGTTGTGTTTGCCTGTGTGTTTGTGCGCTTGTCTCCTAGGACCTTACTTGTGTGTGTTAAGGTAGAAATGCACACACGCAGAGGTATTGGATATGGAAGAGGTTAGTCGTGCTTTAAAGACACTGCTGTTTTAGAATAGCAACATTTGACCCAAAAATGTATGGAATGAAAAAAATCCTCTGAAGAACACAGCTTTTTTACCAGGTGAACAGCGTTGTCCGTGTCTTTGTTGCCCCCCCTCGTGACTCCCGCTGTCCGTGTGCCCGTCCCCGCTGTCACACGGGGCACCTCTAGTTCCCCTTTCGGCCGCTTTGATGTTCTCGTCTCAGTGAGCTGCGATTTTAGGGCTGCGCCCACCTCTCCCTCTCCCCTCTTCCTTACGCCCCTCGAAGGATTACAAATTATTTGGCTTTTAATGTGTTGCGATTGCGAAGCACCTTTCTGCCACCGGTAAATATATTGCAGTTGCAGCAGTAAAGGCTGTGCGTTCTACATGGGTGTCCTTTATGAGCACGGAGACCACCTTACGGAATGACCCACACTTGCATTTTACAACGTGGTCGTTATGCAGAGCCTTACTCGTTTGTCAAAGCAGCTTTAATAATGTTTTAAGATGTGCAGAAGTGACCAATCCCGATTCTTGTCACTGGTCATTGTAAAACGTCATCAGAGGCACAAAATTTTTTTCTAAAAACGTAACAGCTTATTACATGGTGAGTAAAATTAAAACTCGTGATACACTTGTTTAGTTAGCGTACAGTGCATTCCTCGGCGAATTCCATGCATTGCATTTCTGCTGGCTGTGCTAGTAAACTCTGCAAAGATTGGCCTGCTGTACACGGTTTGTGAAAACTCGAATGTTTCTTCTAGGAGACCGGATGTTTGCTTTGGCTGGAAGGAGCCTGTTTGTTTTAATATGTTGTACTTTTTTCTTTCTTTTATAAAACTATTTTTTCAAGAAAACCGATCATGACAACATCGTACATATTGCGTTTTAATGCCTTACATCAGCATTCCGTTGGCATATTACTTCCTTTACTGTTCAGTGTCCAGCATGCACTGTGCTGGCTACAGTTTGCAGTGCATGTGAGCGGGTGCGCGTGCAACACTCCCGTGCTTCCCCCCGTGATCACTTTCTCTTCTGGCATTCCCCCCTCCCTTTTCGCCCAGTCCTTCTTGTCACCTCGGCATGCACTCACCCCTTCTTCCTCCCCTTTCGGCCCTTTGATGTCCTTTATAAGCACACGCATACTCACACATGCAGGCTCTCTGCTCTCTTTCTCTCTCCCCCTCTCTCACACACATGCACCCACACATGCACGCTCTCTCTCTCTCACACACAAAGAGACACACACACACATGCACATTCTCTCACTCACACACACATGCACAAACACATTCACTCTCTCTCTTTCTCTCACACACGCCCACGTGCAGACACATGCGCACTCTTGCTTTCCCACACATGCAAGCACACATCCACGCTCTCTCTCCCTCTCCCTCTCTCACACGCCCACGCTCTTTCTCGCTCTCTCCCCCCCCCTCTCTCTCGCGCACACACACAGGCACTCATGCATTCTCTCTCTTTCTTTGGTGAGTAGTGCCAAAGCACCATTGATTCCTGCTACGCACGGTAAGTCCTTCATTTGTGCTTTTATTATGACACAAGGACCCCTTGCTCCCTGTCAGGCCTCCAGCACTGGTGGCGTGGTGGGGGTAGTGCGTGGTGTGCAGTGCAGAAGCACCCTTGACTCCTGCTGTTTATCTTTTAGCTTGACTGTAGTATGATACAAGGACCCCTTTGCTCCCTTTCAGGCCTCCAGCACTGGTAGCGTGGTGTTGGCAGTGTGCAGTGCCGAAGCACTTTTGACTTCTGCTATGCACGGTAAGGCATTTATTGGTGCTCACTGCTTTCAATAGGGCCATGGCTTGACAGCAGGCAGGCCTTTGCTCCCTGTCAAGTCTCCAGCAGTGGTGGTGCATCATCCATTCCAGCTGCTCAGGGCTGTTGCCTGTTAATGATTCTCCTGCAGCTGCGGAGTCAGCAGTGGTTGTGAAAGGCTAGGGTGGTGTGTGTGCGTTCCCTCACACCTTTTCCTGCTCTACTCCATGCTCCACGCTTGCCCCTCGATGTGTATATTACAGAGGTAATAAAAACACAGCATTTGAAATACCTAAAACACAAAAATATTGCATGAGAACTGGTGCCGCGGAGCGCCTTCCCTCTCATTGACTGGATATACCCGCTCTCACTACAACTCTCTCTCTCTCTTTCACGCACACATGCTATCTCTCTCTCTCTCACACACGCATGCACGCACACATGCGTGTGTGTGTGTGGCTCTGGGTGTGTGTGTGTGTGGCTCTGGGTGTGTGTGTGGCTCTGGGTGTGTGTGTGTGGCTCTGGGTGTGTGTGTGTGGTAGTAATTGCTGTCTGCTGAGCTCGTCCGTAGGTTACAATAGGTCTCACATTTGCGAGTGAATGGAAATGTAAATGACAATACCATTTATTTATCTGTTTTCAAAACCAACACATAAATACAAAATTTGTCATTTACAATGCCAATAGCTCTAACTTTTCCAAAGGCGAAACCATTGCATTGTAAATGCTTGTTATTGTTTACTTTGGCAAGTGCTGGGGTTTATTCTTCTCTGCTTTCGCTTACTACTGAGCATTGCTTCAAGGAAGCTCAGGACAGTTTTAACTTGATTTCCAAGCGGCCCGCTTAGCAACCTCTATCTAGCCTGAGACTTGGTTTGACTTTCAGTCTGCGTGCGCAGCCTGCCTGGGCTCTTTGGACACTATTCTGGCAGCCATGCTGGCGGTTTGGTTTGACTTCAGAGCGGGGGAGAAACGTCACAACACCAAAAAAAGGTTCTGAGACTGTCCATAAGATTTAGACTATTTTCACCGTTTTATATTTTGTATTTCTACCATGCCTGATGCAAGTTTCTTACTTAAAGGCACACCATTATGTCACTTACCAAACTGGTATTTGGTAGTTCATATTGAAATGCAGAATGTGGCAGATGGAATGCTTGGGGGAGCTGTATACATGGCTGCGGAGATCAAGTAGTAAGAGTTGGTTGCTCTACTATTTGGCGGACGTTGATTATTTGGGAATACTTACGCATGTAAAACTCACTACTATTGGTAGCAAGAGAATCCTGAACTTCACATCATTTACCCAACCTATTATTGCTCGTTTAGCTCAGATCTTCCACAGGGAGACTTCCTTGTACTGCATCTGTGTATGTGTACCATACCTAAAACACGAATGGAAATATTTCTGGTTTATGAACCTCTGGGCCATGATGTGAGCTTGCTTCCTGGCTTGTTGACTTCATTCATACAGGGCGATGCAACTCAAAATGGATTCTACTCATGGGAGATTTTAATCTTCACATGAACCATTTGTGGCCGCCACTGGCCGATGACTGTATGGAACTACAGTATACTGTTGTCCTCACCCTGCGTATTGATGGACCTCATGACAAAGGCCATGCTGTAGATCTAATATTTGTAGACAGTATTCAAATGAGTCAAAGTAACATCAACGCCACCACAAGGTCTGAATATTCAACAATATAGTTGGAATTTGCAAACTCCAAACTATGTTCCAGCCAGTGTAACAATCCTTTATAAAGAGAAGTACAAACATAATTCTCATGGACCCAGACAAGAAAGACAAAATGAAATCCTTCTGCATCTCTCAACCAATGATGGCTTAAACATATTCAATTAACCTTGAAGTACCACCTTTAATTCAATAGCCCAAATAGAAGAGCTAGATTCAAAACAAATACATAACCTTGGTATTCTCTAGATCTAAAAAAGAATTAATCAGGCTGACCACCAGTGCAAGGCATTGAAAGTATCAACTAGAGAAAATAACTCACAAACAAATTCTTACTATCTGTCGTATGGCCGCTGAAGAAGGTAAAGGTGAAACTGCCTTTTTAGACTTCAAATTCATGTCTGATATACATATAGAACAACATGTTCAGCATCGTAAAGACTTTATTTCTGCCCCCACCGAGGATATAAAGAATCACCCCTAAACCTATGTGCCACAAAAAACATTTTTTAGTCTTAAGTTGCCAATATAAGGGGAAATATTCAGGTTGCTGATTAACGTTATAATCCCCCAGATCTGTTGTTCTTTGGTAAACATCCTGATCTAATTACTGTCCTGAGGCCCACTAAGATTACAGTTTCAGGCAGCCATATGATCTGAAATTGACTTCCATTAGAACATTAAATTTAATTAACTGTTTCCATGATGCTTCTTCTAGAAGGCTTGTGGCATGCTTTCATGTTCCTTTTTCCTCTGATAGTCAACCATCAACTTCATCTTCTATATAGAAGAAGGCCATAACCTTCCCCTTTACTGCATAAGGCCATGCTTGACTCTAAGGATCGTAGCTGTTATTAGCCAATCACAGGATTCAAAATAATCATTATGGAGATTTAGCCATTTGTTGGAGCATCTTGACAACAATGACAATCTTGCCATTGATCTGACGTATTGCTTAAAACAGGGAATTAGGTTTATCTGTTAGAGACTTGTAGACACAGATTCCTTACCTTAGAATTATCCACGGTATCAGACTGGATCTGGACATTTTTCTTGAGCAGTACCTCTGCGTGCTGATATGTGGCATTGTTCTGCTCCACGTGGCACTAGTGGCTGCATACGCACCGGCAGAGACTGGACAATTTAGGCAAGAAAATGTTTTCTTTCACCAGCCTGCCATTGTGGTCGGTGAACACTGCTTGCGGTTTGGTCCGCTATTCCAACTCTCTGTGGGATACGGTTGCTCAGGTGCTGCCTATGGTCCAGAGGCGGCTCGGATCGTGCTATCCCAGGCTTTTGCCGTCGGGAGGGATGCAGCTAAATTCATCAGTAGATGTGGACTTGACACCACGGACTCACTAGGCTGAGGGGTTTCGTTGACAATGCCACACCTTATTGACAACTACTGGCTTTTTCTGGGATGTCCAGTCATCACTCATGGACATGCCCTTTGATGGCTCCTGCTTCTACCGAGCCATGGTGGATTTGGCACTGGAGCTCTTTAAGCACAGCAGGTCTACAGCCTGGTCCTTGGGCCTTTCTATGGCCCCTCGTCACCCTCAATCTGCCTTTTGTGGCCAGGCAATGGGCTTACAACTGCATCCTTACTCGCTCAGCCACCATGGCATGCAAGCTTTCCATCTCCTGCATGGCCGTAGATGTGGTTCCTACTGGCCCCGTGGTTCTGGTAGTCAGCAGCCGGGTCAGTCCACCATCCTCCAGCCGAAGCAGTATACAAACCCTTCCAGTCTGCCCATTTATCATCATGGGCACCCAATGGACAGCAGAATTTGCCATCACCTGCCCCACTGGCAGTCCATAACATTGGACAGGTGGGTTTTGCATATTGTCTGAAGGGGCTACTCCCTCCCGTTCAAGACTTTCTCTCCATCGATGCCACCTACGTTCGACAGGCTGACAGAGGACCACCTACCCCTTCCCTGCCAGTAAGGGATGGCTCTTTTGGCCAAAGGAGCCATAAAGAGAGTGCAGATGCCAGAAGTAGGTCATTTTTGCTGATCCTGATATTTTCTGCTGCCCAAGAAGGGCGGAGGCTTTTGTTCTATCCTAGGCCTGTGCTCTTTCAATCTATCCTCAAGGAGAAGTCTAAGATACTCACTCTTGCTCAGATTCTGTCTGCCCTGTACCCAGGAGACTGGATGGCAGCATTGGACTTGCGGGGCTCATATTTCCACATTCCCGTCCTGCCTTCCCACAGGCAATACCTGTGGTTCACAGTGGGCCATGAGTACTTTCAGTTTGCTGTGCTCGCATTTGACCTCACAAGCGCCCCTCAGGTGTTCACTAAGGTGATGGCGTAGTTGCAGCTCATCTGCGGAGATCAGAGGTGCCAGTCCTCCCCTATCCCAATTACTGGCTGTTGAAGGCAGGCTCACCCCAGGCTGTTGTCTCCCACCTCCAGACTACGGCAGACCTCTTGCATTCACTGGGGTTCATTATCAACGTGCTGACGTCTCACCTGACTCCCTCGTCAGAGCTGTTCTGGACACGGAGCAGTTTTGGGCCTGTCCTCCCGAACAGCGAATCCTCAGTTCACATCAACCTGTTGAAACTCCAAGCCATCTGATTGGCATTGAAAGCCTTCCTACCCTCCATCGGGGCAGGCTAGTGCAAGTGTTCATTGACAGCACCACCGCCATATGGTACTGGAGCAAGCAGGGTGGGGGGGGGGGTCAAGGACTCATTGTCAAGAAACCCTGCGTCTCTGGGCATGGCTGGAACAGCAGGGCATATTCCTGGTGGTACACCATCTGATGGCTCTCTGAACACAAGTGTGGACAAATTCAGCCTCAGATGCCTCGCGGATCACAAATGGCATCTCCATCCAGAGGTGGTGCAAGGTCTCTTTCAGCAGTGGGGAGAGCCTTGGTTAGATCTGTTCGCCACTGCCAAGAATGCTCAATGCCAGCAATTCTGCACTCTGGAGTTTCCATGGTGGCTCTTGCTCGGAGACACTTTGTCTCGAGTAGAGCTCAGGCCTCCTGTATGCCTTTCCACCCATACCACTCCTGCCCAGAGTTCTCAAGAAGATCAGGAACGACCGCCCAAGTCATCATTGTGGCTCTGGACTGGGCACAGAGAGTATGGTATCATGAGCCGTAGAGCATGGCCATCAGTCCCCTGCTCACACTGCCCGTTTGGGAGGGTCTTCTGTCGCAGCAGCAGGGAAGGGTTCTCCACCCGAACCTGTCAATGCTACTCCTTGCGTGGAGATTGAGTGGTGACAGTTGAAAACTTTCAACCTTCCCCCGGAAGTCTTTGACGTTAACCTGACAGCCAGGCATCCCTCCACCTAGACAGTTTACACCTGTTGGGCAAAATTTGTGGCTTGGTGTACAGAAAGACAAACTGACCCCCTTTCTACCCCCCTTTCCCAGGCTCTCCTGTTCATCTTTTCCCTTGCCCAGCAGGGCTCTGCTCTGGGCTTTCTGAAGGGCTATCTCTCTGCCATTTCAGCTTTTCTGCGGTTCCCTGATCAGCCATCCTTCTACAAATCCCCTATTATAAATAGGTTTCTGAAAGGTTCACAACATTTCTTTCCACCTTCTCCCTTTATTATGCCCCCAGTGGACCCTCAAACTTGTCTTCACTTTCCTTATGTAGACTCCCTTAGAAACCCATGCACAATTGTTCACTCCGGCTTCTTACCATCAAGACGGCCTTCCTGGAGGCAATAACATCTGCCCAGAGGGTAAGTGAGCTTCAGGACTTGTCATCCAAGCCTCCTTACCTGAACATCTACCCAGACAAACTGTTGCTTCATACAAGAGCTTCCTTTCTTCCAAAAATGGTCACTCCATTTCAAGTGGGCCAATCCATCACTCCGCCTCGCCTGTTCACGGAAGAGAAGTGACTTCACTGTCTGGACCTAAAAAGAGCATTGTTATCCTACCTTGATCACACACGAGAGTTCTGGGTGGACGACCAACTCTTCATGGGGGTATGTCTGAGCGAAGAAAGGGTGGGCCTTACAGAAGAGGACCATTTCACAATGGATTGTACGCTGTATCAAAATATGCTATGCATTGGCTAAAAAGCAACCCCCTGAGAGCTTGTGTGCTCATTCCACCAGAGCTAAAGATGCTACCACTGCGTTAGCATGTAGAGACCCAGTTCCGGACATCTAACATGCAGCAACGTTGGCGTCCCTCAACATGTTTAGAAAGCACTACTGCATGCCAGCGGCGGCTCCTCCATTAAGATGGAAGAGCGTCGCCGCACCTGCTGCTAGTGCAGCAGGCACACATTAATAAAATGGTAATAAATGCAATGTTATTGATTTGTCCAATACTCGTGCTGTTACAGCGCAATGGCAGGGTCGGGGCTGATGAGTGCGATTGCACTATTAATGCAGCTCCCTGCCAGTGCAAAGGTCAGATTGGCCACTGCCCACAGTTGACCACTCTGACATGTGCACTTCAGAGCCTGCAATCCCAAGGCTGAGAAACAGCCAAGGGATTGCAGATGCAGGCCCCAGCCTCAAAATGAGCACTGGGTTAGCCTGCTCCAGCCAATCCTGGAGCTGCAGCACAGCTCCTGGATTGGCTGGTTTTGCGTTGTACTAGGACGGAAGTCCTTCCCTTTCTGCCCTAGTCAGCTGAGGAGTGCGCCAGGAGGAAGGAGACTGCCTCCAGAGCCTGTGGCAGCAAGGACACAGAAAAGAGCATTGGGTGGCAGGTACGTTCTTTGTATTTAAAAATGTATTTAAAAAAAAGTAGATGGTCTGCCCCCTCCCCGTCGTCCACCACTCTGCCACCACACCAGCCGCTACTGCTGCCTGTTCAGTCCGGTCTGTAGGGATGGGCATTTTGCCCATTCGGCCCTGCAGGGCTACTTGTGTAAAATTGGTCCTCAGAGGTATTGCTTGGGTATCTATTCTAAGGAATCTGTGTCTAAAGTCTCTATCAGATAAACAAGTTACCTTCTATAATGCCTTATCTGGTAGGGAATCTATGTAGCCGCAGATGCCTTACTGATCCGCCTATCCTCCCCGCTCTGTGAACCGATTTCTAGGGACAGGGCTTTCCCCTTTCAGGGCCCTAGTTTTCCACACCAGTGGTCACGGTACTATGTGGCTCTGCGCATCTGGTGTGGAAAGTCGTGAAAAGTAACTGACGTCAGCACGCTGAGGTGGCCCCTTTAGAGGCACCAGGCATGTCACTTCCGGCACGAACACCACCACTTGGAGCCGACCTACGCCACCTATCATCGCACAGGGGTTGTGCTCAAGAAACATTTCCGGATCCACTCTGGATAATTGTAAGGTATTGAATCTGCGGCTAGATGGTCTCTACCAGATAAGGTGTTACCAAAGTTAAGTAACTTGTTCTTTAGTGCTCTTGGCCCTTACTTTGGAAATCAACATGGCTTATTGTCAAGTCCTACTTAATAAACTATGGAGCGTTTTAGAGGATGATGTAGTTTAACTTGAGGCGTTTGCCGTACTTCTGTTGGAATGTCCTGATTTCATCTCTGCCTGATTAGCCTTAACTATGGCATCCAGAGCTTTTTCCCACTAACGCATTGCTTATTCAGTGCATTTATGATATCACTGCTCACAATCTTCAGGCACTGGAATTTGTGTTTCTGTTCTTACACAGAACTCAGCACCTTATATGATAACCTAAATTAAGATCAATTTATGACATCGCTAGGTTGAGACCTAGCCAATATTGGCTAAGGCTCTAGAAAAACGAGGATCATGGTCCCTATAGAGATTGCATTCGTATTATACTAGATGGCCATCGTGCAAGAAGGTCCCCTGGCTTGTCCATATTAAAAATTGTCTATTTAAGTTAGTTCTGAAAGGTTTCTGGCTACAGCCCTTCGCATTACCTAAAGGTGCTCGGGAGAAGCTAAAAACGTCTTACTGGAATTACATACTAGGTGCAAAACTTTCTTCGGTTCCCCTGGTAGATTCCTTCTTGATGTAAAAATGTGCACCCGAGTATGAGCAATATCTGGATATGGTTATCAACCCTGCTGCACGCCCACTGCATGTGAAATTCAAATTGGGTATATTACCTTTGGCTTCTTTTACCCACTCCTGGAAGAAAAGGGAGACAGAGCAATCCTATGTCCAATGGATTGTCTGGTTCCAGAGTATACCAAACACGTGCCAATTTGTTGTGAAGGGCTATGCTAAAAAATGCATGTGCAGGATTATTCTTGTGATTATTATTGTGAACTTCTTGGTTGTAGGGCCGCTATACAGCTCTCATAATATGTAAAATCAACACCAGAGACAGTGTGGTGTATTCAGTTGCTAGATACCTGTCAGCAATAAGGCACATCATGTTGAATGCTCCTTAAAATAGCACTTCATGTATATTAAATGTACTGCCTAAATTATTTTTATGACTTGTCTTGTACCTTTTAATCCAGGTACACCCTTGTCTTCTTTTTTAAACCATATTCATTTTAGCATGTTTTATTTTAACTGCCTTTTAGTCCCCTCTATAGTAGTATGATGATTTTGTATCGTTACACTGAAATTCTCACTGAATAGAGTTCCACTTAGAAATAGTTTTGCACAATTAAAGTGCAAATGTTTATACTGTTCCTTTTATGGTTTTATTTAGCCGAAATAAAGGAAACATTATTATGATGATGACCACCTACGTGCGTGCTTTAATGAAACTGACTTTCAGATGAAGTTAAACTGGAACTAGACCAATGGATTGAAGTTGAGCTTATCGAGTCCGGCTCAAAAACTGAGTCACGTGTATTTGGTATTTTCCCAGGCTCTTTAGGCAAATTATAATAGGAAAGTCAGAAATGTGGTCGTTATTTTCAATATTAAATTCACAATGACTTGCCTTATAATCCTGGCAACCAAAATCATCTTTTCTAGTTTTATCACTATTAAAATAAAATACTATTTGTATTTGCCTTGTTCCCTTTGGAGTGCAGATTGATCGGAATTTTACTTTCTTTTTTCCATTTACGATGATCACTTTGCCATACAAGGGAAGCTTCACGGCGCACACCAATAGCGCCTTGCAAATGTAAAATGCGTTATGTAATAACAATTAATACATTAACAATTTACACCTGCACAACTGTTGTGATCACCTGCACAAATGTTGTTAAAGGGAGTACAGCAATTCAAATCCATCTCTAGCATTGATTTCTCACTGAAGCCGACGTTTTTGTCCTTTTCCTAACACCCATGTTTTTTAAACAATTAGGACAAGCTTTCATTGATTCCCATTAGTAGCAAGGCTTCCCAGACTACTCTTCTAACTCTGCAGGACTTGTGGATGCCCTGAACTGAAGGAATCCCAACCTCACATTTTTCCACACATTTTTATATTTAACAGACTCAGTGCTGGACAGGATTTAAGTTATTCCTAACAAATGCACCTAATTGATTAGGTGTGATATTTGGTTCTGTTGGTGGTGGCGGCATTCTCACTGTGCAACTAGCATAGATGCTGGACTTTTTTTTGCCTCGGATTTAGAAGAAGCCTTGTTCTGACCGTTCATTGTTTGAAGAAGCCTTGGTCTGCGTTTTCATTGTTTGTGCCAGGCGCACCTTTTAAAAGGATATGTGAGTGTAAATTCCTAGTTAGTTAAGATATTGAAAAACAAGTGACTTAAAATGACAGCGAAAAGGGGAATAAGAACCATATAAAAACAATCACAGTTTTATATAAAAACAATCAAGATTTTAATGAACATAGTTAAAAATCATATAGAATACTGCACATCAGAAACTATATGATAAAAATACATCAAATTAAAATTACATTCAAATAATACACAAAGTTATTCATAAAACAAAAACCACACTGAGAAAAAACAATATTATTTTCCCAGTATCTTAGGTATTTAAATTCAGTGGCGAAATGGACTCGACGCGCGTTTCGGCGTAGAAAAAAACACCTTCTTCAGGAGCCACACTTTCAAATCTGAAACATATATATAAAAATATCTTCCATTATAAATCATATTACATATCCATTACATTTAAAAACTGTTGCATTGGTTCAGCTGTATTATAATATACAGCCTATTCGCTGTCAAATTAATCTTTTCTGCATCTTGTTTTCAAAAACATAGAATAAAAACATTACATGTCATCGACTGAAAAGTACTCATAAAGGAAGGTCATAAAACCGACAGTGGAAAATGGGCACAATGGGCCTATACAATGTGAGAAAGATAATGAATCACATTCAAATAATACATCTAATTCTTGATAATCAATCAAAATCATGATAATTTTAACAGAGACCATAAATGTATATCAATATGCAACAATGCACAATAATTAATTACTACTTCAAACATTGTCATTATTTAACACATCTATTTACCATAATTATTTAACAATGTAACTCACTGTTTGGTGATGATCATACGATATGCATCAATATGCGCAGACTTGGCAATTTGGTATTAACAATAACACACTTGCAAAAGATTAAAGCCTGAAATGTTATACAGACATCTCAATTAATTATTTCAGACTAAAAGTAGAAACGGATAGCATAAGAAAACAGGTTACAATCGTTTGAACATAAGGGATCTCTATTCTAAACCAGGCACAGAGTACCTTCCCTTTCTAATCTGATACTTTGAACATGGTGTACCCCTGTTCTCAAGCTGAAAAGAAAATCCATCAACACCTCTTGTTACAGATCTTAAGGGATTGAGTTTCCAATCTTGTTGGAACCAAAAAGATTAATAAAACCATCGCGATCGCTATTCCTATACATGCGTACATCTATAGCCGTGGTTCGTATACTTTCTAAATTTGTTGAAAAAACATAAAGACGTAATTTAAGTCTGTACCTGAGATAGAACATGTTCACACCGAACATAAGAGGAGTCCCTCGTTTATTATTTCTGATAGCATGGACCGTGATATATCTAAGAAATCAAACAAAGAAGGACCAACAAGGATATATTGATATCATAAAATAATCATTCCATGTTAGACATTTCACTCGTTGCCTCATAAATGAAGCTACCAATTCAAAATAGGCTAAAAAAGAAAAGAAACGGTTTATAACTAAGGCTAGAAAAAAGGTCATCAAAGTGCCTTAAAGTTTCATAGGGATCATACAGCAAACTATTACTTTCAATCTATAAAGGGTAGCGTTGTATAGATCATTCACGAGTGCATTGGCACTTGAGATTTTCTCCTTAATACGTACCTAGAAAAAGAGGGGAAATATTAACCCATGTAGATCAAACTGATATTTATCGGAAGGCTACCACAATTGGTTAGTAGATACAAAGCGTACCTTTAAGCTGGTTTGCGGTAATTATTTTAAAAGGAGGACCCAATATCTGCTGCTGTGAGTAGCTTCAAAATATTGCGATCAACATTCAAATGCCTTTTACGGGTAGTCAGGATTCTAAAAATAGAATAGAAAGTAAACATTCACGATGTTGAGTGACTTAGGGTGAAGCCGCTAAGCACGTACTTTACACTTTCCAACAGATGTTAAAGAACACAGGCTTTAAGAGCAACTCGCAACTCAAAAATATGCCCGATTTTATTGTACTATGGAAACGTAAGGTTACCGCATGAACCGATCAACAGATTTCGTCGGGGGAACGTACTGCTTACTTATCAAAGCTGTAGGCGTGATAATGCCAAGGAACACAGAGCAGGGTTGATGCCTCTGTTCGACAGTAGATAAATGATCAATTTCCCCATGTTTTCCCGAAGGTTTAAATAACCCAGTCAGGGGCATACCACGTGGGTCATAATGGACAGAGAAGATGGACTAACATTGTCCATAGTGTAAACATATAGAAAGGAGGCTGTTACTATTAGTCTATAGAGAAAATCGCCGCCATATTGGAACGGGTTCAGAGAAAAATAACGATAGGTAGTATGGCTATACATAGCCACAGAAAGATACATTTTCTCTAGAAAGGCATTAAACCACGAAAATCAAGTGCAGATTAGCGTTATTAGTTTACTTCTCTGATTAATTACAATAAAGTCACAAGTAGTCATGCAATAATTCAAATGGGGGGAGGGGGCGAAAGATAGGGGAAAGGGTGAAGAAGAGGGGGAAGAGCATTCAAATAACTCAAAATTCGTACGTGAAAACATCAAACAATACCAAGGACAAAAATAGATCAACCAAGGAATAGTGAATTAGTAGACAATTATATTCCCATATCTCAAGCCGAGAATCAAGGGCTATATCGCAACTATACAGTAAGTTACTTAAATGATAACTAAAAAGACACTTTCAGAACGAGGACTAAGGGGAAGTCCATACAAAGTCAATCATATGATCGCATTTTCCCACGGGATATCACTGTTCAACCCATGTTTAAAAGTTCCTAAATTAAAAACCCATAAGACTTCCCTCTTCTTGCGTACTTTGCAACCTCCTTTACTGTCAGGCTAGCCTAATCTTTTCTATAATTCGCCACCTGAAATCTTCTGGTTTATGTTGTTTTTCTTGGAAATGTTTGACCAATGGGGCTGTCATTTTATTTGTGCGTATGGCTGAGCAGTGTTCAGTAAGTCTTGTTTGGATGGGTCTAGATGTTTCTCCCACGTAGCCCAATGGCATGGGCATAAAATAAAATAGATATAATTGGCAGTTCTGCAATTCCACATCTCCCTAGCGCTCATGACACCTCCATTATGTTCAAACGATTCTCCTCCCAAGATCATGTCACAGGATTTACACGAAGAACATTTGACAGTACCCCTCACTGGAAAACTGGTTGTTAAAGATTTCTGTACAAATTCAGACTGTTCATTAGTGGTGGTAAAACGTGAATGCACAATAAGATCCTTAAGGTTTTTGTTTCTCCTATGGGCATACAAAGGTTTAGCCAACTTTTCACCTGAAGTAGGATTTGAATTTAGGATATGCCAATTAGCATGGATGATTTGCCTTACAGTATTATCCAAGGTAGAATGTTTGGTAATACATACCAGTTGGGTATTCTCTTTTACTGGCTTAGTTTTAAGGAGGTGGTCTCGATCGTAAAACCTAGCTCTCTTATAAGAATCCCTTACCAATATGTGGGGATATCCTCTATTAAGAAATTTTTGTCTTAACACAGCTGCCTGTTGATCATAATCGGCTAAGTTTGTGCAATTCCTCCTAACTCGCAGGAACTGGGAAAAGGGGATGCTCTGCCGCTGGCTACGAGGATGATAGCTGTTAAAATGGAGCAACGTATTACGGGAAGAGGGTTTTACAAAAAGATCCACTATTCATTTGTTTTCCTGATGTTTGATTAAAAGATCTAATGAAAGTGTGCCCTATTATGATGAACACACTGCACTTTTAAGGGGGATTAGACTGACTGCACCCGCCTGCAAGAGGATGTCTGGGGGGTCCATAGGCCCCCTTCACCCCCCCCAGAAAGCTGCTGACATGGGCGCAGAGGCAAAGGAATCCCCTCGTTTGCTTAGGGCACTCACCTGTGCAAATAAGGGAAAGGCCCCTGAAGGAACTCTGGTGCTTTAAGTGCGCCAGCGCTATCAGTATTACTGAATGGGATGCACAAGCATCTGCGCCCCCTTCTGTAATACCAAAGTGCCCCGGGGCACGCAAAGCAGGCACAAAAGGCTGTTGCGCCCCTGGGGTCACTTTCTGTTATACCGCCCCAGATGTGATGTTAGCAGTTCAAAGCCTATTAAAGGAACCTGCTTCCCCTTACACCTTTGAGAAAGGTGCTAAAATTTTGGAAACCTAGGGAAAATACATTGATCCTGTAAGAAGTCTTCACCTATGTCCCACAATGTCAAGTCCTGTCATGGCCAGATAATGGTTGAGTACAGACTGTGTTTAAGGAATAAAATATAGGGGATAAAGTACCCTGCCGTACATTATAAGGGTATTGCAAGCCATCAAGGAGTTCCATGACCATATAGCGGAACAAGGGTGAGCGCTTGTTGGTGCGCGTGCTATCTTAACCCTCTCTACTGCCAGTGAGGAACAGGAAACCGAAAAAATGCACAACTACCTCTCCATGCCGGCACATATTTTATATGACCTCTGCAGTTCTAGGATGTGGCAGGCTCATAAGTGGAAGTGAGTTTTTAATGGTTTCTGAAAACCTGGGATTTTTTGTTTGTCTTAGGTAAGGTGAATTGAGGCCCAGAGAAATGAGGATTAGAAGTTTAGTGTTCTACCTGCAAATAATTTGTGCATGGTTGATCTTCAGTGTGGGTGCGATGCTGTAATCGCGTCAGTCACCAAAAGTTACATTGGGTGGATTGTGAAATGTCTGCAGGTTGGTGGGATTCTTATTTACAAGTCCATGTTGATAGCATTTCAATAATGACGATCTAATGTTACCACTGCAAGGATCAAGGTGATTAAAAAATATATATACCAGTAGGAGAGATACAGGTCCCTGTAGTAAGCGAAGCTGATAGAACACTTTGCCTTCTCTTCAGGTTGCAAAGGAGTGAGCTCAGTCTAGCAATATCTCCAGATCGCATACCTTCAGTTCATTCATGGGACATAGTCCCATTGTGTCTGGCCTATCGAAATGCTGTGTTGTTAGATCTCCGGCTTTAATCCATTAAGACAGAGACCGAAACGGGGCATCAAATACTGAACAGGCTTCAAACAGACCACCACCTTGCAGTTGATCCTCAGAACCCTTCTGTGCATTCAGATCAGGGTAGGTATCTTCTGCAAACGTGATATTCTGAGTTGTCGGTGTTGGTTATTCAGCCATTTGTGCCATATAACTGTTAAAAAGGTTGGTGAGAGAGAGACGGTTGTGAATCATGGCCCCTCGGATTCTTGTTGGCATTACTAAGCAATTGAACAACACATCATGGTTGATTGGGCTTGGATGTCCATCGTTCCTGGCACCTACTTGCTATTATCTAATGTGAGAATTTTGATCGCTGACTAAAGCAGAACATTTTACAAAGAACAGTGGTCCCTATGTGCATTAAATATACAGTACAAAATAATCATATACTCAATCAGTAATATGTCTTCTGTCCGTCCGGACAGGATTTAATAAATTCCAAATCCAAAGATGAAGTATTTTACGAAAAAGAATGTCAAGTGGGCACAGCCGTGACCCTCAACATACAAGACAAAACAACAGAAAAGCAATGTAAACAAGGCAAGGGAATAAGTCTGCGTACTTGTACTTCAGTAAGGCAGGCATAAGTTACAGAAAAACACTCCATTGCATTTTGTAAATTTTGACACAGATAATATGCATATGGGGTTTAAAAGTCGACGACGTTTCGATGCCTATATAAATTGAGGCATCATCATCAGGAAAAGAATTGGCACTATTGTTGTCTTGAACAAAAGCAATATAAAATGCCTTTCAATTACATTTACTTATACATTAATGGTTACAATGGAGAAAAAGGGGGGGAAAAAAACAGAGAGACCAAGAGTTAGGTTCATTACATGAAAATGAAGGCATGTCTCAGTGATCCTTTGGTAGTGAACCAAGAAAGTGCTTGTGAATAAGGCAAGCATAAAAAGTGAAGAAGGTGAAAAAAGGTAAAATATTAAAATCTTGCCGTCGTGCTGATTTGATCGTCATAGTGACCCTGGACTAGTTGAGGAATCAATTGCTCATTCAGGGCGAGCGAAAAATGGCAGTATGGAAATTTAAAACGGGCGAAAATCACAGTGAAACCGGTTGTGAAAAGTGGGTTGCCAAACTACATGCACCGCGATATTTTCGGAATTGGAAGTGATGCGTTCAAAACGGCAAGGGAGTGCATGATAACGCATGGTGGGCTGGGGCATGCTGGCGTGAGTGGCGAGGAGGTGTTCTAATACCTACTTTATTCAAATGAAACCGCTCTCCGTAAATTCAGATCAATGGATCTGGCGGTGCTCAAGGGTTTGGTCGGCGGGTCTGAAAACGTAAAGTGCGGCCAGTTAAAAGCATAGAGGCATGTGATCGGCACCGCCAGATCCATTGATCTGAATTTACGGAGAGCGGTTTCATTTGAATAAAGTAGGTATTAGAACACCTCCTCGCCACTCACGCCAGCATGCCCCAGCCCACCATGCGTTATCATGCACTCCCTTGCCGTTTTGAACGCATCACTTCCAATTCCGAAAATATCGCGGTGCATGTAGTTTGGCAACCCACTTTTCACAACCGGTTTCACTGTGATTTTCGCCCGTTTTAAATTTCCATACTGCCATTTTTCGCTCGCCCTGAATGAGCAATTGATTCCTCAACTAGTCCAGGGTCACTATGACGATCAAATCAGCACGACGGCAAGATTTTAATATTTTACCTTTTTTCACCTTCTTCACTTTTTATGCTTGCCTTATTCACAAGCACTTTCTTGGTTCACTACCAAAGGATCACTGAGACATGCCTTCATTTTCATGTAATGAACCTAACTCTTGGTCTCTCTGTTTTTTCCCCCCCCTTTTTCTCCATTGTAACCATTAATGTATAAGTAAATGTAATTGAAAGGCATTTTATATTGCTTTTGTTCAAGACAACAATAGTGCCAATTCTTGTCCTGATGATGATGCCTCAATTTATATAGGCATCGAAACGTCGTCGACTTTTAAACCCCATATGCATATTATCTGTGTCAAAATTTACAAAATGCAATGGAGTGTTTTTCTGTAACTTATGCCTGCCTTACTGAAGTACAAGTACGCAGACTTATTCCCTTGCCTTGTTTACATTGCTTTTCTGTTGTTTTGTCTTGTATGTTGAGGGTCACGGCTGTGCCCACTTGACATTCTTTTTCGTAAAATACTTCATCTTTGGATTTGGAATTTATTAAATCCTGTCCGGACGGACAGAAGACATATTACTGATTGAGTATATGATTATTTTGTACTGTATATTTAATGCACATAGGGACCACTGTTCTTTGTAATATGTAATGCCCAAGGTCCCTACGCTATACCTTTAGGGTTCCCTTGTTTTTTTGAAAAATAAAGCAGAACATTGGCTATATTTGTTGGCTATTTATTTTATTTTGAAGGTTTTATATAGTGCGAACAAGACGCTTGCTGGTATCAGAGCACTTTACAAAGTAAATATAGGACGTTGATTTCCAAAAGAAGAGAGAGTTCACTGGTGACTACTATTTCTAGTGTTTTATGGGAACGTGATTTATGAAGAAGAATTCATGAGTTTGGAGACTAGGGTTGCCAGTATCAGAAAACCTACATTTGTAACCATTGCCTTAATCGGTGATGACGTCTTAAATGTAGTGTCGATCTTAAGGAGTTTGTATTCTTGTACAGCCATGACACGACTCATTGTTTTTATCAAAACTTTTAGACATGTTCGAGTAAATAGCGTCATGTCAAAATGACGTCAGATTCTCATAGAGCCATCGAAAAGAGGCCTGGGGAGCTCTGCTATTGGTTCCTCATAGCTCTTTATGCTGTCTTCTGCCTCTGAGATTTCTCCCTAAATCCAACACTCAGTGTGGTCACCAGGAAATTGGAATGGCCACACTAGGCCACCGTGACAACCTGGGCTTGGTCTGAATACTTCAGTATCCTCATGTTCCCTGCTAGTCTTTTTCCCAGATTCGGCTAATGCCAAAACAACTGGATATATGCAGTGCCAGTGCAGCTTGGATTCCAAGGCCACAGTTCGAAGATCTGGTTGTTGTGTGTATTCTGCAGCACATGGGGAGGGGGAAATGGTTATAGGCGTACTCTTACGGACATGCAGTGCTGTCTGCACACTGCATGCATGCCTTTCATACGCTATGGAGCTGGTGGAATTGCTCCTACTGCCAATTCAAGTGGTACAAGCAGACCGTATTACTATATCCCACTCGTCTGTAAGCACTTCATAACAAGGTGATAAGTTAACATGACTACCACCATAGCAGCCTGGTGGATGGCCTACACATTTCTGTGCTGATGTGAACCTTAGGGAAGTGATGGAAAGATGCCAGCTGTGCAGCAAAAGCTTGTTATTTGGTTCTGGTTATGTGAAAACCCCAGGGAGCAAAAGTTCAAGTTTTTCCAAGAGTGCAAACTTCAAAGTACCTAGATTATGTGGGGCACCCTTTGATCTTAAAGCTATTGAGAAAATGAAAAGGTCCTGTTAAAGAGTTTAAATGAATTTCAAATTAGCAGTTTCTTATGTTTTGCTTTCTATTTATTTTAGGAGTTGCCTCATATGTTTAAGAGAGAAAGAAATCAGTCTGTGCTCGAGTTGGGCATATACATTTAGTAGAGTAGTTAACACTACATGTTGAGATAAAAACACAGACCTTTTGTAATGTTGTATTCTGGGTTGTGTGCAAGTAGCTGAATCACATGCTCATTGCTAGCTTTTTTTCTTAAACTTAACGTTCCTACTAATTTTATTAAGAATATGAAAAGGCAGGGCAAAGCACCTTGCAGGGGTCTCAGCCTCTAAACCCAAGGTTTACACAGATGGTATTGACTTACCCTACTGAGAACAGAACAATCTGCCTGGCTTAGACATCAAAAGTGGTGTCCAGGGCTAGAAAAACAACGGTTGTTTATCTATGAAGCATCAAATGAAATTCGCATAAGGATCAGGTCAACGCATAAGTTCAAAGATCTTTGTTGGTGATCATTAAGCAATTTAGTTTATATAAAAGTCATGTGTATTTTGATTTTGAAAAAAAATCAGTTATTACATATCTATGTCATCTTGTTCCGTTTTATCAAGCCTCACTGTTAAGGTAAAAACTCGGTTTTTATTTAAATATATGTTTTGTGCTATCAGGTTCATTGTTGTGTGTTTGTGTTGCTTAATGGGAAGTCTACAAAACAAAACCGAAGTACATGGGCCCAAAGTTTGTCTGAGAACCAGCAGGTAGTGCTAATGACTGATGGGTTGTCGAATACCAAGGCTTGATTTCACCTCGTGCTATTTCTTCCACTGCACATAACTTCCTGTCTCGTTATCTCACTGTTGCAGGTTCTTTTTCGATCTGTTCTCCCTTTGTCACTTTTTTTTTTAAATCTTTTGCTTCCTCTTTTTCTGACCCTTTTCTGCCCCTCTCTTGCTTTGGGTAAGTTGCTACCCCGGAAAGGTAGTGTCGGAGGCCGACCCCCTGCACCCATATGCACAAATTAAGCAGACTAGTGTGTTTTTTTTTTTTTAATTTCATTTGCACCCCCACAGCAGCAGATGATTCTGTAGAGAGCATAGGAAGGCTAATGTACTACTCTAACTCCAGCCCTAGAATATTTGGTTTAAGTGGAACAATAAAGGACTGCTAATGGGAAAAGTCAAGTAGTGATAATTGTGTGACATACAACTTTCTCCAGGGGTTTTGTGGGTGTAATTTTAAGTTACTTCAATTTGCTGCTGTAACTTCTATGCTTTGAGGTGTTCCCTTGCAAAGAAGATAAAAGTAACTGCTTACCGCTACCACCTCAAATGTCCTGCATTCTTTGCAGAGACACAAACACCCACACTTATAATTACACTATTCCTCTGGCATTTTCATCTACCTATATAGCCCATACCTCGCATTGTCCAAAGGACACCTGGTCTTGGCTGCAACATTCAACCCCAGTGTTTCCTTCCCGTTCTCTTCCTTCCATTATTCTCTGGCTTAGCCCCATAAAGCGTCAGCATTCTGTTCGTTGACTAAACAAAATCCTAGTTGATAGTGTTCCTATCATTCATGCAAGAAAGGCTCCCCTACCTCGTCAAAAAAGCTCAAGTTTAGTGACTCCACCTCCTTTGAGCACCTATATATTATGTTATGTTGATTGCCTCTACATTTTATTCTTCTCGCCACATTAACATCTCTGCATCATTTCACATTTCTTTAAGGTAGGGCTTTGCCAGCCTTTTGCTTTTGTAATAATGTAATACACCTTCAGTAGTCATTTTCCATTTCTCGAAAGTATTATTTTCTTATTGTAGGAAATCCACGGGCTTTGTTCTATTTGGTGCGATTTCTACTTAAAATGTAACAAAAATCATATGTTTGGTTACCCTTATTGGATTTTTGTCATTTTGGTGTCATTTGTTTATAAACCTTTACTCTACTTGCTAGTTCGGTTTGGGATTTTTTTTCTTTAGCATTTTGACTTTTACTGTTTTGGTGCTGCATAAATACATTACACATTCCCCTAACATAAGCCGTCTATTCTGTGTCACAGTTACCAGGGCATAGAGCTTAGGTTGAATTAGTGACTTTGAGGGTTCACCCTTCCAAGGGTAGTGGTTATTCCTTGAGGTTGGCATTCACCCACCCCTAATAATACATTTCTTACACATATCACCCACAAATCGTTTTTCATCACCACGGTCAGGATCCTTTTCAAGTTTCAGATTAAGCATGTCCAACAGTGCTCTTCCTGTTCCTAAAATTTGCATGTTGCTTTGTGAAGCGTCGGCAAGTTTCAGAATTTGTCGCACAAACTTCTTGGTTTTCCCTCAGGCCAGCACATCTGATCATGAAAGTCGCATGCACAACCCCCCCCCCCCTTTGTAATCATTGAACTGCTGTAGGCACCTGCTGTTAAGGACTGTGGCGCCATGAGTGTCCAGATGACCAAGACACTGCCCTACCTGCTGCAACCAGGGGAGGACTGGGAATCCAAAGAAGCCCTGACAATTTTGTCAGACCAACCTTTAGGCGGGAGCCAGGGTAAGGGGCTGTGCAAATGTGAAGCACTGCTGCTTTTGTTACTGGGGGCCGATATTGCATCATCGCTGCAAAACCGGTCCCCACCTACCAATACTGGCCCCCACCTACCAATACCAGACCCCACCTACCAAGCTGGCCCCCCACCTACCAATACCGGCCTACACCTACCAATACCAGCCCCCACCTACCAATACAAGACCCCACCTACCAAAACGGCCCCCCCACCTACCAATACCGGCCATCACCCTTCCACGCTCCCAGGGAAACACCCGATGCCCACAGCGGCCAGTCCGGCCCTGGCTGCATCCTTATGCACACAGCCCATGAAACGCTTCAAGAACAGGAGTCTGCCCATGTGTGCCTGAGGCCACAGCGAATGCCAAACACATAGATGCAAGCCGACACATTCCCATACAGAGCTTCCATGTAGACCACACATTGCACCTACTGCCGCTGTTGAAATACTGAACACACACTGGCTAGACTTGGGTGAGAAATGACGTGTTCTTCTTGACCATTTATGAAGGGTGAGATGTCCCAGCCTTGACCATCTCTCATTCCCTCTGTGAGGAAAAGACCAAACCATAGAAAGGCAGCACATACAGATTGACCGTAGAGCTCCTTTGGCAGAGACCCTGCAGTGGTGTGGAGGTTGTTTTGTTGTAGGAATAAAGCTGCAGAAGGTCTGTCTCCATAGCTGGGGGGCTGGTAGGCAGAAAAGGCAAACCACACACCCAAATACACGAAAAAGGACTTCAAATCGCACCTTTTCTTAAAGACAGACATCTTTGTTCTTTTTTTTTTTTTAAACATAGACCCAACTCACACTCCACCCCCACCAAGAGCGGATTTGTTAACCCACTCTATGGCACTGTGTGCATTTTATGCAGCCTTATGTTGGAATTGGCAGAGAGAACCTGTTAAATAAACACAGTAAGCCGAAAAGGAAAGTATAAATCTATTTTCAGTCGTAGAATAAGCATTTTGGTTGAACTGGAGCTACTTGGTTTGTGTAATATTGGCCCTCCTTTTCTCCCTGCCTTCCCAGTTACCTGTAAATGATGAATGGATGCTTCCGCTGTGGGTTATCTAAACAGTGTCATTCCCTCAGATCACTGCATTAGCTGCAAATTGGAATGCGTAAATCACATTTCCCAGCAAATAAACATCTTTGACAGGTGTTATTGCTCTCTGTCTATACAAACTCGAGTTCTTTAATCTCAATTTTTCTGAGCATAGCAACTTCAAAGGCCTGAAACGTTGTTGTATAGCAGTAGTAGCAGACTGCCTGTGTTCTGGCTCCAGCTAACATTATGTGTTTGTCGTTTGGCAAAGGAACGGTGCATTTGCAATGAAAGCTCCTTTTATAGGATAACATTCAATGGCCAGACTCAAATGCACCTCAACAAATTATTTTTATTATATTATACACGTTATATGTTAATGTCAGATGCCTCCGAGAAACATGTATGTTGCATGGCATTGGCGCTCCTTACACCAGAACCTGGGTATATTACACTTTCCCCCCGTTTTTAGGCACAGGGAAGTGGTTAAGGGCCATATTTACAGTTTGGCGGAAGGGATACTCTATAAAAACATTTCGAAAGTCTCGTCAACCGTATTACAAGTGCATTACAGCCATTGCCACTCAGTGGACAGGATATTCAGTAGTTCTCATGCAGCGGCGCTTACCATAATTAGAGGAACAATGCATAAAACAAGGGAAAAAAGTATTGTTGTAGCATGTATCCACTGGGGTTCTTAATTTCACCTCACTTCCTCTAATGTGGCACTCAAACTCTCTTCTCTTGCGAATTATGATTAATTACAGCAATTGGTTTGTACTTGCATCTGTATAGGGCTTTGTGAGGCACCGAAGCACGTCATCGGATACGTAGTATGATGCACTATGTGGGTGTGCATGCTTGAAGGAGTGGTGTGCTTGTGGTAGGCCTATATGTGAAGTGGTTTGTTTGGTGTCCGACACGAGGGACCCGGACCTTATCGTGTCTTGGGTCTTAGCATTTACCAGAGCGAGCGAGAGATACTCTACTCACATTACATTAGCTGGTGGGTGTAAAATTCTCTGTATATCGCTTGTTCAGTTCACAGTGAATAATTATTTTTTTTAGAGCTATACTAGCTCTGCAATTAATTCACCAGGCATATTTATATGGGAGTAAAACACACATGTGCCTCATGGGAACAGTCTAGTCCGAACTGCCTAGCCATGTCTTCCCTGGACTGGAATCAAGCATCAGAGGACCGGTTTCTGGCTATCAGCCGTCTTCAGCCAGGATAGCTTGACTCCAGTGGCGTAGTGAGCACGGGACCCACGTCTGGGCATACCCTTCCCACATAGAGTGAACAGCAAAACACACAAGATGATGGACGGAATGTTGCACAATGGCAAAACATTCACCCCCTGTCACAGATCTGGGTTTAATCCATTGTTATTTTGCTCACCAAGCCACCCCAGTTCAGACATGGCCATAAGCAAATCAGTCTTGACCCTGTGCCTCATGGGAACAGTCCAGCCCGAACTGGCAAGCCATGTCTTCCCTGGCCCGGAATTAAGCATCCTAGGACCGGTTTCTGGCTATCAGCCGTCTTCAGCCAGGATAGCTTGACCCCAGTGGCGTAGTGAGCATGGGACCCACGTCCGGGCATACCCTTCCACATAGGGTTAACAGCAAAACACACAAAATGATGGACGGAATGTTGCACAATGGCAAGCAGGGTGTAGCATGCTGCAAGAAGTGGCCATCTGACGTAAGGCTGTAATAACTCCAAGCTGGATATTGGCCTGGATCATCGTTTGTTATAGAACACCAATTTGATGTTCTCGAGGTTATTCAGACAAATGCTAAGATGGATAAGCAGGAGAAATCTCTCTACACTCCATGCTCTTCCATGACAATTTCCTCAGTTCTCATTCCTTTTACAAGGGGACCCGTTCAGCTACCTTTTGAGAGAGAAAGCAGCTTCTAATGTTACTGGATCTCATTGTAGGACTGGCCTTTCTGCCACTGACGTTTTCCCAGGGGGCTGTAGTGGGGGTTCTGCTTTCAGATAAAGATGGACTGCCATGACCCAACCATAAAAGCTCCATGGCCGGATGATACCCATAGCCTCCTGCTGTGTGGGTCTAGTTTGAATATTTTTGCCAAGGCTGATTTTGGTTTCCAACCCCACATTTCTGGGTCTATGTTGAAAACCCCTGTTCCTTTAGAGATATTTAGACCCACATTGATCATACTGCCCTTGCAATGTCCTTTGAATTTACACCCTCCAACAAGAAATAGATGATAAATTAGGGTTGGCACATGGGTAGAGTAGGCCTCTAATGACCTAAGGTATACAAAACAAAATGACGGGGGAACCTTTGAATTAACCTGAACCACAAATTGGTGCTCATCAGTCGGGTTTAGCTGGGTTCCAGTGGCACAGTGATCACAGGAACCACATCTGGGCCTATTTCTCGCAGGCAGGGCTATGCACTGAAGTATACAAAAAGTGATGGATGGAATGCCTGAATTATTCTCAGCCACTGGTAATTACTCAGTGCCACATCCCAGCCCATTGTTATTTTAGTCACCATTCTGCTTCAGTTTGGACTCAGCCATATGCAAGCAGGAACAGTCCAGCCTGAACTGCCAGGCCAGGTCCTTCCTGAACTAGGCCACAAGCAATCCACCCTAATTGAGGCTCATCAGTCAGGCCTAGCTTGATCCCAGTGGCATAGTGACCACATTACCCAAGTTTGGGCATACCCACCGCACTGACGTATACAAGTGATGGATAGAGTGATTGAATTAATCTCAGCCACTGCTACTCTATTACTCAAGTGCGAAACCCGTCTTGAGTTGCTTAAATGTATGATTTATGTATAATGATGAGCTTCTGTAGTGAGGAATACTTTTTACACTTTTGCTTGGTTTTCTGCTGCATATTTCAATTCTATAATTTCTTTACAGATGATCATTAATGTGAAGTGATTAATTGAATTGTGTGTTTTACAACTGAGGCCATTAAAATAAACACATTGAATTGAAATACTTTTGTGAGTAAAATTAAAAAATTTGATAAAGCATATGTTCAAATAAAAAAGGAATTCATAAAATAAGAAGCAAATAAAATAATCGGAATTAAAACCAACAAACATATTGCTCCTATCGTATGTTTTGACCCAAAGAGATGTCGTTAACTTGTTAGCAACATGTGCATCTATTTTGTTCATTATAAGCTTGTGGCAAGCTGTGCCGTTGGGAGCCCAGACCCCGTGGTGTTGTTTTTGCAATATGCATAGCAGCAATAGTCTAAACTCTGTCTTTAAAGGCAACCTCCTTAATGCCCTGTGCCCTCTTCCCACTCTCCTCTCCTCCAATTCCAATTTAGCCCTAAGCTGGAGCAGAGTAACAGGGGAGTTATTGTCAAGTTGTCTATAGAATCACCCCCTCTACGTCGTGGCTCCGATAGGATCCAGTCCTCTAGCACGGGCTGACACAGCTTTGCGGGCTGGCGACGATCTAATTGCAGCCGCCCCCGAGTACTTCACAGGTCTTTAAAAGACCATTTACTTGTAAATTAGGCTTCTGTTGTGTTGTGTTTTAACCCCTTCTTTCAGTCACTCTGTCTATGGTTCGAAGAATTAGCCCCCCTGAAATATTTTTCAGCCCCTCCCGAAATTTGGCTCTAGTTGCCCGTCTGATATTGAATATATGTATGCATCTCTCAAGGTGCCAGTTTATACTTCATTGCACATCTGAGACGGAGCGACTAATACGGTCTTAAGGTGGAACCTGACACCGACTACGCGGTAATTAGGGACAGATTCCTACGCTGCACCTTCATTGCACGTCCGAGACAGAGCGGCTGCTCGTCCCGAGGAACTACGACCAATTCATACGGTCCGATGGACGAAATTGACACAGACTATGCAGTGTTTAGGTGCAGATACCTACTTTTTCCAGACGGAGTGGCTGCCCCTCAAGCATACTACTCTACCACCACAGTCTACCTTCCAGTTTCGACCACACCAACTTCGCGGTGGTCTCTAAGGAGCGACCCGTCTCCCGCGGGCCCTTTTCATTGCGCCTTTCTCATCTGCGCACACCGGCTGATTCACTCTTACTCATTCTCGTGGAACACCGACCAAGCGGTGGTTCCTCAACTGCGTAACTTACACGCCTATGCCACGTACTTTTTCATTTCGTATTCTTCATGCTCACATTTCTTTGTCCTGATGATGATCTCAAATCATTGAGATCGAAACACTGTCGACCTCTATACAACGAAAAACTCCTCTACTGTTTAAAATTACCACTAGCAGTTTTTGTCCATGTTGTCAATGCGATGTATATATTTTAATTGTCACCTTCACTCGCCCCTTCACGCTTGTTTTCACTCTTAATGTGAGCACCTGCAATATAATTCTTAAAAACAGCCTTGCTGTATCATCTGTAATAAAATCTTTTTGCATTGCGAAAGCCCATGTGTGCCCCGACATTTATGTCTTTCAAAAAAGTGTTTAACTTTACGTTTTGCTTCTCTGGGCATCAACTGACCCCATATGCCTAGAACTATAAGTTTAGATACTATCATAATTGAGCAACTTCTTTTGCTGTTTCTTAGGACCTATCTGGCCAAGCAAGAACCATTGTTCTTTCTAAAATAGTTCATACTGTCACTGCATTTTGGCCCATGTGAGCAGGGCACCCCCTTTCCAGACGTCTCCTAGTTTAGATATTCCAATGAGATCCAATGTCGACAACCACTGGAGTTTCCCCACATCAACCAATCGATCACTCAGGCAAAGGAGCGTCATATTAGTCAGCTCCCCTTCCACCCCAAATAAGCGGTAGGCTCTCTTAAGATATATACCTCTTCTTTCATGTGTATTAGTAGACGCAGCTTGGTCATCCCCTAAATAGTGCCCCCAAGCTAATCTCTACAGCCTCACCGCCGGTTTATCCCAAGCTGCAAAGGCCAGGTCATTAATTACTGCTAGTTGCGTGGACCAATAATATTTTCGTATATCTGGAACACTAATGCCCCCATCATTTAAACCACGAGTTTCTGGAGAGCTATGCGTTGCGGGCCATTGTTCCAGAGAATAAGCCTGAGTGATGCCTCCTTCCTGAGGAAAAACTCTTTGGGGACCAGAAAGTGGCTATTCTGGAAAGCATAGATCATTCTTGGTAGCGTCCTCATTTTGAACAATGCAGCTATTCCCAACAGGGAGAGTGGTAAGGATTTCCAATGCTGTACATTGGCTGCAAATCGATCTAATATAGAGCTTGGGTTCTTGCAGTAAAATAGTTTGAGGGTATTTCATAACCTAGATCCCTAAATACCTAAACCCCTCCTCAACCATTGGCATACTCGCCTACAGAGGGGGCTGTGGCCCGTATTTAAATGCATAAGGGACTTGCCCCAGTTAATTGCCTATCCAGAGTATTTCCCAAAGATTTGGAGGATCTGCTTCATCCTGGATATCATCTTAGGAGGATCTGTAACAGAACAGAATATTGCCTGCCAATATGCACTGCTCCTAGGTCTCCCCCCCTAGCTAATTCCCTGTACTAGAGATTCACCTCTGACCCGAACTGCAAGCAGCTGAAGAGCCAGGGCGAAGATAAGTTAGTATATCGGGCAGCCCTATCTGGTCCCCTCTGCAGGTCAAAAGCATGAGACACCATCCCATTCACTCTAACCTGAGCCATTGTGCCCTGGTAGGGAAGACAGATCCATCCTATGAAGCTGGGACTGATCCCCAATCTCTCCAGCAGTTCAAACATGTAGTCCCACTCCAATGTGTCAAAGACCATCGATGCGTCCATTGCCAGTAGTGCCATTGTGAATACTCTTTTTCAGCCTCCCCTGCCATCACCCCAAAAAGGCGACAGAGGTTGAGCCTGGTCCCTCTGTTTGGCATGAATCCAGATTGAGCTGGATGAACAAGGGATGTGATCACCTGTCTGAGTCTATTAGCCAATAATCTCCGCAGTGTGGAGCAATATTGGTCTATAGGAGCTGCTACAGTCAGGGCGTTTCTCCTCCTTGTGGATTACCACTATCATGCCTTGTCGCTGACCCTCTGGGAGTTGGCCAGTCGATTTGGCTGTCAGCCACATACTTAGTAGGTGGCAACCCAGTTTACTCACCAATCCGTTGTATAGCTCGTTAGGGAGGCACTTAGGCCCCATTGACTTTCCTGAGTTGAGTGATCAAAGGGCTTGATCACTCTCATTGGGCTGGATTTTGCTATATAGCATTTGCCTATGCTCTTCTTACAGCCTTTAACCTCTCGAAGGAAAGCTTGAATTTCATGCATGTCCTAGTGCCCTCTCGCAGAGTAGAGATCTTCATAATAATCAGCAAATTCCTCTTATGTCATTGGAGTTAGTTTACGTCTCTACCCTATCATTAGTTATCTGTAACGACCAGTTCCAGGACTGGTCATGCTTTTCCAACCACACCAGTATTTTCCCAGCTTTGCTACCTACTTCATACAGTTGTCTCTGGGACATTATGTAGCATGTCTTTGAGCTCCCTTCAGCTAAGCTCCTATACTGCCTTTGTTTCAGTCTAAGGGTACGAGTGGTAGCCTCAGCTCCGCCACTAAGGGCCATATTTTCCAGTTTTAGAATCTACCCCTCCACCAGGTCTAAAGTTACCCTTACTATATTTTTTTTACTCACGATTTGGGAGTACTTTTGGCCTCTAATCACAATGTTGTAGGCTTCCCAGAGTGTCGATTCCCATTGGACCGACCTCACAATTGTTTAAAAAAAACTCTTCTGTCTTCTGCCCCAGCACTGTCATAAGTTTATAATCTTTAACATGTCATGCTTTAATGGGTTGTGATCTTAAATACCCTCCAGAGTTCCCCTGGTGTTCAAGCCATACCGGGGAGTGGTCCGAAATGCCCCTTGCCAAGTGTTTAACAATAGCGATTCTGATTATGTTAGAGCGTTGTGTAAATATGTGGTCCACCCGTGAGAAGCTATTATGTACCCCAGCTAGGAAGGTATATTGGTGTTCCCCTGGTGCTGGCGTCATCATGTGACAATGAGAACAATCTCTGTGACGAATTAGGCAAAAGTAACATCTGTCCTTGACAGCTGTGTGGTTGCATGTCTACGTTGAAGTCAGTCCCATAAGCAAGAGGCCCACTGGCAGCCGCCATAGTAGGTCGCTCAATATAGGAAATGTTATCTTCGGGTGTCTCGGCAGAATATATACCAAGCGTATATTTATAGCTAGTTCATCCCATGTAGCTGATTAGGCCGCATATTTACCCTGAGGGTCAGTCCATGTCGAGTGGGGCATAAATAGGGCGTTGTTATGAATAGGATCCCCACCCCCCAGGAGTCGGAAGTGAAGCCCGCATGAGTTGTCATCTTTTACCCACACCTAGTCATGGCTTTATATGAGTTGCCCAGGAACTGGGTCTCTTGAAGTAATATTATGTCAGGCTCTCTGTCGTTTAAAGTATTACATAACTATCCCTCTATTCAGCCCGTCTGTCAGACCTTTCACATTCCAGGACATTCTTTTTAAACGGCTACTAGAGCTGTATCTCATTTGTATCTCCTGCATCTCGTAATCGCCCTTTCCCGTCTTGTGTGAGCCCCAGCGTCCCGGATTGATCCCCTGCCATATGCAAAAAAGCCTGCTCTTCAACATAAACTAAGAACTTTTCCCCAACACCAACTCCCCTCAACCTACTACTCTGCATAGTGAGCCCAAAACTGCTTACCTCCTCATAAATTGCAGAGCGCCTGTGGCCCATTTCAACATGGTAGTAAAACACAACTGGGAGTGAGCTCAGCCAACTAATCCAAGTTTCATGTACTACTCACCCTCAACATAGGGTGTGTGTTTTTCAGTTGCACCCGCTCAGGGTGTATGATGCAGTCATCTGCTAATTGTGAGTGAGCAGCCACCCCCGCTGTAATAAATCACATTACAATGAAACATCCCGGTCAGACAGACATTTAGTCACTACTGGTTTCAAAATCCGTCCTTGTGTGTCCCCGGGGTGCCTCCATGCTGGGGATTGTTTTGGCTGCGCATCATGGTTGTTGCTCTCCTCAGCAGTAGGGGTGTAGGGGGCACTGCATTTCTTATTGTGGGATGCCGGGTGCCAGCCCTCCAACTACTTCCTTGCCTCTTCAGGCGTGATGAAGTGCCAGGTTTTCCACTCCATGATAACACCCAATTTGGATTGCAAAATCATGTATTTCAGTTCCCCGATTCGGAGAGCCTTTTTAACCTCAGTAAAGCTTTGCCTCCGCTGCTGGACTTTGAATGTGCAATCTGGATAGAGACTGACTGGTGTGTTCTTAAATTTCAGAGCCGATTTTTGCCGGAGTACAGTGTTGCGATCCTGAAAATTGAAGATGCAGGTGATTATTGTCAGTATGGTGATGTGCCTGGCCAGGGAGGCGCCCCTATGGGCCGACTCCACAAAGAAGAATTTTGAGAGCCCTCGGGGTGAAACGTTTTGAGGATAAAGTGTTCCACAAATAGGTCTACACTAAGGCCACTCTGGAACCCCTGCCAAGCATAGGTTGTTGGTTCTAGACCTTCCCTCCATGTCTTCTAGCTTTGCTTGCATTAGGGAATTGTCTATTTGAAGGCAGTTCACCTGCTGCTTGAGAGTCTGTGGAGTACCTAATCTGAGTCAATTTAGTGTGTGTCTCTCAGTCTTTCATTTATTTCGTTGACATCGGCCCACAGAAGGCACATGCCCACCAAAATGGAGTCAGTTTTGGGTTCCAGAGTTCCTTTTATCCCATTATCCCATGAATGGCTGCCATGATTTCTTTGAGGGTTGGTTCTTGCCACACAGTGTGTGGCTTCAGCGCCGGTAAAGGGAGGGATTCTCAGTCTCCCGCAGGGATGCTGCAATTGTCCATTTTGTTGTGCTGCAGCTTGGGCCCTCTGCTGCCCACTGTGATAGAATCTAGGTTGGAGTCAAGTCCTCATCTCCGCAGGGCCAATGGGAGGTTCATGTTAGAGCACCAAGCATCGCCGCCTGTCAAGTGGGGGTCCACTTCCCGACACCATGGCATTTCAGCACTCTCACCTTCGACACCCCACCGATGCAGGCACTCAGCTCGGCCACCCGTATGTAGCCGTGGAGGGCTTCAGCAGTCCCTCAGGCAGGTTTATAGGACAGTCAATTGCCCTGTGATGTTCCCCTCCGGCTCTCTCCTACTCCGATGAGACTCATGTGGGGCAGCGTAGACTCCCCTTAGTTTGCTGCTGCCTCCTAACAGAACAAATAGAAGAGCCCAATCTTTAAGGCCTGTTAGGGCCACTAATTGATACCTCCCCATCCCCCACTCCGTCGCCCTCCTTCTCCTTGGGCCATTTACCATGTCTCAGTCTCTCTGTGGTAGGGGGGACCTGGGGTTCCCCGCTCATCACCCAGGCCATCCACTGCGGGTAGCCAGCAATTAGAAACTCGCAAAATCAAATGGGAGTACATCTGGCACAAGGTCATTAGGCGACATCCTAACCCAGAGCTTTTTTGATCCCAGAAAAGAGAGGCATTGGCTGCCCAATAACATGAATGGTTTTATTAAATGTAATTCCTGCAAATATTGTCAGTATGGGTTGAACCAGAGATCATGCCAGACGTTTGACGGCCGTAAGGTAATGATCCAGGACTGGTTAACATGTAATACGGACCATGTGTATACGTATTGAAGTGTGACTGTAATAAGTTATACGTGGGCAGCACCATTAATAGACTAAGTATCAGGATTTTGCAAGACACACGAGTCATAAAAAATGGGGAAAAAATCTATCCAAATGCCTGTCACTTCTTTTAAAGAATCTTTTTATTTTCGTTTTTCATCATTAGAAACAAATACAGAAATAAAACATTTCAACAAATCCTTAGAAAAAGTAAGATCACTGCCATTCGTTTCTAATTGGCATGTAGCATAAACGATCATCGGCCATTATTTGTTACCCATATATCTCTTGTACAATTATCCCCATGGGCTCCCCTCCTGTCATTGCAGGTCCCAGCCCTACCATCATGTGTGTCCACCCCTCTTCTTCTGTCGTTCCTTCCGACATCTCTCTTTCCCCTTCCCTCAAACCTCATCAATGAGGCCTCCCATACCTACAGATCTTCCGCCAACTTTTCGTCTTGTCTACATCTTTTTAGGCTGACTTCCTCTGCCACTATCCATTCTGTCACATCTTTCTTCAGTCCATCCACACTTTGGCCCGCTTGACCCATCAATTTAATTGCCACTCTCCGTTGCGCTAATAAGAGAGTTAATTGACTGAATTTATATTCCATCTTCTTGCCTTTGGACATGCAGTATATTAATGCCACAGACTTCAGTCAGGTGTAGCACCACAGCGTCCCAGAATGCCCCAACCAACAGGCAGTGCCATTGCAAGTGCAAGATTGTTGCATCATTTTCCAAACAGCAGTGACATCCACTCGCCCTAGTGGGATCTATTCTATGCAGGAATACCGGAGTGATGTAGGTCTGATGGAGATAATGAAAGCGCACCAGCCTAAACCGCGTATTGCAGGATACTTAACGAACCAATGAGCATGTCCTCTGCCAAGGTGTCTCCTCTGTCGATGTCCACAGTTCCTCCTCCCACGCTGTCCTGGCTGGAAATTGTCTCTCAGGTTTATCAGTTAGCATAGTTGAATATAGCTGTGAAATGGATCAGCACTGATCCATTCATCTAAACTCCATCATGTCAATCTGGCAGAGACCACAACACATAAACAAATCAAACAACCCAACAGAACTTCCCTCCCCCCCACCCAGGACAAGAAACCGCATTCAAATACCACATGCTTGTTCACTCTATTTAATGTGCCAGGACTTGCATCATAGTCGCCCTTTATCTCACCCCTAAACTTCCCTTCTTAAGCAACCTTCCAAGGAGTCCCCCCTCCCCATCCACCCAAGTAAAGCATTATTGAGTGAAATTCCCTTTAACTTCCAAGACTGAAAGATAACATTAAGGGCAACGCTATAGAAACTTGTGCCCCTAATTATCTCTTGAGATGTCATATGCCCCTATAGGCCAATTCGATTTCACAAAACATGCAGTGGTGGTCACACGCCTCACACACCCATCCTCTCTCTCCTCCCTTCACTGTCCCACACCCTCCACTCAATGCAGTACAGTTGCCCTGTCACCAAATGGAGCAGCTGTATACTATAACACACTAGTCTCACACTCAAATCTCACTCCTGGTCTAGGTAGGCATCCTTAGTGGTTCATCATTCTCAGAGCGAAGGCTCTAATGGTAAAATTACAGCGGAAAAGGTGGGAGAAAAGGGACATTCTGACTCTCAGTTCCCAGAATCCGGGATGATATCCTCAGAGCTCCCCAATGAGTCAGACTCCTTGTTATCAGAGTTTGTCCCCCCGGGGGTGTCCGCCACCGTTTGCCAATTTGTGAGCGGTGATCTCATTGTACCATCTTCATGTATTACCTTATGACCCTAGCCTCCGTCTCTGCACGAGTTTTCTTGTCAGTGTGGTTACATCGTGTCCTCCTCTGTGTGCCACTGGCGTTTGAAGCTTGTGTTTCCTCAAGGGATGCCTCTGAGGAGCCCCCGTCATGTCCAGTCAGAACCAAACATCCTCTGGTCTCTCAAAGAAGTGTGTCTTTTGTGCATTTATAACTTTTAGTTTGGCTGGATAAAGTAGCATATATCTGAGCCCCATAGATCGAAAGTGCTTCTTCACCGCCAGGAATGTTTTGCGACATTCCTGCACCATTTGTGTGTAGTCAGGATATATGGTGATATTGCGTCCCTCAAACTATGATGCCAATGTCTCTCTGGCTACCCTCAGTATCTCATCTCTATAGTTCAGCAGGCGTGCTATTAGAGCTCTAGTCAGGGCGCCCGGGGATGGCAGCGGTGTCGGTGCCCTGTGCCGGACTTTCAATGACAAAATGTTTGGATAGCTCTCCAGCTTCAGTTCTTCTGTCACCCATTTTCTGGGAAGCGTTCCGACGACTGACCTTCTGCATGCTCCGGGAACCCCAACAGTCTTATATTATTTCTTCTCGAGAGGCCTTCTGCATTTTCGGTCATTGCAGCCATCCGCACCGGAACCTTCACTGAGACACGCGCCTACCTGCAGTAGAGTTCTGATAGATACATCTGCCGTGTGGATTCCTCACCTTGTGAATACCCCCTGCGTCAGCAACATTCGGAAATTCTTTTTTTCGTAGCCTCGCGCCGACGTGGACTCCTGACGTCATAGAGACACGACCTCGCTCGCAACTCCGCTGACGTCACCGACGCCTATAATAGGCCCACGCCGGCGTGATGACATCAGTTCCCTTTTTTCCGCGTCGTCGACGCTAACGGTTATCGGGAATCTCTGTAGCCAACGGATACTTTGTTGTCTGTATTATTAACATTTTCTGCGTCTCTGTATCCTGTCTCTTCGACAATGTCTTCGAAAAAGACCGGCTTCAAGCCCTGCAGAGAATACGGCAAAATGATGTCCATTACCGACCCACACAGCGACTGCATCTGGTGCTTGAGCTCGGACCATGATGTGGAGGACTGCTCTTCGTGTAAGAAGATGAACCCGAAGGCCCTGAGGGACAGAGAGGCGAAGCTCCTGATGGCTAAGATGAAAGCTGGAAAGGGAAAATCGTCGAAGTCTCGTTCTCGAAGGGCGAGGTCGAAGTCGAGATCGAGGTCCAGGTCTGGATCTCGAGGAAGGTCGTCTTCGAAGTCGGCTTCGGATCATGTTTCAAAAAAGAGGAAACATAAGAAGAGGAGACATGAGTCCCGACGTCGTTCTGGTAAGGAGTCGGGATCGAGGTCGAGGTCACCGAAGGTACGTTCGAAGGTGGTGACCATTGATGTTTCGGATCCAGAACCTGAAGGTGAGGCCTCCCCTTCTGAGTCACGGGCGCCGTCTCCGGCTCCGTCTCCGACTCCGAATCCTGCTCCGAGTCCATCTCCGGCGCCGTCCCCGGTCCGAGATGAGGAGGAGCCTCATGAGGATGAGGGCCCCGAGCCCTTAGGTGAGCCGAATCCGAACGCTCCTCGAGGCAGGCCTGAAGGTTTTCAGCCACCATTTCCTGCCCCAGGCCAGGACCCTTCTGCGTTTCTCAACGCGATGTATGGAGTCTTTTCGAGGTCGTGGTACCCCTCTGGTGCACCTTCGGGTCCCATGGGTCCTTTGGCTTTTAACTTAGGAGTCCCTCACTCCTACCCTCCGGCTCCGTTTATGCCTTACATGCCGGCTCCGACGCCGCCGTGGCATTTTCCGGCTCCACCGAAGCCGTCGACGCCGGTTCCGGCTTCGCCTGCTCCGGGTCGGCCTAGAACACATCCCTCTGAACCTGCGGATTCGATCCCGACGTCGATTCCGAATCCGTCGGAGCCGATGGTGGATCCGAGGGCAAAACGGGTCAAGATGAGATCCAGAAGAGAGGCTCAACGCCTTCTGGAGGAAAGGAGGTTTTTGGATTCACAATCTGACCTTGAAGAGGGTGAATTGGATGAAGATACTTTTGAGGATTTGGCAGAAGCAGGAAGCCTGGATTTCTCTCCAGAGTGGGAGTTACCATCAGGTTCTAGCACTCCTTCTAAGGACGTTCAACCCTATCATTTGGTTATGAGGAAGGCTGCCAGTCTCCTTAAGTTGACTTTGCCTACAGCAGAATTCAAATCTAATATTCTGACTGAAGTACTCCATTCTCCGAGTTCAGTGGTGGAACCTCTTCTTCCTTTCAATGATGCTCTGACAGAGCCCATTCTAGAGGTGTGGAAAAAACCTTTGTCGGCTCCAGCTGTCTCTAAAAGTGTAGCCAGAAGATACAGGGTTGCCCCTGATGATCCTGCCTTTTTAACCTCTCACCCTTCACCGGAGAGTTTGGTCATTCAGGCTGCATGCTCCAAGAAGAACGTTAGTGCTTTCCCTCAGGTTCCTTTTGAGAAGGAGGCAAAGAAGCAGGATCAGGTAGCAAAGAAGTCCTTCTCCTCTGCCAGTATGGCATTAAAGTCATCAAATGCCACTTGCTTGATGGGGAGATATTTACACGCTCTGATGGACTCTTTACATGTTCTTGTTCCAAAAATTCCTGATGACAGCAGGAAGGATTTTGAGGAAGTCATCTCTGACGCTCAGGCAGCTGCTCGCCAGGTCATTCAGAGCGGTTTGGATACTGTAGACTCTGTGGCGCGCATTATGGGCACTGCTGTCGCTACTAGGAGGTCTGCCTGGTTGAAATCTTCTGACTTTTCGGCTGATGTTCAGGCGACATTATTAGATCTTCCTTTCGATGGTTCAGGCCTTTTTGGGAAGAAGGCTGATGCGGCCCTTGAGAGGTTTAAAGATTGCAAGGCGACTGCTAAATCCTTGGGTCTTCAAGTGAGAGGTTCTTCAACTGGCAGAAGATTCAGAGGTTTTGGCCGCCCTGCCTTTCGGAATTTCCGGCAAGGCCAGCAGCAGCAGCAGCAACAACAGCAGCAGCAAAACTCCTTGTACAGGTCTTACAGGGGAAAGCAAAGAGTGCGTCCTCGTGGACGTCAGATCTCTTCCTCCTCCACTTCCTCCAACCCTCCTGCCCCTGAGAAGCAGCCCTAGATCCGACATTCAGGATCATGTGGGTCCGGTTGGGGGCCGGCTTACCCATTTTCTACAGGATTGGGAATCGGTTACGTCAGATCTTTGGGTTCTCAATCTTGTAGAAAATGGGTATGCCCTTCCCTTTCGGGAATTCCCTCCCAATTTCCCTCCTTGCCAAGGGTATTGCTCCGAGGAGCATCTGTCTCTTCTGCAAGAGGAAGTTTTGACTCTGATAAGAAAAGGTGCGATAGAGGTGGTCCCAGAGCAGGAAAGGGGTCAGGGATGCTACTCCCGGTATTTCCTGATTCCGAAGAAGGATGGCAGGCTTCGTCCAATCCTGGATCTCAGGATCTTGAATCTCTATCTGAAACAGGAGAAATTCAAGATGCTCACCCTTGCTCAGGTTCTTCAAGCGCTGCAAGAAGAAGACTGGATGGTGTCACTCGACTTGCAGGATGCTTACTTTCACATCCCAATCCTGAAGTCGCACAGGAGGTATCTCCGTTTTACGGTGGGATCGCAGCACTACCAGTTTGCGGTCCTTCCGTTTGGACTTACTACTGCGCCTCGAGTCTTCACCAAGGTGATGGCAGTGGTGGCGGCACATCTCAGAAGGTCAGGGATTCCTGTATTCCCTTATTTAGACGACTGGCTGATCAAAGCGGAGTCGTCAGAGAGAGTGCTCCATCATTTGCGGGAGACAACCCAGTTGTTGTACAGGTTGGGTTTTTCAATAAATGTACCCAAGTCTCACCTGGTGCCCTCCCAGCGCAACCTGTTCATAGGTGCGGTACTGGACACAACCGTATGTCGTGCATTCCCTCCCCCTCAAAGGATTCGCGACATACGGGAGATGATTCCTTTGTTTTACAATGGAGCGGTCGTTCCAGTCCTGAAGGTCCTTCGACTGCTCGGTCTGATGGCTTCATGCATTCTGTTGGTCAACCATGCACGCTGGCGCATAAGGGCGCTCCAGTGGTGCCTCCGCAAGCAGTGGTATCAGCACAGCGGAGATCTCAGGGAGTCAGTGAGGATCTCCAGAGAAGCTGCAGCGGATCTGTCTTGGTGGGGCGTGGAAGGCAATCTGTCCCAAGGAAAGCCTTTCCAACTTCCCCCATCGGTGGCCACGTGATAACGGATGCATCCACTCTCGGGTGGGGTGCTCATCTGGGGGATCTGGAGGTCAAGGGCCTTTGGTCTCCAGAGGAAAGGTTGCTTCACATCAACCTTCTAGAATTGCGGGCGATACGTTTGGCGCTCAAGGCCTTCCTCCCTTCCCTTCGCGGTCAGTCTGTTCAAGTCCTGACGGACAACACGACTGCGATGTGGTACATCAACAAGCAGGGAGGAGTAGGGTCGCAGTGTCTCTGCAGAGAGGCTCTGCGTCTCTGGTCCTGGGTTCAGGACCATCAGATTTGTCTGATGGCAAATCATCTGGCCGGGGTTCTGAACGTTCGTGCAGACAGTCTCAGTCGGCAGTTCTCTGCCGACCACGAGTGGAGGCTTCACCCGGAGGTGGTTCACGACATCTTTCAGATGTGGGGGACTCCTCGGGTGGACCTGTTTGCCACTCGCGAGAATGCGCACTGCCTGTCGTTCTGCAGTCTCCAGTATCCGATGCAAGGAGCCTTGGGGGACGCGTTTCAGTTGAGTTGGAGAGGTCAACTCCTTTACGCGTTTCCCCCCATACCCTTGATTCCTCGGGTTCTGAGTAAGATTCGCCAAGACCGGGCCCAAGTCATATTGGTCGCTCCGGATTGGCCAAGAAGGGTGTGGTATACAGATCTACTCCACCTCTCCTCTCACCCGCCGCTCCGTCTCCCTCTCAGGGCAGACCTCCTCTCTCTGATGGAGGGGCAGGTTCTACACCCCCACCTCCAGACATTGCACCTTCATGCCTGGAGATTGAGCGGGGCAACCTGAATTCCTTTTCCCTCCCGCCTGACGTTGTGGATGTCATCTTGTCAGCCAGGCGTGACTCCACTAAGTCCATCTATTCTTATAGATGGTCGAAATTTGTCACGTGGTGTGGGGAAAGGTCTGTTGATCCTTTGAGGGCCCATTTGTCTAATGTTCTCCAATTTGCTCTTTCTTTGGCACGGCAGGGTCTGGCGGTTGCCACGGTAAAGGGTTACCTGTCGGCGCTGTCGGCTTTTCTCTGCTTGCCTGACCAGCCTTCTCTTTTTAAGTCTCCTGTGGTCTTAAGGTTTTTGAAGGGTCTTACTAATATGTTCCCTCCTTCACCTTTCATTGTGCCTCAGTGGGATTTGAATCTTGTATTGACCTTTTTGATGGGTGCTCCCTTTGAGCCTCTCCACAAATGTCCCATGAGGCTTCTTACCCTTAAGACAGTCTTCCTGGTTGCAATAACCTCGGCAAGGAGGGTTAGTGAGCTTCAAGCTCTTAGTTCCAAGCCCCCATTCCTGACCATTCATGTTGATAGAATGGTTCTTAGGACCAGGGCTGCTTTTCTGCCTAAGGTGGTAACTCCCTTCCATCTAGGACAGTCCATTACCCTTCCTACCTTCTAACCTCCCCCTCACCCTTCCAAGGAGGAGGAGAGACTGCACCGTCTGGACCCTAAGAGGGCGGTGTCCTTTTACTTGGACAGATCCAAGGACTTTCGCTTGGAAGACCAGCTCTTCGTTGGATTTGCTGGCTGCAAGAAAGGAAGAGCGGTCCATAAAAGAACTTTATCGAGATGGATTGTCCTCTGCATAAAGATCTGCTACTCTTTGGCCGGTAAGGAACCACCAGAGGGTATAAGGGCTCATTCAACTAGAGCTAAGTCTTCAACCTCAGCATTGGCTAGAGGTGTGCCTGTGGAGGATATTTGTAGGGCGGCAACTTGGTCTTCCCTCCACACTTTCGCGAAGCATTACTGCTTGGATTCCGAAGTGAGGAGGGACGGCCACTTTGCGCGCTCTGTCCTTCAGGATTTCCTGGTTTAGAAGAGTGGACACCGTCCTCCGGGAGTGGGGACTGCTGTGGGACTCTATTCACAAGGTGAGGAATCCACACGGCAGATGTATCTATCAGAAGAACAAGTTACTTACCTTCGGTAACGCTTTTTCTGGTAGATACTATATCTGCCTGTGGATTCCTCACTGACCCACCCGCCTCCCCGTTGTCCACTCTTCTATGCCAGAGTTACTGTAATGTAATATATATATATTTTGTTGTCAAGGAAATGTTTCAGTTGCTTTCCTGCTTTTGCTTAACACTGTGTGTGTTGCCTTGAGTACTGTGTACTGTGTATACTTGCATATTTCTACTGTCATTGGTCCGTCCGTGTGCCTCGATGGCACGGAAAAAAGGGCGGAACTGATGTCATCACGCCGGCGTGGGCCTATTATAGGCGTCGGTGACGTCAGCGGAGTCGCGAGCGAGGTCGTGTCTCTATGACGTCAGGAGTCCACGTCGGCGCGAGGCTACGAAAAAAAGAATTTCCGAATGTTGCTGACGCAGGGGGTATTCACAAGGTGAGGAATCCACAGGCAGATATAGTATCTACCAGAAAAAGCGTTACCGAAGGTAAGTAACTTGTTCTTTACCGACTCGCACCCCTCCGAGTTTACACTCTACGGGCTTTTATCATCCTACCGCCGATCTTCTGTTTCACCTCTCTGTGCGATTGGCCTTTTTTCCTCGCTGTATTTCCTCATGAAGTGCGAATCTTGATCTATAATCACTACATTTCCTTGAAAATTACGCATCTCTTGTATCTGATAGTCAACAGCTACTACTACATAAAGTCTACTCGCTGTCCCATCCTCTAGCGTGAGAAGCTCCTGAATCCTGCCACTAACTGTGACCTCAGGCGCTCTAGTACAATTGCAACACTAAGATTAGGATCCCCATTGGCCTCTTCACCGTCCCCTTCACCTCCAAGAGAACCTTCTGTACCCTGTAACCATTGTGACCTCAAATGCTCGATAACAATTCTATAATCAAGATTATGAATCCTTCCATGCCATTCCTCCAATAACGAAATTTCTGATGTTTATTCTCTCTGCAGCGAGACTGTGTCTCTTCACTATACGTTACCCCCAGTGGAAGCTGTACCTACCTCCTTGCCTGGCCCTCTGAACCCCCCAAAATATTTTTGGGCCAGCGCACTCAGTTTTCAGTTTGACATATCTCCATGGCTCTCCTGATGAAGGCACGCCCTGTGCTGAAACGCGCGTAGAGAACGTTTACAATTGTTATCATCTGCCACAATATATCAACTGTTCAAATTTTTTAATCCTTTTTTATATAATTGCTTTAGATTGTATTTTTTGTATAATTGTAGTTCATGTATTTGTGTATGTCTGCATAGTCTGGGAGACAATGCTTACCACCCGTAGCTCATGGTAAATACGTTTAATCTGATGTATATGCACCTGTATGTAAATGTTGTGTATATTTTTGTGCATTTTTGTGTCTGAAAAAATCTTTTTAGATAAACACCAATAAAGATGAAATAATATGTTTTAAATAGTTATGGTTTGATTGCACTGAGCTTGGGTTATCCACCACATCTGCCTAGGAAAGTTTTTCGCCTTTGGTAATTTACCCTGTCCTAGGAGTACTAGAACTACACAGGGGGTCCTATTTTTCCACATGTTCCGGGAACCCCAACAGTCTGATATCATTTCTCCTCGAGAGGCCTTCTGCATCCTCAGCTTGGTCTTCAAGCATGG